>NC_089240.1:81141757-81760196 GCF_963924675.1 Phocoena phocoena | reverse complement strand
AAATAAATGGCTTGTTCTCTTCAAAAATGTCAGTTGTGAAAGACAAAGAAAGGTCAAAAACTCTTCCTGATTAAAGGACACTAAAGAGACATAATAAGTAAATTCAATGGGTGATTCTATATCAGATTCTAATGCACAAATTTCTTTTTCTGTCACTATAAGAGACTTTAATGGGACAATTGACAAAATTTGAATAAGGTTTAGATTAGGTAATAGTATTATATCAGTGTTAGCTTCCTGATTTTGATGGTTGTGCTATGGATATGTAAGAGACTATCCTTATTTTTAAGAAATACATATTGAAGTATTTAGGGGTAAAAGGACCATCATATCTGCAACTTATTCTTAAATCATTCAGAAAATTAAGTTGATATATTGATACACACACTTGTGTGAAAATCATATATAGAGAGAGAGACAAAGACTACGAAGGTGGTAAAAGGTAAACATGTAGGGAATCTGGGCATATGAGTGAAGCGAATATGGGAATTATTTGTACTATTTTTGCAACTTCTCTGTAAGTCTGAAATTATGTCAGAATAAAAAGTTTAAAACTGTGAAAATAAAATATTTCAAATAAATCTATCCCAGTGCCAAGATGTTTGGGATCTGGGTTAATAGGATTTTTTGCAAATGTAAGGAAGTGAGCCATAAAGAAGTAATTCTCACTGTCAGAGTAGTTCGGATTAAATCATTCTGTGGCCATTTTTTCCCTTTGTTTCTTGTTCAGTGTCATTAGTATGGGGTCTTTGAAAGGCCCACAGGAAAATGATGCTATATCAGCTCGAATTACAAGAACCAGGCCCAGTCATTGCCCTTTCCCATACTGTCTTGATATTGATTTGACTTTAGCCCACATCATCTTTTCATTTAGGTAGGAAACCTAACTTTCAAAGTAAAAATCAAAATATAAACTTCATGATGTCTCCCATTTTTGAGAAGTCGTCCTGCTAGTGCTATGAACTTTTAGGACTTTTCACTGTTGAGTGCATTCTAATCCATGCATTTGGATCTTTCACATCCTTAAAATAAATTGGGGTGCCTGAAGATTAATGAAACTGAACAATTCCCTTAGACTAAGCACTAGCAGAACTACAGTCCAGGACTAAACATTTTCTCTTTAAGGAAAAAGTATATTTGGAAAGGTAAAATTATTAAAAATATTTTCAAAGTGAAAAAAAATCTAAAAAGAGAGATAATTCACCTCTTAATTTGGAAATAGCTGGAGGTGGGATGGGAATGAGGTGGAGATAAGGGAATGGAAGTTTAGGTAGAATTATGTTGCTCTGATTTATCCTTGGAGCAGGGCAAGCCATAAGATAAATTGTAAACTATGTAAAATTTTCTATTTCCTCAGTCTTCTCTCCTCCCCAGGCATTTAGTGTCCTCTTTCTCTTTTCTTCTATTCCAACTTTTATAACATTCCTCATTCTCACTAAGGAGTAAATGACTGATACAAACTCAGTGAGTTACCTTTCATAGGGTCATTAAGATTTTAACAGATATCAATACCATAAGCCAAAAAGCTAAAACTCCAATGGCAGATTTCAGGCATCTGAAAGCAGATGAAATAGATCATGGGGAAGGAGGAAGATAGTGGTTCTGGGTCTTTCCAATAAACGTGGTATCACATACTTCTATGTAGGACTAGTCCTAACTTAGTCAACCAAAACGGCACAATTACTTTGTACCCTAAAGCAAGCTCAACACTCACTCTATGTGTAGGTTACCCAAGTTGGCAGCCTGGCATCTTAGCCCAAAACCACTTTGGCTGGAGACTTTCAGTCAACTTATATTTACATAGCACCTTCCATCTTAGAATGTCTGCCTTTTTATTAAGATTTTTTAAAAAAAAAAAAATCCATGGAAGATTGAAACATAATATTTTCTTTCCACAGATGGGTAAAGTGATTCCAAGTAGAGTGCCATTGTCGACTAGCAACCAAAAGTTAACAACGGAATGACAAGAGAGGCTCCTGCCTTTGCATTCTTTATCTGAAAAGAAACATTTTTACAACTGGACTTGGACTCTTCCCAGTGCTGCGTCTTCTGTAGAGCTGGTTTAAAACCAAACCACCCAGAGCCTAGGTAACCACACTTTGTTTGAAATGCCATTTGGCTTTGCAACATCTGCCATAATCTCTTTCCCAGATGGCCTGATATTCTTTCTCTCTTACGGATGCTGTAGGGAGGATGGCAATGCTGAGCGGAAGGTTGGACCAGATGGCCTTAAAGGGCCCTTCCAAATACAAGATTCTCTAATTCTCTGATTTAATTTTGATGATTCAGTTTCATGATTTTGGCTATCACCAGATGAAATTATGTAGACATTCTGCCTTCCATCTGCCTTCAGATATACGTCAACTTGTCTGTATCCAAATTCATCACATCAGTCAATGATTAAGCACTCATTTCCATGGAGTATCCTACAAAGTGTGTCCTAAGGGCTCTAACCCACAAATGTGAAGAACAGTTAAGAGCAGCAGGTATAGTAGAGGTGGACACATCAGGTTATCATAGCTTGGGGACACCAGGGAGTCTAATCAGCCAGCTAACTCTCCATGTCCTGATTTCAAGCCATGAAGCAACCTTTTTTTTTTTTTCTTTTCTGGTACGCGGGCCTCTCACTGTTGTGGCCTCTCCCACTGCAGAGCACAGGCTCCGGACGCGCAGGCTCAGCGGCCATGGCTCACGGGCCCAGCCGCTCCGTGGCATGTGGGATCTTCCCGGACCGGGGCATGAACCCGTGTCCCCTGCATAGGCAAGCGGACTCTCAACCACTGCGCCACCAGGGAAGCCCCATGAAGCAACCTTTTGACTGCAATTTGAGGTTCCTTGTGGACAGACAACAGAATGAGAATGGGCTGATTATCAAATAACAGTTATTGAACTATTGAGTGCTTACTATGTATGAGGCTAAATACTTTACACATATCAACTGACTTTAATTCTCACAGTAACCCTATCAGATAGGGATTAGCATTATTGCCCTTATTTTACGGATGCGGAAATCGAGGTATGCAGAGTTTAAGTAACTTTTCCAAAGTCAGATAGGTAGTAAGTGGTAGCGCTGGGATTCAAATTCAAGCAATCTCGCTCCTGGCCCATAAAGTTTATTAAGCCATAGTGCTACTGCAAGTATGCAGGCCACTTGATTGTGCTGCCTCCAAAGTAGCTGTGTTCCAGGAGATCCATGCTCTCCATGTTGGGCAGAGAAAACTGCACAGGAAGTCTGCAAAAGAGAAAATCCCAGGCTTCATATAAGAAAAGAAATCCCAAGAGTCTTGAAAGGTCTAAAGAATCTAATAACACAAGGGACTGCTCCTGTCCTTGGGGATGACTTACTGTTCCATAGTCGAGGAATGATATAAAATTCTGTAAACAGGACATCAATGTTCGTGGTGTAGATTTCTCTCATTAGGATTCAGGAGAACAAGAACTAGAACTAAAAAAAAAAAAAGAACTAGAACTAGATAGAGCCACCATTGGCCCTACGGCAACACCAGCTTCACTCTAATAGTTCTTTCTTGAGATATCCAGGCAGCTAAGCTCAAGTTAAATTAGAACAGCAAGATTCTTTCAGAGCATTGAGTATCCAATGATTGATTTTTGGTCTGAATCCAATTTAATCAATGAACCGCATGTATGTTGAGATTCCTTTCAACTTCTTGGCCTTCTTCCCCCCATCTTTTTTTTTTTTTTCGGTACGCGGGCCTCTCACTGTTGTAGCCGCTCCCGTTGCGGAGCACAGGCTCCAGACGCGCAGGCTCAGCGGCCATGGCTCACGGGCCCAGCCGCTCCGCGGCATGTGGGATCTTCCTGGACCGGGGCACGAACCCGCGTTGCCTGCATCGGCAGGCGGACTCTCAACCACTGCGCCACCGGGGAAGCGCCCCCCATCTTTATACTACCTCTTGCTACATCTTTATGCCATCTACCCCTAAGTCCATTCTATAAAACTAATTAACAATCATCCTAGGACTTCCGATTACTCTTTTCACCCCAAATCCCCCAGTGTTCTTGGATCTTGTTTCCATGGTAACAACTAGCATTTGCTTCTGTGACTTTTATTTCATTTCCTTACCTGTAATTTACCCTGTAACATACTAAAATGACTTTTACCTCCCTCCTAAACCCCACATACCTCCTCACAGTGGAACTGATCTTCCAAGACCATCAAAGACCTCCATGTTGCGAAACATAGTGGAAGATTTTTTTGGTCCCCGTGTCCCAGAAGTATTTGACACTGTTGACCATTTCCTTCTTCTGGAGAAATTCTTTTCCCTCAGCGTCCCTTACATTCATCTTCTGGGTTTCCTCCTAGTCCTCTGTCTGCACCTTCCCAATCTTTTTTACAGGCTCTTTTTCCTGTGTGTGTCAATTAGATGTTGGTGTTCATTTGGGCTTTGTCTTGGATTTTCTGCTTACGTCAATGTACACAGTTTTATAACATGGTTACAACTGCCCATTACCTGCAAATGCCAGCTATATGGTGGTATCTCTCGCATCTCTGTCTCCATACTTGATCTCTTCTCAAAGCATGAGGTAAGTCAACTGAAATGTCAGTTGGGTATGTCCACTTGAATACCCTCCCCCCAAAGAGCTCACACTCATCATGCCAAAAAGTAGTTGCCATCTTCTCATCTACCACCTCCTCCTCCTGTTCTCTGTTTCAGTGAGTTGCACCTCCAAATACCCAATCACAGTTCTGTAATGATCAGACACCTGAAAGTCTTCCTTGATTTCTTTGTCTCCCTCATTGACACCTCCACTCAATCAATCACCAAGGCCTATCAATTATGCCTCTCTCCCTCTCTCTCTCTATCTGTCTCTCTCTCTCTCTCCCTCCCTCCCTCTCAACCCCCTCCTTTCTCCTTCTGGCATCTGGCTATTTCTCTCCATCTTCACTGCCAACACCATAGTCCAAGCCACCATCATCAGTTCCATGAATTATCACAATGACTTCATAACTTGTCTCTTTATCTCTAGTCTTCTCCTACTTAGATCCATTCTTCACATTGCTTCCAGAGTTACCTTGGTAAATTTCAAAACATTAAACCTTTCAGTGGTTGCCTGTTGTATTAGGGGAAATTCAAAACTCTAATACAGAATCTTGACACTTAGAATCAGGGGGGTCTGAGATGGTCTGGGTTCAAACCTTGGATCTGACAATCACTAGCTAGGTAAACTTGGGCTACTGGGTTAACCTCACTGAGCCTCTTTTTCCTTATCTGTGAAATGAGAACAATAATAATAGTAATAGTAAAATAATAATAATAAATGCCTCATAATGTGAGGATTTAATTAAATTGCACATGAATAAAACACTTTAGAATGTTTTCTGTCTCATAATTAAATAAATGTCTGCTGTTTTTCTTTTTGTTGCTGTTACTGTTATTATTCAACAATAATTTTTGAATTTTTACTATGTGACAGGAACAATAGTAGATAATGGCAATGCTATTTTGAACAAAATAGACAAGGTTGCTGCCCTCAGGGGAACTGATTTACAATCTAGCCACATTTCTTGCCTCTCACAAACTTACACTCTAAATTGTACTACTGTAGTCCCATTATATGCTGTTTTTCTCATGCTGTTTTTCTCTCCTCTGGGCATTTTCCTATGCTCTTTCTGTCTCAGAAAACATTCTCTCCAAGTCCTCCCTCACCTGTTTAACTCTTTATCCTTCAGATTTCAATTTTAAATGTCACTTCCAAGATTTCTCTAACTGGATTAGGCCCCCCCTTATTTCTTAATTCTTTCCCTACCTTAGCACATTTGTATTTTACCTGTTCATATATGTATACCCCAATACACTCTAAACACTAAAAGGTGAAGGAGTCTCTAGGTCTTGTTCATCACTGTTTCCCCAGTTGTATAACATAGGGTCTGACACACAAAGACATTAAAAAAATATTTATGGAAGGAAGTAAGGTAATTAGTAGAGGCCATAAAGATCCTTGCCATGATGGCACTTGGAGGGGGAGGGGAGGTACTTACTAGTAAACCTTTGTATGTTACATTCTATAAGCTAGTATATCTTCAGTATCACATGTCATCATCTGGAACATCTGTACACTTGAAAAGCAGAGAGTGGGTAATACATGCAGAAGACATCCTAGTAGCTATTCTTTGAACTCCTAATTGTGCACACTTACTGCCATTCTGATTTGTAATAATGGAAAGACTATTTTGAATAAAGACTCACAGTAGTAATTAATACTAGTTGAATTGTTGAAAAACAGCTATAATGTAGTCTGAGAGTTGGTGTCATACCTGAAAGTAGACCCCTAGCAGTACTCCATCTCGTTGAAGAGGTGCTTGCATGGCTTTCTCCTAAAAACAATTCACGTCACAGCTCTACACACCATTGTAAGAAAGGGTAATAAGCTGTACCGCTCAGAAGAATTTCAGAAATGATTAGAAACATTTGTGGGATGTCTGACCAGAATTGGTTGGCCATAGGGAGAGGCATACAAGGCCAGCAGTGACAAGGCTGCCAAAAGTTGACAAGCATTCCCAGCCAAGTTCTGGCCCTCATCAAGTTTCCTAGCTGCAAAGATACTTCAATGTTTTGAAAGATGTACCGGCATATTGCAAACATTTCTGACTATAATATAGTCCTGGCAGGTATTACAAGTGAATCGTTTTATGGTTCCCAAACCCCTTTCTTCCAGAAAAATCTTTCCTAGAAGATCAGTATATTAAATAGAAAAGGTAGAGCTACTCTCCCTGATTCCCTTCTTATGCCCCCAACCTAATGACCTTTGAGGGAGGATCACTGTACTGGCAATCAGAAAGCAGATTCATAGAATTCCAGGGTAGAAACAGAACATAAAATAATTCAGTCCAACTGTCCACCCTATGCTTGAATTCCCTTCTGCGAGAACCCTCCAAGCTCTGACCCCCATAGTGTTTCTGCTTTTGGACAAATCATTTCCCCTCTGTAGACTTCAGTTTATACACCTGTAGGAAGAAGAGCGGGATAAATACACTCCAAGGTCTTTTCATCATAAAAAACATGATTCAATAGTACTAAGAACATATAAGAATCCTGACCCAGAAAGGAGATCATGAAACTTGTTAAGTTTTGCATTCTATACAACCAGTAGTCCAAAGGAATATGATCTGAGATGTCCTATAGGACTATATAGGTAGTTTAAAGGATTCTGAAACCCTTCTGAATTTTCATGCAAAACTGGAGCATTCTTCTGGTAATGGAGCCCACTGGGGTTTTGGTTGTTTACTTGTTTGTTTCATTTTGTTGTTTTATTTTGCATTCATTTATTGTAATATTTTGCATTTAAAGGGGAAAGCCCAGAGTTTTTAATAAACTTGTTTCTTTTGGGGGTGACATTACTGTCCCAATTTTGGCTGTTCTAGAGTGCTCTTGACCTCCTTTGAGTATTTGAATTTGGAATAGGTTTTCTTTGTCTTTTTTCATTTTTCAAACATCAATCTTTCTGGCTCTTCCTAATAAAATCCATGTATGTTCAGTACATGGACATCCAAATGGTGCTTTAGAGGTACCATGTTTCCCAAAGTTTCTTTATCATATAAGGTATTTTTAAAAAAATTTATTTTATTGTGGCAAGAGCACTTAATATTATACCCTCTTAACAGATTTTTAACTGTACAATGCAAATTTTATTTATTAAAGGACTGGCACATTGGTGACTACATTCCTAATAGGCCTGCCACTTTAATAAAGGAGAGATGAGAGGCCCGATATTGTCCTAACCTAAATAATGATTTAGACCCCAGTCTTTTCTTCCAACCATTTTCAGAGTGCTTGTGAGAATACCTATACCTGAAATGTGGAATCAAAATCTGCCTGGAACTCTTCTTAGTATATTTGTTTAATGTGTGGACACTGTAGGGAGTCAGGGTTCTCACTGTGGAAGAAAGAAGATACAAATAAGGAATGAGGAAAGATGAGATTAGGATTGGAGGTATCCCTCCCACTGAGTAAATATGGCACTATTTGAGCATCAAAATTTTAAAGGTAATGGATAATAATCCATTGAATAAAATAGGTATCCATGAATCCACAGCTATAAAGTTAATTGATATATTAGGACCCACAAAATGGAGGCTGCCCCAGTGGCCTGGCCAACATCACAAATCTAAACCTTGGTCAGCCTGCACTTACAGGAACCACCTGTCAAGGAAACTTAACACCAATCACAGTCCTCCAACTCAGCCTTAGTTAGCCTAAATATTTAGCTAGAATAGGACCTGCCTGCCTTATAAGGAAATCCCTAACCTCTGGCCAATCATGCCATTTTCGCATTGCCTCTTCTAGTGCTCTATAAACTCACTCTTTCCCAAAATCCTTCAGAAAGATTGCTCCACTGCTTGTTAGGCACCGTACTCCCTCAATCCATGGATTGTTTTCCCTAGAATAAAGGACAGCAAACTCATTATTAAATTATTTTAGTTTTGTCATTTGACAATAGTGATAACAAATAGAAAGAGAGAGACAGACAGAAAGACAGAGAGGGAAACAGAATGTCAACTAACAAGTATGGAGGGAGTGGTGGATTTAGAAAAGCACCATTTTGTAACCATCATAGTAAAGATCAGTTCAGGCAACAACCAGCAATTTATGCTAAATGCAAGGTAGGGGGATGGACAACAAACAATATTTGCATGGTTTTAAAATGTCTCCCCACAATTTCTTTATTAGTTGCAAGGGTCAAGTAGTAACTATACAGTGAATGAAACAGATGATATATTGACCAGTGATCAAAATTAACCTCATCAGGGCTTCCCTGGTGCCGCAGTGGTTGAGAGTCCGCCTGCTGATGCAGGGGACCCGGGTTCGTGCCCCGGTGCGGGAAGATCCCACATGCCGCAGGAGCGGCTGGGCTCGTGAGCCATGGCCGCTGGCGTCCGGAGCCTGTGCTCCACAGTGGGAGGGACCACAGCAGTGAGAGCCCCGCGTACCGCAAAAAAAAAAAAAAAAAAAAAAAAATTAACCTCATCAGTGAAGGACAGACAGACAATGTGTGCTTCTGTATGTGCTTCCCTGATATGATATGCTTCCCTACATTGTTGTAGTATGTAAGGAGGTCTCACTTGAATCTAATTATGAGGAAACAGTAGAGAAACTTAAATTAAAGTACATTCTATAAAAAACTGAACTGCATTCTTTAAATTTCCTGAATTTGATAGCTACATTGTGCTTATGTAAGAGAATTTCTTCTTTTTGGGAAAGACACAAAGAATAGTTAAAGCTTATGAGCATATTCTCAAATAGTTTACTTTAAAATGCTTATATAAATGTATAAATCAATAAATATTTATAGAGAGGAAAAGAGACACACAGAGATACAAAGAGGACTGACAGAGAGACAATAGTAAAACAAATGTGGCAAAATATTAAATATTAGTGATGAGTGAATCTGGGTACAGGGCAATCAGAAGTTTTCTATATTGGCCTTCCAACTTTTCCATAAACTTGACATTACTTCAAACTAAATTTTTTTCAATTTAAAAAAGTGACTGGTGCTTATATTCATCCTAATTTCAAATGATAAATAGTATTTATTTCTTTTAAAATTTTCTTGCCCGGGAAATAAATTTACTGGGAAATACTTCTTACTCAAGTACGTTTGTTTTATTTGCAGTGAAAAGGATGATAACGTGAAGCATGTGAAGCACTGAACACGTACAACCCACTTAGAAGCAACTTTTAAAACTAAGGGAAAGCAGCTCATGCAGCTCAATAACAAAAAAACAAACAACCCCATCCAAAAATGGGCAGAAGACCTAAACAGACATTTCTCCAAAGAAGATATACAGAATGCCAACAAACACATGAAAGAATGCTCAACATCATTAATCATTAGAGAAATGCAAATCAAAACTACAATGAGATATCATCTCACACCAGTCAGAATGGCCATCATCAAAAAATCTAGAAACAATAAATGCTGGAGAGGGTGTGGAGAAAAGGGGACACTCTTGCACTGCTGGTGGGAATGTGAATTGGTTCAGCCACTATGGAGAACAGTATGGAGGTTCCTTAAAAAACTACAAATAGAATTACCATATGACCCAGCAATCCCACTACTGGGCATATACCCTGAGAAAACCAAAATTCAAAAAGAGTCATGTACCAAAATGTTCATTGCAGCTCTATTTACAATAGCCCGGAGATGGAAAGAACCTAAGCGCCCATCATCGGACGAATGGATAAAGATGTGGCACATATACACAATGGAATATTACTCAGCCTTAAAAAGAAATGAAATTGAGTTATTTGTAATGAGATGGATAGACCTAGAGTCTGTCATACAGAGTGAAGTAAGTCAGAAAGAAAATGACAAATACCGTATGCTAACACATATATATGGAATTTAAGGGAAAAAATGTCATGAAGAACCTAGGGATAAGACAGGAATAGAGGCGCAGACCTACTGGAGAACGGACTTGAGGATATGGGGAGGGGGAAGGGTGAGTTTTGACAGGGCGAGAGAGAGTCATGGACATATACACACTAACAAACGTAGTAAGGTAGATAGCTAGGGGGAAGCAGTCGCAAGGCACAGGGATATTAGCTCGGGGCTTTGGGACAGCCTGGAGAGGTGGGATGGGGAGAGTGGGAGGGAGGGAGACGCAAGAGGGAAGACACATGGGAGCATATGTATATGTAAAGCTGATTCACTTTGTTATAAAGCAGAAACTAACACACTATTGTAAAGCAATTATACCCCAATAAAGATGTTAAAAAAAAAAAAAAAAACTAAGGGAAAAAAATTCCTACTCAGTAAAAGGATGTGAAGCACAGCATTTTACTCCTGCATATACACTCAAAAATCTATTTGTATATCAGGTCATTAAACTTTTTACCCACAGTTAAAGTCACCACTGGTCAAGCTTTATTAAAACTTTCCCCATAGAACAGCAAATGGAGCAGTGGAGTGGGAGCCAAGAAGTCCTGGGTTCAAGTCCCAGCTTTGTCACTTAACTAGTCACATAGGTGTAACTGTCTAACTTCAGCTTTCCCATCTATACAATGGGGATAAGGATATCCTTATAGGTTCAGGAGTGCACAGACTTTCTGCAAGTACACCTGCAAGTTGGCCTTGTCATGAGGGATTGTGTGAAGCTGGCAGTAAGTGTTGGACTTGCTCATATACTTGTCCTTCTGTTTAATCTGACCATCCTCTAAGGGTGGAGCTTGTCTACAGGAGCTATATATTCCTAAATGGAATCTGACAAGCTGCTTTCAAGAGTAGTAAATCCTAGACAATCACTTGCAATGAATTCACTAGCTTGTGCATACTATGGCCATTTTGCTTCTTGTGTCTGAATCTTCCAAGTAATCACTGTGTTGGTCCAGAGAGTGACAACACAGGAAACAAATTTTTTTTATACCCCAGGTCTTTCTTGTGTACCTTTGAGACCTATCACTTACTGACAGTTGCACTTTTTCCTTCTTGTTAGTTCTGCTGAACCAATCTTCCTATGAGAGAGCAGGAACTGAATTGTATTCTGCCTTCAACAGCAACAATTTTGTCAGTTAGATTGTGACTGCTGAATCTTTATTCCAGCGATGTGGCAAGATAGGGTGATAGCTTCAAGACTGCTGACTAGTTCTTTTGGGACTTGTAAATTTGTGGCACAACTGACTTGTAAATCAATGCTTGTATAAATGCATCTGATACCCAAACATAAAAACCTACCATTTTATCTGAGTCTTGTTCACATTAAAATCATAATTTTCTCTAATTCTTCATCTTCTCTTCACATTTTATGCCATTCATGAAACAAGCAGGATTAACTACCAAAGAGAAAGTGAAATGTAGTTGGTAAACATAGGACATACACAGCACTTTGCACTTATAGTCTCCCTATATTCTTTTTTCGAATCTTCAGTCTCTTAGGTAATTTTCTCCATCAAAATCTTTGTCCCCGGTAGTTTTCTTTAGTTGTACCTATAGAGTTTTATAGCAGAGGAAAGGATGACTCAGAATATTAAGTAGCAATCTGGGGAAATGAGTATTGTATTTCTAATTCCTAACATGTGTTTCAGTCCAGTCATCTGCAAAATGGGACTAAAGATACACATGATATATAAGTAAAAATTCGTGAGCATGTGTAATGTGATATAAATTCAAAATGATAACATATGTGCTGTCTAAGATTTTTACTAGGAGGAAAACTGCTGGATTCAGAAAGCTCAACGTTCAGCCTGAACAAATTAGTAGATACCAAAGTAATACACCTCAAAATGCACCAAAGTTGGTAAATGATACTTTAACTCCCTGATGTGAGAATTGGAAGGTGTATTAGTTTTCTACTACTGCTGTAAAAAATTACCATAAACTTCGTGGCTTGAACAATACAAATGTACTATCATACAGTTGTATAGGTCAGAAGTCTGACATGGGTCTCACTGGGCTAAAATCAAGGTGTCAGCAGGACCAAAATCCTTTCTGAAGATTATACTGGATTATCTGGGTGGGCCCAGTATAACCACAAATATCCTTAACATGGGAGCAAACTTGAGAGAAAGAGAGAGTGAGAGAGAGAGAGAGAAAGAGAGAAAGGGAGAGAAAGAGATATGATGATGGAAGCAGAGGTTGGAGTGAAGCACTTTAAAGATGAATTATAATTGATTTATAATATATTAATTTTGGGTGTACAGTATAGTGATTCAGAATTTTTACAGATTATATTCCATTAAATGTCACTACAAGATAATAGCTACAATTCCTTGTGCTATACAATATATTCTTGTTGTTTATCTATTTTATACATAGTAGTTTATGTCTCTTAATCCCATACCCCTTTCTTGCCCCTCCCCCTTCACACTGGGAACCACTGGTTTGTTTTCTGTATCTGTGAGTCTGTTTGGTTTTGCTATAAACATTCATTTGTATTATGTTTTAGATTCCACATATAAGTGATATCATACAGTATTTATCTTTCTCTGACTTATTTCACTAAGCATAATATTCTCTAGGTCCATTCACATTGCAGCAACTGGCAGAATTTCATTATTTTTTATGACTGAGTAATATTTCATTGTATTTATGTACCACATCTTCTTTTATCCATTCATCTGTTACTGGACACTTCGGTTGTTTCCATGTCTTGGTTATTGTAAATAATGCTGCAATGAACATTGGGGTGCATGTAGCTTTTCAGATTAGTGTTTTTGTTTTTTCTAGATATATGTCCAGGAGTGGAATTGCTAGATCATATGGTAGTTCTATTTTTGGTTTTTTGAGGAGCCTCCATACTGTTTTCCATAGTGGCTGCACCAATTTACACTCCCACCAACAGTGCACAAGAGTTCCCTTTTCTCCACATTCTCTCCAACACTTGTTATTTGTAGACATTTCTATGATAGTCATTCTGACAGGTGAGGTGATATCTCATTGTGGTTTTGGTTTGCATTTCTCTAATAATTAGTGATGTTGAGCATCTTTTCATCTTTCCATGTTAGCCACCTGTATGTTTTCTTGGGGAAAATCTTCTCTATTCAGGTCTTTTGCCCATTTTTTTGATTGGGTTGTTTGTTTTTTTGATGTTGAGTTGTATGAGCTGTTTATATATTTTGGATATTAATCCCTTGTCAGTCATATCATTTGCAAATACTTTCACCCATTCAGTAGGTTGTCTTTTCATTTTGTCAGTGGTTACCTTTGCTGTGCAAAAGCTTTTAAGTTTAATTAGGTCCCATTTGTTTATTTTAAGTTTAATTGGGTCCTATTTGTTTATTTTTCCTTTTATTTCTTTTGGCTTAGGAGACAAATCCAAAAAAATATTGCTACAGTTTATGTCAAACATTGTTCTCCTTATGTTCTCTTCTAGGAGTTTTATGGTTTCAGGTCTCATGTTTAGGTCTTTAATCCATTTTGAGTTTATTTTTGTATATGGTATGAGGAAATGTTCTGATCTCATTGTTTTATGTGTAGCTGTCCTGTTTTCCCAGCACCACTTATTGAAGAGACTGTATTTCCTCCATTGTGTATTCTTGCCTCCTTTGTTTTACATTAATTGACTATAGGTGCATAGTTTTATTTCTGGGCTCTCTATTCTGTTCCATTGATCTATGTGCCTGTTTTTGTGCCAGTAACATACTGTTTTCATTACTGCAGCTTTGTAGTATAGTCTGAACTCTGGGAGGATAATACCTCCTGCTTTGTTCTTTATTCTCAAGATTGCTTTGGCAATTTAGGGTCTTTTGAGGTTCCATATGAATTTTAGGATTATTTGTTCTAGTTCTGTAAAAAATGTCATGAGTATTTTGATAGAGACTGCATTAAATCTGTAAATTTTTTTAGGTAGTATAGACATTTTAACAGTATTGATTCTTTCAATCCATGAACATGGGATATCTTTCCATTTCTTTGCCTCATCTGCAATTTCCTTTACCAATGTTTTTGCTCTCTGAGAAATTCTTTATCTCTCCTTCAATTCTAAATGATAATGTTTCTCGGTAGAGTGTCCTAGGTTGCATGGTATTCCCTTTCAGGACTTTGAATATATCATGCCACACCCTTCTGGCCTGCAAAGTTTCTGCAGTGAAGTCAGCTGATAGCCTTATGGGGGTTCCATTATGTATGACTCTTTGTTTTTCTCTTGCTGCCTTTAGAATTCTATCTTTACATTTTGCCATTTTAATTATGATATATCTTGGTGTGGGTCTGTTTGAGTTCATTTCTTTGGGATCCTCTGTGCTTCCTGTACCTGGACATCTGTTTCCTTCTTCAGGTTTGGGAAGTTTTCAGTCATAGTTTCCTCAAATACATTTTTGATCCCCTTCTATCTCTCTTCTCCTTCTAGGACCCCTATAATACAAATGTTGTTGGTATGCTTAATGTTATCTCAGAGATCTCTTAAATTGCTTTCATTTTTTAAAATTTGTTTTTCTTTTTGCTGTTCTGATTGGGTGATTTCCATTATTCTACTTTCCAGATCACTTATCTGTTCTTCTGTATCACTTAGTCTGCTATTCATTCCTTCTAGTGTGTTTTTTTTTTTTTTAATTTTAGCTCTTGAATTATTCATTTCTGATTGGGTCTTTTTATATTTTCTAGTTCCTTGTTAAAAATGTTCATTGTTTACATCAATTCTTTTTCCAAATGCAGTTAACATTTTTATCACCAATATTTTGAATTTTTTGTCTGGTAAATTATTTTTGTTTCATTATGTATTTTTCAGGATTTTTCTCTTGATCTTTCAATTGAGAGTAATTCCTCTGCCTTTTCATTTTGCTTATTTTTCTCTGCCTCTATGAGTTTAGGTGCAACAGTTACCTACTGTGGCCTTGAAAGGGTGTTCTTATATGGGAGCATCCCTATGCAGACTATGTGTGTCCAATGTCTTTTGTGGCAGAGCTAGATTTGATGTGGATGCAAGTCACATCTTCAGGGTGTGCTGGCAGCTATCACCTTGGTAAGGTGTAGGGCTGGAGACGGAGATGCTAGAACTGGAGCCAGGTGTGAGGAAGACTTTCCCTCAACTCAGTGGCCATCACCACCCTATCAGGGTCAGGGTCTGACTCCAAGTTGCTGAAGCAGAACCCCTGACAGTCAGCCCAAACTGGCTCTACTCCATTTAAGTGTGTGATTGTCTCTCTCCCCGCTCTGGGACCCTTGCCCCAGAGGAGGGGAGTGCTGAAGCAAGTGGGACCCATGCACACAGAGGTCCAGTGTGCTGCCTTGTAGGTGCCTGTGTCTCTGCTCAGACACAGCCTCTGGTGCAAGTCTCCTTTATCCCTCACAGCTGATCACTGCCCCCAGGCTCTGTCGCCCCTGTCTTGCCAAGGAACTGCTCCACAGGGCTAGCAGGGTCCTGCTTGGTCTCTCAGCATGTTTCAGGAGGTGAGCTGTGGTGGAATGGCCACCATCAGAGATCTGGGCAGCTTCTAAGACACTGTTTGAGAAAGTGCCATCAATGGCCACCACCACCCTACCCAGGCTCTATCCCGGGACTGGGTCACCTCTGCATCCCACAGTTGAATCTTTTCCTTGGTCATAGCCACCCCAGATCCAGTGCTGTGCTATCGTATGGAGTGAGCAGGGCCAGAGCGTTTGTTCAGCTTGTGCGAGCTGCTAGGCATTTGCAGGAAACCCAGCAGCTGCTAGAGCATACCTCTCTCTCCCCTGCCTAGGGGCCCAGCCAGTGTGTGCATGTTCCTAACCAGCAGAGTCTAGGCTTCCCACAGCCCCTCTGTCTGTCCCAGTGCTCCTCCAACCAGATAAGGGGGCTTGTCTCCTCCTCATAGGACCCCAGGACTGAGGTGTCTAATCTATGGTTTATAACACTGACTCCCTAGTGTGGGCATACACCTTTTCCTCTGAGTCCCCTCCCAGGGACACAGGTCCTGACCCAATCACTTTTCTGCCTTCCTACCGGAGCACATGTGTATCTTTCTTACAGCTTTGGTTGTACAGGAGTCCTTCTGCCAGTTTCCATTCAGTCTTCTGTAAGAATTTTTCCACATGTAGATGTATTTTTGATGCATCCATGGGGGAGGTAACCTCTACATCCTCTTACTCCACTATCTTGATCTCTCCTCTGCTGTCTCTAGTAGCTTGAAAAAGCAAGGATATAGATCTTCTCCTAAAGCCTCCAGAAAGAATGCAGCACTGCTAACACCTTGATTTTAGCCTGTAAGTCCTATTTTGGACTTCTGGCTTCCAGAATTGTATGATAATAAAATTGTGTTGCTGTAAACATTAAGTTTGTGGTAATTTGTTAAAGCAGATAGGAAACTAATATATGGAGAATCCATTTCTTTGTCTTTTCTACATTCTAAAAACCACCTGTGTTACTTGACTTCTTGTGCTGTCCTCCATCTTCAAAGCCAGCAATGTCAAATCTTTCTCTGACCCTTCTTCCATTATCACATCTCTTTCCTTTACTTTTAAAATAAATTTATTTATTTTTGGCTGCATTGGGTCTTCGTTGCTGCGTGCAGGCTTCCTCTAGTTGCGACGAACAGGGGTTACTCTTCGTTGTGGTGCGCAGGCTTCTCATTGTGGTGGTTTCTCTTGTTGCAGAGCACGGGCTCTAGACACACGGGCTTCAGTAGGTGTGGCACGTGGGCTTCAGTAGTTGTGGCTCGCGGACTTTAGGGCGCAGCCTCAGTAGTTGTGGTGCACAGGCTTGGTTGCTCCACAGCATGTGGGATCTCCCCAGACCAGGTCTCAGGCCCATGTCCCCTGCATTGACAGGCGGATTCTTAACCACTGCACCACTAGGGAAGTCCCTATCATGTCTCTTTCCGACCTTAGCTAGGAAAGGTTCTCTGAGCTTAAAAATTCACATGGTTAGATTGGATAATCCAGAATAACCTCCCCATATCAACATACTTAATCATTTTCACATCTGCAAAGTCTCGTTTGACATGGACGTTAATTTATTCACAGGTTTCAGGGATTAGGACATGGACATCTTTGGGGGATGGGGGCATCATTCTGCCTACTACAAAAGACTTAAGTTCTATGCCTAGTTCATCAGCTCTCTAGAGATGGTACTTTGGGAAAATGTTATCAAATCTCTAGATCATAGATTTCTTTATCTGTGTAATGATCATAATACCTTGCTATGTCACAGGTTGCTCTCAGCATTAAATGAGTGAAAGCACGTGAAAACACTTATAAACCACAAAGGTTACATAAATATAAGAGATTATTATTTCAGGAAGGATGGAAGGGCAACAATAACAGTAATTTAAATAATGGATAATGAAGGAGATAATGAAGGCCCCTATCCTACCTGTCCTACACATCAAGCCTTATCAAGCTATTTATGGGCATACTTAGGGGTATTCCTGTGAAGTTACAGAGTCCTCTCATATTCTCCTTTCTGAACACTTTCATTTATCTCATTAATTTGGGTTGCCATACAGCCACTGGAGGGTGGCATCTTATCATTACCTAGTTGCTGCTTGCCACAGTGCCTTCCATGTCCATTCCACATTCTTTTGCTGCTCCCGAAGCTGTATACTCTAGAGGTGTCAAAGAGATGCAATAATTTCTTCAAATGCTCATTGAGCTGAGGCCACAGTATGTCCATATAGGATATCCTTTTCCTCCATTTTGCATCATATTTGGTCACCTGACCACAATGGCTGGGTCATTAAAGATTGGAGACGATGACTTCTTAGACTTCATTCAGTTACGTTCACTCTGTGTTTTTACCAAACCAGCAAACAGGATTGGAAGGAATATACACCAGAAGCACAAAAATTCAACGGTGAATGCATCCTATGCAGAAATAGAGATCTGCAATGTTAGAGGAGTCAAATACCATGAACTTGCTGCCTGTTAGATGATTTTAGCTGGGAGAGGGCCCACATCAGCACTCAAGGGTCTAACCATTACTCTTCATTAAATTCTCACTATACCACAGTTAAATACTTCTGTGTCCTATTGCTTACTGACTCCTTATGGCTACCTGCAGCCTGACCATGGCATTCCACATCACGTGCCTCACAAGTCCTTTGTAAATACAGGTCTTTCTGCTTGTGCCTGCAATGCCTCTATTAAAAAAGCTCAGAAGTCTTTGGGAATAGATCAGGGGACAGACACTGGGCCAGCCTCCCCACCCCTTCTCCTCCATCACATCTTTGCCAACCAAGTGACCACTTACAAGACTCTCCCTGCCATTTCCTCACCTCCTCCTCATCTCACTCTTTCCACACCTCCTCTCTTCCTTCTCCTAGGCCTCTTCTCCCCAAGTGACAAAACCCACTTAAATGGACCCTGTGGATTATTCCTATCAGCTAAGTAGATGCACTCAGGTGTATATGAATGGCAGTTAGGCTCAACTGGGACCACTGTTAAAATTATATTTGTTGTGATACATAACCAGTAACAGGTACAGTTATGATCACGTAACAGATACAGTTCATGATTCAAATAAAAGACAAATGTCTTAAAGCCAAGAAGCTTGTGGCTCTTTATAGAACCACATGCATTGTAACTTTGGGCAGAACTAATTAACTGAGCTCCTGAGACATGGAAAAATCTGTTCCTGTCACTGGGCAGACAATAGCTAATCAGTTTGACTGAAAGTTGAGGTCAGAATGGTTTAGAAAGGATACTGCAGCCACACATGGAGAAAAAGTTCTATAAAAAAAAATCCATGTCCACAATGACAATTTCATGGTCTGTGGGAAGAATCTGGAGTATGTGCACATATATTAATACCTTCCCCACCTACTATGAGACCTGGGATATACTTAGAGTTTGCACACCCTTCTGATCTGATAGATCAGAATGATGGATTCAGACCAGAGACTATCACCAAACAAGTACACAAGGAAAAGGAAAAGGTAGACATCTGAGTTCCTCTCCCTGAACCACCCACATGGCTGAGCCGAACATTTAATTCTTACACTTCCTATTGAAGTGTTGTCTGAACTGCTCCTGCCAAGGGGCTCCAAGGTCTGTAGAAGCCAATGAATCAGCCCTGGCACTGGAGGTGAGCAAATTGTTTCATACACACTGAGCAGTGGTAGAGAATTGCTTGCCATCATAATGCAGCAATCAGGGGTCAAGGGACTTCATATCTGAGTTACAACAGGGATGTGCTATGGAGGAAGCTTGGTTCGTGCTCAAGTTTGTACTTTAATGCTGAGGTAATTTCACTTGGGAAGAATACAAAAATCCCAAACATTTTGTTTCGTGCAATTTTGTGTCCCAGCAATGCCTGTTTCCACTGATTCCATTCAGTTACTTTGAAGGCTTTGCCTGCACTGCAATGATTAATGAACATTGTATTTTGCTTATAGCAAAAATTGAAAAAATTGGGAGCAGGGTACAGCGTGGTAACTCCTCCAATTTAAGAAATAACATACAGAGGCACTCATCTTAACTCAGTAGAAGAAGCAGGTGTCAGTCAAACTGTAGAGATGGAAATAACTGGTCAATTCAGTCCAACAACTGGTCAGTGACTTCTCAATAGCAAGTAGGTAAAGCCTTGGTTCTTTCTAATAAGCTGTGTTATTATAGGTGTTTGAAGGGCAACCTGCCTCCTCAAGATAAATTTCTAATTTTTTTCTAATATATAGTATTTCTAATATACTCTGTATATTCTTGATAGTCTATGCTTTATAAACTCTTCACAAAAAATATGTTCCTTTTTTCCATAAACTCCTATATGACAGAAATAGGGTATTCCTTTACTCTGTGATTTCCTCCACTATTTCTACTATTGTCTAAAATGTGATATAAGCTGGAAAAGACTAGAATACTTTTGAAGTCACAGATGACTTTCTGACCCTTTCAAAACGTATGAAAGTTCTCAATAACTGAAACAAACATGTGAATCAAAATATCAGAAATGTAACCTATAGCACATGTCCGAAATGTCACCTTCCCATACAGGATTCGTAGGTTGCAATCTCTTAGTAATAATTGAAAAATATATATATACATATATATAATATATATTAAATAAATATGTATATATACATATATATATGGCAAATAAACCAACATGCTCCTGATTCAAAACTCTCATCTTAAAAAATGAGGGGAGGCGGTGGCCAGAACAGTACACAATGAAAGATTATTTATTAGCTGTTTTCTCTTGTAAGAAAAAAAGAAAAATGACAGCAAAGAAATGTCTAAGAAAAGTGTTCAACGCAAGTAAACAATACCTGAATGAAGTCAGAACGTTTGCGTTGGTAGTGCTGCTCCTGCAGCCAGTTAGAGAGGTGAACGCTTTTTCCAGAATATGAGTAGCGCTCAGTTTAACCATATATAGTCTTCTGATGTCATGTAATAAATAATAGAATATGTACTGTTAGACAAGATGAAAGAGCATAGATGGTACATCAGGGTTTATGCAAGAAAAACTGGTGTGAGAAAAGACAACTCGTTTAAAGCCAGAAAGGGAAAATGCTTCATGCTTAGAGACATAATTTGAAAGTCACAGAAACCAAAAGTGTTATCCGTGGGAATGGAGATACCATTGATAATCAATCGTATTGGTTTGACACTTCCCAGGACTCAGAAAAGGAACCATTAGTATATAAAAGAGAAAAAAATGTCTGACTGACTTGCCACAACCTCATCTTCAGTTCTGTCATTAATACTGAATGTAGATTTATGAGGACAGAGAAATTAGACTTAGCAAAGCTACAGTGAATGGATTTGTAGGGAAGCCCTGTACTGGATGACTAAGGTAGAGTTAAGAGGGGGTTTGTTCTATATTTCCTAAAGGAAACTAGAAGTTAGCCACGTGGAATTTTCTTTTCTAGAAGTTGCCTTCATTTTGTGACAAAGAATTGTTCTCTGTTTTAAATGCATTTAATATTTTTGAATGAGTGGCAGCCTTAGAAATTGAACAGACTATTCCCCAAAGGTTTTTTTTTTTTTTTTTCGCGGTACGCAGGCCTCTCACTGCTGCGGCCTCTCCCGCTGCGGAGCACAGGCTCCGGACGCACAGGCCCAGCGGCCATGGCTCACGGGCCCAGCCGCTTGGCGGCATGCAGGATCCTCCTGGACCGCAGCACGAACCCGTGTCCCCTGCATCGCCAGGAGGACTCTCAACCACTGCGCCGCAAGGGAAGCCCTCCCCAAAGGTTTTTTTAAAGGAGAATGATAGTTCTCTGCCATACTCCAACAACAAATACATTTTAGTCATTCAATAGAGACCCTGCAATGCTCATGAAATTGCAAGGGAAAACAACAATCCTGCCAAGAACGAACATAAAGGTAAAATGCCAAGCCTCTCTGCAATTCTTCTTTTTTTTTTTTTCCCAAGTGCTAGAAGTGTTGGCAGATGTGTATGTAGGGTCCCAATAATAAGCAAATGAACACGTTTAACCTCTGGGCCAGATGAGCTGTATGGACAAGTCGTGTCAGATTGTGTCATGTCTAGGGAAAGCCACATAAGATGTCAGTACAAGCTAGGCTGGTATCCACCAAATATTAGATTCATCAGCTTCTAGGAAATGCATTCCCATCCAATTAAGTGACTTTCTAAAAGGAAAAAGAATAAGATAATTCTCCTTCAGTGAGCTATTGCTTTTGGAAAATGTATTTCATGGAAAGCAAAATTATCAAGTTAGAAAAGATTTATAGAGATAATTTAGACAAGGTTGTTTAGACCCAGGGAAGGGAAGTGATTTCCTCTAGGAAGTTGCATAGAAAAGCCAAGAACTACCTGACCAGTGCTGGATCTACATTTGCTGTTAACAAAATGTTCCAACCAGCTTTCCTGAATACCCTTCCAGATTTTCCTCCACTGGAGACTTCCTAATTCTTATTCAAAATACAAAATACTCCCTGACATTTTCACTCGGGGCATTTCATGAGGAAAGCAGAGTGGATATTATAGGTAATAGTGATAAATACAAAGAGGCTAAGGTCAAATCAGAGGTGATTCAAATTTACCTATGACTTAAACCCAAATTGAAGCCATGTGGACCAATATGTTCTTACAATTTGATCATAGGACTGTGATCATCCCCCTTCTGTCTTGAATAAAGCATATTTTGCTCAGTAGAAATATTCCCCTTTAATAGCCCACATGATGAATTAACAGAGTGCTAAATTAAAGGAATTTCATCTGTAACACTACTAGTTATTTCTTCATCATGGAATACGGGTATTCATCACCTGTAGCCTTATTTTAAGCTATGTATTCCATTCTGCTTTCATACTCAAATGCTACTGCACTAAAGGTTGGAAGAGAAACAGCCTTTCTATGGCAAGAAACACCCTTTCTTGCCATAGAAAGAGTACCTCATTCTGCTACTCACTAGCCATACAACTTTGGACCAGATAACTTCTCTGAGTTTTAGTTTTTTCGTGTATGAAACACAGTTCACAGAAAGAGTTAAGATCAGTATGCAAAAGTGCTTGACATGTAGTAGGTGTTGAATATATATACAATAGTTGAATATGAGTGTTTGGGCAAGCATTATCTTCTGTTACCAACCTGGAATTGGTTCATGGAGAATGAAATAGAATTAAAATAGAAAATGTTCTTTTTCAGGCTCATAAGCAACTTTTAAACAATGGAGGAGCATAGTAGTAAAAACATGAAGAAAATAATGTAAACTTCTCTTGTTCCATAGGCCTGGGTTTATCCCTAGATAATTCCTTCTTGCTGTATAAGATTATATGTGAATTAAGTCTCCTAAGCTGGAACAGCCCTGGGTGCTGTATAAATAGTATGAGTATTAGTGGATATTAAAGGCACACATACATACACATAAGTGCAGCACATATATACACACACACATAGGGGCTTGCCATGAGAACCTAGCCTAATGGTATATTTGGTTTAAACTATGAAGAGTTTCTTGTTTGTGCCTTTTGATTCTCAACTTACACCCTCTATATCAGAGGCTATCCTGTTTCTCAGTCAGTAATTGTTGTCTTCAAAGAACAGGAATGTATTCAGGCAGCTTAAATAGAATGGAATTTAATAAAAGACTGCAACAAACAATCTCATGGAAATCCAAGGGCATCCAACAAAGCCCAGTCAGAAACCTAGGAACCGGAAATTTACCTGTTAAATCAGAAAACATTGTTCACACTATCTCAAAAATCCTCTCTCATCTCTGCCCTTCTGCCTCCTCTCCCTCTCTCAGCTCGTTTCCTCTGCTTTCATATGGCACAATTTAGCTAAAGCAGCCATTCAGGTCTATTATCTGCTCATTTTCTAAGTGACTGAAACAATCATTAAAATACGTTGTATCTCAAATATTTTATATGAAAAATATTTTATTGCAGTATAATTTTTTTAAGTATAATTACAATAATATATTAGTTTCAGGTGTACAACATAGTGATTTGATATTTTTTATACATTACAAAATGACCACTGCAAAAGTCTAGTTACCATCTGTCACCATACAAAGTTACTGACGTATTATTGGCCATATTCCCTATGCTGCATATTACATCCCCATGAATTATTTATTTTATTATTGAAGTTTGTATCTCAAGCTCCTTCACCTATTTCACTCATCCTCCTACCACCCTCCCTTCTGGCAAACACCTATTTTTTCTCCATATCTATGACTCTGTTTCTGTTTTGTTATGTTTGTTCATTTGTTTTGTTTTCTATTTATTTATTTTATTTTTTAATTGAAGTATAGTTGCTGTACAATATTATATGAGTTACAGGTGTACAATATAGTGATTCACAATTTTTAAAGGTTATACTCCATTTATAGTAAATATGGATATTGGCTATATTCCTTGTGTTGTACAGTATATCCTTGTAGCTTATTTATTTTTGCTGAAAAGACAACTGAGAGTTCCCTTGTACATAACTAGTTGCTTTCCTCTTTCTGCTTTTAAGATTCTCTCTTTAATTTTTGCCATTTTAATTATGTGTCTTGATGTGAACCTCTTTGGGTTTGTCTAGTTTGGGACTCTGTGTTTCCTTGAACTGGATGTCTCTTTCCTTTCCCAGGTTAAGGAATCTTTTAGCTATTATTTCTTCAAATAAGTTCTCTGCCCCTACCTCTCTCTCTTGACTTCTGATATCACTATAACATGAATGTTAGTACACTTGATGTTGTCCCAGAGGTCTCTTACACTGTCTTCACTTTTTTAAAATCCTTTTTTCTGTTCAGCTTCGATGATTTCCACTACTGTGTCTTTCAGTTTGCTGATCTGTTCCTCTGTATCATCTAACCCAGGGGTCCCCAACCCCTGGGCCACAGACCAGTACTGGTCCACGGCCTGTTAGGAACCCAGCCACACAGCAGGAGCTGAGCGGCAGGTGAGCTAGTGAAGCTTCATCTGCCACTCTCCATCGCTCCCCATTGCTCACATTACCGCCTGAACCATCACCCCTATGTCCATGGAAAAACTGTCTTCCACAAAACTGGTCCCTGGTGCCAAAAATGTTGGGGACCGCTGATCTAACCTACTGTTGATCCCTTCTAGCATACTTCTTTACTTCAGTTATTGTATTGTTCAGCTTTACTTGGTTCTTCTTTATATTTCCAAACTCTTTGTTAAACTTCTCACTGTGTTCATCCATTCTTCTCCCAAATTCATTGAGCATATTTATGATCATTACCTTGAACTCTTTATCAGGTAGATCACCTATCTCCACTTCACTTTGTTCCTCTTCTGGGGTTTTGTCTTATTCCTTCTTTTGGAACATATTCCTCTGTCTCCTCATTTTGCCTAATTCTCTGTGTTTATTTTAAAATATTAGGTAGGTCAGTTACTTTTCCTGATTTTGGAGAAATAGTCTTATGTAGGAGACATTCTATGGGACCCAACAGTGTATCACCCCCTGGTCACCTGAGTTATATGCTCTAGCGGCTCCCTTTTGTGGGCTGCATGGGCCCTTCTGTTGCAGCATGGCTGACTACTATGGATGCACTGGTAGGCATGGCTGGCCCCTGGCCCAGCTGGCTGCTAGGCTCTTCTTTATGTGATGGCTACCAACCTGCTGGTGGGGGGCTGGGTCCCAGCATGGCTGGCTGCAGAGGTTGGGGTGTCCTGAGGCTGGTGCTGGCCTGCTGGTGGATGAGTAGGCCTTGGACACTAATAGGCTAAAAAGATACTCCAAAATGGTGTTTGCCAGCACTAGTGTCCTTGTAATAGAACGAGCTCCCAAAACATGGCTTCCAGTAGCATCTATGTCCTCAAGGAGAGTCCTAATTTCCTCCTGCCTCTCCAGGAGGCTCTCCAAGATCAGCAAGTGGGTCTGACCAGGCTTCTTTCAAGTTACTGCCTCTGTGCTGGATCTTGGAATGTGTGAGATTTTGTGTATGCACTTTAAGAGCAGAGTCTCTGTTTGCTATAGCTCTCCACCTCTTGCATACATAAGCCTCACTGGTCTTCAAAGCTACATGTTCTGCAGGCTCATCTTCCCAGTGCACGCCCCCTGGGCTTGGAAGCTTGATGTGTGGCTCAGATCCCTCACTCCTCGGGGAGAACCTCTGCAATTGTAGTTATCCTCCCATTTGTGGGTTGCCTCCTCCTGGGATGTGAGTCTTGACTATTCCCCATCTCTGCCCCTCCTACCCATCTTGCTGTGGTTCCTTCTTTTTAGCTTTCATTTTATCTTTTCTGCGCGTCTTCTCATAAATAATTGCTCTGTAAATAGTTGTAATTTTGGTGTGTACTTGGGAGGAGTTGTGCTCAGGGTCTTCCTACTCCACCACCTTGGCCATACCTTCCAATTTTTTTTTCTTTTTTTTTTGATAACAGGATGATAAGTGGATAGCTTCTCCCTTCTAAGGCCCAGTACATGGATTCCACAATTTTTTTCTACCCTCCAGCCTTTTTCTTAAGTATGGTTTGACTTTTGTAATTTTGCACTATCTTACTTACACAAGCCACATCCATAATTTCCAGTTTGGATTCCTTTAAAGTGGAATGAGAACTAAAAAAGACCTATGAGAGGAAATGATCTGATATCTGTGATTTGCTTCAAAATAATTGTAGCAAAGGATTGGGTGGGTATAGCTAAAACGAGATTGGACATGTATGGATAATTGTTGAAGCTGGGTGATGAGAATATCCTGTTTAATTATACTAGACTCTCTAATTTTAGATATGTTTGAAATTATCCATAAAATAAAGTAAAAAACAAAATATGTGAAGCAATATGAATGTAGAATCTT
Source organism: Phocoena phocoena (assembly GCF_963924675.1). Classification (NCBI taxonomy): domain Eukaryota; kingdom Metazoa; phylum Chordata; class Mammalia; order Artiodactyla; family Phocoenidae; genus Phocoena; species Phocoena phocoena. The sequence goes on along the minus strand of NC_089240.1, from coordinate 81,733,608 downwards.
CTTAATTATTATAATTTCCCCCATCTTTTACTTTTTTCTTACCAGCGCCTAATTTGACAGATTTTTTTAGCATCCTGCATTTACTGAGACTTACAAAGGCATTCAGCCTAGATTTCATTGAAGCAACAACTCACTTTGCATTCATATTTCATCAGTTTACATAATATTTAATTAAATCACATAATTGCATTATTATGTACAACTGGCATAAATAGATTTGGAACAAACTCAACTAATTTTCAGTAAGCACACAACTCAAACTGTTGAAGCAGAAGTATCTGGGCAAACTAGACTCTTCTAGTCACACTACTTCTAACCACACTACTAACTATAAGCACTTAGCGTACCATGCTTATTGGTCCTGGGTTTCACTGTCAATTAATCCAGCAAGATGATTAAGCAGAAGTTCACTAAGAGAGAATCTACTGTATTTTGTTGTTGTTTATGTATGTGTTCTCCTACATTTTTCAAACTTTAATTCTGACTTCAGTTAATCTTTCTGATCTCAAACTCAAGACAGTTGAAGATTTTATATTTGCCTCAAATGATCTTCTGGTGTGTAATGGAGCCAGTGGGACTAAATTTTTCAGTTACTTATATTTGGCAAGGATGGGGAGGAAGGGTGTTTCATTTCTATATTCTTATTATTGTATTTTTCTGCTTTCTCACAACTCTCTGATTTGCTTGCTTAAAAAGAAATAGAAGTTAGGTTGTTCTGTGGACATTGGCTTCGGCTAGAAGCCTGATTATACTTGCTAAGCCTCCTAGTAGCAATATTGAGGAATTAGTTAAAATGCTGAGACGAGAGTACAGACCCAGAGAGACAAAGAATGAGTGTGCTAGTAGTCCCCAGCTCTAAGTTTCTGCAATCATTTGTTGAAATACCTTGAGGAAGTAAGTCAGTTTTTATTTCTCTATGCAGGGTGGCAAAAGGTAATATGACGTACCAATCTTTTTATAATAATAACACTGTAGGGACCAAAATTCCCTCTTTCTCCTCCTCCCTCCATGATACCTCAAAGCTGCTTCCAGAATGAACTAGTCATACTGCCCATTGAGTTTCTTTTATCAAACTCACAGCCGTGGATGTTGGAAGGGACTGCTTTCCCTTTGCTTAACCACTTTAGTATGAGTAACTCATGAACACACAGGAGCAAGGCAATTTGCTCCGCCATTTTTCATCTCAGGTATGCAGCAATAGCGTGCATTCTGAGTCACGCAGAGTCCACGCTAAAGAATGTGTGCTGTGAGCTTAGAGGGGCTAATAATCAAATTAGGATACTAACAAAGGCAATTTATAATGCTGAAACTAATGAGAGGTCAAAGAACAAAACTCTGCAAGGAGTTTTAATTATCCTGTCCTTTGTGACTCCACAAGAACATTTTTTTTTTTTTTTTTTTTTGCGGTACGCGGGCCTCTCACTGCTGTGGCCTCTCCCGTTGCAGAGCACAGGCTCCGGACGTGCAGGCTCAGCGGCCATGGCTCACGGGCCCAGTCACTCTGCGGCATGTGGGATCTTCCCGGGCCGGGGCACGAACCCGTGTCCCCTGCATCGGCAGGCGGACTCTCAACCACTGCGCCACCAGGGAAGCCCCACAAGAACATTTTTAAAGGAACACTGTCACCAGTATTCAACTGGTACTTTAAGTTCCATTAAGATTTACATAAGCTATTACATAAATGGGAAATACAGACTTTCTTTCCAAGTAGAGTAGGGATCTAAATCCTTCTCTTCAGGGATGGAAAACAAGCACTGTCTTGCTTTGATGTTCAATTTATTGGATCCTTTCCTTCCCATAGCACTGATGGAGAAACATGAAGCCTCTCTTCAAGGGAATCTCTAGATTGGATAGCATATAGAAAGAAAAGAACTGTAACAACCAAAACAACTACAACAGTTTTTCTGGCCTTGTTTCCTGTGCCATTTCATTTTCACTTTTTTTTTTCTAGTTTGTGTTTTATTGACTCTGTGATGCTCAGGCCTTGACTACGAACTTTGGCAGTGGATACAGCTGTTTCTTCTGCTGCTGCTTCTTAGTATTCAACTTATCATGCTTGTTGAACCTGCAGCATGTGTTTTCTTGGGCTGCAGATCCAGAGGCTTGTACTTCTTGCCCTTGTAGAATTTCCTGAGGTTCTCTTTCTGAGTCTTATTAACAGCAGTGAGAATTCGGGCAATGGATTTATAAACATCTAGGATCTTGGAGAGCTTGGATGCCACACTGCTTGTCACTTTGGTGATTTCCAGCTACGACAGCTCTACCTTCAAGTCATCCAGCTGTTTCAGCAGCTCCATCTTTTTGCCAGGAAGATATCAAGCTTTAATCTTGGCCATGACTGCACAAGCTGTGCCACTGCCTGCTCTTGAGGGAAAGAGTTTTTTTCACTTCTTATTTTCACTTTCCTCTGTCATATATATATCCACACGCACCACCACAACCACCACACCCAGCATTTCTACAGGTCAAAGTGCCCTTCATCTCTCAGAGCCTAACTTCTTTCTAGGAGGTGTTTGAGATGGGTTTGTATATTTATCTGTTTGTTTGGAGAAGAGTGGCATAATTGACGAACTGAAGAAAGCGACAATATCAACTGAATGTGGAACCTCTCAGGCAAAAATAAAACCAAAAAGCTGCTACCCTTAAAAGCTAGAGAAGGGCTTCCCTGGTGGCGCAGTGGTTGAGAGTCCACCTGCCGATGCAGGGGACGCGGGTTCGTGCCCCGGTCTGAGAGGATCCCACATGCCGCGGAGCGGCTGGGCCCGTGAGCCATGGCCGCTGAGCCTGCGCGTCCGGAGCCTGTGCTCTGCAAAGGGAGAGGCCACACAGTGAGAGGCCCGCCTACCACAAAAAAAAAAAAAAAAAAAAGCTAGAGAAAAGTGGAGATGTTAGCAGCAACATACTGTGAACACGGCGGGTCTGGAAAGGCTTTTGCTACCAAGAGGGTTAATTGTCCAAAGGTAATGTCTACCCATCAAGCCAATTTAAGGCCAAAGAATGCATCTTGGCAAGGAGTTTTCTTTTATCAATAACTGCGTCAATAAAACAGCAAATGGAACACAAAAAAATCGAGCACATCCATATCATCAGGGCAGCAAGACAAGTAGCCCAGAGCACTGGAGGGTCTGGGTGTTGAACTAGTTGCCCTTATTACCGAAAAAAAACGTTAAAGTATAAAAGCAATTCCAACAAGGAAATTGGGAACAATGTAAATAACAAAACTTTCTTCCTGAAAAGGAAGAAAAAATCTGCAAATTCTTCTGCTAAACTTGTCATCACCACACCCTGCCATGTGACATTTACATTGTTCTTTTAAATAGGTAGTCCATTGTTTTATGAGACAGTGTAGCTTAAGGGCTAAGAGTGTGGGCTCTAGAGTCAAACTAAATCCAGTTCCATCACTTCTTAGCCACATAGTCTTGGGCAGGTTACTTTTTTCTTTCTAAGCCTCAGTTTCCTCATGTGTAAAACTGGGATAATAGCAAGGCAGCAAAAGTCCAGGCTTTGGAGTCAAACTGCCTGGTTCCCAGTCCTCTACTCCACCACTTACTGGCAGTGTGACCCTGAGCAAATTGCATAACTTCTCTGTGGCTCAGTTTCCCCTTCAATAAAATGCGCCCAATTGAGTGTCAGGATCTCACAGGATTATTTTGAAAATTATATGTATTAAAGAACACATGTAAAGCACTTAGTAAGTGCTCCACAAATATAAGTCATTAGTACCTACCTCAGAAGGTTGTAGTAAGGACGAAATGAGACAAAGAATGAAAAGCTTTTAAGCTTGGTATACTCAGTGTTCAATAAATGCTAGCTTTTGTTACGTGCTTGTCTTTTGACTCTCCAACTGGCTTTTAAGCTTCTAGAGGATGAGTCTTAATTTTTTTTCTTCATACTATAATATCTAGCACTCTGTTATATGCAAATAAAAGTAACTCAACTATAGCCAAAGGAAAGAAAGGAACAAATCCTCATGCAGAAAAAGTAGAAACTCAAATATCAGAACCGTGGACTCACATGCCATGAAAAGATTGGGTTTATTAAAAATTAATGGTACAGGTCAAACAACATGTCTGATTTTTGGCAAATCATAAATATTATCAAGAGCAAACAATTTGGCATTTGATTTCTTACTTGTGTAGGGGAGTATAAATATTTTTTGCTCTACCCTTCTAGGTTCTTGGCTGAGACCCCCTGTAATAAAAGACAGATTAACAGGAGAAAAACAATTTTAATTATGTACATACTATGTAGTACCGGAGCCCCACAAAGATATGAGGCTAAAAAGGAAGCCAGACAATAGAGGCTTATACACCATCCCGAGGCAAGGAAAGGAATAGGGGTCTGGGGCTTTAAAGCAGGGGAGGCAAGTCATAGGACGATGAGAAGAGAAAATGTGTGGTAAACAAAAGTTGCACTGCCAGGTAGATAAATTTCTCAGGTAAAAAAATGATCTCTGAAAAAATCTCTCTTCCTGCTACCAGCCCCCTTTCTAATGTAAATTTCATTTATAAATGTAGCTTTCCCTTACAAAAGGGCAACTTTGTTTTCAGAGCTTCTCCTATGTCTGTAGTTTCTCAACATGATTCTTAGGCCAAAGAGACATATTTTGGGGTGGCATTTCATTTGAAAATATTGATGACTACAGTAGATGACTCAGTTAAAAAAAAAAAAAATGGCCAAACAAATGATGTTACATAGACACAGCTTAGGAGGTAGTTCTCACACTTGAGACTTCTGTGAATCACCTTTACAAATTTCATTACTTCAGTATACCACCAAAAACATTGCTTCACAATTTATGCTTTATACACATACCACATTTACTATTATTTTCTTAACAACTTTTTCTTTGAACTAACTTAAATTGTGTTAAAAACAAGACAACAGGCCCAAAATGGAGTCACTTATGCCAAGCCCCATGTCGCCAAGACTTAATTATGGTTTTGGCCTCTCCCAGAAATGGAATCGAAAACCAGTCGATCAGGAATCACCTCGTTAGTGCTAGCGAGGTCATCTGCCTGATAGACACCTGCCATTCCCTAAAGGAAAGTGACCTTGCCATAAACAATCCACTTTTTGCCCAATTAACTTTCTTATTCCCACTCCCTTCTACCTATCAAATTCTGTCATTTTGTACAGCTCCTCAGAGCTCCTTTCTATCTGCTAGAAGGGATGCTGTCCAATTCATGAACTATTGAATAAAGCCAATAAGATCTTTAAAATTTACTCAATTGTACTTAGATTTTTTTTTTTTTTTTTTTTTTTTTTTTTTGTGGTACGCAGGGCTCTCACTGCTGTGGCCTCTCCCGTTGCAGAGCACAGGCTCCAGACATGCAGGCTCAGCGGCCATGGCTCACGGGCCCATCCGCTCCGCAGCATGTGGGATCTTCCCAGACCGGGACATGAACCCGTGTCCCCTGCATCGGCAGACAGACTCTCAACCACTGCGCCACCAGGGACGCCCATGTACTTAAATTTTTAACAATTGTTTTTACTAATCGATTTGAAAAGCTGAGTTTATATCATTACATAAAATGGAAACCAGTATCATTTATCATAAATAGAAGGTGAGAGTAAAAGTAAATATAATGAAAACAAAACAGTGTTCTTAAAATCTAGATAAATATTGTTGCCTGGCAGAGGCTCCTGAGTCTGTGGCTTTGAGACCTGCTTTTTCTTTGTTAAAAAGTTTGTTTAGAACACATCAGAAATGTTTAAGACTAACTTTCACCAAAGTGAGAACTGAAAAAGAATTTAAAAGGGAAAACTTCCCCACTCTATGACTCAGTATTATTTAATGTCTATATACTCTGTGCACCACCTGAAATCATTTTGTGATTTCATGAAACACTGGCCTAGATGATCAATGAAGAATGGTTTCTGGTTCCCCAAATGACTGTACAATATTGTTCTCAGGATGTAGCCCCTGAATTGCCTGCATCCAAATCACCTATGGGTGCTTGTTTAAAAAGGGGGGTGGTAACTAATGAATCACTACTTAATCTGGAGACTGGGACCCGACATATTACATTATTAAGAAACACCCACAGGTGATTTTGATGCACAATAAAGTCTGAAAACCAGGGCTATATTATAGCAATTATTGAAGAAGGTGGAACCATCCCTATAACAGCTCTGTAGATACAGAAAAGCTGAAAGGAAAAGTGAACGGAGAATTTAGCTAAAGGAGGTAATCTGCCCCAGACCTGAACTGTGAGGCTACAGTCTGCGAGATAAGCACTGCATTTAACTGGAGTATTTTAATACCAGAATGAGGTAGAAAGGGAAAAAAAAAGAAGAAAGGCATCCGGCAATGAGAGAACAAAAAGATTCAATGAAGAAAGGGATTGATTTACAAGAAAAGATGAAAGGAATTTAAAATGTGGCTTTGCTAAGTGATCACTAAGCAGGGGTGTGATAACAGTTTACAGATGTTTGAATCATATACTAAAAAGAAGAGGAGGAATTTGTTAAGTAAGAACAAGAAGGGATAATTAGACATTAAGAGAATGTAATTGACCAAATTCTCTTTCCATATAACTCAGCTTAAGCATTCCTGCTCTGCATGTTGTGTCCAACTTCTGCCCTAAGGGATGTGCTCTGATCTTCTCCCCAAAAGAGGCTTGAGCATCACTCTAGTATCTGTGCCTTTGTGGGGCCTTTAGGGACTTTCCACCCCCTCACTTGTTCCCGTAAACCAACCTCTTGCGCCACTCCTTCTCCCTATCAAAACCAATTCTTCTCCCTATCGTGCGCCACTCCTTCTCCCTATCGAAACCAATTCTTCTCCCTATCGAAACCAATTCTTGGAGTTTTTCAGTTGACGGGGACTTTCCAGCCAGCGGGTAATTTTCCAGTTGCCCGTAACAGGTATACGCCCTAACCGCCACAATGAACAAACAACTGTAACGGCCAGAAGGTGGGGCAAAAGTTCCTAAGCCAATGAATTCAAAAGTCACCACATTTACCCAATCATTGTGAGAATATACCCGCCCCATGAGTAAATAAACCTATAAAAAGTATGTGATTCCGCTTTTAGGGGTTCCTCATCGGCCTCCTGCGTGAGGTTCAGGGAACCCCGGTGCATCGGCTCCTAATAAACCTCTTGCGTGTTGCAACGGCTCTCGACTCTTGGCGGTTCTTGGGCGAGTTGGAATCCCTCGTAGACCGTTTGGGTCTAACACCTTTGTTCAAGCATACTCCTCTGAAGGGGAGCAGAATATGCCATCCCAAAATATGCCTCTTTGGTGTGAGGATTATTTTGAGCTGATTATTTTTGAGAGGCTGCAAATAGAAGATTCTCTGAAAATAGAATAGAACTTGCCCTTTCCTGAGGGCAAATTACATTTATGAGGGAAACCTCCATTTGTAAGGGTGTTTCCCTCTCTCTACCAGGAAGAGAAATTTGACTCTAAATCACAAGAGAATTCTGTCAATGGAGAAGGCACTGACTGAAATCTGCATAACAAGACTTACCCTTGTTTACTGTGCTTTTCCTGATCACCTCTCATAACTGGCTCCCCCACCTAACTTCCAGGTCACTGTGGCTGTCATGACCTCCACATCCCTTCCAAAATTACAGCCTAGACTCTCACTCCACTAGGGCAAAGACTAAAGGTCTAGTGGCCCTAACAAACACCTTAAGAGCATTATAGCGGAGTCAGCACTAGAGCTTGGGAGACCTCCACTTTGAGGAGCTGAGAAATTGATTGGCAGTAGGGCCAGACTCTGGCAAAACCAACCAGTTGTAAAATTTGTCTTCAGCAGCTTTTTTGTGCCACCCCCAGTTCCTGATTCCCAGACATCTCGGAATATATAAGTAAATGTCCCTCTTGTAAGAGGAGAAAGGGATCAAATAAATACCACTCATACATGGAATGTCTTAATATGTATTGGGCTTCACCCCACAGGCCTGCAAGCCCTGTACTTGCCCAACATCAAGACCAAAGAAAGAGCCCAGCGTCAGCAATAGAGACATCGGTGGTTTAATGGATGGGGGATCTTACACGGCTAAAGCAACACCGTGCGCAGTGGAAGGCAGGCAGGACACAGCAGCAGTCTTGCAGTCTTCACTCCTGGGGTGGAGGTTGCTGGGAAACCAGGTGGAAATGTTCTGACCTAGGATTAGGACAATCACTAGCTGGGTCTGGGGGCACGTATGTAGGAAGGTTGGTCATGTGAGTAGGGTGTAGGTGAAGCAGGCGCTGGTCGATCAGGGGATGTACAGAGAGCAAGAGAACAGTCATCTTGAGTGGTGTGACCATATAATATGTTACCTCTGGGAGCAGGAATGGTAATTACTGTAAAAGAGCACTGTGGGGAGACTTCCCTGGTGGTGCTGTGGTTAAGACTCCGCACTCCCAATGCAGGGGGCTGGGGTTCAATCCTTAGTCAGGGAACTAGATCCCACATGCATGCCACAACTAAGAGTTCACATGCCACAACTAAGGAGCCAGTGAGACACAACTAAGGAGCCCGTGAGCTGCAGCTAAGGAGCCAGCAAGCCACAACTAAGACCCAGCACAACCAAATAAATAAATAAAATAAATAAATAAACATTAAAAAAAAGGGGGACTGTGGAGAAAGGAAGATGCTTAAATCAAATGCAAAAATTCTAAAATTAGAATTTTAGACACTGAGCATCTGAGTGCTGAGCTTTTTGGGGGAAGAGGAACACCATAAATAGACCTCATTTTACCACATTAGTGATTCTGTAGGGGAGGAAAAATAATTTTCCATTTACCCTTTTAGTTCTTGATTGAGACTCCCTGGTAATCAAAGACAGATTACAAGAGAAAAACAAACAGAAGTCTAATAACATGTATACCTCCTGTATACATGGGAGATACTCAGGAAAACTAACTCCCTGAGATGAGCTGGGCCAAGCCATCACCTTAAATACTATTTCCATCTAAAAACAAAAGAAGTTGGGGGAGGGAGATGCCAGTTATGGGAGGTAACAAAGAGAAGCACAGTAAACAAGGGTAAGGTTGTTATACAGATTTTTTTTTTTTTTTTTTGCGGTACGCGGGCCTCTCACCGCTGCGGCCTCTCCCGCCGCGGAGCACAGGCTCCGGACGCGCAGACCCAGCGGCCATAGCCCACGGTCCCAGCCGCTCCGCGTCATGCGGGACCCTCCCGGACCGGGGCACGAACCCGCGTTCCCTGCATCGGCAGGCAGACTCCCAACCACTGCGCCACCAGGGAAGCCCCTGTTATACAGATTTAAGTCATTGCCTTGTCCATTGATATTGTTGCTGGTGAATTTAAGGTTTTTTCTTCATCACGAAGGAATTTGGAAACGAAGTGATAGGTAAGAAGTGGATTTATAGAGACAAACACACTCCACAGACAGAGTGTGGGCCATCTTGGAAGGCAAGAGGCAAGAGGTCTCGAAATATGGCATGGTTAGTTTGTATGGGCTGGATAATTTCATAGGCTAATGAGTGGGAAGATTATTCCAACTATTTTGGGGAAGGAGTGGGAATTTCCAGGAATTGGGCCACCACCCACTTTTTGACCTTTCATGGTTGGCCGCAAAACTGTCATGGCACTGGTGAGTGTGTCACTTAACTTATGCTAATGTACTACAATGAGCATATAATGAGGCTCAAGGTCTACTGGAAGTCGAATCTTCCACCATCTTGGACCTAGTTGGTTCTCACTCGTTTTCATCATGTACTATGGCTATGTCTTCCTTTTAAAGGTTGTGCCTTTCCCCCTTCCCTCCTGTTCCAATATGAGTTTCCAGAAATTTACAGTCATCCTTCTCTTCCTGGTAAAGAGAGGAAGACACCCTTACAAATGGAGATCTCCCTTATAAATATAAATTTGCCTCAGGCAAGGGCAACTTCTACTCTGTTTTCAGAGATTCTCCTGTGTCTGCAGCCTCTCAAAAATAATTAGCCCAAAATAATCCTCAGGCCAAAAAGATATATTTTGGGGTGGCATATTCTGCTCCCCTTCACCACATTAGTGACGCTAAACTGCTGTCCCCAAATTTCAAACTGAACAGTGACACCTGAAAAAACCTGGATATTGAAGCTATGCCCTGCGCTACCCTCTTCTGTCCCCTGACAGTTCAGAGACATTAACTTATTGAGTGACTTTCAGAGCCCACTTACGAAGGTCTGACATAGCCACATAGCAGTTTGTAACTTTAGATACACTACCAAATGTAAAATAGATAGCTAGTGGGAAGCAGCTGCATAGCACGGGGAGATCAGCTCGGTGCTTTGTGACCACCTAGAGAGGTGGGATAGGAAGGGTGGGAGGGAGACTCAAGAGGGAGGAGATATGGGGATATATGTATATGTATAGCTGATTCACTTTGTTATACAGCAGCAACCAACACAACACTGTAAAGCAATTATACTCCAATAAAGATGTTAAAAAAATATATTTTTCAGATTTACATACGCCTTCACATATACCACCTGTATTTCCCCTCCCAGTCCTTTTATAGTTTCTCAATAGCTCACTTTACTGTGAACTCACATGAGCTTAGAATGCTGTTCAATCAACCAACAATTTCCTGACTGAATGATTAAGAAATGTGGCATAAGTGGCATAATTTGAGACTCAATCTAGACTAGACTGAGAAGCAGAAATGCAGAGGAAGGGCTTTAAAATACATCACTTGATGGATAGCCTGAATCATTGCTGGGTCTCTTCCATCTATGTATTTCATATAATGAAGTAGCACTCTACTTTACAAGGAATTTCACATTACCATAGAAGATTCTCTTTCATTGTATTTTAATTTGGGTTTAATATAGAAAATATTTGAATGTCCTATTCATCAGCTGAATAGCGTTTCTATCAGAAGTAGATAAAGGCTGTGTTGCTTTTGTCTGTTCAGCACTTTTTTCTCCTTCACTTGGGAGTAGAGCTCTCCTTTCCTCTGGGGAAACACAGTTCATGTGGTTTTACTCCTGCCCTGGCCACTGGGGTGGTCTTATGACCCAGAAGTGTTCTCATGACCCAGATTTGGTTAATCAGAATACCCCATGTCACTTACCCCAGTGATTGGTCCAGGGATGATCACAAGATTCAGGTCAGACTAGCCAAGGTGCTTTGGCTGAAATCACTGCATGCAAGTCTGGGGTCATCCTGCCATGCCTGTGCCTCTGTGGAGGGGAGCTGTATGAGAATGAAGACAAGCAGAAGTGATGGATGGAGAGAGAGAGAGTTGGAACTCCTAGATGTAGCTGTGCCTGGAGCTCATTGAAACCCCCCTTCGACTTCACAAGTACATAAGCCATTACATTCTCCTTTTTTGCTTATTTGGGTTCATATTGGGTTTCTGACACTCGCGACCAAAATATTTCCACATAACACATTTCCAGGTTTTACTTAGGAAAAATGAATTAAACATAGAAGAATACTTTGCTTTATGTAATTGGTATCTTTTTCAGAAGTTGAGGTTAAATAAATTTTTGTGAATCAAATCATACGAAGGGGGACAGAACATGCCATCCAAAATATGCCCCTTTGGCACAAGGATTATTCTGAGCTATTTTGAAAAGCTGAAGACACAGGAGAAGCTCTGTAAACAGTGGAAATGATTCTTTTGTAAGGTACATTTACATTAGAAAGGGGGCCTGTAGCAGGAAGCTCACTTTTTCACCTGAGAGATCTGCCTGGCAGGGCAAGCTTTGTTTACCAAACATTTTCTTTTCTCACTTTCCTGTGAATTGCCTTCCCTGCTTTGAAGTCCCAGACCCCTATCCCTTTCCTTAGCTCAGGATGATATATAAGACTCTATTGCCTGGCAGATTTTTGAGTTATATCTTTGTGGGGCTCCCATACCTACTTATGTGCTATGTAAATTAATTTATTTTTCTTCTGTTCATCTGTCTTTTTGTTGCTGGGGGTGGGGGTGGGGAGGTTTCAGCCAAGAACATAGAAGAGTAGGGGGAAAATTGTATTTCCTCCCATATACATACTACATCAAAAACAGTACATTGTTAAAAGGAGACTTGTTGGGAATCTTTCATAGTACAGGTTTTTGGGGTGGCTTTCTGTTTGTTTGTTTGTTTTTAAGGAAAGGCATTACAAACGTAGAAATGTGCAAGTACCTGTTGGCGATTCTGGGAGAGCTACTTGGCCGCTTTCATGATCCCAGAAAGAGAGCAATGACTTTATTGATTTCATTATTTCTCGGGTATTAATTCTCACGCTTGTAGGCTTAAAAATTTGATTTAGTTGGTATACTAAGATAGGATCTATCCCTCAGGGAAGGATTCCCAATGAGCAAGCTCACAGAGACTAAAATAGAAAACCAAAATGCCAATTGATTAATGGACAATTACAAAGACAGTCCTCCAATGGACAAGAATCCTTGCATCAGCAGATCATTGCATTTTGTTTTTGAGGGCATAAGTTTCATCCTGATAATCTTGATTCAGTCACATATGCTTTTCATAGGCCTATAGTATAGTACAGGCATACTTCAGAGATACTGGGGATTGGGTTCACTGCAATAAAGCAAATATCCCAATAAAGTGAGTCACATGATTTTTTTGGTTTCCCAGTGCATATAAGAGTAATGTTTACCCTATACTGAAGTCTATTAAGTGTGCAATAGCAAAAGCAATATATATACCTTAATTTAAAAATACTTGACTGCTAAAAATGCCCATTTATAATAGTTACATCAAAGATCACTGACACAAATCATCATAACAAATATAATAATGATGAAAAAGTTCTAAATATTTTGAGAATCACCGAAATGTGATACATAGACATGAAGCGAGCAAATGCTGTTGGAAAAATAGCACTGATAGACTTCCTCCTTGCAATGTTGTCACACATCTTCAATTTGTAAAAAATGCAGTAACTGTAAAGTGCAGTAAAATGAGTTATGCCTGAATATGAAAAAGTTTGGAATTAGATATCAATGTTAACAAATCATGGAACTTCACATAAAAATCTGGATTTACAACTTCTCTTGAAAAATCAAAATACCTACCAACACTAATTTCTCTGATCATGGCAACTATGGCATGGATCTGAGTAGGGCCTGAGCCCTTTATATGAGACTTGGACTCTCCTATATACTAGTCCTCATCAGGCCCATTGTCTTCATTTATATTCCCTTCCTGGCCTATACAGGTATTTGAATTTCATACATTTAGAAATGAAAGTTACATGTGAAGTCAATAAGCTCTTTCCTTCCCCGTAGCCACAGAGTTTGATTCAAGAGTGGGAATGTGAGTGAAGCCAATGTAATTAGAGTGAATCTCAGGGGTTTTGCTGGGAATGTTGGGGCAAAGATGCTCGCCGTTTTTTCTGCTGCAAATGAAAAAGGAGGCATGTATGTCTGGGTGTTACTGGCAGCCATCCTGGGACTATAAGGGAAGCAAATCTTATGATGACAAATTACATCAAAGAAGACAGCAGAAACACCAAAAGAAATAGGATCCTTTGGGACTTGAGTGAGCTGCAGGATCAAGCCTTACCTAAAGCTACACTGGAATTTTCAGGTACGTAGGTGTCCTTATGTAAACCAGCTTGAGTTGGGTGTGAGGGGAGCAGAATATGCCGCCCCAAAATTTGTTTTTTTAGCGTAAAGATTATTTTGGGCTGATTATTTTTGAGAGCTTGCAGACACAAGAGAATATCTGGAAACAGTAAAAGTTACCCTTGTTAGGGAAATTTATGCTTATAAGGGAAATCTCCACTTGAAAGTGTGGCTCCCTCTCTGTACCAGACTAGTTAGATGACTAAATCTCTAGGAATTTTTGAATGGAAAAGGCAACCAGTCAAATCTGCATAACAACCATACCCTTGTTTACTGTGCTTTTCCTAATAGCTTTCCATAACTGGCCCCCACAACCCTCAACACCTTCTTTGTCTTTAGCTGGATATGGTGTTTAACGTGATGACTTGGGTCATTTCCAGAAGTTACTCAGTTTTTGTGGGTCTCTCCAATATATATAGGAGGTATACATGGTATTAAACTTGTTTGTTTTTCTCCTGTCAATCTGTCTTTTATTACAGGGTGTCTCAGCCAAGAACCTAGAAGGGTAAAGGGAAAATATTTTTTCTTCCTCTACAGGTGATTTGCCACAAAAAGTATTCTGATATGGGAAAGGTACTTTTTTTCTCCAAGAGAATGTCTAGCAAAACTATTGTTACTCATGAGAGCATGGCAAATCCCTTAGAAATCCCGAAGCAAAAACAGATTAAGAATTACTACTCTCAACTACAAGATATAATAAAATTAGGGTTCACTTACTGAATTCCAGTTTTAGTCTCACTTTCATGAGGTTGTACTTAATTCACCTGGATTAGACTTTTGGATCTTCCCACACCCTCTAGTCCTCACAGGCAATTTCTTGCTTTACCCACACACGGCTAGTCACATATCTTTTGATAAAGATTTAACGTTTGAGGTCAATTATATTAACCCAATCTCCAAGGTTTGTGTGAGATAATTTATAGACTTACTCATGTACTGTAAATAAGAGGAACATACATGATTGCACAGCATATAATCTACTTATACAGGATATTTTAAAATTCAGGAATATATCTCTTATCGAAAGAATCATTATTTGGCAACTCTAACAATCTGAAATATTGATAAATATCAGGAAGAAACTAAAAGATTTTTCTATGAAGCCCAATTACATATAATGAAATTCTCACAAAAATGAACATTGCTTCAGTCAGAGGACTTCCCCCACCCCCACCCCCACCACCCCACACACCCTCAGGACCTTAGAGCCATTTATTCTTATTTTATATAGAATTCAAACTAAACTGATTTCTCAAGTCATAAAACTTTAGAAGTAATGAATCAGAAGTATGTGTGGAGGTGGCATTGTTGAAGTAGGCACTGGAAGGAAGGGAAGGGGATGGAAGAGAGACAAAGAGAGGGACTCGAAAACCACAGCATTATTGAGCCAGAGAAGCTGAAATACAAGAATTGGTTCTGAAAGCAACACAGTATCATGTACAGGGTAGTGTAATTGCTGGTATTTAATTTGATGAACCTGATTAACCTGAAAGTTAAATTATGTCCAATAACTTTTATTTAAGAAGAAATATAACTATGTTATATATTTTAGAAGTATTTCTTCCCAAAGAATTAAGCTGTAGCTTTTAAAGAAATATACTTCAGTTATAACAAATAACACAGTTCTTGGCATATAGTAGGGGATATATATATATACACACACATATATATATATATATATATATATATATATATATATATATATCAGGTACTTGTAAATCCATTTTGCTTTCCTGTGGATTCCATGTCTACTAATTGACAATTTGAGTGTGCGTGTGTGTTTGTAACTGTTGGGGGAAAAAGAAATCATTTATGTGGAATATTACTTACTTATAAAAAAAGCTGTGTTAAGCTGACCATATTTTTCAACTATAAATTAGGCCATATAGTTGGAAAATAAAATACTTTTTTCCAATTTGTGAATGTATATGCAAGTCTTACAAAAGCATAGAAACAAAATAATTCCACTTCATTTCAAAGAATAAAATGAGATGAAATTAGGGCTGTCCACCCACAAAAAAATTTTAAATTTGTATGGAAACACAAAAGACCCAAAATAGCCAAAATAATCTTGAGAAAGAAGAACAGAGCTGGAGGCACTGTGCTCCCTGACTTCAGACTATACTACAAAGCTACAGTAATCAGAAAAGTATGTTACTGGCACAAAAATGGATACAGCAATCAATGGACCAGGATAGAAAGCCCAGAAATAAACCCACACACCAATGGTCATTTAATCTATCACAAAGGAGGCAAGAATATACAGTGGAAAAAAGGCAGTCTCTTCAATAACTGGTGCTTGGAAAACTGGACAGCTACTTGTAAAAGAATGAAATTAGAACATTCTCTAACACCATTACAAAAATAAACTCAAAATGAATTAAAGACCTAAATATAGGACTGGACACTATAAAACTCCTAGAGGAAAACATAGGCAGAACACTCTTTAACATAAATCGCAACAATAATTTTTGGATCCATCTCCCAGAGTAATGGAAATAAAAACAAAAATGAACAAATGGGACCTAATTAAACTGAAAAGCTTTTGCATAACAAAGGAAGCCATAAACGAGATGAAAAGACAACCTACAGATTGGGAGAAAATATTTGCAAACGATGCTACCAACAAGGGGTCAATTTCCAAAATATACAAACAGCTCATACAGCTTAATATTAAAAAAAAAAACAAAAAAAAAACGGGCAGAAAACCTAAGTAGACATTTCTCCAAAGGAGACATACAGACGATCAACAGGCACATGAAAAGATGCTCAATATCGCTAATTATTAGAGAAATGCAAATTAAAAGTACAATGACGTATCACCTCACACTAGTCAGAATGGCCATCGTCAAAAAGTCTACAAATAATAGGGCTTCCCTGGTGGCGCAGTGGTTGAGAGTCCACCTGCCGATGCAGGGGACACAGGTTCATGCCCCGGTCCAGGAAGATCCCATATGCCGTGGAGTGGCTGGGCCCGTGAGCCATGGCTACTGAGCCTGCGCGTCTGGAGACTGTGCTCCACAATGGGAGAGGCCACAACAGTGAGAGGCCCTCATACCGCAAAAAAAAAAAAAAGTCTACAAATAATAAATGCTGGAGACGGTGTGGATTAAAAGGAACCCTCCTACACTCTTGGTGAGAATGTAAATTGGTGCAGCCACAATGGAGAACAGTATGGAGGTTCTTTAAAAAACTAAAAAGAGGGCTTCCCTGGTGGCGCTGTGGTTGAGAGTCCGCCTGCCGATGCAGGGGACAAGGGTTCGTGCCCCGGTTCGGGAAGATCCCACATGCCGCGGAGCGGCTGCGCCTGTGAGCCATGGCCGCTGAGCCTGCTGCTCCACAACGGGAGAGGCCACAACAGCGGGAGGCCCACGTACCGCAAAAAAAAAAAAAAAAAAAAAAAAAACTAAAAATAGAGCTACCATATGGTGTTGCAATCCCACTTCTGGGCATATATCTGGAGAAAACTCTAATTTGAAAAGATACATGCACCCCAATGTTCATAGCAGCACCGTTACAATAGCCAAGACATGGAAGCAACATAAATGTCCATAAATAGATGAATGGATAAAGATGTGGTATATATATATATATATATATATATATATATATATATATACAATGAAATATTACTCAGCCATAAAAAATAATGAAATAATGCCATTTGGCAGCAACATGGATGGAACTAGAGATTATCATGTTAAGTGAAGTAAGTCAGACAGAGAAATACAAATATCATCTGATATCACTTATATGTGGAATCTAAAAAAAAAATGATACAAATGAACTTATTTACAAAACAGAAATAGACTCACAGACATAGAAAACAAATTTATAGTTACCAAAGGGGAAAGGGGAGGGGGAGGGATAAACTAGGAGTAAGGGATTAACAGGTACACACTACTATATATAAAATAGGTAATCAACAAAAAGACCTACTGTAAAGCACAGGGAACTATATTCAATATCTTCTAATAACCTATAATGGAACAGAATCTGAAAAAGAATGTATATAAATAAATCACTTTGCTGTACACCTGAAACACAACATTGTAAATTAATTATACTTCAATTTAAAAAAAAGAAGCCTCATGTAGGTATAAAAACTCACCTTACTATTACATCAAAAAAATAATTTGAAGAACATGCAATATTTATAAATCAGTTTCAAATTTAAAAATAAACAGAAATTTAAAAACTAAACACATTCTCTTTGACTACTGATCATTTTCAGTATTAAATGTCAGTTCAACCTTGGGTATTCTAACCTTGGAGAACTTACCTAGATGGTTTAATGAGAACAAAAATCCCTCTCATTTCTCTTATCAAATATGTATAACATGATTTTCTAGTCAATTATTAATTTCTGAGGGGCATTTAAAAATAGACCTGGAAATATTAACTAAAGTCATGTGGTTAACTGTACAACTCATTATAAAGAAACTGACAAAGTTGTTAAATATGCGTTAAGCATCTTCATCATGAGCATAAGCAAAAAATCTTGGTAACTTCATTTGAATATGGTTTATAAAAGCAAGCCAATGTTCAAAAGATTTGAAATAAAGTTGTGATTTTGAAAACAAAAAAAAATTAGGGCTGTCCAAAAAAAATATCTGGGACGTGTTTTATATGGAGTATAATCCCTTACCCACCACAAAATTTCCTTAAGTGAAAGCGTATCCTTCAAGAATTTACTTTGGCATAACTTCTACAGCAACAAGGATTTGGTTCTGTTGAGGATAATTTAAAGGAAGGGAATGACCACGTGAACGAACACATTGCTATGGTCCCTTCCAGGATTTGGAAGTTGCTCCTGCAAGTGAGGGTCTTAGAGAGAAGCTTCATTAGCTTCATGGTAAATTTACCTCTGAGGGAGGTAATCCTTCACGTGTCCAGAAAGTAAGTAATGATAGATTTAAATTAACTGTACAGAATCGTTTATAATTAAGTGTATATATCCAGAATTAGCCAAACTCTGAGGATTGAGCGCACAGTCCTTCAGACTGCCTAGTCTTCCCAAGACTTCTGACACCAACTGCAAGGAGTTAGTCTAACTACTGTTGAAAAGAAACAGACCCCAAATGGAGTCACTTGTAAGACCCACCTAAATACTTAACCTAATTGCAGTTTCAGCCTCTCCCGGGAGTGGAATTTTAAACCAATCAGTATGGAACCTCCTGATTAGCATAATAAAACTCCTGCCATTCCCTTCCCCACAAAAGAAGATGAAATGGCCTGAAACAATTCTTTTTTTGCTAATAGCCTTCTCATCCTGCCCAGTTTCTGCCTATAAATGCCTTACATTTTGTACTTCTCAGAGTGCCCTCCTGCTTGCTAGGTGAGCTGCTGCATAAAGCCAATTAAGAGTTTCAGATTTACTTGGTTGAATTTTGTTTTTTAACACTACAAATTTGGAGAACACCGTCCCCAAGACTGCCCTTAGTTTTGACACCAATTGCAAGTTCAGGGGAGTTCCCAAAACCTTCCTCAAGTTTGAAAATTCACTACAAAGAATCACAGTACTCCCTGAAGGCTATTATACTCACAGTTACGGTTTATTATGGAAAAGAGGCACAGATCCAAAGGAAGAGACTCATAGGGCAGGGTATGGAGGATTCCAAATGCAAGGCCTCTGTCTCCAGGATGTATTACCTTCCCAGTGTACATGAGCTTTGTGTTTGAAGATTTTATTGGGGCTTCATTGCATAGGCATGATTGACTGATTGATTGCCCATGTGGTTGAATTCAATTTCCAGCAACCTCCTCCTGTCCCCAGAGATCAGGCTGATACCACATGGTCTGAGGGGCTCATTATAAGTCACCTCATTAGCATGAACTCTCAGATGTAGTTGAGGGGCCCACCATGAATAACAAAGACACTCCTATTACTCTGGAAGTTTCAAGGGCTTATACATTACCTCCCAGGAACCAGAGACAAAGGTCAGTCCTCTCTTTGGAGCAGGACAAATTCTTTACTACACAGTGTAAAATACCACTGATGTACTCTTTAGTATACTTCTAATTTTATTTTTATGAATCTAAAACTATTCATGTTTTTATAGGTCACCATTGTTCCCCGCCTTTGCTTTATTCTTGCAGGCTTATAAATTCCTCATCTTCTTCATAGTTGCCATGTAGTTTGAGGGGAGATTATTTTGTCAATATGATTTAGGTCATCTCTGTAAAATGTGACAATTTACAAC
Organism: Phocoena phocoena; assembly: GCF_963924675.1. Lineage (NCBI taxonomy): Eukaryota > Metazoa > Chordata > Mammalia > Artiodactyla > Phocoenidae > Phocoena > Phocoena phocoena. Next base: position 81,713,877 of record NC_089240.1, on the reverse strand, counting down.
TGTGACAAACGTCAAAACTGCTTAAATTGATTTTATTTTTGTATTAACTATTGCAAATGACAGCAACACATTTAAAAATAAATTTAAGGTAAGAAACGAATTGATTGGCTAGAGTATCTAGAGTAACTAGAGTATCTTGCAAGGAGTATCTTGCTTTAAGAATAGCTGGAATCAGACTTAGAAAGTGCTATCATGAGTTCTTGAATTTCCATTTTATGTATATATATATATATATATATATATTTGCTGTTGTTGGGATTCTAACTCTGATCACTCATTAATGCAATTTCTCTTTTAATTCTTTGAATACATTTGTAATAACACCTTTGAAGCCTTGTCCATTATAGTCAGTGTGTAGACCCATTCTGAAGTATTTTCTATTGACTGCATTTTTTTCCTGAATGTGAGTTACACTCTCCTGTCTCTTCGCATATCTATAATTTTTTAAATTGGACATTGCAGATAATACATTATGATGATTCTAGATTATGTTTTATTCTGAGTGAAATGCCCACGGTCGCGAGACCCCTCCACAAGACCACCAGAGACGAGAGTCAAAGCCAAACGGCTAGCGTCATTTATTGCAGGTTCGAACCTGGACCTCCGCACACTCGTTGCCGGTGACGCTAAGAGGTCCCGATGGAGTTTAGTACAGCTCTTTTATAGACAGGTACAAACAAGCTCGGGACCTTCTGCGGGGCTTTCCAGGGGTGGGGAGTACTGATTGGCTAACTTTTAAACAAAGACACTAGTCACTGATTGGTTAACTTTTAAACAAAGACACTAGTCACTGATTGGTTAACTTTTAAACAAAGACACTAGTCACCGTCTGATTGGTTGGATGGTTGCAAAAGGGGGTTCAGCAAGCATAGTTACAGAAGTGAGAGCGGCTGGTTAAGTTTCGGTTTCCTGAGGTTTTGTTTCTCAATTAGAAATACTTAAGATGGGGCCATAGTTACAAACAGTACAAACAGGAAGATCGATGCAATCCTAGCAGCGCTGCGGCCTAACGGCAGGGCATCAATTCAGTCCTATTTCTACCAAAGTAGAACATAGCCCTTCATGAGGATTTTATTGCTATAATAGGAAGTTAATTTGCAAGAATTGAAACTGTAAACTCTGTCTCCTCCACAGAATGTAGCCCTGATATATTTGCTCAGTTCTTAAGGTTTCCTGCTACTGCTATTTTTACCTCAGCTTTCCAGGAGTTTCACCTGCACCTGCATATCTCGGTGGCCAGCCAAAGATTTGGGCACAGATAGTGGGGTTCTGTCCTCTGATACCTCAAGCCAGTAACACTTCAGATTTCTGCCCACCTGAGCAGATTGGGGAACACAGTCAGATTTTAACAAAAGAGAAGCAGCAAATTCACAAACCTCTTAGTGCACCTAGTGCAGCTTTTTCAAGAGTAGAAAAACCTCATTGTTTTCTCACCAGATGCCCTGGTATCTCTCTTGCACATGTGTAGTTTAGCAGTAAACCAGCATTAGCACAGAGTTTACGTTCAGATTTTGTGTCTCACCCATTTTGCAATTCTCTTGCTTCCAGAATTTTCCCCTTAAATTTACAGTTGCTTTTCCAGTTTTGAACTCTTCTCTGCTATCATAATGCTGATTTTTTTTTTGGCTGTCATAGACATGGTAGTAGGGAGAAACCCCAGGAAAGAAAGCCACAAACTTGTAATTCTGCCTCCTTGAACTGCAGTTTTTCAAGAGTAAATTTTTCTCCTTCTTCTGTCTGCTTCTGGATACCTAATATTTTAAACTGTTGGGAATATATATAGTCTAGATTTTGTAATTATGAACTGCACAAGGTTTCGCATAACCACTTCACTTTGCTGTCATTAATGGAAGTACTTCAATAAAACATTATTTTGAAAAGAATCTAAAAGGAATTTGTGGGCTCAATGTAGTCATTAAGAATTTTGACAGCAAATTGACAATTGGACTTTTTTCTTCATTTTCACTTGTTGGCATCACATGGACAGAATGTCAAGCCTATGTTTGTTTGTTTTTTTCCACATCCACAGAAATACCCAATTGCTAAACCATTGATTAGATTATGTGATAGACAATCTCATGGATATTAAGAAGGGAGAAATCCCCTAGCTCATGAAAAAGAGTTGATCGTATAAAATCAATTAAAATATGATTTGGTAAAATGTGTATACCAAAAAGCAATTATATGATTCAGCATCTTATTAGCATTTTTGAAAAATATTAACTTGGCTGAATTCTTTGGTTAAGATTATAAAGAAATTCTACCAATTTTTGATCTATACATAGAGAAGATTACATACAAATGTAATATCCTATTTTAGAAAATAGGGTTAAAAAGAATGATTCTCTCAGAAGTTGAGAGTGGTATTTTATATTTTCCTTTCTTGTAAAAATTTGAATTAATTTAGAATGCTAAAATCTTTTGAGAAAAGATTTTAATTTAGAAGAACAAATTCCCTTAACTGATCCAGATGTATGTATCAAAGTGAAGTTACTCTTAGAACAGACATTAATTTTAATGTTCATATTTTCCAAAACACATACACATGCATGTGCACACACCACACACAGGGCATCTCTTGATGTTCAACAACTCTGGTTTTCGAAAGTCATTGATTCTGGGGTTTCCCTGGTGGCACAGTGGTTAAGAATCCACCTGTCAATGCAGGGAACAGGGGTTCGAGCCCCAGTCCGGGAAGATCCCACATGCCGTGGAGCAACAAAGCCCATGTACCACAACTACTGAAGCCCACATGCCTAGATCCCATGCTCCACAACAAGAGAAGCCACTGCAATGAGAACCCCATGCACCGCAACAAAGAGTAGCCCCTGCTCACCTCAACTAGAGGAAGCCCACACACAGCAATGAAGACCCAACATAGCCAAAAATAAATTAATAAATAAATAAATTTATATTTTAAAAAAAGTCATTGATTCCACTTGTGTCTAAGAGTACTATGAACTAAATAAATAAGCAAGTGCCATCTCTCCAGGTGGGTAGCAATTCAAAGATCATTCTTTAACATTTCAGAAACATAATACTGAGCACCTCTTTACAAAGAATGTCTCCCCACTATTGAAATTTAAGTGCAAATTACAAATAGACCAACAGTGGAAAAGCATATAGTTCAATGCCTCAACTACTAATAAGAAAGGCAGCTAGTATTACAAAATCAACTTTGTGTAAGGACCAGAATTGTCATTTGTGACCAGACTCTGGGCAGTCAAAAGATCAGACCATATAACCTTCCCCGATCCTAGTGTTTCCTTGGGATTTCTACAAAAAGCACTTTCCCTTTGTGTTGGGAAAGGGAAAGTGCTTCCTTTTTCAGACTTTTTTCTCCACACAGCCAAAGAATTTTGATAAGAAAGTGACGTAAGGAAAAGTTAGAAGGGAAAACAGTAATAGCTAATATTTTTAAATAGAAAAATAATCTAGATTCTATTTTGATTTATTTTTCAATAAAGCTCAATTCAATAAAGTAAAATACTTTCTCAAGATTTCCTGCAGTTTATATAGAAATAACAAGACCATGTCCATGTGGAATAATTTTTAAGTAAGCACAAATCATAAGTCACAGTTCCATGATATTTTACAAAGTGAACTTTTGTGCATACCACCCATATACATAAATAGAAAATGCCCAGCTTCACAGAAGCCCCTCATAGCCCCTCCTAATTCCTTCTTCCCTAAAGGTAACTACTGTTATGAGTTCTATCACTATAGGTAAGTTTTGTTTGTTTTTACTTTTGTACAAATGAAGTAATAAAATATGTATTTTTGTCTGACATCTCTTTTTCAATATTTGGTTTTGTGACACATTCATGCTGTTGCATGTATAAGTAATATGTTCATTGTCATTGCTGTATAGTATTCCATTTTATGACTATGTCAGAATTTATTGATTTTACTGTTGAATATTTTAGATGCACCCAGTTTTGTCTTTTATGAATGGGTGTTGCTGTCAATGTTCTCATACATGTCTCCTGGTGAACATATGTACTAATCTGTAGGATACATACCTGGGAATAAAAGTGCTGAGTCATAGTGTAGTCTCATGTTTGTCTTTAGTAGATATTGTCATTTGGGGCAATTTTGAATGGTTCTTGATAGGTTTTTAGGGAATTACTTGGATCTGATAAATACCATAAAAGTCCTTCAGCAAGACAGCCACAAACATTCTCTGAGATTCAGGGAGTGTGAACAAAGTAGTGAATGTGATTCACATTCATTCACTCATTCAACAAGCTTTTGGTAAGCAATTTAATATGTCAAACACTGTGTTAGGCATTGGCATTACATCATTAAACAAATCAGTCTCTGTTCTCACCAAGTAACTTTACAATTCCATCTATTAAAATCATTTGTATTTAGCAGAAAACATAGAAGAAAATCTTTGTGACCTTGTGTTATGAAATAAATTATCCTTCCACCCATCTCCCCCATTCATATGTCAAAGCCCTAATCCCCAGCATCTCAGAATGTGACTATATTTGGAGATAGGACCTTTAAAGATGTAATTAAGGTAAAATGAGGTCATACGAGTGGGTGCTAATCTAATATGACTAATGTCCTTATAAGAGTAAGAAGAGGAGATTAGGATATAGACATGTGTATGCACAGAGGAAAGACCATATGAGGACACACTGAGAAGTTACCATTTGTAAGTCAAGCAGAGAGGCCTCAGAAGAAACCCAGACTGCTGACACTTTGATCTTGGATCTCTAGCCTCCAGAGCTGTGAGAAAATAAATTTCTGTTCTTTAAGCCACACAGTCTATAATATTTTGTTACGGTAGGCCTAGCAAACTGACACACCTTGGGTTAGGCAAATAATTTTTAGATATGACAGTAAAAGTGTGATGCATAAAAGAAATTCATAAACTAAACTTAATAAAACTTTAAAAAGTTTGCTCTGCAAAACATTGTTAGAAGAATGGAAAGCAAGCCACATAATGGGGGAAAATATTTGCAAATTGTATTTCTGATGAAGGAATTATATTAAGTATATATAAAGAATTCTTAAAACTTAATAATGAGAAAACTGAATCCCAATAATGAAATAGGCAAATCCTTTGAAGGGACACTTATGATATACAGATAACATAAAAGCATATGTAAAGATGCCTGACATAATTAGTCATTATGGAAATTAAAACCACACCTATTAGAATGGTTAACATTCAAATGCCTGAGCATACCAAATGTTGGTGAGGATGTGGAGGAACTGAAACCCTCATATGCTGCTGATGGGAATGCAAAACAGTAGAGCCATGTTGGAAAACAGTTTGGCGGTTTTCTTATAAACATGCACTTACCGTACAACTGAGCAATTCCACTCCTGGGCTTCTGTCCCAGTGAAATGAAAACCTGTGTCCACATAAAAAAAAGTATTAGAATGCTCATAGCAGCTTTATTCATAATTACCCATAACTGGGAACAACCCAAATGTCCCTCACCCGGGGAGAGGATAACAGACTGTGGTATACCCATACAATGGAACACTACTCAACAATAAAAAGGAATGAACTTCTGATACCTGCAACAACATAGGTGTGTCTCAAATTCATTATGCTGAATGATACATATATACTGTGTGATTCCATTTACATGTTATTCTAGAAAAGATAAAACTATAAGAATGTAGAACAGATCAGTGGTTGACAGGCAATAAGAGTTTGACTACAAAGATGACAAGAGATTTTCGAGGGAGCCTGGGAGAAGGCAGTGATGGAACTGTTCTGTATCTTGATTGTAGTGGTAGTGGTTACATGACTCATAGAATAGTCAACAAACAGAGTGAATTTTACTGTATATAAATAAAATATAAATGACAAAAAATTGATGGACTCAAATATTCACATACAAACACCATCTTTCCTCCTGAAAAAAATCATTTGCCAAGTTTTCTAAAAGTAGAGATAAGTTCAAGGATGGATAAGAGTGAGGCAAAAGATACCATGGTGTGTATGGAGAAATAGAAACAATGTATTATTGTAAAGGAGTGATGCTGAAGAATTTGACAGGAATGAATTTATGGAGGGTCTTGTATGTACTGCAAAAGGATTTTGACCTTGTACGGTAGGGATTGGGAGCCATTGAATGATTTTGAGAAAGAGCATGGTATGGTCAGCTTTTACATAAATCAGTCTGGCTGTGATAAACAGATAGGATTTGACTTGTAGAAAGACTGAAAGCACGGAGAACAGTTGGAAGGTGTTTGCTGTAGTCCAAGTGAGATATGAAAAAATCTTGCACTCAGGCAGCTGCAATAGGCACATAAAGTAGGGAGAGGTTTCTGAGCCCCATGGAGTGTGGATACATAAGTTCAAAAGAGCTAGAAGGGAAGTAATGACCTAAGAAAAGGATCTCTTAACTTTGGAAGGCTTCAGAGTACCTTCTTCTTACTATCTTATTTCAGTCATAAGGGAGAGAATCACTACTGCTTGACCCTATCTAATTTCTGTGATATGAACCCACATGAATCCCAGACAATTTTTTCAATTACATGGTCTCACATGTTTTTTAGATGTTTCAGTGAAATCCAGATGGCAACCAAATAACAGTGATTAAATGACCTACAGTTAGGATGACCATATATTCAATTCTGCTAAGAGATAGTCCCTGTTTATTCCTGATCTCCTAGAATAATTATTATAGTGTATTAATAATAGTACCTCCTTTCATTCTCAAAAGCACCCTGGTTTGGATGGTAAAATTTTGATCACCCTAGCCTATAGTAGCTTCCCCATTTGACTATTCTTCAAGGGGAAAAAGGAGGGAACATAAAAACGCCAATACATTCATCTTTTTTTTTTGGCCGCACTGCATGTTATGCGGGATCTTAGTTCCCCAACCAGGGATAGAACCCATGTCCTCTGCATCAGAAGAGCAGAGTCTTAACCACTGGACAGCCAGGGAAGTGCCAATACATTCATCTTTTTTTTTTTTTTTTTTTTTTTTTTTTTTGCGGTACACGGGCCTCACCCGTCGCGGAGCACAGGCTCCGGACACGCAGGCTCAGCGGCCATGGCTCATGGGCCCAGCCGCTCCGTGGCATGTGGGACGTTCCCGGACCGGGGCACAAACCCGTGTCCCCTGCATCGGCAGGCGGACTCTCAACCACTGCACCACCAGGGAAGCCCACATTCATCTTTTGAATATAAACCAAGAGAGATTTTTTTCGTCTTCAAAGACCTATAGAGCAGTAAAACAGAATGGAAAGCTATATAATCTGAACACAAAGGTAATCATTTAACTATATATGTATATATACACCCAATTAACAGACTTGATCCTCAAATAGTTATTGAGTTCTTCCCATTTACTTTTTCTTTCTGTGTACTAAATTTTGTGTAAAATTAAAAACCTTACTATCCCTTGGTACTTAAAAATTTCAACAGAGTGTCCCAAGGCCTTGAAGGGAATTAGGAGGTGAGGTCGTGACTGATTGTGATACCTCTGACTGTTCTCCCTTCAAAGATTCATCCTTCATTCTGTCTTCTATAATCCTGTGAGAAGCCAAAGCAAGCTTGCTCAGAAGGGTTCCTTTTGAAATATCAAGAATTCTACAGTAAATCATCACCTCACTCATGCTAGGTCCACATAGGGCAGACAGAAGAGAAAAGAAGCATAACAACTTTGCTTCGTGACACGCTGTTCTGTCATATCAAGACTGGTTTTTGATACACCCCAAACCCTGTTTTCACACTCTGACCATAATGATAAAATATAATTCTGGCCTGTGTAAGCCAATATGAAAGTGACAAACAAAAAGAGTACTGAGGCAGAGAAGATTGGATTTCTTCCAGAGAAGATTTCAGAGACTGGATTTCTTCCAGAGAAGATTTTAAAATACAAAAAATTGTATTTAATTATTTTATTTACTATTTTATTATTTCTACCCATCCTACTTCCATAAAGGACTTAAAGCAATAAAAACAAATAAGAAGTTGTAATGTTAGCAATAATCAAATGAGGAGTAGCCATTATATTGCCTTTTTTTTTTTTTTTTTACTTCTTTTGCTTGATCTTTAGTTTTAAAATAAGAGTCCTGAAAAAACTCTTCACAGTTTCAACAGCTTGAATAAGATACTAACTCAAAAGATTAATACTTGGCTCTTTTATCTTTGTAACAGTCTGATGCCTTCAAGCTTTCTAAAATGAAATTGAATTTGAATAGGATAGCACTCCTGAGGTCTGTAAATTGTCAGTTCTCAAAAGGTTCCTTGTCTGTATTCCATATTCTCTTTCTAAAGCCTATAGGACAGATAATACAGACTCAATTCTAAGTAGAAGATGTTACATGCATGTCAAAATTTTTCTTTTTAAAGAAACTGATGTGCTCTTCAAGTCTATTAAATCTGAAAGATATCTGCATAAAATTTATCCACAGAAGATGTTTTGACATGGTCAGCATGGGCTTTTGAAAAGAGGTAAAGAAAAAGCCTCCCTTCATCTTCTCGTACCCCCAGTAGGGCCCAGAATAGGTACTAAATCAGTTACCACCACCATCTGTTCTATTATTTATTATGTTACACTGTAATTTATCTGTTTCTCTATCTATCTCTCCCACTAGACTCCGTGAACTGCTTGAGGGTAAGGGTTGTTTCCCATGCATTTTTATTTCTCTGGCACCTAGCATGAAAGGAATTTGGTAACTTGCTGAATAAATGAATAGGATCTCATTTTAATTTTGTTAGAGGCCATATACTTAACACTGTGCCTCTTGCATAATAAGTGTTCCATAAATGTTAACTGTTATTTGCTATAATGGGGTCAAGTGGAACTGGGAGCTGCACTGGAGCAGATTCCTACTGGCTGTTAAATTTTCAGGAATTCTGCAAGCTGGTTGTTAAATTATTGGTAGAAATAGCCCATGGAGGGAGAATTCATACCCTGGAAATTAGAAAATGCCACAGTTCCACACATAGACACACCCTCCCCCCAAGTCGGCAGTTAAACATTTATCAGCACACCACTGAAGGCAGATAACATACTACCCTGGAGCTTGAATCCCTCTAAATGTTATTAATGTTCATATGATAAAGTGTGCATGTGATACATGTTGAATGTAGGAGAGAGAGGAAAGTGGAACATTGGGGACAGAGAGGTAGTCTGCCAGCAACTGAGTGAAGTTCCAAATCCAACCTCCCATAATGCTTCACCTCTCTCAGACAATAGCCTTTGCAACAATTTATGATGCAGTTTCTCCTGGTGGACTTAATTTAGGCCAACAAGAAAGAACTGGCTGACGGTCCTAGTTCAATATCAATCATTATTGTGCTTCAGAAAAACTTCAAATGTTGCTACACCAACAATATAAAGGTTTACTAACCATTGAAGTTCTCCACGATGAAGTAGTTTGCTTTAAAATGTGAGTTTTCTGTGTAAATTAGGAGTGTTCACAGGGAAGCTACATGAAAATCTGCAGAGATACTGCAGAATGAATTCTCATTAGGTGATTCTCTTGCACCGTGCTTCTCAAAGTCTCATCTGCAGACTTCTTGGGACCCACCCAAGACCCACTGAATGAGAATCTGCATTTTAATAAGCACCTCAGGTTATTCATATGGAAATTAAAGTTTGAGAAGGCTTTGCCCTAGATCACCTCTAAGGTCACAGCTAACTCTGGGATTCTATGCCTCTACCGTGACTTGATGAAGACATACAAATCACGCTTATAATATTTGGAAGGAAATAAAATGGCAGAATGAAACAATTCGACACTAAACTCCAGATACAAGTTCCAAAATAATCTCGACATACTTAATGATAGGCGATAATCAGCAAGATGAAATTCAAAAGGCAAAGTATGAAATCTACATTTAGAGAAATTCCTAAAACAAGGGAATCAGGCACATCCACAGGACTAAGTCCTGTCAAAGCATCCGGGTGAGTGACATATAGGCAAATCCTTCTGTCCTAGATTCTGAGCTCTATTCATGTGTTCTCATGGGTTTATATTACTTTGTGAATTTTCTGAAGTCACTGCAGGAATATGCAATGACTTTCTGAACTAGATCATTTAGTAAGACCCTTAGTTACAACATCTGCTTCTTTTGGGCTCTCCCCATCCCCCACTGGACCTGGAACAGAGCTCTTTACCAAGTGAGTGCCCAAACAATGCTACTGACTGATAATAATTATTAGTAGCATTTTACATAGTACCCTTGTTTCTATTCCTTTCCAATGACTACAAAATGTTCATAACAGAACAAAATATCTCCATGATAGAAATTATTTATATTGTAAGCAGTATATACGATATAAATTTTAACAAATCAATTAACAAGTGTTAGACTGCTACAATTTCTAAATAATATCCTGCAACTAATATTTTCAGTTTAAACTTTATACTATAAACTTTAAATGTTTCCCCAAAGTGATCAAATCCATTGACCGCTTCTCTGAACCACTGCATTTCTTCCTGATCTCTGTTGGGTAGAACAGAGTTGGCAAATGTGTTGAGAAGCCAGAGCTGTTGTATTAAATGAACAATATACAGCTTGTGACCTGCTGAATGAGGAGACACAAGCCACCACACGGGGTGAAATGCCCACGGTCACGAGACCCCTCCACAAGACCACCAGAGACAAGAGTCAAAGCCAAACGGCAAGGGTCATTTATTGCAGGTTCGAACCTGGACCTCCGCGCACTCCTTGCCGGTGACGCTAAGAGGTTCCGATGGAGTTTAGTACAGCTCTTTTATAGACAGGTACAAACAAGCTCGCGACCTTCAGGGGTGGGGGGTACTGATTGGCTAACTTTTAAACAAAGACATTAGTCACTGATTGGTTAACTTTTAAACAAAGACACTAGTCACCGTCTGATTGGTTGGATGGTTGCAAAAGGGGGTTCAGCAAGCATAGTTACAGAAGCGAGAGCGGCTGGTTAAGTTTCGGTTTCCTGAGGCTTTGTTTTTCAATTAGGAATACTTAAGATGGGGCCATAGTTACAAACAGTACAAACAGGAAGATCGATGCAATCCTAGCAGCGCTACGGCCTAATGGCAGGGCATCAATTCAGTCCTATTTCTACCAAAGTAGAACATAGCCCTTCATTCCCCCTTCTTTCATGAACCAGAGGAGCCAATCTTGGGTCCTCAAGGCTCAGTTTCTTCATTTTCTAAGTCCTCGTATGGCTGATATTGTGATCTTAATACCATTAGCTGAACTGTGTTTATTCTTTTTCGGACGAAATCCATGATTTTGTTGAATATACAGGGGCCTATAGTGAGGAGGAGAAGGAGGCATAGTAGAGGGCCCAGGAAGGGGAGGAGGAAGGGAAGCATCCCATGAAATCCTGACCAAAGGGGATTGTCCGCTAATTCTTTCCGACGGCGGGCTAAGTCTTCCTGGAGCTGGTGAATTTTATTTCTTACAATGCCTGATTTATTTGCATAAAAACAACATTTTTCTTTTAGAGCGAGGCATATCCCACCCTGTTCAGCTGTCAGCAAGTCTAAGCCCCTCCTATTTTGTAGGACCACCTCGGCCAGCGAATCTAATTGGTCCTGTAAGTCCTGAATGGTTCCAGAGAGGGCTTCTACATCTTCTATTAATTGTCTAGACAGCTGATTATAGGAGTGAAGGGAGACCCCAAGACCTGTACTCCCTGTGGCCACAGCTCCTGTAATTCCTAGTCCTACCAGGAGGGGTATGGCTGTAATGGCTCGTTTGGTTCTTCCTGCCCAAAGGGCAAAGCTGGGAATGGGCAATGGAGTGTCTCCCGAGATCAGGTCTACATTAGGGAGGAGGGTGGCTAGGTTGTAGACCCCTGTCCAGTTCTGGGGTAAATAGGTGTATGCTAGGTTATTTCCACAGACAAAGACAGTGGTGTTAGGACTACAGAGGGAGGAGTTTACGGGGATATACTGACTACATCCAGTAGATGAAAGGATTCCCAAGTCAATACTGGCGTTAGAGAGGGAATCGTTCTTGACAAAGCATGAGGTATTAAAGGTAGTTGAAAACTTTGAAAATTGTATGGGAAACGGCTCGGGGAGTAAAGTTGGGTTACATTGTTTGCTGATGTTTAAATTGGCGAAAATGGGGATAGCTATAGGGCGGGGCGGTCCTTGAGGAAGGCAGAGCCAGCAATCTTGTGCTAAGTTGGGGTTGGTGGTATTTAAAAGCGCAAAAGTAGCTTCTAGTATAGTCGTGGTTTGGGGGTCCAGTTCAGAGGGATTGACCTTAGGGCGAATTAGGGGGTGGTAGCTGAGCTGTGGGTACAGATCCTGATAGGCCTTTTCTATTTGTCTTCGGGTTTCTATCTGGCGCACTTCGTCTTGGGGCCCTCCACCGTCTGACATATGTATGGGGGCCCTGGTATTCCAGCACACCGGGGTCCCGGGAGTGCCAATGCATCCAGCCTGAAGGTATTTATTATTATCACTAATGGTGGGACTTTTATTATTCTGTAGTGTGGCTGTGAAATAAGTCTTGTTATTGGTCCCTGTACATTGCTGGTAAGAGGAGTAGCACGTGCTATGCATTGATTCCTGAAAAGTAGAACAGGGGCAAATAGCTCGGGGGGGGGGGAGTGGTTTAGGCTTATGGTGGCATTGCCAGCTGGTTTTGACCCCGGTGCCTCCATATACCTCAACAAGGTATGCAGTTATTCCCCCACAATCCTGCATATGAGTATACCTTCGGGGAACAACAGGAGTCTCGCTAGTACCTCCCCTGCACTCGCACGGTGCACCATATAGTTGTTGCATTAAAGCATTCTTAGTGGGGGGGGGGTTGAATCCTCCCCTCGTGGCCCGAGGGTTGAGGGTTAGGACTGTCATTAGAGCTATCAGCAGTACCTTGGTCCTCATGGGGGAGGGTATGGCGTAAGGTCAGTTTGAGGGGATTGTCCTTACTCCGATCAACCGTCCAGGTGACGTCAGCTTTAGTGGACTTGATGAGGTCAGAAAGTGGGTCCACCGGCTTGACGTGGGTGTAATGGATCCAGGCAGCTATGCTGTCCACCTTGATGGCCGTCGGCGTTGTCAGGATGATCTGGTAAGGTCCTTTCCACCTGGGTTCTAGGGTCTCTTGTCGATGGCGTTTGACAAGGACCCAGTCACCTGGTTGGAGCTGGTGTGGAGTAGGCGGGGGTCCTGTTGTATATAGCTCTTTTAGTTTGGGCCAGATTGTCTCATGTATCCGCTGTAAGGCTTGGAGGGAAGACAGGAGATTATTTTCTGGGTCCGATTGGATAAGGTTAGTCTTTAGGTCAGGGATAATAGGAGGAGGCCTACCATGTATTATTTCGTAGGGGGTAAATCCTAGCTTATAGGGGGAATTTCGCACCCTAAACAGAGCGTAGGGGAGTAGGACTACCCAGTTAACGCCAGTCTCCATGGTTAATTTAGTCAAGGTCTCTTTTAGAGTTCTATTCATTCTTTCTACCTGTCCTGAACTCTGGGGGCGGTATGCACAATGTAATTTCCAATCAGCCCCAAGTATGGAAGCCAGATCCTGACTTACCTTAGAAACGAAGGCCGGCCCGTTGTCTGACCCTATCATAACTGGAAAGCCATACCTGGGCAGGATTTCTTCTAGTAGCTTTTTAGCTACTATTTGTGCTGTCTCATTCTTGGTCGGGAATGCCTCAGTCCAACCTGAAAAGGTATCTATAAACACCAGTAAATATCTATATCCATATTTGCCAGGCTTTACCTCCGTGAAGTCCATTTCCCAGTAGGCTCTGGGCTGGTTCCCTCTTTCCCGGATGCCAGCGGTTGGTGGGTGGGTGTTAGCATTATGGAGTTGGCAGACTGCACAGCCAGCAACCAGTCGTTCAGTTTTTTCGGAGACATTTTTAATTTTAAGTCCAGTCTGTCTGATGAGATCCTGTAGCCGTCGGGCGCCCAAGTTGGTGCTACGATGGATCCGTTCAAGGACCAAGGTTCCTAGTTTTTCTGGAAGGAGGATATTGTTCTTAGCGTCCCGCCACCATCCGTCTTTAACCTGGGTTAGAGGGAGTTTGTTTATCCATCTAATGTCATCTTCCGAGTAGTCGGGTTGGGGCGGTAATTCCCGGGGCCCTGGATCCGGCAGTTGTAGGGGAAGTAATGGTATTGGAGTGTATGCCGCCTTTCGAGCCGTCTGGTCTGCCAAATTGTTGCCCCGGGCGACTGGATTTGTGGGTTTTTGATGCCCCGGGCAATGTACAATGGCTAACTTTTTGGATTCCCATATGGCCGCTAGCAAGGCCAGGATTTCCTCTTTGTTCTTGATGTCTTTGCCCTCTGCTGTGAGTAGTCCCCGCTCTCGGTATATTGCCCCATGTATGTGTGCGGTAGCGAAAGCATACCGGCTGTCTGTATATATGGTGGCTTTTTGGTCTTTGCTCATCTTGAGAGCTTGGGTCAGGGCAATTAATTCAGCTTTTTGGGCTGAGGTCCCTGGGGGGAGAGTCTTCGCCCCTATCACCTCAGTTTCCGATGTTACCGCTGCCCCCGCATACCTCTGACCTTGCTGGACAAAACTGCTGCCGTCAGTGAACCATGTGACTTGTGCATCTAATAGGGGCTGGTCACGTAGGTCTTCCCGAACCCCATGGATCTGAGCCAGTACCTCTGCACAATCATGGAGTGGGGAGTCCAAGTCTGGGTCAGGTAATAGAGAGGCAGGGTTTAAAGCCCGTGGTGGAGTGTAGCTGATTTTGAGAGGATTTAACAGTAGACCCTGGTAGTGGACCAATCGAGCATTGCTCATCCATCGGTCGGGAGGCTGTTTGAGAACCCCGTCGATGGCGTGGGGGGTGGTGACATGTAATTCCTGTCCCATAGTTAGTTTGTTGGCATCCTTTACCAATAGGGCTGTGGCGGCGATCACCCGGAGGCAAGGAGGCCAGCCTGCAGCCACGGGGTCCAATTTCTTCGATAGGTAAGCGATAGGCCTGGTCCAAGGACCAAGGGGTTGGGTCAACACGGCCTTAGCTATGCCTTTGTTTTCATCCACAAAGAGGTGGAAGGGTTTGGAGACATCAGGGAGACCCAGGGCGGGTGCGGATAGCAAGTCAGTTTTGATCTGCTGAAACGATTGCTCAGCCTCCTCTGTCCATTCAAAGGGTGTCTGCTCTTTGGTGGCTAAGTATAGTGGTTTGGCCATTTCAGCATAATTTGGGTATCCATAAACGGCAGAACCCAGCTGACCCCAAAAATTCTCTCACCTGTCGAGGCGTGGTGGGTCTGGGGATGCGGAGGACAGTCTCTTTCCGTGCATCTGTGAGCCATCGTTGCCCCCCTTTCAGTAGGTATCCCAGGTAAGTTACCTCAGGCCTGCAGATCTGCGCCTTTTTGGCAGAGGCCCGGTATCCCAGGGTGCCGAGAGTCTGTAGGAGGTTTCTGGTTCCCTGCAGGCAGGCTTCAGTGGTCCCAGCAGCTATTAAGAGATCATCAACATACTGCAGGAGGGTTATATTGGGGTTTTGTCTCCGGTACTCACTGAGATCCTCGTGTAGGGCCTCATCAAACAAGGTAGGTGAGTTCTTGAATCCTTGGGGAAGTCTGGTCCAGGTGAGTTGTCCGTTTATGCCTCTCTCGGGATCCGACCATTCGAAGGCAAAGAGTTCTTGACTTTTGGGTGCTAAGGGTAAACTAAAAAAGGCATCTTTGAGGTCCAGCACAGTATACCATTGTTTTTCTGGACTAAGGGCGCTCAAAAGAGTATATGGATTGGGTACGGTAGGATGGATGTCTATGACTCGTCTGTTAACTTCCCTCAGGTCCTGTACTGGGCGGTAGTCTTTACTGTTAGGTTTGCGGACTGGCAGCAGGGGTGTGTTCCAGGCCGACTGGCAGGGACGCAGTATACCTAGGTCAAGAAGCCGGCGAATATGTGGAGTGATACCAGTTTTGGCCTCTATGGGCATGGGATATTGTCGGACACGTGCAGGATCTGCCCCTGGTTTGATTTCTATGAATAGGGCTGGGCG
This sequence comes from Phocoena phocoena, assembly GCF_963924675.1. Classification (NCBI taxonomy): domain Eukaryota; kingdom Metazoa; phylum Chordata; class Mammalia; order Artiodactyla; family Phocoenidae; genus Phocoena; species Phocoena phocoena. Next base: position 81,697,945 of record NC_089240.1, on the reverse strand, counting down.
ATGTTTGGCTAGTCCCATCCCACCTGTTTCTGCCCATGCTTCGGGGAACTGCTGAAGCCATGACTTTATATCTTGATTTTGGGAGGGTGGTTCCTGGTGAAGTCGGTACTCATCTTCCAAGTTCAGGGTGAGCACAGATATGGGTTGGTTGTGAGGGTCTGTTATGATCGGCCCCTCTGACCGAAAATGAATTTGCGCTCCCATTTTAGTAAGTAAGTCTCTCCCCAGTAAGGGGCAAGGGCTATCGGGAATGACCAGAAAGGAGTGGGTTACTTTTCCCGTGCCCAAGTCTACAGTTCTCTGAGTGGTCCAGGGGTAACGTTTAACTCCCGTAGCTCCCTGGACCCAGGAGGTTTTGTCAGAAATTTTCCCGTGGGGCTTAACCAAGACCGAATGCTGTGCCCCTGTATCCACCAGGAATTGGACTGGTTTCCCCTCCACTTGTAGGGTTACCCTGGGTTCGGGGAGGGGGTCCGAACCCCGTCCCCCCTACTCTGCATCATGTGTAAACAGGACTGGGGTGGTGGCCTTCGGTTGCCATTGCCCCTGGTTGGGGCGCGGCTGCCTTTTTTTGGGGCATTCCCGAGCCCAATGGCATTTTTCCTTGCAATAGGCACATTGATCTCTGTCCAATGGTCGCCTGGGAGGTCGAGTGGCTGGGGGGCCCCCTTGATCTTTCTGAACAATGGCGGCCAGGACCTTAGTCATTTTCTCAGTGGCTTTAAATTGTCTATCCTCTGGGGCGTCTCGGTTATTAAAGACGTGCTGAGCAATACGGAGTAGGTCCTGTATCTGTTTGCCCTCCAGATCTTCTAACTTCTGGAGTTTCTTTTTAATATCAGGGGCTGCCTGGTTAACGAAGGACATTACAACGGCAGCCTGATTTTCGGGGGCCTCTGGATCCATAGGGGTATATTGCCTAAAGGCTTCCATTAATCTTTCTAAATAAGAGGAGGGACTTTCTGTTTTACCTTGTACAATTGAATATACCTTGGCCAAATTAGTGGGCTTGCGCGCGGCAGCCCGGAGACCCGCCATTAGAGTCTGGCGATAAATGAGCAGTCGTCCCCTACCTTCTCCGGTGTTGTAGTTCCAATCATCCTGCGGGGGGCGAGTTAAGGGAAAGGCTGCATTAATAAGATCAGGGTTAGCGGTGGGTTGACCATCTCCAGGAACCAGTTTTCTTGCCTCCAGCTGGATTCGTTCTCGTTCCTCGGTAGTGAACAGGATCCGGAGAAGCTGTTGGCAGTCATCCCAGGTGGGCTGATGGGTAAACATAACACTATCTAGAAGAGCTATCAAGTCTTTAGGATTATCAGAAAAACGAGCATTCTGAGTTTTCCAATTATATAAGTCACTGGTAGAGAATGGCCAATATTGGAGTCGGGGGTTCCCTGTCTCATCGGGAGGGCCTATTTCTCGTAGGGGTAGGGCTGTGGTGGAATCTGGATGGCGGAACCCTGGGTCGCGCTGAGTGCGTCCACGGGTGCGTCCAGCCGGCCCAGGGGAGTTATTTTCATTGGGCAGGAGGGCCGGCAGTGCCTCTGCCTCTCGCTCCTCCGGTTCTGACCTGGGTGGCCTCTCGGGAGGGGCCACAGGAGGTTCTTCCAAGGGGAGAGGAGCAGGGTCAGGAGCAGGAAGGGGGACCGGTTGTGGGGCCAAAGGAGGATGTTGATATGGAGGGGGTTCTATGAGAAGGAGGTCTTGGCTGTCAGAAAGTATGGGTGCAGTTGAGGTCTGAGGCTTGGGAGGTTTAGTTGGTCGGGCCGTAAGGATCTTATATGTCCCTGATGACAAAAAGGGGGCCGGCCATCCAGGGAGGTGGGTTTTCTACCAGGTCCTGCCATACCAAGATGTAGGGGATTTGGTCCGGATGGCCTTCTTTCCCTGGTAAGAAAACTCTAGATTTAATTTTTAGGACTATAGGAAGACAAAAGGTACCCTCGGTGGGCCAACCAACCCCGAAAGTTGGCCATTCAGAGCGGCAGAAGGTAATAAGTTTTCTTTTCCGGATGTCCAGACTGAGATCGTGTCCTCGGGATTTCACATCCCCAAAATTAGTGAGAAGGAGGGAGAGAGGGGTACTCTGTGTTTGGCCCATGTTTAGGTCCTGGAAGAGGTTGGTTAGAAAAGGTTATTCTGAAAACGAAAGTGATTAAGAGCAGTCCCAATAGCGGAGCCTGTAAAAGGAGGAAGGGAGGTTATCGCGTGCGCGCTTCAGATGGGCTATCAACCCCCAGATGGGTCGCGGTGGACGTCTCCAACCACGCCCGACTAGGTGTCCTATAGCGCGTCCGCCAGGACTGTCCTAGTCCCCAAAACAGAAGGTACCTTGAGCCAGCTTACTTACCGATCGGTTGTCAGCGATGACCCGTTGACCTGATGTCTGGTGGGCTTGGGGGCATCCCGGACGAGCCCCCAAATGAAATGCCCACGGTCACGAGACCCCTCCACAAGACCACCAGAGACAAGAGTCAAAGCCAAACGGCAAGGGTCATTTATTGCAGGTTCGAACCTGGACCTCCGCGCACTCGTTGCCGGTGACGCTAAGAGGTTCCGATGGAGTTTAGTACAGCTCTTTTATAGACAGGTACAAACAAGCTCGCGACCTTCAGGGGTGGGGGGTACTGATTGGCTAACTTTTAAACAAAGACATTAGTCACTGATTGGTTAACTTTTAAACAAAGACACTAGTCACCGTCTGATTGGTTGGATGGTTGCAAAAGGGGGTTCAGCAAGCATAGTTACAGAAGCGAGAGCGGCTGGTTAAGTTTCGGTTTCCTGAGGCTTTGTTTTTCAATTAGGAATACTTAAGATGGGGCCATAGTTACAAACAGTACAAACAGGAAGATCGATGCAATCCTAGCAGCGCTACGGCCTAATGGCAGGGCATCAATTCAGTCCTATTTCTACCAAAGTAGAACATAGCCCTTCAGGGGATGGCAGGGAGCTCCCTCAGCATCTTACCTCCCACTTTGGGAACCTGAAACCTGTGGGGTCGTTTTGACTGAAGGTGCAGTTTCAATCAATACACCCACACAAAGGAAATCGAATCACAAGATTTATTATTGCTTACAGATCCGGGGTTGAGGGTTGCTGGCAGCGCAGTGAGCCAGGGGAAGGGTAGTCCTTCATCCCATGTCACAAGCCAGCAGGAGATAGAGAGCAGGGCAGTAAGTACTTATTACCTATAAGGTGGTTGGGGCAGAGGTCACTAACTTTGCAGGCTTAGCTTTAACTGTGGTTATTTTAAAAGGTGTCCCAGGGAAAAGCAAAGCAGGAACTTATGGCGGGCATCCTAAAATCAAGTCCTTATCTAAATGTCCAGACTCTGGATGTGAGTAGGGTTATCATACTATAAAATGCCTAGGCAGCTACTCAGAAAAACAAAGTTGTTTTCCTCAAAAGTTGTTTTTCCCATCACAGCAAACTTTTTGTAAAGGGCCAGACAGTAAATACTTTGGCTTTGTGAGTCAGATAGTCTCTGTTGCAACTACTTAAAAGCAGCCATAAACAATAGGTAAACAAAAGAGAGAATGAGTGCTGCTGTGTTCTATTGAAACTTGACCACAGCAGGCAGGCCACAGTTGGCTGAGCCTGAGTTGGAAGATTCTGTATCACAAGAAGCCAAGGTCCCCTCTTGCACTTACTCCAGGGAAAGATTGCTCCAATTCACATGGATTTGCCCTTCTCAAACCAGGAACCCATATGGATCTTGTTTCTTCAGTAGAACCAATGAGTATGATCCAGATTCATGTCGACCAAATATTGCACAAATGTCTTTTTTACCCATTTCTCCTTCTTTCTTCTGTCCTTGTGTCAATACAAGGCTCTATTTTATTCTGCTTATCTTTTGCAAAGTCGTTCTGGAAGAGAATTCACACACAGAAAATTTTTCTTTCGGTTCTAATAGTAGAGATAGGCAGGCCCATGAGCCAAGGCTGAGCTAAGTTGCCTAGAGAAATCTAGGCTGAGAGGGCTGGAGACACTTTGCTCTTCATTCCCTCTACCAGTCATGCCAGAGGAGTGACCAGTCAGAGAAAACAGCCCTGCCCTCTGGGGGGCGGGGGGTGGGTAGGGGGGTGGGGGAGGGTGTCATAACTAATTCCCCCTAAATCTGTTTAGTTCCAAGTCCATGATACTCCTTCCCATGACACTACTTCCCACACTGACTTATTTAACCAATTTGAAGAGGATTAAGGGCTCAGTTGACACTTACAAACGAGTTTCATGTGGTTGAATGAAAAACATGTTCTGGCAGCTTTGAGCTGTATGTAGTGAAGGGCTATGTTCTACTTTGGTAGAAATAGGACTGAATTGATGCCCTGCCGTTAGGCCGCAGCGCTGCTAGGATTGCATCGATCTTCCTGTTTGTACTGTTTGTAACTATGGCCCCATCTTAAGTATTTCTAATTGAGAAACAAAACCTCAGGAAACCGAAACTTAACCAGCCGCTCTCGCTTCTGTAACTATGCTTGCTGAACCCCCTTTTGCAACCATCCAACCAATCAGACGGTGACTAGTGTCTTTGTTTAAAAGTTAACCAATCAGTGACTAGTGTCTTTGTTTAAAAGTTAACCAATCAGTGACTAGTGTCTTTGTTTAAAAGTTAGCCAATCAGTACTCCCCACCCCTGGAAAGCCCCGCAGAAGGTCCCGAGCTTGTTTGTACCTGTCTATAAAAGAGCTGTACTAAACTCCATCGGGACCTCTTAGCGTCACCGGCAACGAGTGCGCGGAGGTCCAGGTTCGAACCTGCAATAAATGACCCTAGCCGTTTGGCTTTGACTCTCGTCTCTGGTGGTCTTGTGGAGGGGTCTCGCGACCGCGGGCATTTCATTAGCACAATGAGTTGGAATGTCAGAAAAAGAATCTGGAAATTGGATCCCATTTTGAATTCGAGTCGATATCAGAAAGGCCTTAAAGTTTCCGTTTTAATTTGCAAATTGAGATTTACCAGAAGACAAGAAAGATAAACAGTCTTCATCAAGGCAGCATTTTTGCAAGTTTAATCCACAAGTTCACAGTTTCTTTGACCCTTGTGGTACTCGAGATTACTTTGCTCCTCCCAGAACACGGTGCAATAAAAGGGAGCTGATCAATGGAGAGAGACCTACATTGCCTGTGAGAAGATAGCCTTGGGGGATGATAAAACTTTTATTTCATGCTTGAGTATATCTAATATTTTTTTCAATATTTTCAATTCAGAATTTTTACCCTGCTTAAAACAAAACAAGGAGAAAAAAACAAACCTTATTTTAACTTTTGAAATGTGTTAGAAACAGTGACTTTGGCTTGGCTCCTGAAGAGATTTGGGGGGTTAATTTATTTCTTTGAGAAGAGAGACGGTACAGAATCAGATAATCCAGCTGTTATAATTTTGAAGAAAGCATAAATGTGATTTAGAAGCATATTCACCTTGTTATGTGCCTGGTAGTAAAAGATTGTAGTGAAATCCTCAGTAGAGGCACCAATTGCAGTAATCTTAATGAACTGGAGCTTGAAAACCATCAAGAAATAGCCACAACATCTGCAATACAGAGAACAAGCAATGGAGAAGACAATGATAAACAAGGAAAATGTTAATATTCCATTTATTCTTTGCAAGACATGCATCAAATATCCCCCAGCATCTCTCTTTAAACATAGAAATGAATGTAGGCTACTTCCCCTTTCACCAAAATGAATGTTGAACAGAAGCTTCAATCTCATTGACTAATCCAGCTGTTCCTTTAAATTGAATTTTTAAACATATGGGCACACAAGCCAATCTATATGCAGAACAATTCTTTGAACAGCATGCAAACGGTTTGGGATTACATACTATGTATCACACAAGTGAGTTTTCACAGGACAAAAGAATGAATTCCTTATTGTGACACTTGAGATAACAATGCTAAAGAATTTCAGCTCAACTTTAAATTGCTCCACAACTGCTGTAGTTTTCTTAGTAGGAGTCTAGCAGCATCCTCAGCTTCTGGTTTCTCCTACCAAATAATAACTGCTCAACTCTACTAAAGAATGGGTCATTGATCTTCTCATTTATTCAGTCATTCAACAAACATTTCTTGAGCAACTCATGTCTGGTACTCTCTCTTTTTTAAAAAATATTTTATTTATTTATTTATTTTCTGGTCATTCTTAATTAATTTAAATTAATTAATTAATTTAGTTAGTTAGTTTTGGCTGCGTTGGGTCTTCATTGCTGCACGCGGGCTTTCTCTAGTTGCGCGAGCAGGGGTTACTCTTCGTTGCGGTGTGTGGGCTTCTCGTTGTGGTGGCTTCTCTTGTTGCAGAGCAGGGGCTCTAGGCGTGTGGGCTTCAGTAGTTGTGGCACGTAGGCTCAGTAGTTGTGGCTCGCAGGCTCTAGAGCAGCACAGGCTCAGTAGTTGTGGCACATGGGCTTAGTTGCTCCACAGCATGTGGGATCTTCCTGGACCAGGGCTTGAACCCGTGTCCTCTGTATTGGTAGGTGGATTCTTAACCACTGTGCCACCAGAGAAGTCCCTAGTACTATCTTTTTTTTAATGTGTATTTTTTTTTATTGATGTGTAGTTGATTTACAATGTGTGAATTTCTGCTATATAGCAAAGTGATTCAGTTATAGCTATATATACATTCTTTTTTTATATTCTTTTCCATTATGGTTTATCTCAGAATATTGAATATAGTTCCCTGTGCTATACAGTAGGACCTTGTTGTTTATCCTGGTACTATCTTAAACATTGAGAATAGAGAGATAAATATGGAATAAAACTTCTAAAAATTACATTCCTAATAGGTTGGACAGATGTATAGAGATGAATTATATGAAAAGGAAGAGAAAGGGAAACACATCCCTACTTTGAGATTTTTATTCCAATTCAACAAATCTCCTTTTCATCACCGTATAACATATTGACCTTATGTTTTAATTTATGTGTGTCCCTACGAAATTCCTCTTGTCAGTCATCTTTCCTGGAAAAAAATGATTACTTAAACCAGCACCTACTATTGTATGTAGGGCACTGACAACCAGGACAGAGCAGGCTGGAATGTGGAGGCCTGATGGAACCCGTTACCAACGATGTACGAGGATGGAAACAATTCAGCCCTGAGATTTCCACTGACATATTATTGGTACACAAGATTTCAGCTGCTGATTCTGCCCCAGATCAGTTGCCCATTGTTTTGCTGATAAGGGGAACCCATGAAGGGAAAAGGAGACAGGAAAGGAAAAAATGTCTTTAAATATTAAGGTATTTTTGTGGTCTAAGCAGGGTTGGTATACAACCTGTATGCACTGGTTAGGCATCTGTTCTTATTGCTCACTATTTTAATATCACCCTGAGTGTAGGTACCAAATTTACTGTATAAAGTGCACAAAGAATTGAAAGAAAATGTAGTGTATATATACAACGGAATACATTTAGCCTTTAAAAAGAAGGAAATCCTGCCATATGTGGCAACACGGATGAACCTGGAGGACATTATGCTAAGTGAAGTAAGCCAGTCACAGAAAGACAAGTACTATATCATTCCACTTCCGCGAGGTATCTAAGATAGTCAAACTCATAGAAACAGAGTGTAGAATAGTGGTTTCCAGGAGCTGGGGAGAGGGGGAAATGGGGAGATACTGTTCAACAGGTGTAAAGTTTGTTACACAAGATGAATGAGTTCTAGAGCTCTATGGTACATCGTGTCTATAGTTAACAATACTGTATTGTGCACTTAAAATTTTGTCAGAAGGGTAGATCTCATGTTAAATGTTCATACCACAATAAAAAATGGAAATATAATCTTGAAGAACTGCCAAAAAAAAGAATTTGAGTCTTTGAAGCCATGTCACCTTTAAGACTAAATTTGGGAGGTGGTGCCACCTGGGATGAGTCTTTAAAGGATAAATAGGAGTTAGGCTCGCAAGGAGAGGACTGGGGACATCCGAGGCAGAGGGAACACACTCATAAATGGGAAACATCATGATGAGTGTAGGTGAAAGTACAAGGATTTTAGCATGGATGAAGAGGAGAGATAACAGAGCAGATATGTACACAGGGTGCAAATTATAACTAGTCTTATATGGCAGGTTATGGAGTTTGGACTTTATCCTAAGAATCATGGGGAGCTATTTAAAGGCTTAAGTAAAGCAAGTGGGGAGGGGAGTCCACCATATGATCAAATTTGCATTTGAAAAGGTTACTCAGGCTGCAGTGTGGGGAATAAATGGGATTGGGCAAAGGAAGGGAGTGAGAATAATTTTGAATACCTGAGGGTTGCATTTTTGCTGGGCTGATACAGCAGAAGGGACAGGTTACCTGACTTTGGAGAGGCCAGTAAGGGGCAAATAGACTAGAGGAAATTGGAGTACAGTAGTCAAGGTAGTGAATGTCTCACTTATAGGAGAGAGTGGCTGTAATGGGTTTGGGGAACAAATGAGTTGGAAAACTTGGAGGTTATAACCAGATAATGGATTCTTGGAGTGTAAGATTTCTTAGGTGGTGTGGTTTAAAGTAATTGTGATATTGTGATGTATAATAAATATTTTGGTCTTTAGTCCACGATTCCTGGCTTACAGCTTCCCCAAACCCTTGGAATTTCCTGAGCTATAAGAGCGATGAGAGTATCTTTTGTCATAATATTTGGCCTCTTGTCCTCAGTTCCTGAAATCCCTTCAGAGCCATAAAGCCAAAATGGGTGTCTTTGAAGCTGAATATGGCCTCTGTATCCTGACACCAAATTAAATCTTGGAGACAGAGTTTTGGATGAAGTAGAAAAGAATAGCTTTATTGCTTTGCCAGGTAAAAGGGGTCACAGCGGTCTAATGCCCTCAGAACTGTGTGTCCCAACCTGGAAGTGGTAGGTAGTGAGAAGTTTTATAGTAATGGTTCAAAAAGGGCGTGATCAGCTTCTGGACATTCTTCTGATTAGTTGGTGGTGAGGTAAGCGGTCGTCAGGATCATCTCATCAACCTTCCAGTTCCAACCTGTCTGGGGTCTATGTGCTTGTGGGCAGCACACAGTTAACTTCTCCCACCTGGTGGGGGTTTCAGTGTCTGCAAAACAGCTCAAAGATATTGTTACGCGTATCCCTTGAGGGGAAATCAGGCCCCTGCCCCAAGGCTGTACTATTGTGTTTTTTTTTTTTTTTGACTGTTCCTCCCTTGTCTCTGCATCCCCTCCCTTCCCTAATTAGCAACTGTTTGAACCCGCTTGTTGGAACTCAGGGAAGGTCATAGAGGCTGAATGAAGCCTGTTTCCTGTAATCAAGAAATGGGGACACAGGAAGGCTTTTGTGCCCAGGAACCCTGCAGGTTCCTGCTGGGTATCATCCTGTTATTCATAACAAACCCCTTTGTCAACTGAGTTGACATTAATGAGCTGACTTTGGAAATCCTCTAAAGATGAGGGGGCTGATTGCCAGGGGAACCAACCAGAATTTAAGGGTTGAAACTTTCAGTCCCATCCCCTGATTTCCAATGAGGGGAGGGGGGCTGCAGGTAGAATCAATCACCAATGGTCCATGATTTAATCAATCATGCCTCTGTAATGAAGCCTCCATAAAAGCGCAAAAGGATGAGGTTCAGAGAGCTTCCGGGTTGGTGAACCAGAATGCATCTACATGCTGACCCCAAACTCCACAGGAGCAGAAGCTCGTGTATTCAGGACCTTGCCCTATGTATCTCTTCATGTGGCTGTTGATTTGTATTCTTTAATATCTTTTGTAATAAACTAGTAATCTAGTGAGTCAACTGGTTTTGTGAGTCCTGTGAGCCACTCTAGCAAATTAATTGAACCCACAGAGGGGGTTGTGGGAACCTCAGATTTTTAGCCAGTCAGTCAGTAGCACAGGTAACAACTTGGACTTTAGATGGGCATCTGAAGCGAGGGGCAGTCTTGTGGGACTGACCCCTTAATTTGTGGAATCTGATGCTATCTTTGAGTAGATAGTGTCAGAATTGAGTTGAATTGTAGAACATCCAGCTGGTGTCAGAGAATTGTTTGCGTGGGAAAAAGCCACACATTGGAATTGGGTACAGAATTGTAGTGTAATGAAAGTGTCTACAGTGTAGCCATGATGTTGAACGCAGAGGTAGGAGTAGAAGAAGACAAAATCCAAGGCTGCAAGACAGCTGCAATTCTGATGGTATATCAGAATCGTCTGTGGTGGTTTTACAGGTTGCAGAATGTAGGGCCCCCATCCTGACAGATTCTGATATGGTAGGTGCAACTCAGGCATATGCACTTTTTAAAAACTTTTACAGATATTTCTAATGTGCAAGCCAACTTGGGAACCCCTGAACTGAAGTTGGATGGATTGTCCATACAAATCCTAAATCTCCAAATGACAGCAAATTCGGTCAGGATAGAAAGCAAAGTCTTCACTAGCGTGAGATAGTGAGCCAGTAGTCAGTATGTAAGGAAGAGGAAGAGGAACTGATTGTGGCATAGCCAGAGGCTAAAAACTTGAAAGGAGCAGGGATTTTTACTGGTGGGTGAAGGATTTAACTCAGCATCACAGAGCAAAGGATGAAGGTGTAAACCTCACCTCCCAACAGTGACTTCCTTTAAACTAGATCATACAGCATAAAACTGTTCATCCCCAGTTCACAACTGGCATTTCCAAATTTCTACTTCACTATTCTGAGAAAAGTGACTTTGGAGACGTTCTCATATTCTGAAGTTCTACTTTCCACTTTTCAAAGCTCATTGCCCTCTTTTAGATATTTCCTTCACTTTTAGATAACCACTATGCTTGGAAGGAAGAAATTTTCTTCTACCCTTCTAAGTTCCTCCGACTGCTTAAAATTAAATTAGCATGAGACAGGTTAACAGGAGAAAATCAAACAAATTTGAAATACATGGGAGAGACACAGGAAAACTGAATAACTCTCCAAAGTGGCCAAAATCCTCACCTTAAATACCATCTTCAGCTAAAGACAAAAGAAAATGTTGGGGGTAGTGGTTTGGGACTTCAAATGCGAGGAAGGCAATTCACATGGAGATGGAAAAGCAAATGTCTGGTAAACAAATATTTGCTGGGCCATGCAGAAAGGAAGGGACACAGAGTGGACTCTGATCTCTAGGTTTTGCTGAGTTTTTCTCTCCACACCTAGCCCATATTCTTTGCAGATATCTGGTGATAGCTCTATTCCAGGAACAGGCCCTTTATCTAAATTCCTGTAGGCAGTTAAGGGGGAGGTAACAAGAAAAAATTCCTGAGTCTTCTGTTTCTTAAAAACAATCAGCCTAAATTAATCTTCATGCCAAAGAGATACATCTTGGGGTGGAAAATTTTGCTCCCTGACAGTAGCCTCTTGGGGGAATGAAGTGAATCCTGTGGACTTGAATCCAGGTAATTTTAAATGAATTATTTTCTACAAGATTCAGGAGCCCACTTCACTTACTTGGTTTTCAAGATATTTGTGTGAAAGAGGATCAGGATAGAGTGTGATTAGGTAATGTAAATTAGATCATTTTTAGAAAAATGGAATTCTATAGAATACATTATGGAGTATTTAGATTGAAGGAAATTCCAAATGACTGTCTCTAGTAACAGTAGTAGTAGTAAGAGTAGTAGTAGTAGTAATTCAGCATTACAAAAAAATGAAGAGCATCAAGTTTTGTTCACCTAGTATATTTTATTTTTTATCTTTTAAAATGCTTTCATTATAAAAGTAATGCAAGCTCCATATCAAAGTACTGAATAATTCACAGGTATCTAGAGTAAAAGTAAATGTCTTCTTTCCACAACACCACTCCCAACTCCCCTATCCTAGTGTGCATCTTCTTCCAGAATCTTCTTTATGCATTTATAAAATATATACATATATATACATATATAAATGTATTATGCATTTTCGGCAACTTCTCTTTCTGTTAGCAATATATCACAAATATCCTTCTATACTGATATATGGATGAACCTCATTCCTTTATCATCTGTATAGCATTTCATAGTATGGATGCACAATGTTTTTAAACATACTCTCCTTTTTTGGGTGTTTGTTTCAAATTTCTTTCTTTTATAAAAATAATTATCTCCAAAAAATTCTTGTACACATATTTTTGTGTGCATGTGCTAATATTTCTGTAGCATATATTCCTAAAAGGAGAATTTCTAGATCAAAAGATATGCATATTTAAATTGTTGTTAGGTTATTGTCCAAGTGTCCTTCAAAAAATAACTTACATTTCCACATATATCAAGTGCCCATTTCCCCCACCATCCTGCCAATTTTGTATACTATAAATCTTTTTCATTTTACAAGTTAGCTTATTGTTTTTATTTACATTTCTTTGATTACAAGTAAGGTTTCTTTGATTTCAAATAAAGCTGAGAGCATCTTTTCCTATTTTATTGGCAACATCTGTTTTCCTTGAATTTCTTCATATACATTAGCCTTTTCAGCGGGGTGGGGGGTGACTTCTTAATGATTTGTAGGAGTTCTTTATATATTGTGGGTATAAATGCTTTGCCTATTATGTACATTAAAAATATTTTTTGCCAAATCCAATGCCTGTCTTTTAATTTTGTTTAGGATGCTTTTCATAATACAGAAAGAAAATTTTAATTTTCATATACATCATATCTTTACATAAAGCCATCCTTTATGGCTTTTATGTTATGTTTAAGAAAGACTTTCCCACACAAAATTATTTTCAAGATAAATATTCTTTTACATTTTCTTAGAATGTATTGTTGCAAGTTAAGTTCCACAGTATGCAGAATCTGAAACAAAGTTTAGCCTTTTGGATGTTTCTTAGGGAATGATCTTGGTACCAACACCTGTGGAAAATGGAGGGCAAGGAAGCAGAAGTGGTCAGAGGAAGAAGCTGAGCCAATGACCACCTCAACCCACCTCATGGGTACCTCTGGTGCTCAAATGGTGCTTCAAAATTTTTTGAGTTGGGCTGAGATAGCCAGGCCTATATATTCCTTCTTTTTCATCAGTCACTGGATGTGGGCTGCCCTGGGAAGGGGTGTGACCCTGCGTGAGGCAGCTCTTTGCAACTGAAGCAGTTACTGAAGAGGCCGGCATCTGAAGACTGTCTCCTGACAGCACTCTCAGCAAATGGAGCAGTAAGTCCTTCACTGAAGAGACGTCTGGGTAGTACTTCACGGTGTCTACCATGCATGTGTATGGCTTAGAGTCTTTAACCCATCTGGAATTTATTTCTGTGTATGATACAAGGTAGACAGAGGTTCTGATTTTCCTATTCCAGTGGACAGCCAATTCTTCCAACATTTGCTTGATAGTTCATAATTTCCCATTAATCTTTTTACTCATTAAAAAAAAATTCAGTCAAAACATTTATTAATTTGTAATCTACTTGATTGGTATTTATGATAACTCACATACAATGTGGGTATTTTCTATTATGTTAGAGAAAAATAATTGTCTTAGTTTGGGCTGCTCTAACAAAGTACCATAAGCGGTTTATAACAACAGAACTTTAGTTTTTACAGCTCTGGATGCTGGAAGCCTGAGATCAGGGTGCCAGCACAGTCAGGTTCTGGTGAGAGCCCTCTTCCATGCTTCAGACTATCCCTGACTTCTTGCTGTGCCCTCACATGGCCAAAAGTAAAAGGGCTTGCTCTCTTCCTCCTCATATAAGGACACTAATCCCAGCCTGAGGCTTCCACCCTCATGACTTAATTACTTCCCAAAGGCCCCACCTCCTAATAACGTCCTACTGGGGCTTAGGTTTCAACATGAATTTTGGAGGGAGACAAAAACATGCCATCCATAACACTAATCATAAAACAGAAGAATGTGTGAAATCATAGGGCTACAGAAAAGAATTTTCTATCATTGAAGGTTTTTTTATCATTAGAGTCATAAATCATCAAAACCAGAAGGGAACATAGTACATATTTTCCAGTCTCATTTCCCAGATGAGAAAATAAGACCTGAAGAGTGGTGGGGGTAGATTAAAAACCAGATCATAAGACTTGATTTCCAGACCAGTGTTACTTCCTCTGTATTGGCAGCTTCTAATATATCATTTTACAATGTAAGCCTTTGAGGCTTTTTAATGCTTTCATTAAAATATTTATTTGTTTACAGTTATTTATACTTTCTAATATGTCTTCTAGTTAAAAATAAGAAAACAGCATTTCATTAAATAATTTTCTCTACTGTAGACTCTTCACAAAGCTCAACTGGCTTCTCTTCTCATCCTCTAATTATTTAGAATTAGTGTAAAATTTTTTGTGCTGGCTGCACTCTCCTAGAAACCATGGATTAATTAGCAAGTAGAAGGCACACCAAAGGCAGATGATACTATAGTGGCTTGTAAGGATAATTGTAAGTTTACTGATAAAAATCAATTTTTATCAGCTCACTTATACTTCATAATAAGGCCACCGTGGCACTTCCTGCTCAAGGCACATAAGTGAGAGCTAGTGTGTATTTGATTTTAATAAATACTGTCTGTGGGAAGCCTGGACAGGAATGAACAGATGTTGGAACCATGTGATAATAGTGTGACAGGGTAAAAAACCTGTGCATTTATATGGCACACCTGGTGTTTATAATACTTTTGTAACTTTTATAACTACAGCATCTGGCCCTTTGCTGCTGTTCTTTAATTTTCAAATACCCAGGATCTTATGTCTCTTGCAGTGTAGACATGTCCATCAGAAGTAAAAGAAAGGCCATACACATGTCACGATTCATGCAGAAAGAGACTACTGCCTCCCCACAAGGAACTTATATTAAAATTGTTAGTGAAATTTAAAAATATGAGAAAACATTTGGATCGGCTTTTCCCAGCTCTTAAGGAGCCAGAAAAATTCACTCAAGGATTGCCACATCATCCATCTGCACTGCAAACTTTCCAATATTTTAAATTTACAATATAGATAATTTAGGAAATATCTAAATATCTAAAATACGTATAGCACTATAGGCTCTAAGTTATGCCAATTGTATTCTATTTGATCCAAGTGATGTAGGTTGAGTTGGACAAAGAGAATATAATTTGGTGTAACTCAAGTTTGATTGAATTTCATGATTTTTCCTCTGAGCTTTAGAGGGTGTTCCATGTGTTAAAAGGATACCAAATGTATATACCTGAACCTAACACGATATTGTAAATCAACTGTACTTCAATAAAACTTTTTAAAATAACTTAAAAAGGATATCATATGTAAAATAGTTCTTCTAAATTTTCAGTTATTCTAATGAGTAAATCAGATTAATAGTATAACTCACTCAAGAGATGGTTTTTAAAAACATCACTAGACACCTACACATAGCTTTATACTAAAGCTCATTTAGTAACTCTCTAACTCTTCTGGGGTTTTCTGGACTAGAACTTGGAGGAAACTTCAGAGTAGTGAATATGATCTGAGTTCTATAGCAAAACATGCTCCCTGAAGATGACCCCAATTTTGACAAGACAGATTTTTCAAAAAACACATCCTACTTGGGTTTTTTGTGATGATGAACCTGCTAGGGTTTGTCAGTTATCAAACTTATATTAATTTTTTCATGAATTGATGGATTTCAGTGAGAAAGAAGTCCCTCAGATGGCAACCTGCAACCCCTAAATCAGGGATGGAAAACACTCACTGGTGTAATGGATCATGGATTCTTTCTCATTAAGTACCAGAAACCTTCAACACATGGCCCCAGGAGCCCACTCCCAAGCATTCAGAGCTGGTTTATGGGATAGAACAGGAATGAAAGACAGAGGGCATGAAACAGGGAAAGAAAAGAGAACTATTTCAAGGATGCATTATCAGGTGGCCCACCACTGAGTGCTCAGTCATGTAGGACCATCTAAGTTGCCTCATGAAATGCAACCCAAGACCATCCATGTAAAAGAAAGGGAAAAATGTTTAACCATCAGCTCTGTTTCCCCTTGGCTAAAAGTTGCCCTACAGGGTATTAACTTTCCCCACCTCACTTCCAGGTTGCTCCTGCTTGAATGCCAAATGCTTTCTTGGAGCATCCCTGGGCAAGGAATCAGAGAAGCCCTGTTCCCAGAAGTCATTCTGGGCTGACCAGAGACAAAGGACTGTCAATGGCATTGAAGCTGGTCAAGGCCTACTAGGTTGCCCAGGTATGACTGGGTGGGAAATGAAACCAGAGGATTTGAAGTGTTGCACAAGCAATGTTCAATATACCTTATACAGGGCCTGCCAGTGAGAAATTATTGGACTATTCCATACAGTAGTGACAAGCAGAAGAGCAGTTTGTTTTTTACAGCTATTATTTTTAAACTCTCCCCCATAATTTAAGCCTAAACTGTAAAGTTTGTTCCCCTTTCTATTAGTATTAATGAAATAATGCTACTGAGATTGGTTACTATGATTAGCACCATGGAACTGATGAAAAATGGATTTTTCATTAGTATTTTATCCTTATTAGTAAGGAAATTCTACAATCATGCCATTACACATAATTTTGAATAAGCAGCTTCTCATAATTATGAAATATAGAGTTATGGAACCTAATTTAAATAATTCCACTTATTCTCAGGTTTTTAATTACATATTGTGATTTTTTTTGTTTTTGAGACCAAAGATGACAGGTTTACCTTTTGTGAAAGAAGACAATTTACTTATCAACAAAATCTTATTGTATCATAATTACTAGCATGTCTATTTCTCTTTCTGGCATTGATTTAAAATATTTTGAAATAATGAAATTGCTGTAACTTAACTTTGTGGATATGCTTCACAATATTCCTATTTAGCCCATTTACTAAAATTACCTAAGCGTATATCCACGAGTACGGAGAATGGGTTGAGGGGGGAGTGGAGGAAGTTCATTTTGGAAAGCAGTATTATTAATACCTGCCATTTATTGAACTCTTGAAATGTGCTGTTCACTGTGCTAAGCAAATGCTATTTCTATATCATGTCATTTAATACTCACCAATAGGTGTTTTTATCTGCATTTCATAGATAAGGAACATGAAGGTCAGACAGGCTGAGTAATACATCCATAGTCACATAGTAGTAACCAATTTAGCCAGGATTCAAACGAGTGCCTTTTATTTCAGCATTCAGGCTGTTATTCAGCACAGTTAGCTGCCTATAATTTAGATGTCTGCAATGACCAGGAGAGGACATATAATTCTTTGTATACTGAGTCCATTAGAAATTGGGTCTCTTGCTAAATGTCTGTAGCCAAGTGTCTGGAAGTATCTGTCACTGCTCACTCCTTTTGCAGCTTAGAGCCACAGATGCCCTGTCCAGCTTGGCTGCCATGTACTGCCCTTTCCCTGTCAGCTGCAGTCAGACCATATTGCTTGGCTTTCTTTTGGCATATTCTCAAAGCATTCCAAGCAGCACATTATTCCCAAGAAAAGTAATGCATAAAAAAGCAATCACATCTCTATTCATCAATTTTTCATCAAACTTACAGATGTCCATTTGAGAGTTTTTAATGAAGTCTCTAAATATTACAGCTTCAATTGCACTAACAATTTGAAAGCTTTGATGTTGTTTGGGCCTCTCTCACAGGAAAAGTCCACATGGCCTCCCTGTTCACTTTAAGTCCATATCACTCCCATTTGTATTTTCAAATGTTGAATTAAACAGTATTCATTAAATTCATTAAACTCACCCATTTTTTTTGAACATGTCCAAATAGGGACATGGGTACTTAATGAAATTGTTATTCTTCATTTCTCATCCAGCAGAAATGACCCAGCCTAGGAAAAGTGGGTTAGAGGCAATATTTTGGGTTCTTTATTTCTAGAACATGTGTGACTCAACTTGGAGGAAACCACATTATCTCTGCCCCAGTCAAATGTTTCTTTATAATTTGTAATGCTTGACCAAATTAACCTGTATGTCATGAACCGAGACTACTGAAAACCATGAGCTTAATTAATTGGCAGGTAGAATGTCTTTCTACACATCCTAGTTCCTGTTGGAGCAGTGTGTGTTCAAATGGGTCATCACACCAAGACAGAGGTTAAATCTTTCATCTTGTTTTGCTACAAGTTTCCAATTGACATATACCATTTAGTGGTTATAAGAATGATTAAGGCACTACAAAAATAGCAATAATTAGCTAACCGTACATCAGAAGGTCAAAAGACACTTAGAAAGTTTGCTTACCTAACTACTAAGCTTTGCTCTGGGGGAGGTCAGAGTTCTTTTGCTTTGGCAGATTACTGTCACTTCCTCGATAGAGCAATGGATATATGATAAGGAGAGTTAAATTACCTACAGAACAATTCCTGAATTGTGGGATCAAGATTCTTTGTGACAGCTCCCAAGAGGGAATAAATGCTTTTCTGAGATAGTCATCACTGTCTCAAATCCTTACATTGATACGGGCCCATAAGAGACTACAATCACCCTATAAGTCAAGCCAGTCTAACTGTTGTAACAAAGAATTCCGGTATCTCAGTGATTACAAAGAATGAAGGTTTAGTTCTCATTCTCCACATAGTCCAATTAGGTGATGAGTGGGAAGTATTCTATAAAGTCATTCAGGACCCCAGACTCCTTCCATGGTGTGGTCTGCCATCCCTAGTGCCTCAGAGTCCTCCACTGGATCCTCTGCTTCTGGCTGTGTGACAAGGAGAGGGAGAGAATATGGAAAAGGTTCACCTGTTTTTAACAGCCTTAGCCAAGCCATGACACCCATGGCCTCCCCTCACATTCCATTGGCAAGAACTAGTCACATGGCCCCACCTAGATGCAACAAGACTGGGAGATATTGTCTGGTGATATGCCCAAGAAAAGGAAGGAAATGGGTTGCATCTGACACAACCACAGCAATAAACACATTCTAAAAGGATGCACTTTAGTAGCACCTTGTTTGTTTACTTTGTAACACATCACACAATGCCATTACTTTATTTGTTGATTAATTTGAGGTTTACCCATTGTTTTATTTATCTGTCTCCACAACAAGAATGTACTGAGGACAGTGACTATGTCTGTATTTTCCACTATTGTATTCCCAGCATCTGGCATAGTGTCTGGTACTTTATAGGCACTTAAAGATTTGTTAAATGAATGAATGCCAGTGCTACGGTAACAAAGATGAGGGAATAATTGTAATAGTTCCTTAATTCTAAGATGTACTATCTAACAAGTAACAGATTTTCAGTGGAGTGGGTAAACACCACCATAATAAATATCCATGTTGATGATAAGACACATTCAGATTCCAGAAATATTAATCAGAAAAACATATAAAAATGAATCATAATTCTGCCTGATGGGCTCTGGAAAGATTCACTGAGGACATGTTATTTGAGCTAATGGGAAGATGGCATTGTCAGGTTTAAAAAAGTTGGAAAAATACATTCTGGATATGGAGGAGAGCATACACAAAGGCAGTGCAGCTTCCTCCCTTTGGGAAGTCAGTAATTCGGTATAGTTAACTGGAAGAGTGCTTAAAGGGAGAACTGGAGATGGGTCTGGAAAGGCAGGTTCCAGCAATGGGGTGTCATTGACAACTCTGAAGCAAAGAACTGTCATTGTCAGGCTTGTGTTTTACCAACTTCATTCTGGCAGCAGTAGGAAGGGTATAATTAAGGGGGTCTAGAATGGAGCCAAGGAAGCCAGTTATGAGGCTATTGGAAGTGTGGAAGGTACATGGAAGGGTTAGTGTTTGTTCTATGCGTCAGTTCCACAAAATGCAGTATGAAAACACACAATATAATCCCTTCTTTACAAAATATAATTAATATAAATTTAAGGAGTAGAAACATCATTTATTGTATGGGATTATTTATTGCAGACAATTCTTTATTACCACAGCAAATTAGCTTGAACCGCCCAAGAGAAATAGAAATGATTTTGTTAATACAGAACTCTTCTTTATAATGATATTCTTTGTAGTGTCCTATATTGAAACCCAGTTTTCCTTTCTGTCTCTTTTAGCAATTAAGAACATTCCATCTCCATCATCTATTAAATTATTGTGTATGTGAGGATGGGATATTTTGCCTTCTTTATTCCCATTTCCAGGCCTATCCTTTCTCCTATGTAAATAAGAATTTATTAGTTACATTTCAATGTTTTATTTACAGATTTGAGGCTCTCCTAAAGCACTTCTTGTTCTTAATAGCATTGTGATTGTGGAGCTGAGAAATGTAAACCTTCTGCAGACTACACGCTCTACTAAATATATTGCAAGGATGATCTTGTGCTTTCTAGATATATCCCAGTTTAATGGAAAGAACACAGGCTTCACAGTCGGAACAACCTGGACTGAGTTCCATCCACTTACTAGCTGTGTGACCTTGGGCAGGTCACTTCACCACTGCCCCATGGGTTAGTTGTGAAAAGGAAGAGGAAGTACCTCCCCACTATATGTAAAGGGCCTAGGACATTGCCCCAGGGCTCGACTAACAATAATCTGATCCAGCCTCCAGGGCCCTAGCCAGCCATCTCCCCACGGCCCAGATTCGCCCTTTTTCTTTTCACATCAGCACGACATTTTGGCTGGCATTCAAACAGTATTTTTTTTCCTTTTGTTATATTATTTATAGAAAATGTTTTTGCTTAGCATTCCTTGTCTCTTATGTTGCATGTAAAGTTGTTTTCTTCCCTAAGTGGCATGGCAGGCAATTCTGTCCATTTCTCCCCATCAGCTTTTATAGAATTTTCTCCTACAAGATTTTGTTTCTTTAAAGTTTGTTTCCTGGGACTTTCTTTGTGGTCCAATGGTTAAAACTCTGAGCTTCCAATGCAGGGGCTGTGGGTTCAACCCCTGGTCAGGGAACTAAGATTCCACATGTCACGCAGCCATAAATAAATAAATAGATAGATAGATAGATAGATAAATAAAGGAGCTTAAGCTATAAAAATATATACATAAATAAAGTTTGTTTCCCTATCAGCAGTAGGATTTTTTATAAAAATTAAATCAACAGCAATTTTTCCTTAACTGTTCCCTTTAACATATGCTTTGCCTTGTATGTGTCTCCCAATTAAGTAGTAGCCTGGTGGAGTGTCCATATGATCCCCCTTTTATCTTAAAAAAATTTTGTTGTTGTTGTTTTCTGAAAGTTGGAAATACCACTTCTTTTCCAATCTGCAGACGGTTTCAATGAAATCTCCATTTTCTAATTTCCAGTTGAGTGCACACAACTTTATCTTTTTTAGTAGTTTATATTTTGGATCCAGTCTTCTTGCCCTGAACTTTTACTGAGGCGTCAGCATTGTAAAGTCTTTCTTCCACTTCCACACATCTAGTTATTCTTTGTCCTTAATCATTCCATCTGGGGTCTGTCTCTGTTAGTTTTTACTTAACCTGTGCAAACAACCTTGCTTATTCCTCTACTCAATTGCTTTGGCTATGTAAACTTGATTACACTAAAACAGATTTTATGCAATTTATGACTTTCTTTCTTGGCGGTGGTGATTGTAGGGAATTCCTTTAACGGTTCTTATTTGTTTTAAGAGACTTTTATTTTGTTTATTATACAAGGTGGGCAGGAATCACTGCTTCTGTGCATGCTTCCCTCTATACATTAAAAGCAACTTAAGACATGTCAGTCTTGAAATCACTTGGAAAGTGGAAAATGTCTCAGTATCCCTATCAGTGATCTGGAGAATCCGTATTTTCTGTTGACAGAGTTGAAAGGGACATTACAAATAACACCCCCTGCTTCTAGCCTTTAGCAAAGGACCACCTCCCAAACTACTGAATATATTCAGAGAATTGTTGGGGAGGAGGACATTTTCATTTACCCTTCTAAGTTCTTTTGTCTGGTCTAAGAATTAAATTGACATGAGACAGATTTACAGAAGAAAATCAAACAAAAGTTTAATAACATGTATACATGGGAGAGACAGAGGAGAACTGAGTAACTCTCCAAAATGGCCAAAATTCTCACCTTGAATATCATCTTCAGATAAAGACAAAAGAAGATGTTGGGGAGAGTGGTTTGGGACTTCAAAGGGGAGGAAGGCTATTCACATGGAGATGAAAAAGCAAATGTTTGGTAAAAAAATGTTTGCTGGGCCATGCGGAGACAATGGGACACAAAGAGGAATTTTAACAAGCAGACTTGGCTAGGTTCCTCCCACACCTACTATACTTATATAACTATACATACTATAGTTATCTATGGTGATAGCTTCCTTTCTGGAATAGGTCCTCTATCTACATTCTTTTAGAAGTGACCAGAGCAGAAAGCTTTTATACCTTTTAGACAAAAAAATAATACATTTGTGAAGAATTGACAAGACAAATGGGTTTGGGCTTGGGATAGCAAATGGGGAAGAAGTAACTGTTTGTTTATATTGCCTTCTAGGCCCTAAATTCCCTGTCTCCAGTGGTAAGGATGTCTATCTTCCTGGTACAGGAAGGGTATCTTTCACATGGGAGATTTTTCTTTTTTTTAAATAACGCTTTCTTTTCTTTTTTTAAAATTTATTTTTATTCTAATGTTTATTTACTTATTCGGCTGCTTTGTTTCTTAGTTGTGGCATGCGGGATCTTCATTGCAGCATGTGGGATCTTTAGTTGCGGCATGCAAACTCTTAGTTGCGGCATGCATGCGGGATCTAGTTCCCTGACCAGGGATTGAACCCAGGCCCCCTGCTTTGGGAATGCGGAGTCTTACCCACTGGACCACCAGGGAAGTCTCCTCACATGGGAGATTTATCTCTTGCTTTCAGGAGGACAAAAGAAGACCAGTGTCCTTCTTGCACCAGCTGTTCCCTAGGTATGTTTAATTCAAAATAATCTGTATGCTGAAGGGGCATATTTTGGGGTGGCATATTCTACTACCCTTCACCAAAATGCAGGGAATGGTTTCCAGTCACATATGCTGGAGCTTTTGTTTTGCAACTACATGAGGAAAGAAGAAGGTTTGCTTGGGAGAGGGTACTGAGGGAGACTAGAGTGAAGGCTCAAGGGGATGGAATGAGATCTATCTTCATTGGGTCTTTGGCCTGGATTTGGCACTGTTACAAAGATAGTAGGTCAGAGGGAGAAGCTGAGGAACAAAACACAATCTTGCTACCCAGAGACAAGATCCTTGATGTAGACAATGGTCTTATCTTTGTAGAGAAGGAAAAATATTTTTTTATATTTTTTCATGTTTGGGGTGTTATATTTTGCTACCCTTCATCGTTATGGTCTGTAATAGCGGTGAGGTCCCACCAGGATATTTTAAAGGCAGTGGATACAAACAAATGGGAGTTGGAGGGGAAGAATACAGAAGATCCTACTCATGAAAGTAGCTGACGAGCTGGTTTTTAGGCTCAGGTGAAGCATTCCTCTGGGGACTCTCGGAAATAACTGGGTAACATTTGCAGGTTGTAACGCTGAGACCCTGTTTCTACGCAGTTGGAAGTTAGCAAGTCAATGAACATCTGGGTTACAGTTGGTAATGCTTTCCCATACTAGCATACAAAGCACAAGGTAGAGAGAGCTACAACTCAACATTGTCATGTTCTGGCCTCAAAAAGAATTTAGGGTACTCACTAACCACATCTCCAGAAATGGAAAACTCTCCAGCTTCTCTGTGAGAAACCCCAATCCACCCCGACACTCACCTCAACATATATGCACACACATCTAACCTTGTTTAATTTAAAATTAGCTCGCAAGACTGTATAGTCAGTTTGCCACCCCTTCATACACACCCACCCCCAATCTGCTCTCCCACCTGAGCACAAAGCACGGTTGCTCTTCTTTTTTTTTTTTGCGGTACGCAGGCCTCTCACTGCTGTGGCCTCTCCCGCTGCGGAGCACAGGCTCTGGACGCGCAGGCTCAGCGGCCATGGCTCACGGGTCTAGCTGCTCCGCAGCATGTGGGATCTTCCCAGACCGGGGCACGAACCCGTGTCCCCTGAATCGGCAGGAAGACTCGCAACCAGTGCGCCACCAGGGAAGCCCACAGTTGCTCTTTTGAAACATCCGGTTTCTGCTACAAAGTTCGACGTTTTCTTCATGGTCTCCTGCTGCCTGCAGGGAGAAAAATCTTTCACCATCCAATTTCTCAGTTTGTTTATAGCATCCTCCAAAGCCCCGATTTCATCCCTTTCCATTACCACCCCCTCTTCGTTTGTTGTCCTACCATCTTCTTTCTTTTTTTTTAATTAAAGAAGATTTTTTTTTTGAAGTATAGTTGATTTACAATGTTTCAGGTGTACAGCAAAGTGATTCAGTTATACATATATGTGTGTGTATATATATATATATATATATATATATATATATGTTCTTTTTCAGATTCTTTTCCCTTATAGGTTATTACAAGATATTGAATATAGTTCCTTGTTGCTTACCTATTTTATACATAGTAATGTATATCTGTAACCCCAAACTCCTAATTTATCCCTCCCTCTTCCTTTCCCCTTTGGTAACCATAAGTTTGTTTTCTATGTCTGTGAGTCTATTTCTGTTTTGTAAATAAGTTCATTTGTATCATTTTTTTAGGTTCCACATATAAGTGATGTCATATGATATTTGTCTTTCTCTGTCTGACTTACCATCTTCTTTCTACACTCCACCCATCTCCCTGCAAGGAAGTGCCTAGTAACCTACTTTCCCTAGGAACAAAAGGTTCTTTGCGCTCAATCCCCCAGGGGATTGACATTTGAATAAGGGACAATCCTCCAACCAAATGAAATTAATTACACCTGAGGAAATTGGAGACTTCAGCAAAAGGTCCTGAAAAGTTTGTATGGAAAGTGGGGACTTGCCACAAATCCTGCCACTTAACAATTGCATGCTTTAGGGTAGAGTAGGGTCCTTTATTTTGGTATAGTCTTGGGACTTTACCACACACCCCACTCTTCCCCTGCATCTTTTCTTTTTTTTTTTTAAATTAATTGATTTACTTATTTATTTATTTTTGGCTGTATTGGGTTTTCATTGCGGTGTGCGGGCTTCTCATTGCAGTGGCTTCTCTTGTTGCAGAGCACGGGCTTCAGGCACGCGGGCTTCAGTAGTTGTGGTACACGGGTTTCAGTAACTGTGGCTCGCGGGCTCTAGAGCACAGGCTCAGTAGTTGTGGTGCATGGACTTAGTTGCTCCACGGCACGTGGGACCTTCCCGCACCAGGGATCGAACCTGTGTCCCCTGCACTGGCAGGCAGATTCTTAACCACTGAGCCACCAGGGAAATCCCCCCTGCATCTTTTCTTGAATTTCATTCCCTTACACATCTTTCTCAAGTTTTTCAGGGAGGGAAGCATTTTGTGATGACAACAATAAAATCTAGATTCTGCTGATCCTAGTTGTTTTCTAGGCAAAGGGAGTAAAAACATAGGTCATGTAAGATAGACAACTGATCTTCTTAGCTAGGGAATTTTCCTTGTCACCTTTATGTAGTTACTAATTTATATCTTCGATAGCTATATATTCTAGGGTTCCTTTCCTCTGAAGAGTTTGATATGCCCTTATTGGTCTAAAATTCAAAATAACAATAAAGGTTATTTTGGTAATTAGTGAAAAACTGTCTTAATATGGTCTTGAAACGAGACTAAAATGGCCGGGAAAAGGCCATCAGTGGGAAAGGGATTGTTCATGTTCTAGTTTGCAGTAATGAGGAAAGGACCTTAGTGAGTGAGCCTAAATTATGCTGTTTTGTTATTCAGAAGCAGTGGGATGGAGACAGAGCCACAGGAATTGTACATTTGTAAATAGAAGTAGGTTAAAGTAATTAATCCTATGTCTTGCAGCTCCAACATTCTTTCCCTTAAGAGAAATAACCCAGGGTCCAAGGCAGCTAACAGCAAGGTGCAATGATAAAGTGGTGAAGTTCTCTCTTATTTGGGATCTGTTATTTGTTTCAATGTATGTTGTGTGCAAAGCACATGTTTTAGGCGAAAGAGCAAGTATAAATTTGGTGTAACCTCAGATCCTTCCCAGTCACAGATATGGAAAATGCTTTTAGAAACATAAAGTCACATTTTTAAAAGCAACTCACCGGAACTCTTCAAGAAGCAATTAGATGCCATCCTGAGGGGAAGAAAGCTTCAATAAAATGAGTGGGTGATTTCTCTTAGCATTTCTTATATTTCTAGTTTCATGCTTAATGAAATGGAAGCATGAGAAAGAAGCTCTGCCCATTACTGTTGTTTCTTTCTTTTTTTTTTTTTCCTGGGGTAACTTTGAAGTCATTTTTGAAAATTTCACCGTTATTTAGGCTCCCAGAAAAATAACCACATTTAGGAGTCTTACTCCTGCCATGTTAATCCTGGAACTAAGTGCTTCATCCATTGATACAATAGAAAACACCAAAACAACCTTCAGAAATTAATTTACAGAACCCCCCCGCCAAAAAGAAAGATGGATCTGCAATCTTAAAGCTTTGCCAGCACGGTAGTACGAATATTCCTTTAGAGCAAACATAGAGTGCTTATTATGTGCCAGGCATGGTTTAAGTGTCATACCTAAGTTAACTCACTAAATACACAAAATCCTCAGACAGAGGAACTGAAACATTCCCATTGTAAATATGGGGCAACTAAGGCTCAAAGAGGTTAAGTGGTTTGCCCCATTAAGTGGTGGAGCTGCTCCAAAATGGGTCCAAAGCCCATGAATATCCACATATTCATCCCAGTATACAGCTTCCCCTGTACACAGCATGCTTCTAAGGCACATAAGTAAAGACATATGCTAGTCTGCAGGCATTAGTGTTAAAACTCCTGGTCTGACACTGATTAGAAAGAGCCCCAGGCAGGTGTGGAAGAGCAGAGTTGAAATATACTGTGCCTGGAAAACAGAGTCTCTTGCTGGCTCAGCAACAGATCGGAAACCCAGGGGCTGTTAGTTCTCCTCAAAGCTTTGTCTGAGCACAGATGTGACCTTGATCTCACTAATGAGCCAGGCTGGCCTCAGTTTTCTCATCCGTGACTTAGAAATGGAGACTTTGAATACTTCAAAACATACCCAGATGACAGGAAATTTCAAGAACCTAGGCTCTCATACTTGAGGTACAATACATAGTTCTGTATGGAGTTAAGTATATGCTAAATGCAGAAACGTGGACAAAAGACCTATTCCCATTTAGGAAAGAAATAAAAGCCATTTACCAAGTTTTCCCTCTGCTAATAAATGTCACTTTGTTGGATATGGCTAAATAGAACATTGAAGGAATGGAAAGGCCTGCCATTTTCAGGAATAAACTTTTTGAATATTCTTTGTTTCTACACTTAGTCAAAGTAATACGGTTTTAATAAACATGGAGCTAATAAAATAGTATTATTTTGAGCTTATGAATTCTTAAGCCTATTTTTATAATGATTAATGATGAATCATTTTATAAAGCTTGGGTGATTCATCAACAGAGCAGCATGCCTTTAAAACAGGTGTTCTGAGAATTTAGAACCTCTGTAACATAAAGTTTTTTTTTTTTTTATTCTCTAATTTGGGAATTTCCAAATTACCTGCAAATAGGAATAGAAACCAGGAAAGTAGGAGATATATACTCTTAGCTCTTCATATTACTTCCATCTTCATGGAATCTTAATAAATTCAGCTAGAACAAAATGTAGACTACAAGTAGAGTCCAATTTCAAAGGAGATCTAGCTGCATTATCTAAAAAAGACTGTGTAGCTTTTGTATGAGTATTTTTCTTTGAAGTATTTTGTCCCTGCTGTAATCTTAAAGGATTTAAAAAAAAATAAATAAAGGGAAGAATAGCAAAGCTATGTCTGCTCCAGAGCTCAGATGTTTTGAAAAATGTGGACAGCTTCCCTGGAATTATTTTTCAGAAGGAAGGGTATAAACTTTATTTTAGATAGAAGATATAAGGTGATGTGACAAAGATCATGGAGGAAAAAAAGAAGCTAATAACTGCTCACTGAATTCCACTCCTCTGAACTCATAAAATCATCATTTGGTGGAAAGATAATGATCATAACTATACTTTTGTCTCATGATACTTTTAGCTTATCTGAAAAGAAAGTCAATATAAATGACCAACAATAAAGAAATGCTTAAATTATGATATACCTATCAGATAGAATATGCTGCAGCCATTATAACAAATGTTTTAAAAGAATATTTAATAACAAATTGTTTAGAACATAAGTGAATAAAAATGCCAGAATACAAAACTATAAGAAGAGTATGAGCTCAATTTAAAATATATAACTAGAAAAAAGGAAACAATAATGTTAACGAGTATTTCTGGTGGTGGTTTTATTAGATCCTTTATACTTTTCTGTATTTCTCAAATATCCTACAGTTAACATATATTTGTTTTGCTACTAAAAAACAAATATGCGTTTTTAGTCTTAAAGTTTAAAACTTGTATTTCTTTTCAGATGAGTAACATATGTTGACTTATTTTTATCATTTATTTTTATTTTTCTAGAAACAAAACAAAAGTTACTGACATAAGGTCAAGAGTGACAGAATTTTACTTTTTAGACTCTATCTCTCTCTCTCTGTCAAGGTATATGACCCTCATTCTTGAGAGTTCTGTAAACTCAAGCTTGAGAGCTCTCATTTTACATTATGTTTCACTTTCCTCTGTAAAGAAATCCATTGTCTTTATAATTGTCAAGTGTTAATGTTTGTATAATCATTTGTCCATTCATTTATTCACTCAACATTTTCTTTTTGAGGAATATAGGCATAATAATACCTTAATGTGGGGGGATAGCTTAGAGAAGGAAAACTAAAGATGGTAGACCAGTTAGACAAGGAAAGATGCATGCCTAAAACAGGCTAGTTAGTATGAGAATGTGAAGGGAGAAAGTCAAAAGATATCCTGAGACAGAGAAAGACAAATGTCATATGATATCACTTATATGTGGAATCTAAACAAAATGATACAAATGAACTTGTTTACAAAACAGAAATAGACTCACAGACATAGAAAACAAATTTATGGTTACCAAAGGGGAAAGGAAGGAGAGGGATAAATTAAGAGTTTGAGATTAACAGATACAAACTACTATATATATAATAGATAAACAACAAAGACCTATGGCATAGCACAGGGAACTATATTCAATATTTTGTAATAACTTATAATGGAAAAGAATCTGAAAAATAATATACATATGTACACCTGAAACATTGTATACCTGCTGTATACCTGAAACATTGTAAATCAACTATACTTCAAAAAAAAAAGATATCTTGAGAGTATAAAGAGAATGTGATGACTTTTCATGTGTAGTTATGCCTAACATGTACCAGATAGTGTGGTAATGTAGACTCTATGACAGTAAACAAAACACCTTCTCCTCATTCCTCAAACCTCCAACCCAATATCACTCACTCCCTTTACTCTCAACTGATGTTCTGGGAAAACAGAGCAATCAGAAGAGAACTTAATTACAATTCCACCTCTAAATCTACAATTCTCTACACCCTATGCCATATAGTCTTCCTTTTCTCCTGCTAAAATGGAAGACTTGTTCACCCCTTGATGTATGTCCTGAGTTGCACCCCCTGTCACCTCCACAAGGACATCACTCTTATAATTGCCCAGCTATTCTACATCCTCAAAATTTCCCCCTCTAATGGATCATTCTAATCAGCACACAAATATTCTATTATTCTCTCATCTTAAACAAACAGTCCCTTGAGCTCAACACTCTCTGCAGCCATCATCCCATTTCTGCTAAAATTAAGACTCTAAAAGCTGGTATGTATTCACATAGTCATATGATTTTGTAAAATTTATTAAGTAAAATACAAATTATTCTGATGTTAAGAAGCAAATTTGAGAAGATGCTTTGGAAACTTTCCATAAAACAAGTGAAAATTTACAGACTCCTTATTTGGCTGAATATGACAGGTACTCTTTTTGTCACCTTTAAATTTATTTATTAAAGCACAGAGAGAAAATTCAGATAAAAAATTAATGAAATGTGAAGCAAAAGTAATAAAGATGAGTGATGAAATCAATAGAAATTATTCTGACATTGAGAAGTGAATTGAAACATTTTTTTCCAGATTATGCCAAAAGCAGTAATTCATTAAGAGGAAGAGATAAATTTTGAATAGAAGTAATGAATAGGCTCTTGGATTGTTTAAGAGTTCAAATAGTGAAGAGAAGTGAATCATATGAATATATCAGGAAAAGATTTAAATTTCTTGCTGATTTGATACAAAATACTGACATTGCTGAAGATAACATAAAACCCATAATAATGTTACTTACAATGAGCACATTGATGCAAAACTAGTTAATGAATGTCATCAATTCAAATAGTATTTAATATTAGTCACTGTACAAAAAAATTGAAGTACTCTGAAATCTTACAGCTCATAAATTAAATAAACTTGATAGAAGTTTCCCAAATTTGACAAAAAACCTTAATCTCTATATGATATTACAAATATATGTTGAAGAGGTGAAAGAAAGTGCAAAAGCTATCAGTAAAATAAAATTGATCAACCATGATAGAGATGATTGACTTCTTCTCAAAGAGTTTACAGACAAAAACTGTAGGGAAAAAAAGATAGTATAGCCATGTACCAGACAGTTAATTACTATGAGTATTATGTTATTTTCCTGGATTTGTGTCATGTTTGTGGTCTTTGCCAGGTTTTTTTTTTAAAAAATTAGATGATTTATTGTGATATCATTTCTTGTTATGTAACAACAGTTACTTTCAATTGCTGCAATAACAAATTAGCCCCAAACTTAAGCAATAACAGATATATCATTTCACATCTGTACATCAAGAATTCAAAGGGTCTTAACTTGGTAGTTGTCATTCAAGGTCTTTTATTAGGCTGCAATTAAGATGTCAGGTAGCACTGTACTTATGTGAAGGCTTGACTGGTGACGGTGTTGCTAAACTTTCCATTCCTATATAACAAGGATCCCCTTTCCTCCAGTTTCTAACATTTCCCATTTTCCTTTAAGCCCACATCTGAGACCTCCTCAAAGCCTATCAGGATGCTATGAACAGTCTCATCAATGTTAGGCTTAATATAACACCTCATAAAAATCCTTCTACCCTTTGATTACTACCTAGTTTCAAAGTTTCTCCATGTTTTATGTTTTTATTATGGTAGCACTCCACTCCTGGCACCAAAATCTGTATTAGGTGTCTTTTCTTGCATAACAAATTAGCCCCAAACTTAGTGTCTTAAAATAATAATCATTTATTACCTCACACAGTTTCTGTGGGTCAGGAATTCAGGAATGGCTTCACTGGGTGGTTCTGGCTCAGGATCTTTTATGACATTGCAGTTAAAATATTTCAGGATGGAGTGAAGATCATGGGGACCATCTTGGAAGCAGACCACAACACATTCAAAATAAATATTTGCCTTTATATCTTATTTTTATTTGTAATTTTACATTCATTACATGTATAATTTTCCTTTTCCACAACACGTGGATGTCCAGTAAATCAGACTAAAAGTCTTGACTTCTCTCATTGTCTCAGACCACACAGATGGTCTATTAGTACATCCTGTTAGGTCTACCTTCAAAATATATCCCTAATTCAGTTACATATCACAACCTCCATCGTTACCAAGCTTCCTGCAATGATAATCATCGCTCACTGAGATTTACTACAATAGTCTTTTCATTGGTCTTCCTGCTTCTATCTTTGTCCTCCTCTCATCTATTGCCAACATGGAAAAGTGATTATTTAAAATAACAACCAGGTCATGTTACCACTTTTCTCAAATCCTCCAATGACTTACTATCTTACCCCAAGCAAAAGTCAACCTCCTTATATGTTCTATAAGACCCTACACGCCCTGGTCCCTGTCTACCTCTCTGACAGCATAACCACCTCTCTCCTCCTGCTCACTGTGCTCCAACTGGCTTTCATGCTGCTCCTACCTCAAAAACTTTATATTTTCTGTTCTTCTGCCTGAATGCTCTTTCCCCAGATACACCTCTTTTTTATACTTTTTTGAATATAAACATATTACACACTCTACACTCTAAAAAATATTTTGTACTGCCTCTTACCCTCCACTAAAATATAAGCTCTCTGAGGACCAGAGCTTTGTTTTGTACATGGTAATATTCCTAGCACATAGAACAAGGCCTAACACATGATAGATATTCAATCAATATTTATTGAATGAATGAATAGATGAAGGAATGAATGAATAATTGAATTTTTGGAGAGATCACATTAGAGCTAGAACTGTGCAGTGTTAATATGGTCAAGAGGAAAAAGGATACAGAAAAACAATGATATGATTGTCTCTGTTAAATGCTGTAGAAAGGTAAATGAGACTGGAAATAAGAGAAGGGGGGAGAAAGGTCAAATTTAGAAGATTATTTGATAGACTAGTAATGCAGTTGTAGAAGCAGAAGTCATTGCTAGAAGTTAATGAGTGAGGTAGGTAGATGCTATGAATATCCTTTTGAGAAAAAGGATAATGAAAAATGGAAAGGAGGGAGAGAAGAAAGGAAGGAGGGGGAAAGGGAGGGAGGAGAGAAGGAGGGAGGGAGGGATATAGAAAAAGAGAGAGATGGAGAGAGAAAGAGGGAATGAGAAAAAGAGTACCCAGTGCAGTGGTTAAGATCTTAGGCTTTGGAGTCAGGCAGTTACGCTTTCAAGTCCCAGCTCCACCGCTAAATACTTGCATGATTTGGGGCAAGTTGCTTAAACTCAGGAGCCTCAGTTTTCCCTGTCAATTGAACATAATATCACCTACCTCATAAGGCAGGTGTGAGGATTAAATGAAATAACTCATGTAAAAGTTGACTTTGATCCACTTTCTCAAACACAGTAAGAGCTTAGTAAGTGCTAGCTTAAGAATACGTACCTTTTAAAAAGTCACAGAGTTGAGAAAGGAAGTTTTGGTGTTTTTTTCAGATATGGGAAGACTTGATTCTGCTTAAAACCCAAGGGGAATAAGTTAGTGGAGGGAACAGATTGAAGATGTAAGAAATGATCCAGTGAAACGGAAGTGGACAAGTACTGATAGTCCTGAAAAGAGTGGGACTGAATGAGAAAAGCTTCTTTCTGACATTGAAGTAGGGAAGGACAATTAAGTGGGTGACATGGAGAAATTTAAGAAAAGAGGGAGAGCTGACTTGTACTTAATAAAACAGAAGAAAGCAAGGCATCTGCTGGGAGGATGAAGATATTGGGTTTAAAGCTATAAAATGCACTGCCTCGTTCTTCCAAATTTGCCTTAGCTTTTTAAAGGCTCAGACATTATTTATACTCAAATATATTCACCTTTACACTTTCTCCAGCACAATCAGATACTGTCTTATGCCTGCCTTTGTAAGAGAGAGAACATTGGAAGTTCCTTTTTAAAAGAAGATGTTCACGACCTGGTAGATAACATATATATATCTATAATTTACACTCTGTGTATATATATATATATATATATATATATATATATATATATATATATATATTTATACCCTGTATATATATATATAGGGTATAAATTGCACAGGATGCATCTCAAAAATCATTTTAAGAGGTTTTTGTCTCACTCCTACTAGGGTGTTGATAAATATATCAAAAACAGGTAGGTAAACCACTGGGCATTGTACTGCATCAATCAATACGGTGATTGTGTGACAAACATTTTCTGTTTGCTAAAGCTAGCCAATCTAGTATGTGTTGGTCTTGTTTGTCTGTTTGCTGTTAAAGAAAGGGGTTTCTTCTGGAATGAGATTGGAAGAGGATCAAGAGAAGAGGGGACCCGGTGGGCTGCTCAAATCTTCTACAGTAGGGTAGTCACACTAAAACAATCCCATTGAGTACAACTGCTACTCTACCACTGTGGCAGTGAAGGCTGTTATTGGAGAACAAAACAAAACTTAACAGCACTTAGTGCTTCCTGGTGACATCTCGCCAGTGTTTACTATCTCTGCTTGCATCTCTGAATAAACTGAGGGAGGTAGGAGAGGATGAAGGGGAGAAATGGTGGGTCAGCCTTTGGATTTGAAAATACATTTTGATCAAAAAATACCACCATCAACAAGAATGACAAACATTTGATGAGTATTTAGTACTTGGGAGCAGTTCTAAGGTCAGATGAAAGATTTCTTTTTTTTAAACATCTTTATTGGAGTATAACTGCTTTACAATGGTGTGTTAGTTTCTGCTTTATAACAAAGTGAATCAGCTATACATATACATATCCCCATACCTCTTCACTCTTGCGTTTTCCTCCCTCCCTGTCCCACCCCTCTAGGTGGTCACAAAGCACGGAGATGATCTCCTTGTGCTTTGCGGCTGCTTCCCACTAGCTACCGGTTTTACATTTGGTAGTGTATATATGTCCATGCCACTCTCTCACTTTGTCTCAGCTTACCATTCCCCTCCCCGTGTCCACAAGTCCATTCTACAGTAGGTCTGCATCTTTATTCCCATCCTGCCCCTAGGTTCTTTACGACCTTCTTTTTTTTTAGATTCCATATATATGTGTTAGCATATGGTATTTGTTTTTTCTCTTTCTCACTTACTTCACTCCGTATGACAGACTCTAGGTCCACCCACCTCACTACAAATAACCCAATTTCATTTCTTTTTATGGCTGAGTAATATTCCATTGTATATATTTGCCACATCTTCTTTACCCATTCATCTGTTGATGGACACTTAGATTGCTTCCATGTCCTGGCTATTGTAAATAGAACTGCACTGAACAGTGTGGTACATGACTCCTTTTGAATTATGGTTTTCTCAGGGTATATGCCCAGTACTGGGATTGCTGGGTCGTATAGTAGTTCTATTTTTAGTTTTTTAAGGAACCTCCATACTTTTCTCCATAGTGGCTGTATCATTTACATTCCCACCAACAATGCAAGAGGGTTCCATTTTCTCCATACCCTCTCCAGCATTTATTGTTTGTAGATTTTTTGATGATGGCCATTCTGACTGGTGTGAGATGATATCTCATTGTACTTTTGATTTGCATTTCTCTAATGATTAGTGATGTTGAGCATTCTTTCATGTGTTTGTTGGCAATCTGTATATCTTCTTTGGAGAAATGTCTATTTAGGTCTTCTGCCCATTTTTGGATTGGTTTTTTTTTTTTTAATTAATTAATTTATTTTTGGCTGTGTTGGGTCTTCATTTCTGTGCGAGGGCTTTCTCTAGTTGTGGCAAGCGGGGGCCACTCTTCATCGCGGTGCGCAGGCCTCTCACTGTCGCAGCCTCTCTTGTTGTGGAGCACAGGCTCCAGAGGCGCAGAGCTCAGTAGTTGTGGCTCACGGGCTTAATTGCTCTGTGGCACGTGGGATCCTCCCAGACCAGGTCTCGAACGTGTGTCCCTTGCATTGGCAGGCAGATTCCCAACCACTGCACCACCAGGGAAGCCCTATTTGTTTTTTTGATATTGAACTGCATTAGCTGCTTGTAAATTTTGGAGATTAATCCTTTGTCAGTTGCTTCATTTGCAAATATTTTCTCGCATTCTGAGGGTTGACTTTTCGTCTCGTTTATGGTTTCCTTTGCTGTAAAAAGCTTTTAAGTTTAATTAGGTCAGATTTGTTTACTTTTGTTTTTATTTCCATTTCTCTAGGAGGTGGGGCAAAAAGGATCTTGTTGTGTTTTATTTCATAGAGTGTTCTGCCTATGCTTTCCTCTAACAGTTTTATAGTGTCTGGCCTTACATTTAGGTCTTTAATCCATTTTGAGTTTATTTTGTGTATAGTGTCAGGGAGTGTTCTAATTTCATTCTTTTACATGTAGCTGTCCAGTTCTCCCAGAACCACAAAGTTCCCAGACTGTCTCTTCTCCATTGTATATTCCTGCTCCTTTATCAAAAATAAGGTGACCATATGTGTGTGGGTTTATCTCTGGGCTTTCTATCCTGTTCCATTGATCTATATTTCTGTTTTTCTGCCAGTATCATACTATCTTAATTACTGTAGCTTTGTAGTATAGTCTGACCTCTGGGAACCTGGTTCTTCCAGCTCCGTTTTTCTTTCTCAAGATTGCTTGGCTATTCGGGGTCTTTTGTGTCTCCATACAAACTGTGAAATTTTTTGTTCTACGTCTGTGAAAAATGCCATTGATAGTTTGACAGGGATTGCATTGAATCTGTAGATTGCTTTCAGTAGTATACTCATTTTCACAATGTTGATTCTTCCAATCCAAGAACATGGTATATCTCTCCATCTGTTTGTATCATCTGCTAGTATTTCGTCAGTGTCTTATACTTTTCTGCATAGAGGTCTTTTGGCCCCTTAGGTAGGTTTATTCCTAGATATTTTATTCTTTTTGTTGCAGTGGTAAATGGGAGTGTTTCCTTAATTTCTCTTTCATATTTTTCATCATTAGTGTATGGGAATGTAAGAGATTTATGTGCATTAATTTTGCATCCTGCTACTTTACCAGATTCATTGGTTAGCTCTAGTAGTTTTCTGGTAGCATCTTTCGGATTCTTTATGTATAGTATCATGTCACCTGCAACCAGTGACAGCTTTGCTTCTTCATTTCCGATATGGATGCCTTTTATTTCTTTTTCTTCTCTGATTGCTGTGGCTAAAACTTCCAAAATTATGTTGAATAATAGTGGTGAGAATGGGCAACTTTGTCTCGTTCCTGATCTTACAGGAAATGGTTTCAGTTTTTCACCATTGAGGATGATATTGGCAGTGCTTTTTTCATATATGGCCTTTATTATGTTGAGGTAAGTTCCCTCTATGCCTACTTTCTGGAAGATTTTTGTCATAAATGGGTGTGGAATTTTTTTTTGAAAGCCTTTTCTGCATCTATTGAGATGATCACGTGGTTTTCATCCTTCAGTGTGTTAATATGGTGTATCACATTGATTCATTTGCGTATATTGAAGAATCCTTCCATTACTGTGATAAATCCCACTTGATCATGGTGTATGATCCTTTTAATGTGCTGTTGGATTCTGTTTGCTAGTATTTTATTGAGGATTTTTGCATCTATGTTCTCAGTGATATTGATCATTAGTATTTTCTTTGTGACATCTTTGTCTGGTTTTGGTATCAGCGTGATGGTGGCCTCATAGAATGAGTTTGGGAGTGTTCCTCCCTCTGCTATATTTTGGAAGAGTTTGAGAAGGATAGGTGTTAGCTCTTCTCTAAATGTTTGATAGAATTCACCTGTGAAGCCATCTGGTCCTGGGCTTTTGTTTGTTGGAAGATTTTTAATCGCAGTTTCAATTTCAGTGCTTATGATTGGTCTGACTATATTTTCTATTTTTTCCTGGTTCAGTGTCAGACGGTTGTGCTTTTCTAAGAATTTGTCCATTTCTTCCAGGTTGTCCATTTTATTCGCATTTACTACTTGTAGTAATCTCTCATGATCCTTTGTATTTCTGCAGTGTCAGTTGTTACTTCTCCTTTTTCGTTTCTAATTCTATTGATTTGAACTTTCTCCTTTTTTTTCTTGATGAGTCTAGCTAATGGTTTATAAATTTCTTTTATCTTCTCAAAGAACTAGCTTTTAGTTTTATTGATCTTTGTTATTGCTTTCTTCATTTCTTTTTCATTTATTTCTATTTGATCTCTATGGTTTCTTTCCTCCTGTTAACTTTGTGAGTTTTTTTGTTCTTCTTTCTTTAATTACTTTAGGTGCAAGGTTAGGTTGTTTATTCAAGATGTTTCCTATTTCTTAAGGTAGGATTGTATTGCTATAAATTTCCCTCTTAGAACTTCTTTTGCTGTATCCCATAGGTTTTGGTTCGTCGTGTTTTCATTGTCATTTGTTTCTAGGTATTTTTTGATTTCCTTTTTGATTTCTTCAGTGATCTCTTTGTTATTTAGTAGTTTATTGTTTAGCCTCCATGTGTTTGTATTTTTTACAGATTTTTTCCTGTAATTGATATCTCGTCTCATAGCATTGTTGTTGGAAAAGATACTTGATATGATTTCAATTTTCTTAAATTTACCAAGGCTTGATTTGTGACCCAAGGTATGATCTATCCTGGAGAATGTTCCATGAGCACTTGAGAAGAAAGTTTATTCTGTTGTCTTTGGATGGAATGTACTATAATCAATTAAGTCCATCTTGCTTAATGTGTCATTTAAAGCTTGTGTTTCCTTTTTTATTTTCATTTTGGATGATCTGTCCATTGGTGAAAGTGGGGTGTTAAAGTTCCCTACTATGATTGTGTTACTGTTGATTTCCCCTTTTATGGCTGTTACCATTTGCCTTATGTATTGAGGTGCTCCTATGTTGGGTGCATAAATATTTACAATTGTTATATTTTCTTCTTGGATTGATCCCTTAATCATTATGTAGTGGCCTTTTTTGTCTCCTGTAACAGTCTTTGTATTAAAGTCTATTTTGTGTGATATGAGAATTGCTACTCTTGCTTTCTTTTTTTTTTTTCTTTTGCTGTATTGGGCCTCTCACCATTATGGCCTCTCCCATTGCAGAGCACAGGGTCCAGACGCGTAGGCTCAGCGGCCATGGCTCATGGGCCCAGCCGCTCTGCGTCATGTGGGATCCTCCCAGACCGGGGCACGAACCCGTGTTCCCTGCATAGGCACGTGGACTCTCAACCACTGCGCCACCAGGGAAGCCCTTGCTTTCTTTTGATTTCCATTTGCATGGAATATCTTTTTCCATCCCCTCACTTTCAGTCTGTGTGTGTCCTTAGATCTGTAGTCATTCTCCTGTAGAGAGCATATATATGGGCCTTGTTCTTGTATCCATTCAGCTAGTCTATGTCTTTTGGTTGGAGCATTTAATCTGTTTACATTTAAGGTAATTATCGATATCGATGTTCCTATTACCATTTTCTTAATTTTTTTTTGTTATTGTAGTCTTTTCCTTCTCTTGTGTTTCCTGCCTAGAGAAGTTCCTTTAGCATTTGTTGTAAAGCTGGTTTGGTAGTGCTGAATTCTCTTAGCTTTTGCTTGTCTGTAAAGGTTTTAATTTCTCTGTCAAATATAAATGAGATCCTTGCTGGGTAGAGTAATCTTGGTTGTAGGTTTTTCCATTTCATCACTTTAAATATGTCCTGCCACTCCCTTCTGGCTTGCAGAGTTTCTGCTGAGAGATCAGCTGTTAACCTTATGGGGATTCCCTTGTATGTTATTTGTTGTTTTTCGCTTGCTGCTTTGAATATTTTTTCTTTGTATTATAATTTTTGATAGTTTGATTAATATGTGTCTTGGCGTGTTTCTCCTTGGATTTATCCTGTATGGGACTCTCTGTTCTTCCTGGATTTGATTAACTATTTCCTTTCTCTTATTAGGGAAGTTTTCAACTACAATCACTTCAAATATTTTCTCAGTCCCTTTCTTTTCCTCTTCTTCTTCTGGGACCCCTATAATTCGAATGTTGATGCATTTAATGTTGTCCCAGAGGTCTCTGAGACTGACCGCAATACTTTTTATTCTTTTTTCTTTATTCTGCTCTGCAGTAGTTATTTCACTATTTTATGTTCCAGGTCACTTATCTGTTCTTCTGCCTCAGTTATTCTGCTATTGATTCCTTCTAGAGAATTTTAAATTTTATTTATTGTGTTGTTTATCATTGTTTCTTCGCTCTTCAGTTCTTCTAGGTCCTTGTTACACATTTCTTCTATTTTTTCCATTCTATTTCCAAGATTTTGAATCATCTTTACTATCATTATTCTGAATTCTTTTCATGTAGACTGCCTATTTCCTCTTCATTTGTTTGGTCTGGTGGGCTTTTACCTTGCTCCTTCTTCTACTGTGTGTTTCTCTGTCTTCTCACTTTGCTTAACATACTGTGTTTGGGGTCTCCTTTTTGCAGGCTCCTGGTTTGTACTTCCCATTGTTTTTGGTGTCTGCCCCCAGTGGCTAAGATTGGTTCAGTGGGTTGTGTAGGCTTTGTGGTGGAGAGGACTAGTGCCTGTGTTCTGGGGGATGAGGCTGGATCTTGTCTTTCTGGTGGGCATATCCGTGTCTGTTGATGTGTTTTGTGGTGTCTGTGACCGTGTTTTGATTTTAGGCAGCCTCTCTGCTAATGGCTGGGATTGTGTTCCTGTCTTGCTAGTCGTTTGGCATAGGATATCTAGCACTGTAGCTTGCTCGTTGCTGAGTGGAGCTGGGTCTTGGCGTTGAGATGGAGATCTCTTGGCAATTTTCACCGTTTGATATTACTTGGAGCTCCGAGGTCTCTGGTGTACCAGTGTCCTGAACTCGGCTCTCCCACCTCAGAGGCACAAGCCTGATGCCTGGCTGGAGCACCAAGGCCCTGTCAGCCACATGGTTCAGAAGAAAATGGAGAAAAAAAGGAAGAAAGAAAGAAAGAAAAAAGTATAAAGTTATTAAAATAAAAAATAATTATTAAAAATTTAAAGAATTTTTAAAAAGTAATAAAAAAAGAAAGAAGAGAGCAACCAAACCAATAACAAATCCACCAGTTATAACAAGTGCTAAAAAGTATACTAAAAAAAAAAAATGAAAGAACTCTAGGGCAAATGGTAAAAGCAAAGCTATAGAGTCAAAATCACACAGAAGCACATACATACAATCTCACAAAAAGAGAAAAAGGGAAAAAATATATATATATCATTGTTCTCAAGGTCCACTGCCTCAATTTGTGATGATTTTTCGTCTATTCATGTATTCCACAGATGCAGGGTATATCAAGTTGATTGTGGAGATTTAATCTGCTGCTCCTGAGGCTGCTGGGAGAGATTTCCCTTTCTCTTATTTGTTCACACAGCTCCTGGGGTTCAGCTTTGGATTTGGCCGTACATTTGCGTGTAGGTTTCCTGAGGGCATCTGTTCCCTGCTCAGAGAGGATGGGGTTAAAGGAGCAGCTGATTAGGGGGGCTCTGGCTCACTCAGGCCGGGGGAAGGGAGGGGTACGGAATGTGGGGCTAGTCTGCAGTGGCAGAGGCCAGCATGACGTTGCAACAGCCTGAGGCGTGCCGTGTGTTCTCCACAGGAAGTTGTCCCTGGATCACGGGACCCTGGCAGTGGCGGGCTGCACAAGCTCCCTGGAGGGGAGGTGTGGATTGTGACCTGTGGTTGCACACAGGCTTCTTGGTGGCTGCAGCAGCAGCCTTAGTGTCTCATGACCGTCTCTGGTGTCCGCGCTGATAGCCACGGCTCGTTCCCGTCTCTGGAGCTCCTTTAGGCGGTGCTCTTAATCCCCTCTCCTCACGCACCCCAAAACAATGGTCTCTTGCCTCTTAGGCAGGTCCAGACTTTTTCCCGGACTCCCTCCCGGCTAGCTGTGGTGCACTAACCCTCTTCAGGCTGTGTTCATGCCGCCAACCCCAGTCCTCTCCCTGCGCTCCGACCAAAGCCGAGCCTCAGCTCCCAGCCCCGCCCGCCCTGGCGGGTGGGCAGACGAGCCTCTCGGGATGGTGAGTGCCCGTCGGCGCCGATCCTCTGTGCGGGAATCTCTCCGCTTTGCTCTCCGCACCCCTGTTTCAGTGCTCTCCTCCGCGGCTCCGAAGCTGCCCCCCTCTACCACCTGCAGTCTCCACCAGTGAAAGGGCTTCCTTGTTTGTGGAAACCTTTCCTTCTTCACTGCTCCCTCACACTGGTGCAGGTCCCATCCCTATTCTTTTGTCTCTTTTCTTTTTTCTTTTGCCCTACTCAGGTACGTGGGGAGTTTCTTGCCTTTTGGGAAGTCTGAGGTCTTCTGCCAGGGTTCAGTAGGTGTTCTGTAGGGGATGTCCACATGTAGATGTATTTCTGATATATTTGTGGGGAGCAAGGTGATTGCCACGTCTTACTCTTCCGCCATCTTGAAGCTCCTCAGATGAATGATTTTTAAATGTCACAGCTTAGTGTTGGGAGATTTATCAAAAGAAAAAACACATCAGTTGTAAATTACTTGGATGGCTTTTTAAAAGACAGATACGTTACCTAAACCATTCCCCTCATATGTCTTCTAAATTCTAAGAAGCCAAGAAAATATTATTAATTTAGTGTGGCATATGTATTGTATTTTTTCACAACTTGGATTTAGATAGGATTGTGATAGCTGCATTTTTTTATATGATAGTACCTGCTTAATTCATTTTTAATAGTTTTTAGAAACATACAGTGCAGCAAGTGATAAGGATCACATGCATTTTTTTCAATTTCAAAATTTGTCCCTTGAATCTATACCTTAAAGTTACTTACCAGTCTGAGTGTCTTTTTTTTAGATTCATTGAAATGTTATTTCTTTTAAAATTTTTAAAAAATTGAAGTATAGTTGATTTACAATGTTGTGTTAATTTCTGCTGTACAGCAAAGTGATTCATTTATACATAGATATTCTTTTTTTATATCCTTTTCCATTATAGCCTGAGTGTCTTGATTGGAATCAGCTGAAAAATCATGCCATCCCCGCCCCCATAAGCAGAAAAGATTCAAGTCCTAGAGGAGTACCGGCTTAAAAGCTCAGGTACTTACTTAGAGATTTGCTTTTGAAACCTGTTGCAGAGAGAATCTCAGGGAGAGAAGCGTGATGCAGGAAAAAAAGAAGAAAGGCTAGAAGAGAGGTTATGTTCCAAATAAATGGCTTTTTAAAAGGAATGGCACTTCAAGATGTTCCAGGGAGAGACTGTTCTGAAACTTTGAAGAAGCTGCTGGCCCTTCTGAATTTCAACAGAGTGGTGAGAAACTAAGTACTAATATTAAACGGGAGTCGTAAGAGAACCTTGAGTGGCTTAGAAGCACCCCTGGGCATGCTCTGTATGGTGAAGTGGTCCCAAGGATTTATGTTACAAGATAACATGAAAATAGAGTATCTATCTGCCTTGTATTTCAGTTTTGCTTCCTTTTTCTTAGCTCTGTATTTTACTGTTGTTTTATTTATTTACTTGGGATGCATGAAGTGAATGATAGAGAACTAGCATAACCAATTCACCAAAAGTTTTAGCAGAGAAATATTAGATAGGAGTAGAAATTGGTACCTTTTTAAAGGGGGTTCACATTGAATTTCAAAGCCCTTAAAAATATTTGTAGCCTTTGACTCAGTAATACCACTTCAAGAAAGCTTAAGGAAATAATCAAATGTGCAAAAGGTTTTGTTTATTTGTTTGTTTTTTCAAATTTAAGTATTATTTATTTGAATCAAGTTAGTCTTTTTTTATAAGGTTTTACACAATAGATTAATCTAGAAGATTAACAATCTTCTCTCTCCTCTCCTCCCTTCCATTATAGATGATTTAGCAACTACAGAAAAACATAATAAAAATCACCTGTAATTCCAGTACCCAGAGATAATCACTCTAATTACACTTTTCTTGGTGTTATTTTCTTCCAAACCGTGTTGTTAAGTTTCTCTTTGAGGCCACCATAACAAATTATCAAAAACATAGTGGCTTGAAACAACACAAATTTATTATCTTACAATTCTGTTAAATCACAAGTCAGATACAGGTCTTACTGGGCTAAAAATCAAGGTGTCTGCGGGGCAGCATTCCTTTCTGGAAGCTCTAGGTGAAAATTCATTTTCTTTCCTTTTCAAGCTTCTGGAGGCCACCCACATTCCTTGGCTAATGGCCTCCTTTGTCCATCTTCAAAGCCAGCAATGTTATCTCTCTGTGCCTTTCTTCCATAGACATAGCTCTCTCTGACCACAGCAGGGAAAGATTCTCTGCTTTGAAAGACCCATGTTATTAGATTGAGCCCATTCAGATAATCCAGGATTATCTCCCCATTTCAAGGCCCTTAAACAGAATCACATGTGCATAGTTCTTTCTGTAAGGGAGCATACTCTCAGGTTTTGGAAGTTAGGGCATGTATAGGCATCTTTGGTGAGGAGGGGGCGTTCTGTCTACTACACAAATGTTTTCATGTATATTCAAAAATATATATTTTCTAACATTGGAAACATAATTTTGTATCATGCTTTCCTTCTACTTACACATGGGTAATCAGCTTCCAGATGAAGAAACAGACAATTACCAGCATTCCAGAAGCCCCCCTCATGACACTTTCTAGTCACTACCACCAAAGTAAGCACTATTTTGACTTATAATAGCACAGATTAGTTTTGAATGTTTTTGTAGTTATACAGAATGTATGCATGTGTATCTGGTTTCTTTCATGTGACATTATATTTATAAAATTCATCTGTATTGTTTTATATAGTTATAGGTTGTTGTTTCTCCTACTCTATAATATTCAGTTGTGTGAGCATACCACATTTCATGTAACCATTCTACACTGGGAAGTTTCTGTTTGGGGGCTGGTAAGCGTATGAACACAGTTTTTTCGTTATTAACCTAGGAGAGGAATTGCTGTGTCATAGAGTATGCATATAAATTAGCATAAGTAGATACTGCCAAACCATTTTCTGAGGTGATTGTATCCATTTCATTCCCATTAGCAATGAGTGACAGTTCCACTTGCTGTATACTTTGTCAACACTTGTTATTTTCTATCTTTCTCATTGTAGACATCTTGGTGGGTGGACTCATACATCTTTATATTTATTATCCTCAGTGTAGTTCTACAGTTGCAGCTATGGGTTTTCTTAGTTGATTAAATACAGATCTTCCTCATCTTACCATGGGGTTACATCTCACTAAGCCCATCATAAGTTGAAAATATCATTAAGTCAAAAATGCATTTAAGACATCTAATTTACTGAACATCATAGCTTAACCTAGCCTAACTTCAACATGCTCAGAACACTTATGTTAGCCTACTGTTGTTCAAAATAATCTAGCACAAAGCCTATTTTATAATGAAGTGTTGAATATCTCTGGTAATTTATTCAATACTGTACTGAAAGTGAAAAACAGAACGGTTGTATGGGTTGTAAGTGTATCAGTTGTTTACCCTCATGATCACATGGCTGACTGGGAGCTGGGGCTGGCTGCTGCTGCCCAAGATCAGAAGAACATATCATACCATATATTGCTAGCCCAGGATAAGATCAAAATATAAAATTTGAAGTATGGTTTCTACTGAATGTGTATTGCTTTTGCACCACTGTAAAGTCAAAAAATCATAAGTCCAACCATTATAAGTTAGGGATGGTCTGTAATTATTTAGG
This sequence comes from Phocoena phocoena, assembly GCF_963924675.1. Classification (NCBI taxonomy): domain Eukaryota; kingdom Metazoa; phylum Chordata; class Mammalia; order Artiodactyla; family Phocoenidae; genus Phocoena; species Phocoena phocoena. Next base: position 81,653,192 of record NC_089240.1, on the reverse strand, counting down.
AAAGATTTTTTGGTTTTTTTGTTTGTTTGAAATTATAGCTAGTTGTCTCCTTTAAATTGTTAAATTTTAGTTTTAGCACATTGTGATCAAATAATGTGGTCTTTACTACCTCGGCTATTTGGAATTTGTTTTCTTTTAGAATCTAATGTGTGATAAGTTTTGTAATTGTAAAAAGGATGGTTTAAAGTAATATGTATTCTCTGTAGTCTTTTAAGTTTGTTATGACAGCCTGATTAATGTTTAAATCATTTATTGTTCTTTCTACTTAATCTAAGACAGAAAGGGTGGATTAAAGATTTCCACTTCAGTTATGTTTCTCTCATTTTCTAGGAGGCAGCACATGTAGTGCAGTGGCTCTCAAATTTTAGCATGCATAAGAATCAATTGGAGTACGTGTTAAAATGCAAATTTCAGAGCTCTAGAATATATCTGAGGTGATGCCTGGAGTTTGTGTTTTTAGTAACTGTTCTAATGCAGGTAATGCAAGGACTAAACTTTCAGATACAGTAAGGTAGTGTCTTAGTGCTTCTCAAGTCATAAAGACCTGGGTCCAAATCCCAGTTATGCCCTTAACAGTGAACAAGTCATTGAACCTCTCTGTGCTCAGTTTTTTCATCTATAAATTGGGAATAATTACCATGTCTACTACATAGTACTGTTCTGAACATAAAATTAGCTAATCCATGTGCAAATGGTAGTGCAGTATCTGGCCACATTGTTCATTACTGTATAAGGCCATCCATTGACCATATACTATTTTATGTAAAGTGACTCTGCCTCCTTTATTAAATTCTACTTTGATTATTATTCATCACCACCTCTGCATTTTATTACATTTTTCTATTATATCTTTGCTCATTTAAAAATATTTTTAACTTCTACGTCACTTTAGATATCTCTCATATGTTGCAAGTAGTTTTGTTTTGCTTTTGTCAGTTCAGTCTGAAACTCTTTTTATTACAGGAGTTAACTCATTTACATTTACTTTATCTTCAACAAGCTGCCTTTGCTTTAATATTCTCATTTTTTATGCTGTTTGTTTTGTTTTATATACTATATTTTTCTTCGCTTTTTTGTTTAGATATTTGGAAGAAATTAGCCATCTTTTAAATTTACCTTTGTGTTTAAAATTGTACCTATATTTCTCTTGTCAATGTCAGGTATGAAATGGTATTACTTTTTTATTTCGGGGTGGGGGATTTTTTTTTTTTATTCAAACAGAAAGTGACAAAAATTGTAATCATCCTCATCAGTTTACTCAGTCCCATGTAATTAACATTTTTTTCATCTTGATCTTTTGTTAGCACTTTTATGAATTCATCAGTTTTGCACTAGAGTTCTGAAAATGCTTATTCATTTAGTTCAGCAGTATAGTCAGTTACTGGAAACCTGTACTTGTCAGAGTCTTTTCCATGAATTACTTAAGATGAAACCCCTTTATAGGAACATATTTGCAAAAGCATCAGAGTACACCCAGAACTGTCTGTAAATGACAAAAGACTTAAAAATGATCATGGTTAAAGATTTAATGAAAGTTCATAATAATGCAGTTGACAAGGAAAATAAGTTATTTCAGAGATATATATTTTAAAGTAATAACTAGAATTATGACTCATAACATTATACCAGAACATATAAGATTTTTTGAAATTTCATGTAATGTCTGAAACATTTATATTAACAGATTTCCATACAAATAACCCAAAGAAAGTTTAGTATTGGTTGTTATTTTTGTTTGTTTGTTGGTTTGTTTATACTGCACATTCTTATTACTCATCAATTTTATACACATCAGTGTATACATGTCAATCCCAATTGCCCAATTCAGCACAACACTATCCTCACCCCACCACGGTTTTCCCCCCGTGGTGTCCATATATTTGTTCTCTACATCTGTGTCTCAAGTTCTGCCCTGCAAACCAATTCATCTGTACCATTTTTCTAAGTTCCACATACATGTGTTAATATACGATATTTGTTTTTCTCTTTCTGACTTACTTCACTCTGTATGACAGTCTGTAGATCCATCCATGTCTCAACATATGATTCAATTTTGTTCCGTTTTATGGCTGAGTAATATTCCACTGTATATATGTACCACTTCTTCTTTATCCATTCATCTGTCAATGGGCATTTAGGTTACTTCCATGACCTGGCTATTGTAAATAGTGCTGCAATGAACATTGGGGTGCATGTGTCATTTTGAATTACGGTTTTCTCTGGGTGTATGCCCAGTAGTGGGATTGCTGGATCATATGGTAATTCTATTTTTAGTTTTTTAGGGAACCTCCATACTGTTCTCCATAGTGGCTGTATCAATTTACATTCCCACCAACAGTGCAAGAGGGTTCCCTTTTCTCCACACCTTCTACAGCATTTGTTGTTTGTAGATTTTCTGATGATGCCCATTCTAACTGGTGTGAGGTGATACCTCATTGTAGTTTTGATTTGCATTTCTCAAATAATTAGTGATGTTGAGCAGCTTTTCATGTGCTTCTTGGCCATCTGTATGTCTTCTTTGGAGAAATGTCTATTTAGGTCTTCTGCCCATTTTTGCATTGGGTTGTTTGTTTCTTTAATATTGAACTGCAAAAGCTGTTTATATATTTTGGAGATTAATCCTTTATCAGTTGATTCATCTGCAAATACTTTCTCCCATTCTGAGGGTTGGCTTTTCGTCTTGTTTATGGTATCCTTTGATGTGCAAAAGCTTTGAAGTTTCATTAGGTCCCATTTGTTTATTTCCATTACTCTAGGAAGTGGATCAAAACAGATCTTACTGTGATTTATGTCAAAGAGCGTTCTTCCTAAGTTTTCCTCTAAGAGTTTTATAGTGTCTGGTCTTGAATCCATTTTGAGTTTATTTTTGTGTATGGTGTTAGGGAGTGTTCTAATTTCATTCTTTTATATGTAGCTGTTCAGTTTTCCCATCACCACTTATTGAAGAGACTGTCTTTTCTCCATTGTATATCTTTACCTCCTTTGTCATAGATTAGTTGACCATAGGTGCATGGGTTGATCTCTGGGCTTTCTATCTTGTTCCATTGATTGATATTTCTGTTTTTGTGCCAGTACCATATTGTCTTGATTACTGTAGCTTTGTACTATAGTCCAAAGTCAGGGAGTCTGATTCCTCCAGCTCCGTTTTTGTCCCCCAAGACTGCTTTGGCTATTCAGGGTCTTTTGTGTCTTCATACAAATTTTAAAATGATTTGTTCTAGTTCTGTAAAAATTGCCATTGGTAATTTGATAGTGATTGCATTGAATCTGTAGATTGCTTTGGTAGTATAGTCATTTTCACAATATTGATTCTTCCAATCCAACAACATGGTATATCTCTCCATCTGTTTGTATCAACTTTAATTTCTTTCAGCAGTGGCTTATAGTTTTCTGCATACAGGTCTTTTGTCTCCCTAGGTAGGTTTATTCCTAGGTATTTTATTTTCTTTGTTGCAGTGGTAAATGGGAGTGTTTCCATAATTTCTCTTTCAGATATTTTATCATTAATGTATAGGAATGCAAGAGACTTCTGTGCATTAATTTTGTATCCTGGAACTTTACCAAATTCATTGATTAGCTCTAGTAGTTTTCTGGTGGCATCTTTAGGATTCTCTATGTACAGTATCATGGCATCTGCAAACAGTGACAGTTTTACATCTTTTCCAATTTGTATTCCTTTTATTTCTTTTTCATCTCTGATTGCCGTGGCTACGACTTCCAAAACTATGTTGAATAATAGTGGTAAGAGTGGACATCCTTGTCTCATTCCTGATCTTAGAAGAAATGCTTTCAGTTTTTCACCATTGAGAATGATGGTTGCTGTGGGTTTTTCATATATGGCCTTTATTATGTTGAGATAGGTTCCCTATATGCCCACTTTCTGGAGAGTTTTTATCGTAAATGAGTGTTGAATTTTGTCAAAAGTTTTTCTGCATCTATTGAGATGATCCTATGGTTTTTATTCTTCAATTTGTTAATATGGTGTATCACATTGATTGATTTGCGTATATTGAAGAATCCTTGCATCCCTGGGATAAATCCCACTTGATCATGGTGTATGATCCTTTTAATGTGGTGTTGCATTTTGTTTGCTAGTATTTTGTTGAGGATTTTTTCATCTATATTCGTCAGTGATATTGGTCTGTAATTTTCTTTTTAGTATCTTTGTCTGGTTTTGGTTTAAGGGTGATGGTGGCCTCATAGAATGAGTTTGGGAGTGTTCCTTCCTCTGGAATTTTTTGGAAGAGTTTGGGAAGGATGGGTGTTAGCTCTTCTCTAAATGTTTGATAGAATTCACCTGTGAAGCCATCTGGTCCTGGACTTTTGTTTGTTGGGAGGTTTTTAATCACAGTTTCAATTTCACTACTTGTGATTGGTCTGTTCATATTTTCTATTTCTTCCTGGTTCAGTCTTGGAAGGTTACACCTTTCTAAGAATTTGTCAATTTCTTCCAGGTTGTCCATTTTATTGGCATAGAGTTGCTTGTAGTAGTCTCTTAGGATGCTTTGTATTTCTGCGGTGTCTGTTGTAACTTCTCCTTTTTCATTTCTAATTTTATTGATTTGAGTCCTCTCCCTCTTTTTCTTGATGAGTCTGGCTAATCGTTTATCAATTTTGTTTATCTTCTCAAAGAACCAGCTTTTAGTTTTATTGATCTTTGCTATTGTTTTCTTTGCTTCTATTTCATTTATTTCTGCTCTGATCTTTATGATTTCTTTCCTTCTGCTAACTTTGGGTTTTATTTGTTCTTCTTTCTCTAGTTCCTTTAGGTGTATGGTTGGATTGTTTATTTGAGATTTTTCTTTTGTTTTGAGTAGGCTTGTATAGCTATAAACTTCCCTCTTAGAACTGCTTTTGCTGCATCCCATTGGTTTTGGATCATCATGTTTTCATTGTCATTTGGCTCTAAGTATTTTTTTTTTCCCTTGATTTCTTCAGTGATCTCTTGGTTATTTAATAACGTATTACTTAGCTTCCATGTGTTTCTGTTTTTTATGCTTTTTTCCCTGTAATTCATTTCTAATCTCATAGTGTTGTGGTCAGAAAAGATGCTTGATATGATTTCAATTTTCTTAAATTTGTGGAGGCTTGATTTGTGACCCAAGATGTGATCTATCCTGGAGAATGTTCTGTGCACAATTGAGAAGAAAGTGTAATCTGCTGTTTTTAGATGGAATGTCCTATAAATATCAATAAATCTATCTGGTCTATTGTGTCATTTAGTTTCTGTTTCCTTATTAATTTTCTGTTTGGATGATCTGTCCATTGGGGTAAATGAGGTGTTAAAGTCCCCCACTATTATTGTGTTACTGTCGATTTCCTCTTTTATAGCTGTTAGCAGTTGCCTTATGTATTGAAGTACATCTATGTTGGGTGCGTATATATTTACAATTGTTATATCTTCTTCTTGGATTGAACCCTTGATCATTAGGTAGTGTCCTTCCTTGTTTCTTGTAACATTTTTTTATTTTAAAGTCTATTTTTTCTGAGATGAGAATTGGTATTCTAGCTTTCTTTTGATTTCCATTTGCATGGAATATTGTTTTTGATCCCCTTACTTTCAGTCTGTATGTGTCCCTAGGTCTGAAGTGGGTCTCTTGTAGATAGCAGATATATGGGTCTTGTTTTTGTATCCATTCAGCAAGCCTGTGTCTTTTGGTTGGAGCCTTTAGTCCATTCAAATTTAAGCTAATTATTGATATGTATGTTCCTATGACCATTTTCTTAATTGTTTTTGGTTTGTTTTTGTAGGTCCTTTTCTTGTCTTGTGTTTCCCACTTAGAGAAGTTTCTTTAGCATTTGTTGTAGAGCTGGTATGGTGGTGCTGAATTCTCTTAGCTTTTGCTTGTCTGTAAAGCTTTTCATTTCTCCATCGAATCTGCATGAGATCCTTGCCAGGTAGAGTAATCTTGGTTGTAGGTTCTTCCCTTTCATCACTTTAAGCATATCATGCCACTCCCTGCTGGCTTGTAGAGTTTCTGCTGAGAAATTAGCTCTTAACCTTATGGGAGTTCCCTTGTATGTTATTTGTCGTTTTTCCCTTGCTGCTTTCAATAAATTTTCTTGGTCTTTAAATTTTGCCAATTTGATTACTATGTGTCTTGGTGTATTTCTCCTTGGGTTTATCCTGTATGGGACTCACTGCGCTTCCTGGACTTGGGTGGCTGTTTCCTTTCCCATGTTGCGGAAGTTTTCAACTATAATGTCTTCAAATATTTTCTCTGGTACTTTATCTCTCTCTTCTCCTTCAAGGACCCCTATAATGTGAATGTTGTTGCATTTAATGTTGTCCCAGAGGTCTCTTAAGCTGTCTTCATTTTTTTTCATTCTTTTTCCTTTATTCTGTTCCACAGCTGTGAATTCCACCATTCTGTCTTCCAGGTCACTTATCCATTCTTCTGCCTCAGATATTATGCTACTGATTCCTTCTAGTGTAGTTTTCATTTCAGTTATTGTGTTGTTCATCTCTGTTTTTTGTTCTTTAATTCTTCTAGGTCATTTTTTAACATTTCTTTCATCTTCTCGATCTTTGCCTCCTTTTTTTTTTTTTTAAACATCTTTATTGGGGTATAATTGCTTTACAATGGTGCGTTAGTTTCTGCTTTATAACAAAGTGAATCAGTTATACATATACATATGTTCCCATATGTCTTCCCTCTTGCGTCTCCCTCCCTCCCAGTCTCCCTATCCCACCCCTCCAGGCTGTCACAAAGCACCGAGCTAATATCCCTGTGCCTTGCGGCTGCTTCCCCCTAGCTATCTACCTTACTACGTTTGTTAGTGTGTATATGTCCATGACTCTCTCTCACCCTGTCAAAGCGCACCCTTCCCCCTCCCCATATCCTCAAGTCCGTTCTCCAGTAGGTCTGCGTCTTTATTCCTGTCTTACCCCTAGGTTCTTCATGACATTTTTTTTCCCTTAAATTCCATATATATGTGTTAGCATAAGGTATTTGTCTTTTTCTTTCTGACTTACTTCACTCTGTATGACAGACTCTAGGTCTATCCATCTCATTACAAGTAGCTCAATTTCATTTCTTTTTAAGGCTGAGTAATATTCCATTGTATATATGTGCCACATCTTCTTTATCCATTCATCTGATGATGGGTGCTTAGGTTGTTTCCATCTCCGGACTATTGTAAATAGAGCTGCAATGAAGATTTTGGTACATGACTCTTTTTGAATTTTGGTTTTCTCAGGGTATATGCCCAGTAGTGGGATTGCTGGGTCATATGGTAATTCTATTTGTAGTTTTTTAAGGAACCTGCATACTGTTCTCCATAGTGGCTGTACCAATTCACATTCCCACCAGCAGTGCAAGAATGTTCCCTTTTCTCCACACCCTCTCCAGCATTCATTGTTTCTAGATTTTTTGATGATGGCCATTCTGACTGGTGTGAGATGATATCTCATTGTAGTTTTGTTTTGCATTTCTCTAATGATTAATGATGTTGAGCATTCTTTCATGTGTTTGTTGGCATTCTGTATATCTTCTTTGGAGAAATGTCTATTTAGATCTTCTGCCCATTTTTGGATTGGGTTGTTTGTTGTTTTGTTATTGAGCTGCATGAGCTGCTTGTAAATTTTGGAGATTAATCCTTTGTCAGTTGCTTCATTTGCAAATATTTTCTCCCATTCTGAGGGTTGTCTTTTGGTCTTGATTATGGTTTCCTTTGCTGTGCAAAAGCTTTGAAGTTTCATTAGGTCCCATTTGTTTATTTTTGTTTTTATTTCCGTTTCTCTAGGAGGTGGGTCAGAAAGGATCTTGCTGTGATTTATGTCATAGAATGTTCTTCCTATGTTTTCCTCTAAGAATTTGATAGTTTCTGGCCTTACAGTTAGGTCTTTAATCCATTTTGAGCTTATTTTTGTGTATGGTGTTAAGGAGTGATCTAATCTCATACTTTTACATGTACCTGTCCAGTTTTCCCAGCACCATTTATTGAAGAGGCTGTCCTTTCTCCACTGTACATTCCTGCCACCTTTATCAAAGATAAGGTGTCCATATGTGCGTGGGTTTATCTCTGGGCTTTCTATCCTGTTCCATTGATCTATCTTTCTGTTTTTGCGCCAGTACCATACTGTCTTGATTACTGTAGCTTTGTAGTATAGTCTGAAGTCAGGGAGCCTGATTCCTCCAGCTCCTTTTCTCGTTCTCACAATTGCTTTGGCTATTTGGGGTCTTTTGTGTTTCCATACAAATTGCGAAATTTTTTGTTCTAGTTCTGTGAAAAATGCCAGTGGTAGTTGGATAGGGATTGCATTGAATCTGTAGATTGCTTTGGGTAGTAGAGTAATTTTCACAATGTTGATTCTTCCCATCCAAGAACATGGTATATCTCTCCATCTCTTTGTATCATCCTTAATTTCTTTCATCAGTGTCTTATAATTTTCTGCATATAGGTCTTTCGTCTCCTTAGGTAGGTTTATTCCTAGATATTTTATTCTTTTTGTTGCAATGGTAAATGGGAGTGTTTTCTTGACCTCACTTTCAGATTTTTCATCATTAGTATATAGGAATGCCAGAGATTTCTCTGCATTAATTTTGTATCCTGCTACTTTACCAAATTCAATGATTAGCTCTAGTAGTTTTCTTGTAGCATCTTTAGGATTTTCTATGTATAGTATCATGTCATCTGCAAACAGTGACAGATTTACTTCTTCTTTTCTGATTTGGATTCCTTTTATTTCCTTTTCTTCTCTGATTGCTGTGGCTAAAACTTCCAAAGCTATGTTGAATAAGAGTGGTGAGAGTGGGCAACCTTGTCATGTCCTGATCTTAGTGGAAATGCTTTCAGTTTTTCACCACTGAGGATGATGTTGGCTGTGGGTTTGTCATATATGGCCTTTATTATGTTGAGGAAAGTTCCCTCTATGCCTATTTTCTTCAGGGTTTTTTATCATAAATGGGTGTTGAATTTTGTCGAAAGCTTTCTCTGCATCTATTGAGATGATCATATGGTTTTCTCCTTCAATTTGTTAATATGGTTTATCACATTGATAGATTTGCGTATATTGAAGAATCCTTGCATTCCTGGAATAAACCCCACTTGATCATGGTGTATGATCCTTTTAATGTGCTGTTGGATTCTGTTTGCTAGTATTTTGTTGAGGATTTTTGCATCTATGTTCACGACATTGGCCTGTAGTTTTCTTTCTTTGTGACATCCTTGTCTGGTTTTGGTATCAAGGTGATGGTGGCCTCGTAGAAGGAATTTGGGAGTGTTCCTCCCTCTGCTATATTTTGGAAGAGTCCGAGAAGGATAGGTGTTAGCTCTTCTCTAAACGTTTGATAGAATTCACCTGTGAAGCCATCTGGTCCTGGGCTTTTGTTTGTTGGAAGATTTTAAATCACAGTTTCAATTTCAGTGCTTGTGATTGGTCTGTTCATATTTTCTATTCCTTCCTGATTCAGTCTTGGCAGGTTGTGCATTTCTAAGAATTTGTCTATTTCTTCCAGATTTTCCATTTTATTGGCATAGAGTTGCTTGTAGTAATCTCTCATGATTTTTTTTATTTCTGCAGTGTCAGTTGTTACTTCTCCGTTTTCGTTTCTAATTCTATTGATTTGAGTCTTCTCCCTTTTTTTCTTGATGAGTCTGGCTAGTGGTTTATCTATTTTGTTTATCTTCTCAAAGAACCAGCTTTTAGTTTTATTGATCTTTGCTATCGTTTCCTTCATTTCTTTTTCATTTATTTCTGATCTGATTTTTATGATTTCTTTCCTTCTGCTAGCTTTGGGTTTTTTTTGTTCTTCTTTCTCTAATTGCTTGAGGTGCAAGGTTAGGTTGTTTATTCGAGATGTTTCCTGCTTCTTAAGGTGGGCTTCTATTGCTATAAACTTCCGCCTTAGAACTGCTTTTGCTGCATCCCATAGGTTGTGGGTCGTTGTGTCTCCATTGTCATTTGTTTCTAGGAATTTTTTTATTTCCTCTTTGATTTCTTCAGTGATCACTTCATTATTAAGTAGTGTATTGTTTAGCCTCCATGTGTTTGTATTTTTTACAGATCTTTTCCTGTAATTGATATCTAGTCTCATGGCGTTGTGGTCAGAAAAGATACTTGATACAATTTCAATTTTCTTGAATTTACCAAGGCTTGATTTGTGACCCAAGATATGATCTATCCTGGAGAATGTTCCATGAGCACTTGAGAAAAATGTGTATTCTGTTGTTTTTGGATGGAGTGTCCTATAAATATCAATTAAGTCCATCTTGTTTAATGTATCATTTAAAGCTTGTGTTTCCTTATTTATTTTCATTTTGGATGATCTGTCCATGGGTGAAAGTGGGGTGTTGAAGTCCCCTACTATGAATGTGTTACTGTCGATCTCCCCTTTTATGGCTGTTAGTATTTGCCTTATGTATTGAGGTGCTCCTATGTTGGGTGCATAAATATTTACAATTGTTATATCTTCTTCTTGGATCGATCCCTTGATCATTATGTAGTGTCCTTCTTTGTCCCTTTTAATAGTCCTTATTTTAAAGTCTATTTTGTCTGATATGAGAATTGCTACTCCAGCTTTCTTTTGGTTTCCATTTGCATGGAATATCTTTTTCCATCCCCTTACTTTCAGTCTGTATGTGTCTCTAGTTCTGAAGTGGGTCTCTTGTAGACAGCATATATAAGGGTCTTGTTTTTGTATCCATTCAGCCAATCTGTGTCTTTTGGTGGGAGCATTTAGTCTATTTACATTTAAGGTAATTATCGATATGTATGTTCCTATTCCAATTTTCTATACTGTTTTGGGTTCGTTATTATAGGTCTTTTCCTTCTCTTGTGTTTCCTGTCTAGAGAAGTTCCTTTAGCATTTGTTGTAAAGCTGGTTTGGTGGTGCTGAACTCTCTCAGCTTTTGCTTGTCTGTAAAGGTTTTAATTTCTACATCAAATCTGAATGAGATCCTTGCTGGGTAGAGTAGTCTTGGTTGCAGGTTTTTCTCCTTCATCACTTTCAGTATGTCCTGCCACTCCCTTCTGGCTTGTAGGGTTTCTGCTGAGAGACCAGCTGTTAACCTTATGGGGATTCCCTTGTGTGTTATTTATTGTTTTTCCCTTGCTGCTTTTAATATGCTTTCTTTGTATTTAATTTTTGACAGTTTGATTAATATGTGTCTTGGCGTATTTCTCCTAGTATTTATCCTGTATGGGACTCTCTGTGCTTCCTGGACATGATTAACTATTTCCTTTCCCATATTAGTGAAGTTTTCAACTATAATCTCGTCAAATATTTTCTCAGTCCCTTTCTTTTTCTCTTCTTCTTCTGGAACCCCTATAATTCGAATGTTGGTGCGTTTAATGTTGTCCCAGAGGTCTCTGAGAGTGTCCTCAGTTCTTTTCATTCTTTTTTCTTTATTCTGCTCTGCAGTAGTTAATTCCAGTATTTTATCTTCCAGGTCACTTATCCGTTCTTCTGCCTCAGTTATTCTGCTATTGATCCCATCTAGAGTACTTTTAATTTCATTTATTGTGTTGTTCATCGTTGCTTGTTTCATCTTTATTTCTTCTAGGTCCTTGTTAACTGTTTCTTGCATTTTGTCCATTCTACTTCCAAGATTTCGGATCATCCTTACTATCATTATTCTGAATTCTTTTTCAGGTAGACTGCCTGTTTCCTCTTCATTTGTTAGGTCTGGTGCATTTTTATCTTGCTCCTTCATCTGCTGTGTGTTTTTGTGTCTTCTCATTTTGCTTATCTTAGTGTGTTTGGTGTCTCCTTTTTGCAGGCTGCACGTTCGTAGTTCTCGTTGTTTTTGATGTCTGTCTCCAGTGGCTAAGGTTGTTTCAGTGGGTTGTGTAGGCTTCCTGGTGGAGGCGAGTAGTGTCTGTGTTGTGGTGGATGAGGCTGGATCTTGTCTCTCTAGTGGGCAGGTTCACGTCTGGTGGTGTGTTTTGGGGTGTCTGTGGCCTTATTATGATTTTAGGCAGCCTCTATGCTAATGGGTGGGGTTGTGTTCCTGTTTTGCTAGTTGTTTGGCATAGGTTGTCCAGCACTGTGGCTTGCTGGTCGTTGAGTGAAGCTGGGTGCTGGTGTTAAGATGGAGGTCTCTGGGAGATTTCCGCCGTTTAATATTATGTGGAGCTGGGAGGTCTCTTGTTGACCAGTGTCCTGACGTTGGCTCTCCTACCTCAGAGGCAGAGCCCTGACTCCTGGCTGGAGCACCAAGAGCCTTTCATCCACATGGCTCAGAATAAAAGGGAGAAAAAGTAGAGAGAATTAGAAGTATGAGGAAAGAAAGAAGGAAAGGAGGAAAGGAAGGAAGGAAGAAAGAAGGAAAGAAAGGAGGGAGGGAGGAAGGAAGGAAGGAAGGAGGGAGGGAAAGAAGGAAAAAAGACAGACAGAAAGAAGATACAGTAAAAATAAAATAAAGTATAATATAGTTATTGAATTAAAAAATATTTAGAAATAAAAAAAGGGACGGATAGAACCTTAGGACAAATGTTGGAAGCAAAGCTATACAGAGAAAATCTTACACAGAAGCATACACATACACCTTCACAAAAAGTGGTAAAGGGGGAAAAGTCATAAATCTTGCTCTCAGAGACCACCTCCTCAATTTGGGGTGATTCGTTGTCTAAAGGAGGGAAGGAAGGAAGGAAAGAATGAAAGAAAGAAAGAAGGTAAAGTATAATAAAGTTATTACAATTAAAATTAATTATTAAGAAAAAAAATTTTTAAAAAACCATGGACGGATAGAGCCTTAGGACAAATGGTGGAAGCAAGTGTATACACACAAGATCTCACACAGAAGCATACACGTACACATTCACAAAAAGAGGAAAAGGGAAAAAAATCATAGATCTCGCTCCTAAATTCCACCTCTTCAATTTGGGATCATTCCTTGTCTATTCAGGTATTCCACAGATGCAGGGTATATCAAGTTGATTGTGGAACTTTAATCTGCTGCTTCTGAGGCTGCTGGGAGAGATTTCCCTTTCTCTTCTTTGTTCTCACAGCTCACAGCTCAGCTTTGGATTTGGCCCTGCCTCTGCGTGTAGGTCGCTGGAGGGCGTCTGTTTTTTGCTCAGACAGGACGGGGTTAAAGGAGCCGCTGATTCGGGGTCTCCGGCTCACTCAGGCCGGGGGGGGTGGGCGCGGGAAGGAGGGGCACTGTGTGCGGGGCGGGCCTGCGGCGTCAGAGGCGGCGTGACGTTGCACCAGCCTGAGGCCCGCTGTGCGTTCTCCTGGGGAAGTTGTCCCTGGATCCCGGGAACCCTGGCAGTGGCACGCTGCATAGGCTCCGCGGAAGAGGGGTGTGGAGAGTGACCTGTGCTCGCACATAGGCCCCTTGGTGTCGGCAGCAGCAGCCTTAGCGTCTCCCGCCCGTCTCTGGGGTCCGCGCTTTTAGCCACGGCTCGCGCCCGTCTCTGGGGTTCGCGCTTTTAGCCGCGGCTCGCGCCCGTCTCTGGAGTTCCTTTAAGCAGCACTCTTAAACCCCTCTCCTTGCGCACCAGGAGACAAAGAGGGAAGAAGAAGTCTCTTGCCTCTTTGGCAGGTGCAGGCTTTTCTCCGAACTCTCTCCTGGCTAGTCGTGGTGCACTAACCCCTTCAGGCTATGTTCAAGCCGCCAACCCCAGTCCTCTCCCCGCGCTCCGTCCAAAACCGAAACCTGAGCCTCAGCTCGCAGCCCCGCCCGCCCCGGCGGGTGAGCAGACAAGCCTCTCGGGCTGGTGAGTGCCGGTCGGCACCTATCCTCTGTGCGGGAATCTCCCCGCTTTGCCCTCCACACTGGTCGCTGTGCACTACTCCGCGGTCCCGAAGCTCTCCCCTCCGCCTCCCGCAGTCTCCGCCCGCGGAGGGGCTTCCTAGTGTGTGGAAACTTTTCCTTCTTCACAGCTCCCTCCCACTGGTGCAGGTGCCGTCCTTATCTTTTGTCTCTGTTTTTTCTTTTGCCCTACTCAGGTACGTGGGGAGTTTCTTGGCTTTTGGGAGGTCTGAGGTCCTCTGCCAGCCTTCAGTAGGTGTTCTGTAGGAGTTGTTCCATGTGTAGATGTATTTCTGGTGTATCCGTGGGGAGGAAGGCGATCTCCGCGTCTTACTCTTCTGCCATCTTCAAGGTCCCCCTGCCTCCTTTCTTTTTTCTAGGTCCTGGATCATCTTCACTATCATTATTCTGAATTCTTTTTCTGGAAGCTTGCCTATCTCCACTTCATTTAGTTGTTTTTCTGGGGTTTTATCTTGTTGCTTCAGCTGGTATATAGCCCTCTGCCTTTTCATCTTCTTTCTTTCTGTGAATGTGGTTTTTGTTCCACAAGCTGCAGGATTGTAGTTCTTCTTGCTTCTGCTGCCTGCCCTCTGGTGGATAAGGCTATCTAAGAGGTTTGATGGGAGGGACTGGTGATGGGTAGAGTTGACTGTTGCTCTGGTGGGCAGAGCTCCGTAAAACTTTAATCCACTTGACTGTTGATGGGTGGGGCTGGGTTCCCTCCCTGTTGGTTGTTTGGCCTGAGGCAACCCAACACTGTAGCCTACCTGGACTCTTTGGTGGGGCTAATGACAGACTCTGGGAAGGCTCACACCAAGGAGTACTTCCCAGAACTTCTGCTGCCAGTGTCCTCATCCCCACAGTGAAACAGAGCCACCCCCCGCCTCTGCAGGGCACCCCTCCAACACTAGCAGGAAGGTCTGATTCAGTCTCCCCTGGGGTCACTGCTCCTTCCCCTGGGCTCTGATGTGCACACTACTTTGTTTGTGCCCCCGAGAGTGGAGTCTCCATTTTCCCCAGTCCTGTTGAAGTCCTGCAATCAATTTCCACTAGGCTTCAAAGTCTGATTCTCTAGGAACTCCTCCTGCCGTTGCCAGACCCCCACGTTGGGAAGCCTGACGTGAGGCTCAGAACCTTCACTCCAGTGGGTGGACTTCTGTAGTATAAGTGTTTGCCAGTCTGTGTGTCACCCACCCACCAATTATGGGATTTGATTTTACTGTGATTGTGCCCCTCCTACCGTCTCATTGTGGCTTCTCCTTTGTCTTTGGATGTGGAGTATCTTTTTTGATGAGTTCCAGTGTCTTCCTGTTGATGATTGTCCAGCAGCTAGTTGTGATTCTGGTGTTCTTGCAAGAGGGAGTGAAATGGTATTTCTTGATTCTTTCCCTTCTCCTGACACTATCAGTAGTGTAAATACAGTAATGTTTTACATAGTTATTCATAAGTCTTATTGTTAAACTGTGAATTTATCAATAAAAAAATTCAATCAGGAAATGTCTGATCTTGCTTGCCTCATTTAGTTTGTATTATATTGTCACTTTTCAGCTCAAAGTTTTCTTCTAAACTTTGGTTTTTCATTTTATTTAATTTGTTCTTCATGTAATTGGAAAGTTTGGATCTCCTAGATCCGTTCTCCCTATCTTATTACATTTTTTTTCATTCTGGACTAAGTTTTATAAAGGTCTTTTTAGGGTTTGACTCTGACCACTAAACAGCATCAACCCCTCCAATATTATTTCCATATCCCCTACTGTACTCAAAAGGCATTTGCTCAACTCTCACAAACTATATAACTTATCTCTGATGTGGAATAAAAATAAAATAAAATGGAGTTAAACCTCAAAAAAGTGACTGAACTATGCTGTTTATAAGAATGAAGTTCTAAATGTCATAAGCCTGCTTTATCATTCTATCCCTTATTGACTGCCTATTTGGTAGAAGAACTCTTTCTACTTGGACTCCCTGAGCTTAGTGTGTGTTGCCAGCAGAGATAAGGCCCCCAAGACTTTGCCTTTGCCTGCTTCTCCAGCTTTATCCTCTTCCATTCCATAGTCTTGTTATGCTGAATTTCTTTCACTCTGTCAAATACTCTCAGTCAGGATACTTTTGACTTTAGGTAGAAAACACTGACTCACACTAGCTCAAGTAATGAGAATATTAACTCAAAACTAGAGGTCCAAAGAATGGCATGCTCTAGATAGGATAAAAATCAATTGTTACTCAATTTTTATTATGAAATACTTGAATTTATTTCTGTTTTGTGCTAAGCTCTCCACAGTTTGGTTTCACATTAAGGCTGGTGTAGCAAGAGGATTGTCAATGGAAATAAGGGTTACAAGCTTTTTTTGATCACATCCAGCAGGAAAGAGAGAAGAAAATCTCTCCTTGAAGAATGGATTAGGTCTCTTCCTTTAAGTTTTACTGGGATGAACAAATAATAGTCACCAAGGAAATGCCACACACTAATTAGTTTAAACTAATCAAATTCTCCTGTGTATCCAGAGATGGATTCAGATATCTGAACAAAATTGAAATCATATTCTGAGTAAGAAAAGACTAAATGGATGTTGATGAGGCAATAAATAGTGTCTACAATGGATGCTACATTTTTTCTCAAATCCCGATCTTTGCACACAGCATTTCCTCTGCTATGATACTTATTGCCTCCCTCTTTACCTAGCTTACTTTTACTTAGTAAGTAAAAAGCTCTCATCTTTTTTCCCCATTTTTATTGAGATATAATTGAGATACAGCACTGTATAAGTTTAAGGTATACTACATCATGATTTGACTTACATATATTGTAAAATGATTACTACAATGTTTAGTTAACATCCATCATCTCATATAGATACAAAAGTTTTAAAAAGTTTTTTTCTTCTTCTGATGAGAACTCTTAGGATTTACTATCTTAAAAACTTTCATAGGGTTTCCCTGGTGGCACAGTGGTTGAGAGTCCGCCTGCCGGTACAGGGGACACGGGTTCGTGCCCCGGTCTGGGAGGATCCCACATGGCACAGAGCGGCTGGGCCGGTGAGCCATAGCCACTGAGCCTATGCGTCTGGAGCCTTTGCTCTGCAATGGGACGGGCCATAGCAGTGAGAGGTCCGCATACCACAAAAAAAAAAAAAAAAAAACTTTCATATATACCATATAGCAGTGTTGACTATAGTCACCATGCTGTACATTACATTGCCAGGACTTATTTATCTTATAACTGGAAGTTTGTACCTTTTGAATGCCTTCATCCAATTCCCCTACCCTCCTACCACCCCCATTTCTGATAACCCACAAGTCTGGTCTCTTTTTCTATGAGTTTCCTTTTTTTCTCCTTCCTCTCTTTCTTTGTTTTTTAAAGATTCCACATATGAGATCATACAGTATTTGTCATTCTCTGACTTATTTCACTTAGCATAACACCCTCAAGTTCCATCCATGTTGTCACAAATGACAAGATTTCTTCTTCTTCTTTTTTTTTTTTTTTTTTTTGCGGTACGCGGGCCTCTCACTGTTGTGGCCTCTCCCGTTGCAGAGGACAGACTCCGGACGTGCAGGCTCAGCGGCCATGGCTTACAGGCCCAGCCGCTCCGCGGCATGTGGGATCTTCCCGGACCAGGGCATGAACCCGTGTCCCCTGCATCAGCAGGCGGACTCTCAACCACTGTGCCACCAGGGAAGCCTGATTTCTTCATTTTTAATGGCTGAACAATATTGCATTTACCATTCATCCATTGATGAACACTTAGGTTGTTCCTATGTCTTGGATAGTGTAAATAATGCTGTGAGTATGGTGGTATAGATATCTTTCCACATAGTGTTTTTGTTTCCTTCAGACATATTCCCTGAAGTGGAATTGCTGGATCATACGATAGTTCTATTTTTAATTTTTTGAGGAACCTCTATACTGTTTTCCATAGGGGCTGAACCAATTTATTAGGTTGGCCAAAATGTTCATTCAGGTTTTTCCATAAGATGTCATGGAAAACCCAAACTTTTTGGCCAACCCAGTACAATCCCACCAACAGTGCACAAGTGTTCCTTTTTCTCCACATCATTGCCAACACTTGTTATTTCTTGTCTTTTTGATAATAGCCATTCTGACAGATGTGAGGTCATATCTCATTGTGGTTTTCGTTTGCATTTCCCTGATGAGTAGTGATGCTGATCATCTTTTCATGTGCCTGTGGCCAACTGTATGTCTTATTTGACAAAACGTTATTCAGGTCCTCTGCACACTTTTTAATCAGGTTTTTTTTTTTTTTGAAATTGAGTTGTGTGAGTTCTTTATGTATTTTGGATAACAACCCATTAATGGATATATCATTTGCAAATATCTCCTTCCATTCAGTTGGTTGCCTTTTCATTTTATTGGTCATTTCTTTTGCTGTATAAAAGATTTTTAGTTTGATATAGTCTCACTTGTTTATTTTCTATTTTGTTGCTTGTGCTTATAGGTATCATGTCCAAAAAATCATTTCCAAGACCTATGTCAAGGAGCTTTTTTCTTATCTTTTTTTTTAGGAGTTTTGTGTTTTTTCAGTCTTATATTTCAGCTTTAATCTATTTGGAGTTAATTTTTGTGAGTGGTGTAAGGTAGGGGTTTTATTCTTTTACATGTGGATATCCAGTTTTCCCAGCACCATTTATTGAAGAGACTATTTTTTTCCCCTCCATTAAGTATTCTTGACTCCCTTGTCAAATATTAATTGACTCAGCTCTCATCTTAAACTGAATTCTGTGACCCATGCATACTGCATTATACAATTTGGGGCTTATGAAGATTTTTGTAGATTAAATGCAATTTTGCAGAGAGAGTGAGAATAACTCAACAGTTTCAGAAATTGTTGTTCCTAGAACAGTTCTCAGGGTAGAGGAGGACTGTACTGTATGTCCTCACAGGCTGTGTGCTGTAATTGAATGACACCCCCCTGACTAATTCCATGGGGTCCTCAAACTATGGCCAATGGACTAAATACAGCCATCACCTCATTTTGTAAATAAAGTTTTATTCAAGCACAACCACATTTATTGATATGTGGCCTACAAGATAAAAATATTTAATATGTGTCCCTTTATAGGAAAAAAAAGAAAAAAAAACCCCATCCTCTGCCTTGGACAACCTACAGGCCTTGTCTTTAGGCCTTGTCTTGCTGAGAGTTGCTACACATTGGGAACTGACTTGAGATTGACTACCCTCACTCTAAGCAATAGGAATGCAACAGGATTCTTTTGCCCCTTTTACTTGCACTTGGTGAGGATGCAGACCAGTGACCATAGTTTCTATAACAATTGAGGGAAGAGAGTGTGGGTGGGACAGGAGTTCAGAGAAATACCCATGAGATTGACAAAGATGAGTAGCTCACACTTTTTAGATTCCTCATAACCATGCTGGCATCAGCAGTTGTAAGTCACTGTGGAAAACCGGGATAAATGGCTAGTCTATACATCCATCCAGGTCCTTGCTGCTTTATCTTCTGTTTTATGGTGTAGTCTCTGAATAGATGGGTTTCTATATCTGTTGGCCTTAAACAGACATTGTAAAATTATACATGTGCATCCATCAATCACTGGACTCTAGTGTAAGACCAGATTGTCAATCTATATTGATGGCTGAGGGACTTATGAGGATGTAAGGTATGAAAGTATTTACTGAGAAAGTTGTACCTGATTACTTTTTCCAAGTGGTGAACTTGTGGAAGACAAGGACCATGTCTTATACTATTTTCACCTAGAAGAGGATTAAGGTCTAGGCTGCTCAATAAATGCTTATGAATGTGGAACAAAAATAACATAGTCTAGCTTGGCAATCAACAAGTTTGAAACTTTTGGTTGATTCACTGTTTTAAGGAGGGAAAAATTCAGAACACTTTCTATTACCTGTATTTTTATGTATTCTCTTATATAAAAGATGTAAGTGAAATAGTAATAAACCTAAAATAAGTGCAACTAGAATGGTGTATTTGCTATTAAAAGTACACATAAGGACTATTATGGTAGACTATATCCCTGATCTGTAGTCATAGTCATATTCATAAAAACTCAGGGACTTAGGCATGCTTGAGCTGCCCCAGACTAACAAGGCAACTCTGTGCTCTATTTCTCGGAAGTGGCATGTAAAAAATAAAAAAAATAAAAAAACAGGAGACCTTCAAGATGGTGGAAGAGTAAGACATGGAGATCACCTTCCTCCCCAGAAATACATCAGAAATTCATCTACATGTGGAACAACTCCTACAGAACACATACTGAATGCAAGTAGAAGACCTCAGACTTCCCCAAAGGCAAGAAATTCCCCCACGTACCTGGGTAGGGCAAAAGAAAAAACAGAGACAAAAGAATAGGGATGGGACCTGCACCACTGGGAGGGAACTGTGAAGGGGGAACAGTTTCCACACACTAGGAAGACCCTTCACTGGTGGAGACAGGGTGTGGCAGGGGTGAGGCTTTGGAGCCATGGGAGAGAGCACAGCAATACGAGTGCAGAGGGCAAAGTGGAGAGACTCCCACACAGAGGATCTGTGCTGACCAGCCCTCACCAGCCCCAGAGGCTTGTCTGCTCACCCGCGGGGGTGAGCGGGGGCTGGGAGCTGGGGCTCGGGCTTCAGAGGTCAGATCCCAGGGAGAGAACTGGGGTTGGCCGCGTGAACACAGCCTGAAGGGGGCTAGTGCGCCACGGCTAGCCGGGAGGGAGTCCGGGAAAAAGTCTGGACCTGCCTAAGACGCAAGAGGCCATTGTGTCGGGGTGAGCAAGGAGAGGGGATTCAGAGCACCGCCTAAACGAGCTCCAGAGACGGGCACGAGCTGGGGCTATCAGTGTGAACACCAGAGACGGGCATGAAATGCTAAGGCTGCTGCTGCAGCCACCAAGAAGCCTGTGTGCAAAAACAGGTCACAATCCACACCTCCCCTCCCGGGAAGCCTGTGCAGCCCGCCAAGGCCAGGGGCCCGTGATCCAGGGACAACTTCCTCGGGAGAACGTATGGCACGCCTCAGGCTGTTGCAACGTCATGCCAGCCTCTGCCACTACAGGCTTGCCCCGGATTCTGTAACCTTCCCTCCTGGCCTGAATGAGCCAGAGCCCCCTAATCAGCTGCTACTTTAACCCCGACATGTCTGAGCAAAGAACAGATGCCCTCCGGCGACCTACACACAAAGGCGGGGCCAAATCCAAAGCTGAACCCCAGGAGCTCTGCGAACAAAGAAGAGAAAGGGAAATATCTTCCAGCAGCCTCAGGAACAGCGTATCAAATCTCCACAATCAACTTGATGTACCCTGCATCTGTGGAATACCTGGATAGAAAACAAATCATCCCAAAATTGAGGCAGTGGACTTTGGGAGCAACTATATATATATATATATAATTTCCTTTTTCTCCTTTTGTGAGTGTGTATGTGTATGTTTCTTTGTGTAATTTTGTCTCTATAGCTTTGCTTTTACCATTTGTCCTAGGGTTCTATCTGTCGGCTTTTTTGTTTCTTTGTTTCTTTAGTATAGTTTTTAGCACTTATCATTGGTGGATTTTTGTTCTGGTTTGGCTGCTCTCTTCTTTCTTTTTTGTAATTGCTTTGAAATTTTTTTTTTAATAATAATTATTTTTTTTTTAAATAACTTTCTTTCTTTCTTTCTTTTTTTCTCCCTTTTCTTCTGAGCCATGTGGCTGACAGTGTCTTGGTGCTCCAGCCAGGTGTCAGGTCTGTGCCTCTGAGGTAGGAGAGCCGAGTTCAGGAAATTGGTCCACAAGAGACCTCCCAGCTCCACATAATATCAAATGGTGAAAGCACCCCTGGAGATCTCCATCTCAATGCTAAGACCCAGCTCCATTCAACAACCAGCAAGCTACAGTGCTGGACACTCTATGCCAAACAACTAGCAAGACAGAAACACAACCCCACCCACTAGCAGAACTGCTGCCTAAAATCATAATAAGGTCACAGACACCCCAAAACACACCACCAGACATGGTCCTGCCCAACAGAAAGACAAGATCCAACCTCATCCACCAGAACACAGGCACCAGTCCCCTCCACCAGGAAACCTACACAACCCACTGAACCAACCTTACCCACTGGGGGCAGACACCAAAAACAATGGGAACTACGAACCTGTAGCCTGCAAAAAGGAGACCCCAAACACAGTAAGTTAAGCAAAATGAGAAGACAGAGAAACACACAGCAGATGAAGGAGCAAGGTAAAAACCTACCAGACCAAAAAAATGAAGAGGAAATACGCAGTCAACATGAAAAATTCTAAGTAATAGTGGTAAAGATGATCCAAAATCTTGGAAATAGAATGGAGAAAATACAAGAAACGTTTAACAAGGACCTAGAAGAGCTAAAGAACAAACAAACAATGAACAACACAATAAATGAAATTAAAAATTCTCTAGAAGGAATCAATAGCAGAATAACTGAGGCAGAAGGATGGATAAGTGACCAGAAAGATAAAATAATGGAAATAACTACCTCAGAGCAGAATAAAGAAAAAAGAATGGAAAGGATTGAGGACAGTCTCAGAGACCTCTGGGACAACATTAAATGCACCAATATTCAAATTATAGGGGTCCCAGAAAAAAAAGAGAAAAAGAAAAGGATTGAGAAAATATTTGAAGAGATTATAGTTGAAAACTTACTTAATATGGGAAGGGAAATAGTTAATCAAGTCCAGGAATCTCAGGGAGTCCCATACAGGATAAATGCAAGGAGAAACACACCAAGACACATATTAATCAAACTATCAAAAATTAAACACAAAGAACAAATATTAAAAGCAGCAAGGGGAAAACAACAAATAACATACAAAGGAATCCCCATAAGGTTAACGGCTTATCTTTCAGCAGAAATTCTGCAAGCCAGAAGGGAGTGACAGGACATATTTAAAGTGATGAAATGGAAAAACCTACAACCAAGATTACTCTACCCAGCAAGGATCTCATTTATATTTGACAGAGAAATTAAAACCTTTACAGACAAGCAAAAGCTAAGAGAATTCAGCACTACCAAACCAGCTTTACAACAAATGCTAAAGGAACTTCTCTAGGCAGGAAACACAGAAGAAGAAAAAGACTACAAAAACAAACAAAAACAATTAAGAAAGTGGTAATAGGAACATCAATATTGATAATTACCTTAAATGTAAACAGATTAAATGCTCCAACCAAAAGACATAGACTAGCTGAATGGATACAAAAACAAGACCCGTATATATGCTGTCTACAAGAGACCCACTTCAGACCTAGGGACACATACAGACAGAAAGTGAGGGGATGGAAAAAGATACTCCATGCAAATGGAAATCAAAAGAAACCTGGAGTAGCAGTACTCATATCAGACAAAATAGACTTTAAAATAAAGTCTATTACAAGACACAAAGAAGGACTCTACATAATGATCAACGGATCAATCCAAGAAGAAGATATAACAATTGTAAATATTTATGCACCCAACATAGGAGCACCTCAATACATAAAGCAAATGCTAACAGCCATTAAAGGGGAAATCGACAGTAACACAATCATAGTAGGGAACTTTAACACCCCACATTCACCAATGGACAGATCATCCAAAATGAAAATAAAAAAGGAAACACAAGCTTTAAATGACACATAAAACAAGATGGACTTACTTGATATTTAAAGGATATTCCATCCAAGAACAACGGAATACACATTCTTCTCAAGTGGTCATGGAACATTTTCCAGAATTGTTCATATCTTGGATCACAAACCAAGCCTTGGTAAATTTAAGTAAATTGAAATCATATCGAGTATGTTTTCCGAACACAATGCTATGAGACTAGATATCAATTACAGAAAAAAATCTGTAAAAAATACAAACACATGGAGGCTAAACAATAAACTACTAAATAGCCACAAGATCACTGAAGAAATCAAAGAGGAAATCAAAAAATACCTAGAAACAAACGACAATGAAAACATGATGACCCAAAACCTATGGGATGCAGCAAAAGCAGTTCTAAGAGGGAAGCTGACAGCAATACAATCCTTCCTCAAGAAATAAGAAACATCTCAAATAAGCAACCTAACCTTACACCTAAAGCAATTTTAGAAAGAAGAACAAGAAAACCCCAAAGTTAGCAGAAGGAAAGAAATCATAAAGATCAGATCAGAAATAAATGAAAAAGAAATGAAGTAAATGACAACAAAGATCAATAAAACTAAAAGCTGGTTCTTTGAGAAGATAAACAAAATTGATAAACCATTAGCCAGACTCATCATGAAAATAAAACGGAGAAGACTCAAATCAATAGAATTAGAAATGAAAAAGGAGAAGTGACAACTGACACTGCAGAAATACAAAGGATCATGAGAGATTACTACAAGCAACTATATGCCAATATAATGGACAACCTGGAAGAAATGGACAAATTCTTAGGAAAGCAAACCTTCTGAGACTGAACCACGAAGAAATAGAAATTATAAACACAAGCACTGACATTGAGACTCTGATTTAAAATCTTACAACAAATAAAAGCCCAGGACCAGATGGCTTCACAGGTGAACTCTACTAAACATTTAGAGAAAAGCTAACACCTATACTTCTCAAACTCTTTCAAAATATAGTAGAGGAAGGAACATTCCCAAACTCATTCTATGAGGCCACCATCACTCTGATACCAAAACCAGACAAAGATGTCACAAAGAAAGAAAACTACAGGACAATATCACTGATGAACATAGATGCAAAAATCCTCAACAAAATACTAGCAAACAAAATCCAACAACACATTAAAAGGATCATACACCATGATCAAGTGGGGTTTATTCCAGGAATGGAAGGATTCTTCAATACATGCAAATCAATCAATGTGATACACCATATTAACTAACTGAAGGACAAAACCATATGATGATCTCAATAGATGGAGAAAAAGCTTTTGACAAAATTCAACACCCATTTATGATAAAAATCCTCCAGAAAGTAGGCATAGAGGGAACTTACCTCAACATAATGGCATATATGACAAACCCACAGCCAATATCATTCTCAATGGTGAAAAACTGAAACCATTTCCACTAAGATCAGAAACAAGACAAGGTTGCCCACCCTCACCACTATTATTCAACATAGTTTTGGAAGTTTCAGCCACAGCAATCAGAGAAGAAAAGGAAATAAAGTAATCCAAATCAGAAAAGAAGAAGTAAAGATGTCACTGTTTGCAGATGACATGATACTCTACATAGAGAATCCTAAAGATGCTACCACAAAACTACTAGAGCTAATCAATGAATTTGGTAAAGTAGCGGGATACAAAATGAATGCACAGAAGTCTCTTGCATTCCTATACACTAATGATGAAATATCTGAAACAGAAATTAAGGAAGCACTCCCTTTACCTATGCAACAAAAAGAATAAAACACCTAGGAATAAACCTACCAAAGGAGACAAAAGACCTGTATGCAGAAAACTGTAAGGCACTGTTGAAAGAAATTAAAGATGATACAAACAGATGGAGAGATATACCATGTTCTTGGATTGGAAGAATCAACATTGTGAAAATGAGTATACTACCCAAAGCAATCTACAGATTTAATGCAATCTCTATCAAACTATCAATGGTTTTTTTCACAGAACTAGAACAAAAAATTTCACAATTTGTATGGAATCACAGAAGACCACAAATAGCCAAGCAATCTTGAGAAAGAAAAACGGAGCTGGAGGAATCAGGCTCCCTGACTTCAGACTATCCTACAAAGCTACAGTAATCAAGATGGTATGGTACTGGCACAAAAGCAGAAATAATGCAACAGGATAGAAAGTCCAGAGATAATCCTACGCACATATGGTCACCTTATTTTTGATAAAGGAGGAAAGAATATACTATGGAGAAAAGATAGCTTCTTCAATAAGTGGTGCTGGGAAAACTGGACAGCTACATTTAAAAGAATGAAATTAGAACACTCCCTAACACCATAAATAAAAATAAACTCAAAATGGATTAAAGATATAAATGTAAGGCCAGACACTATAAAAGTCTTAGAGGAAAACATAGGCAGAACACTCCATGATGTCAATCACAGCAAGATCCTTTTTGACGCACCTCCTAGAAAAATGGAAATAAAAACAAAAATAAACAAATTGGACCTAATGAAACTTAAAACTTTTTGCACAGCAAAGAAAATCATAAACAAGATGAAAAGCCAACCCTCAGAATGGGAGGAAATATTTGCAAATGAAGCAACTGACAAAGGATTAATCTCCAAAATTTACATGCAGCTCAATATCAAAAAAATAAACAACCCAATACAAAAATGGGCAGAAAACCTAAATAGACATTTCTTCAAAGAAGATATACAGATTGCCAACAAACACATGAAAGGATGCTTAACATCACTAATCATCAGAGAAATGCAAATCAAAACTACAATGAGGTATCACCTCACAGCAGTCAGAATGGTCATCATCAAAAAATCTAGAAACAATAAATGCTGGAGAGGGTGTGGAGAAAAGGGAACCCTCTTGCACTGTTGGTAGGAATGTAACTTGATACAGCCACTATGGAGGACATTATGGAGGTTCCTTAAAAAACTAAAAATAGAACTACCATATGACCCATCAATCCCACTACTGAGCATATACCCTGAGAAAACCATAATTCAAGAAGAGTCGTGTACCACAATGTTCATTGCAGTTCTATTTACAATAGCCAGGACATGGAAGCAACCTAAGTGTCCATCAACAGATAAATGGATGAAGAAAATGTGGCACATATATACAATGCAATATTACTCAGCCATAAAAAGAAACGAGATTGAGTTATTTGTAGTGAGGTGGATGGACCTAGAGTCTGTCATACAGAGTGAAGTAAGTCAGAAAGAGAAAAATACCATATGCTAACACATTTATATGGAATCTAAAAAAAAAGAAAAAGGTTCTGAATTACTTAGGGACAGGACAGGAATAAAGACACAGGTGTAGAGAATGGACTTGAGGACACAGGGATGGGGAAGGGTAAGCTGGGATGAAGTGAGAGAGGGGCCTGGACTTATATATACTACCAAATGTAAAATAGATAGCTAGTGGGAAGCAGCCGCATAGCACAGGGAGATCAGCTCGGTGCTTTGTGACCACCTAGAGGGGTGTGATAGGGAGGGTGGGAGGGAGACGCAAGAGGGAGGAGGTATGGGGATTTATGTATATGTATAGCTGGTTTACTGTGTTATACGGATAAACTAACACACCACTGTAAAGCAATTATACTCCAATAAAGATGTTAAAACAAACAAACAAAAAAAGAGCCTATCAATATCAGAAAGCTCAAAGTCCAATTACTCACAAAGATGAGGCCTTTTGACAAACTCAGAAATGCTTAGAACCAAAGGTGAATTGTGACTCCAGTCTACAAAGTTGATTCATGAAAGGTAGTAAAGCTAGCATAATTCCAACTATATGCTGAAATTGAGCCCTAGCTCTGCCTTGGTTCCTGACTCATTTGCAAAAGACGTAAGGCCAATAGATTAATTCAGTAATTCTTCCTACCATGTGTCAGACACTGTTCAAAGCAATATAAGTACAATGTTGAATAATACAAGCAAGGTCTATGCCCTCAGGAAGTTTGTATTCTACTGGGAAAAGACATTACATAATTAGATTTATTGCAATATAACGATCATATGATAAGTGATGAAGTACTGGGTGCTATGAGAGCACACGTGAAGAATATTGAAATGGCAGTGAGAGATCAAGCAAGATCTCCCTGAGAAATTACACTAATACCTAATAGATCGGTTGTAGTCAAGTCAGCAGGCAGGGAAGTGGGGTGTTGGTGAAAGTAGTGGTGAGGAATATCCCAAGGAAAGGGAACAACAAATGCAAAAGTATCAGGATGGAAGCAGTTGGGAGGAAAATTAAAATTTTAGACAGAATAGATGATTCTTTAGAAAAATGTGTCTTTACAAAAAATAAGTTGAGAAATAGCCTGACATAAAATTAGGCTTAAGAGTTAGGTAGAAGTGATGTCATAAACAGTTTTGTAGATTGTGCTAAATATTTTGAACCACGTGAATACTTTTAGAGCAACAAGATGTCACAAAAGAATTTTGAGCAGGATAATAGCATGATCAGATTTATGTTTTCTTAAAGAATCTCACCAATTCCAGGAGTAGAGATAGCATGAAGGCAGGTTGCCCAGTTGGGATACAATCCACTTCTCCTCTTCATCATGCTTTCATTTGTAGGGAGCATTGTGCAGTGTAATAACTACTACTGATGATAAGTCAGTTAGTGATTTATTTGACTCTTTGTATCAGTCAGGCAAGGCTGTTATGCTTCAGTAACAAAAAACCCTCAAACCTCCATGACTTAAAACAACTAAAGTTTGTTTTTTGCTTATGATACACGTTCATTTCAAGTCAACTGGTACACTCTGCTCAATGTCATCCTTATTCCAGGACTCAAGCTGACAGAGAAGTCATGATCTAGAGTGTTACTGATTGCTGGGGTATTCACTTGGGGTTACATAAGTCAGCACACTAGCTCCTAGACCTTCCACCTAGAAGTGATGCATATCACTTCTTCTCACATCAAGGAGTTATGGAGAAGTGTAGTCCTATAATATTATTGAAAAGAGGAGAATAAAAGTATTATGATCAAAAGACAATCTATAGAATGAGAAAAAATATTTGCAAATCATGTATCTGATGAGTCTAGTATCTAGAATATATAAACATTTCTTAAAACTCAACAATAAAAAGACAACCCAGTTCAAAAATGGGCTAAGGACTTCAATAGACATGTTTCTAAAGAAGATATACAAATGGCTAACAAAAACATGAAAAGATATTCAGTATCATTAGTCACTAATGCAAATCAAAACACGAGTTATTACTTCACACCCACTAAAATGGCTAAAAATTTTTAAAATAGAAAATAACTAGTGTTGGCAAAGATGTGGAGAAATTGGAACCTTCATACATTGCAGGTGGGAATGTAAAATGGTTCAGCTACTGTTGTTTCTCAAGAAGTTAAATATAGAATTACCACATCATTGAGCAATTCCACTCTTACATTTTGTACTCCAAAGAATTGAAAACAAGTATTCAAATACTGTACACATGTATTCATAGGAGCACAATTCACAGTAGCCGAAATATCCATCAACTGATGGATAAACAAATTCTGGTAAATACATATAATGAAACATTATTTAGCCATAAAAAGGAATGAAGTACTGATACATGCAATGTGGATGAATCTTGAAACTTGCTAAGTGAAATAAGCCAGACACAAAAGGTCACATGTTGTATTATTCCATTTATATGTATTATTCCATTTATATGAAATATCCAGGACAAGTAAATCCATAAGAGATAGAAAGCAGATTTGTTGTTGTCTGGAGCTGGGGGATAGGTTGGATGGAGAATAATGACTTAATTGGTACCCGATTCCTTTTGAGGTGATTAAAATGTTTTCAAACTAGATAGAGGTCATGGTTGCACAACACCAGAATGTACTAAATGCCGCTGAATTATTCACTTTAAAATGATTAATTTTGTGTTACATGAATTTCCCCTCAATAAAAAAATGTATTTATGACAAGAACTAATGATTACCACATCTCTCTAAAAATCTGTCATGAGGGAGCTTGTAGGATATTTTGAAATATTTATTTAAGGTACAAAAATACATTTTAGAATATAATGTGATTCTTTGGGAATTGGTTTTTTTTAACCATAATCCCCATCTTCCTTTGTAGTTCTATGACAATATAAGATATTTTCCTACACACTTACATATTTTTTCATATAAATTTATTTATTTATTTATTGGCTGCATTGGGTCTCCGTTGCTGTGCACGGGCTTTCCCTAGTTGCAGTGAGTGGGGGCTACTCTTTGTTGCGGTGCGCAGGCTTCTCATTGCAGTGGCTTCTCTTGTTGTGGAGCACGGCCTCTAGACGTGCAGGCTTCAGTAGTTGTGGCTCGCGGGCACTAGAGCACAGGCTCAGTAGTTGTGGCACACAGGCTTAGTTGCTCTGTGGCATGTGGGATCTTCCCGGACCAGGGCTCAAACCCGTGTCCCCTGCATTGGCAGGCGGATTCTTAATCACTGCGCCACCAGGGAAGTCCCCACACTTACATATTTTAACTTTCTCTCCATGAAGGTCATAATCAGCAAGAAACTTTGACAAAATATCCACTCCCTGAAGATCATTAGGTTTTCCCTTGTCCCTTTTTATAGAGATCAGGCGTGGTTGCCACCTGAGTATTTAAGAGTCAAAATTAGCAGAGTATTTGTTATAGTTGTTCAAGAGGAACCAGCTTTTAGTATGGGTCAAAATGATCAGAATCCTCAGATCTGTCTCAAAGTGCCTGTTCTGTGTTTTTTAATGATATATTGGCCAGCCCTGAAAAGAATCCATCAAAGTGGCTAAGAAACAAAGAAAGTTAGGTATGCTTGCTAAGGAAAGGAGAACAGACACAATTACCATTTCAAGCTGCCGAGTTCATGCTATTCAGACCTTAATATGCTTGCCGATTAAGAGCATACTGGTAAAACTCTGATCACTCAAGGTCACTTGGGATTGCACTTTCTGCCCAGAGATGGTTTTGTGGTGTGCTCAAGTCATGAAATTCAAATGTTTTTTACTTGCAAAATAAAATGAAAGGTATTTAAATTGTTAGAGCATGTCAAAATAATTTGTCTAATGGTTCCCCAAACAGTCACTGTCCTTTGTAATCTAAGTTGACACTGCTGACAATGGTGTTTTCTATATCAGACTTCTCTACCTCAGCAAGCAATACACAGAGAATCACTCCAGTGGTATGGCCGGTGCAACACCTGCCCTTTCATCTCTGACCAGCCTCATGCACAGCATTATGTATGTTCAAGACCAAGTGGGTCCAAAAGGATATAGATAAAGCAATAGGTTGTGATTTCTTTTTGGTGCAGAACACTAAAGGCATGAGGATAGCTGGGAACGGGCTATGATATCAGAAAAGGGGAGGAAGTGAAAAGAGACAGAAAGGCTAGTCCCAGGAAATTTTTGAAATTTTGAAAATTTTAAAAATGGGGTTAAAAATCTTGTTTCCATTTCTTACTGGCTGTATGACTCACTTACTTACCTTTTAATGCCTCAGATTCTTCATCTATAAAATAGAGATAATAATAGTATCTATCTCATTGGGTTGTCATGAAGAATAAATGAAGTCAATTCACGTGAAATGCTTAGAACAATGATTCTCAGTCTTGTGGGCATCTCAATCACCTGGAAGGGCTTGCTAAAACAGAGTGCTGGCTCTCACCCCCTGACTTCCTGATTCAGTAGCTCTGGGATGGGGCTGGAGACGTGCCCTTCTAACAAGTTTCCAGATAATTTTGATGCCACTGGTCTGGGGAACCACACTTTGCAAATCATTGTATTAGAATGATGCTTGGCATGTGGTAAGTTAGGAATTACTGTTTTATAAAATTACAACTACGATTTATTAAGCATTTACTGTTTGCCAGGCACTGTGGAGATTATTTTATGTGTATTGCCTCACTTAAGCATCACTGTAGCTCTCTGGGAAGGTGCGGTTACCAGTAAGTAAGTAAGTGGTAAGAGAGGAAGAATGAACACCCAAAGCGGTTGGGGAAATTGACCAAGGCCCCATAGCTTATAAAGGCAGAGAAGCAAATTAGACTGTCTGACTCCAGAGATTATGCAGGTGACTGCTCGAATCTGGTAGTGCCTTCCAACTCAGTAGTTGATCTTGACCTTGACCCTGCCCCAGGTACTTTTGTGTTGTTCTCTTTGGTGGCACCGAGGAACCACTCTCCTTGCCAGGCTGTACTAGACCTTTTGAAATGGGGTTTATTCTTCTCCATCACCTCCACCCTTATCTTCTGCACCTGTTAACCCCAATCAAGGAACACTTGCCCAGTGATCACAGCTTATATCTGGACTGCCCCCAACACAAATGTTTCCTATTTTCTATTTTTCACCAATACCTAGCTCAGATGTCATCTTTAGAAACCCTTCCCTGATCACCTCGCCCTCTTTCTTCCCTCCCCCTCTCTCTCCCCTCCTCCTCTCTCCCCTCCCCTGCTCTTTCTCCTCCTCCCCCTTGCTCTTTCTCTCTCTCTCTCTCCACCCCTCTTTCTCAACCCAAAAGAGTTGATTGCACTCTTTTCTGAGAATGTAGTATAGTGGATAAGAGCACAGGACTGGATTTGAATTCTAAACCTACCTCTGCTCCTTACTATCTGTCTGACCTTGAGCAAGTTACTTAACCTCTCTGGGCTCAGTCTCTTCATCTCTAAAATGGTCATAATAATAGTGCCTACCTTAGGATTGTTGAGGACTGAATGAGCTTATCCGTATAAAATACTTAATGCAGTTTAGATGGTATATACTGCAATATACAAAAAAAACACAAAACTCAATAGTAGCTATGATTTTTTCATGCTAACTTTATAATATAGTCCATACCTAAAGTCTATACCCAATGTTATCTCCTTATCACACTGTATTATAAACCATCTGTTTCCATACTCATGCCCTTTGCTAGGCTAGGAGCTCCCTGAGATTTTTGCCTCTGCAGTCTCTATACCAGTTGTTCTCAAACTGTGGTCCCTGCTTGTAATCCACTGCTTGGGTTTGTGGTCTAGGTCATGAACCTGGGTTCACTGCTCACTGAGGCCACATTCCTTTGACTCTAGGCCCTATACTTTCATCAGCTCTCTCAGAACAGTATGATTCTCTACGGATGCTGTAAAGGGGAAGTTTTGGGTTTGGGGTTTTTTTGGTTTTTTTAACTAGTGATTCTCAGTGTGGTCCTTGGACCAGCAGCATCAGCATCACCTGGGAACTTGCTAGATCAGAAACTCTAGGAGAGGGACTTCCCTGGTGGCGCAGTGGTTAAGAATCCACCTGCCAATGTAGGGGACACAGGTTCTATCCCTGGTCCAGGAAAATCCCACATGCCGCAGAGCAGCTAAGCCTGTGTGCCGTAACTACTGAGCCTGTGCTCTAGAGCCCAAGAGCCACAACTACTGAAGCCCGCACACCTAGAGCCCGTGCTCTGCAACAAGAGAAGCCACTGCAATGAGAAGCCCGCAGTGAAGAGTAGCCCCCGCTTGCCGCAACTAGAGGAAGCCTGCGTGCAACAACGAAGACCCAATGCAGCCAAAAATAAAAGAAACTCTAGGAGAGGGGCCCAGCAATCTGTGTTTTCACAAGCCCTGGCCTGAAGTTTGAGAACTGTTCTCCCATTCCCGGCTTAAGAAATGTGTGATTTCCTAAAGGTCTACTCTCTATTTGCTTTCTTTTTAATTCACAAGGCATAGTGTCTTTGAGATTTTTCGAGGGACATACACTAGTAACATCCCAGCGAACTAGACTTTACTGGACTTGGAATTCGTATCAAGGTTATGAGGAGAAAAAAATATGGATCTCAATTTTGTATGTAATATTCTTAAACTCACTGAGCGTTGGGAAAGCTGAAATTTTCTAAATCCATGCCATTCCCAGGAGGAAAATATCATTTTTAACCATCCTTATCGCAATTAATAAAGCATCAAAAGACTTAAGGAAAACAAGCCTCTCTCGACAACAACAAAAAACACCCTTCTTTATGCTAAGCTAAGACAATTTCCCATTGATTTCAACATATCTCTTAATCACATATTTAACTCCTCTATTGAATTGTACTGCTTATTTATGCATACACACAATTACTGACAACTGTAGAGAATTTTAACTCCTTGAGAGGGTTCCAGAGGCAAATCCTTAGTGAAAAAACAAAAGTGGCAACTTTATCAAAATACTGTAGACTTCATTTCCACACTGCAGTGTATTCAGGACTCTCAATAGTTCCTCAAAATCATTACAACATGCTTTGTTTGCATAGATCTAAGCAAGAGCCTGGGCTGGTGAGGCAACAAAATCTCACTTTCTGGGGTACTTCAGAGAACACTGAATGGGAGTTAGGACACCTGGACTGTAGCCCAGGCCTTTCTGTATACTAACTATGTGACCTTGAGCAAATCACTCCCCCTCTCAGTTGTATTTCCCCGTCTATAAAATACAGAGGTTTGGACCGCGTGATGTTTAAAACATATTGCTTCTCTGAAGTTTCCAGATGGCCTGAAGGTCAAGATTTAAAGTGATAGTAAAAAACTGAGCTCACCTTCTTGTAAATGGAACTGTAGGAACACGACTCTAAAGGGGTCTTGCTAGGGGCTGTGTAGAAGCCACTGGAGATCAGCATAGACTGATGAAGATGGATGCTTCCCAAGCTTAACCTACTTCCTGAGTGCAGGTTGAATAAACAGCAGACCCAGGGCCTCCTAGATTCACCCTTTCTGTTAAGGACCATCCAGGCTCATGCTGTTTAATTTCTAAACCCCTTCCAATAAATTCTGATCCCCTCTAGGTGTCTAACACTCTTGGACATCTCTTTTTGGTGTTAGTGACTGTGTCACCAGAGGTTCTGAATGTAGAATGACCCCCGGTGGGCCCATCTGGTTTTATGTAGGGCTTCCTAAGGAGGCTCTAGGTTTGGCATACAAACTCTCTCTTCACTCTTCAGGCCATTCTGCTTTAGAGCCTGCTGCCATCTCAAAGGCTTATGTGGTGTGGGGATTCAGCTGTGTGTGACACTGAAGCAGATGCCAGGATGATGTGCTCTTTCTTTTCATATATTTTGGTGAACTGCAGAACATTCTTTAGAACCTCTTAGGTGTCTAAGAGTGATCTAGGAAATATCTTTGAATGTGGAAAACTTTTAGATCATTGAGTATTTAAAGCGAAACCTTATATTTTTAAGGCATTAACCTATTTGTCTTCCTTGTAACATCCATTCTTAACAAGTTTTTCAGAAACAGTGACCAAAGTAAGAAAGCTTCTGATTCACTCCCAAGAAAGGTAGTGATACATTAACCCATTCTCCATAAAACTCAGCATTTAAAATCTTTGTATTGATAGTACTGATAAAGCTATGCTAGAGACATGTCAAAAATTACCATGCTGCAGCATTAATTGGCTCATTGTGTAGAATTTTCTATTTCTACCTTAACTTCTAAATGTTTGTTTGGGTCCACATTTATAAGTTTGATGCCTTCTGATTTTGCCTGCCTGATTTTGGATCATTACCCTTGTTTTACTGTTGGTTTTCATCTTTCGATTCCAAGGATTTTTTTTTTAAGTGAGTAAATACTAAAACAGCTTCAAGACGAACTTAAGCATCTGAGTGCCCAGGGATCTGACAGTTAGACAAACAAATACAGTCTAAGCAGATGCTTGAACAGCTAGGGGAGGCCTTAGGCAGAACAGAGTACTCAGTACTCTGGGGTGATAGAGCCCAGAGAGCATCATTTCCTAGCTTGTAAGCAGCCTAATCCCCCAACATTATGCCTCCAGCTTGGGGAGTTTTATTTCAGGCCTCAAAGTACATTCCAGTAGCTTTCCTTCACTTCTCCCAAACCTCTGCCTGAAATGCCCCATCGCCCAGAGACTTAGGCCAAGAAAACCAAATAGGGAAGCACAAATTCGAAGCAACAGAGATGAAATCCCCAAAGTTCTAAAAACACTTCCTTGAATTTTAAAATAGAGTTAACATTTGTAGAGCACTTCTGATTTACCAGCCACCAAGCCAAGCACTTTACGGGGATTATCTAATCTCCCACAACAGTCGAGGAAGGGAGACACTATTATTTCCCCCTATGATAGCAACAAGGAAAAACTTGGACTGAGGAAAGTTAAGGGAGTTTCCCAAGGTCCCAGAGGTAATAAGGGATGGAACTAGAATTTGGAGTCTACAGATCGTTTGCCAAATGCACCTAGCAAAAGTCTCATTAAAAAATCCGGGGCTTCCCTGGTGGCGCAGCGTTTGAGAGTCCGCCTGCCGATACAGGGGACACGGGTTCGTGCCCCGGTCTGGGAAGATACCACATGCCGCGGAGTGGCTGGGCCCATGAGCCATGGCCGCTGAGCCTGCGCGTCCGGAGCCTGTTTCTACAATGGGAGAGGCCACAACAGTGAGAGGCCCACGTACGGCAAAAAAAAAAAAAAAAAAAAAAAAAAAATCCAGCCAACACACCGAGCAGGTGAATAAATGATTGCTAGCAGGTGCACAAAACCATAAAAAAAAAAATCCTGCACGGTCCCATCCTTGATGGGTGTTCTTGCTGATTCTAGCCTGGCATGACAAGATTGCTTCAGGGCCTGCTTTTTGAAACACAATTATCCTCCTCAGAGGACTAGAGACTCTGGGTCAGGGAGAGTTCTGCAGGTCACCAAGCTATTCTTCTGGCCAAGGAAGTGATGCAAACAGGAGAGGTTTCCAGAGGCTTGAAGAAAATGTGCCAGGAGGGAGGAGTGGGTCAAATGGGAAAAGAATGCTGCAGAGAACCCAAGGTGATAGTGGCTCCCTAAGAAGGCCCCATGTCTTTTCCTCATGTTCCATATAACACGTTGAACTTTGTCCCACGAGCATTAAAATCTAGTTTACTTTAGTCATGAGC
Organism: Phocoena phocoena; assembly: GCF_963924675.1. Classification (NCBI taxonomy): domain Eukaryota; kingdom Metazoa; phylum Chordata; class Mammalia; order Artiodactyla; family Phocoenidae; genus Phocoena; species Phocoena phocoena. The sequence continues at coordinate 81,617,022 of NC_089240.1, read as the reverse complement.
ACATGCATTAGTAGTCAGTGGCAAGACGCATATGCATTTTCATCATCCAGGTTGATCCTGTTGTGGCCTCCTGGAGTATCTCCCCGCCATCACTGTGCCCCACACCCCTCAGTTTTTACATCTGGAGAACTTAGGTACCAAAGCTCGAGTCTCTCTCCTGGATTATCCTGGCTCCCTGCCTTGGATGCTAGCTCTATTCTTGCACTCGTTGAGGGCCCACTCCAAACCAGCCTCTGTAGGAAAGCACCACTAAGGCTACAAAAGATCCTTAGACACAGCCCCCGCCTCAAAGAGGAGAGAGAGCTATAAAGAAACGTTTCCCAAATTTGAATTTTCCCCAGCCTCAGGGACTACAAGTACAGATGAGGCCACTTAATGGCAGTGACTTTGTTCTCCGCAGCTTACTCCCACGTGCTGATGTAGGAACTACAGGCTCTGTGCCAATAATGTTAGCATTTTCAGCAAAAAGGCACTTGCCAAGTTTTTACTTATAGCCCAGGCCCTGCTCTCCGTAGAGCTTAGACAGGAGCTAAATGGGGAGCTGAACCGGGCACTTACTCCAAGCAACACACAGTAGATGTGGGACACAAGCTCGGGTCTATTTGGTTTCAGGACCTGAAATCAGAATGACTATACTGTTACTGTCTCTATACATTTAGAGTTTTGCTTGCTTGGGAATGTGAACCCTCCAGTGGAAATTCTTCTGTCCTTCCATTTACACATCCCCAACCTGAGTTTGGAGTGTGGGCATAAGGGACACGGAGAAGGCAATAAAAAAAGATGAAAGCCCCATGTCCCTATAAAGCCAAGTTTACAATCTCTCTCAGCTGTAGAAACTAAGAATTGGGCTTTTTACAAAGCATTTCCCCATTTTGAGGGTAGAGAGTTCCCAGAATTTGCCAACAGAAACACTAGACTGACGAGCCAAGCTATAAGCTGCTGAGTACAAAGTAGTCTACAGCCTGTTCTCCACCTTTATTTTTAGATTCTTTTCTGTGTAATTGTGGTAGCTGAGGCTGTCTGCGATTCCTTCTTGGAATATGTTCTGCCCTATTTTTCTCCCCTATGACTATGGTTTCAAATTCACCTAATTACTTCCCTGTGCAGCATTAAATTATTGTGGCTTCAAAATGGAGATGACCCAGTGAGTTTAATTATTCTCTAATGTGCCTCACTGTGGCAAAGGTGTGTTTACTACATAAATAACAATTCTAGAGGACAGCAAGTGTTTTTGTGTTTTGTTTTATAAAGATAGAGTATAAGATTTATCTGGATTTTAAACCTTGAGTGCCATTATTTTCAAGTAATGGTACATTACGACAAAACTGTTCATATTAACTCAGAATCTTTCTCCTTGTCTTTTTGAAAGAAAGAGACCAAGTCCGATTTTTAAGGAAATTGCATCAGCTATCACCCCAATGATTCTTTTTTTTCCGTGGAAATCACTGATGTAGTAATAAACATTGGTGCTACTTTTCTGGGAGTTAAACGGGAACACAGCAATGCATGTGTTAAAATGACAGCAAGACAAATGAAAGTGTAGGAAAAGAAAATTTGTTGGCCTTTTATCCTTTAACTCATGTCTATTGGGAACTTGAAATTTTATTTCTCTTTGGGTCCTTCTCAGTTTCCCTTTAATTTTTTCCTGCTAAAGCAGAATGCAGTATGGATTTAAAGAGAACATTCTCAATTCTCTCTAAAATTGAGAACATTCTCAATTCTCTCAATTGAGAACATTCTGAATTCTCTCTATCAGTTAACACCTGATAACTAAGATGGCCATCTCTTGGTTATCAGGTGTTATTTCTACCCCACATTTGGAAATGAATCCACAGATAAAAAATTTTTTGTTGTCGTTTTTTGTTTTTGTTAACAAATAGACTTTCTGGAAGGGCTTTGTATACCTGTTTCACGAGGAAGTGGAACCAGTTGCTCTGAGATTTCTTTGAGTCATGATGTAGCACCAAGCTTTAGTACCCGTTTTAGTTAGACCCCACTTAACTTTACACTACAAAGAGCATGATGAAAAGACTCTAGGGGTCCCCAGAAGGAGGGAGTCAACATTCAAGAAGAATTTTGCTCATTTCATTTATCTAACCTTTCATCCTTGGGAAAACCTATAATCTACTCATACCAAAATTGAGCAGAGCAAAGGAGTTATGTTGACTTGAATCCATTTAAGATCATGGGCCTCCACTGGGACCAAAGAGAACTGGACTCAGGAGAAGGAAGGGCAGTATACAGTAGACCACGTCCATTTGTGCTATCCTCTCTGATCCACACATCGCAGGGCCTGGCTACCTCTGCCATTTCATGCCTCTTTCACTAAGATGCCAGAATTTCCCATCTCTGACAAAGACAACACAGAGGACACTATGAGACTGGGGGTTCCTACATAGATTAAGAATTTTTACCAGATCAGTTAGAGCCATGGAACAGCATTGTCCTACAAATGGAGATCTGAGTTCTAGGTCAATATTTGTTCATCTCTAACCTGGGGATTTCTGAGCCTCAGCTTCCTCATCCTTAAAATGAGAAGGTTGGATAAAAGATTGTCTCTGCGGTAGCTTTCAGCTCTAGCATTCTGTGATATTTCCCTTCTCCTCCTCCTCTTCCTCTTTTGGTTTAAAGCAAACCACTGAGCCCAGGGACTGTCTGGTTCAGTGCCCTTGCCAAAGGACATCTGGGATACATGAGGCACTGGGGCTCTGCACACATGACTAGAGCATACTCATGGCCAGATCCATCTTCATTTCCTAGGCAATAAACCACTATCCTCATCAAAACTCTATGTAAATGTATCTATCCTCTGGTATCCAGGGCTATAAGTCATGTTAGGTCATTCTACCATTTTCCTTTATAATCTCTTCTACTTTTTATTTTTTTTCACTAGGTAATGGTGGTGGTTACACTTCTTTTTTTCATACACCTTCAATTCTACAAATATTAATTAAATACCTGCCTAGTTCCCACTACTGGACTGGAGGTCATGCTGGATTAAGCATATATATATTATATATAATATATATATATGTGTGTTTTACATTTATATTATTATACACACACACATACACACATTTGGGAGAGATGAGATTACATAGGAAATAGTTGTATAGGGGCCACCATTTGTAAGTGGGATGTTTTGGACTACATCCAAGACAATTAAATGTCATATTATGTAATGGGGCCTGTATGAGCCATGGGCCATCAACAAGGAGAGGGGGCTATAATGATTTAAGCAAGACTTCATCAAGGAAATAGGGTTATAATTGACTCTTGAATGATGGATAGGTGGAAAAGTGGGAAGGCCTTACAGGATGGGGTTGCAGCCTGAGAAAAGATACTGTATTTAAAATGTTCTTTTGGTTTCAAGCAACAGAAACCACGTGGAGCTTTGCTACTCAGTCACCCCTAAAGTAGTAGCATCGACATCATCTGGGAAATTATTGGAAACAAAGCATCTTGGACCCCACCATAGACCTACTGAATGAGAATGTGCAGTTTAACAGGATCTTCAGGCGAGTCACGTGCACGTTAAACCTTACCTAACATTGGAGTAAGGTAACTATTCTCAGCTTTGAATGCCTACTGGTGACCAAAATCCAGAAATAGCTAAATTAAAACTACCAAATCAAAAAATAGTATTTAGTAAGAATTTATTATATATAAGAATAGTTTATGAACTGGGAGCTTTCAAATTCAAAGACTGGTATGAAGCTCAGGGGCATGAAGTTACGGGATGGCTCATAAAGTAAAAATGAGGAAGTTGTTTATCCTTTACAATGATTGGTTATTACACTGGAGGTTTCTAGACAGCAGGGGATTGGTTAAAAGTGATTATGTCTTACAATTTTTAAGATGACTTAAGTTTCTTTTATGATTGTCAGAGGTATTTACAATAAATAACCTAAGTTTCACTTATGTTCATGAAATAAGATAGGTTTAGTTTTGCTTAAGTGGCCTAGATGGTTTGTCAGCTCAGGGAATTCTCAAGTCCGGTCTCCATTTTGTATTTAATTTTAATATTGGGATCACCTGAGGAACTTTAAAAACAAAAAATACTGGGTCTCGCTCCCATTGACCTGAAGCTAGCTTAAATAGTGGGCAGCGAAAGGGTGAGTTTATTGAAATGTCACTAGAATGTTTCTTGGAATTAGTGAAGAACGAACTCAAGGTGGCCAGGAGCTAAGGTAGCTACAGAGAAATATGAGGTGTATTTCGTGAATTTTCCTTCTAGAGCAGTGCTTCTCAATTTTAATATCTACCACTAAACCAGTCAGCTTTGGGCAGAAGAAGACAGAATGACTACTTTGTATCCAAGGTCATTTTCAGAGAAGGGAAAATTCTGAATGAGGCATCTGCCCTACAAAGTGTCTGCTATAACCACAAGGGCAAAAATGAGCATGGAACATGCACTCAAACAAAAACACAGAGAAGGAGTTTGTACCTCCTTTCAGTTGAAAGCTTCTTCGCTTAGATAACCATGATCATTTTGATATGTAATTTTATTGCTTCTTTGTTTTGAAGGTGTGGAAAAAAATTTCCTTCTCTTCTAGGTTATTTGGCTGGTCTAATAATTAAATTGATATAAGACAAATTAACAGAAAAACAAACACATTTTGTATGTATAGGAGCTCCATAAACATGAGACGCAAAGAGCAGCCAGGCAATTGAGGCTTATATAACATCCCGAGCTAAGGACAGGGGTTGGGGTCTGGGGATACAAAGGGGAGGGAAGCCATTCACAGGAAGACAGAGAAGATATTCGGGAAACAAAGATTACCCTGTTGTGCAGATAAGTTTCTTAGGTAAAAAGAGAACTCTGGTATATGCTCTCTTCCTGGTACAGGCCCCTTTTCCAATGTAAATTTAGGCAGTTGAGGGGGAGGTAAAGAAGCTTTTCCTGAATCTGCTGCATTTTGCTTGCCTTTAGCTCTAAGTAATCCTCAAGCCAAAGAGACATATTTTGGGATAGCAAAATCTGCTCCCCTTCAGTTTCATTTGTTTCCTTTTAGATATTTTGTAAATGGTTAACTTTTTAAAAATCTCTAACAGTACAAAACAGTGTACAATGAAAAGTAAGTCTGCCTTCCACCCTAGATTATCTATCCCGCAGTCTTTTCAGGTTCCATACACAGAGGACCACCACAGTTAAGCCTCTCACACTTGTACTTTACAAAGACCACAGTTTCTAGCTCTGAGTTTGATGAAATAAGCCAATGCCATTGGGAGAGTCTCCATAATCATATTATTACAGAAAGACTTTCCAGGAAAGAAATTGTATGTTAACCATTTGAAATGGAAACAAGTAGATCAAATTAACATCCTAATACCACCTTACCCTTGTATCACAAGACTTTAAATTTTACAAAGCACTTTTGTATGCATTATCTCATTTGATCTTTATATTGATTCTGTGAACTTCTGCAGGGCAGGTATTTTCCCCTGGTCTAATTAAATGTTTTCTGAGGTTCATAAAGGTTATGATTTGTCCTATAATTACGTTTTTCACCAAAATAAATGGACTTCTGAGGGTGTTTTGCATATTTCATGGGTAAAATTGAAATATAGTCAAATATTTATTTTCAACACGTCTCTTAGGAGGCCTCTTGCCCCTGCCTGAAAAATTCTACCCACTAGGATAGGGTATCTGACCCCTTTCTCCAATTAAAACATTCTCTAGGTTTTTCCCGGGCCCAGCTATTATGATTAACTAACCAAACTCAGGTAATGAAGATAATACCTTGCCATTAACTAGAATTTTTCAGTTTACCACACAGCTTCCTATTCAGGCAAGCATCAATTCATTCAACAAATATTCTATCCTACTCTGTGTCAGGTACTGTTATAGACACTGGGGACACCAGACAGGCAAGCCCCCCTCCTGGAGATTCCATTGGGGGAAAAGAGACAAAGAAGAAAACAGATGAATACAAATTTTAGACAATCCTGGGTGCTATAAAGAGAAGAAAACAAAATGATGGGGATAATACAGAGAATGACTCATGGAGGGTGCTCACTACTTTAGATTAGAGGAGTCAAGAAGACTGAGGAGGTAACCTTTGAGCTGAGATTTGAATTCTAGCCCTGGAGCTGTGGCATTTGCTAGCTCTGTGAACCTCAGGCATGTTAGTTAACTTCTTTAAGTATTACAGTTGACCCTTGAACAACACAGAGGGTTAATCTGCCTATAACTTAGAGTTGGCCATCCATATCTACCTCTCCTTCACATCTGCAGATTCAACCAACCAAAGATCTTGTAGTACTGTAGTGTTTACTGTTGAAAAATACCTGAGTATGAGTGGACCCACACAGTTCAAATCCACCTTGTACAAGGGTCAACTGTACTGTATTTCTTTGTAGAAAATGGGTTATATATAGTAGTATAATACTGATATCTACTTCACGGTATCATTTTGAGGATTTAATTGAAGTAATATATGCAGCAAATTACTCACAAAGTTCACTACATAGGTAAGTGCCCAAAAAAGTTTAGTGTGTGGTTATCCATGATTTCACTTTGTCCATGTAAAGAGCCCATTAAATTGTGTTAAGGAAATTGAGATTTATAAAGGTGAAGTGATAATGGGTCACTCAATGTGATGATAACTCGCCCAGGTTGTCTACTTGCAGTTAAACAGAGAGTTCTACCAGCAATTCTATCTTTGAGATACTTTGACAGGTTGAAGACCAGGGAGATTTGGAGACAGCTAACCGTTTTATGCTGTTCAAATCAGAACAGGGCTTGCTATCCCATTCTGAGACTTCTAGAGGGGTATGAAGCAATCACTTTAATGGTCTCTAGAAAGAAAGCATTATAGGGGATCAGTAATACTAAATACAGTAGGTATAAAGCATCTTCACTAGGTTGGTTGAGTGTGTACACCATCACTCGCTCCTGAATAATAAGCAATACTCACTCATTAAAATGAATACTCTCCTGTAAAACTCTAACCTATTTTTTGCTTAGCCCAGTGCATTTTTAATCTAACAGAGTTAGAAAAAAATAATTTACATGTGCTCAAATCATTACATTTCTATATTCAACAGTGTCTGATATACAGAATCTATAAAACTTGTGTTATTACAAACTGATAGGTTGTGGTGCTGCATGATAAAGTCAAACCAACGTTCACAGGAACGATTCACAACCCTAGGATAAAAAGAGCAAACTTCTTAGTGAAAAAATCTGTTCTAAAAGGGAATGCTAAACATGACTTCCTAGGTCCGCCAGAGAGTCAATCACAACATTCCTATTAGGATCCCTAGAATCTTGAATCCCCTTCAGGGCAGAATCTGGGGTCTATTTTCATCAGGTCTTTAGCAAAATGAACAGGAAGAGGCCTGACTCCTGTCCCAAGTAAGGTCAGAGGCCAATGGGCAGGTGCCTTTGAATTACACTCAACAACAATGATAATCCCCTTTTGTTGTTCCACTTAGTAGTTAACATACAGTTGTGTTGAGAAGCCAGAGCTGTTGTATTGAATGAAGAATATGCAGATTGTGACCTGCTGAATGAGGAGACACAAGCCACCACGTGGGGATGGCAGGGAGCTCCCTCAGCATCTTACCTCCTACTTTGGGAACCTGAAACCCATGGGGTCGTTTTGATTGAAGGTGCAGTTTCAATCAATACACCCACACAAAGGAAATCGAATCACAAGATTTATTATTGCTTACAGATCCGGGGTTGGGGGTTGCTGGCAGTGCAGTGAGCCAGGGGAAGGGTAGTCCTTCATCCCAGGTCACAAGCCAGCAGGAGATAGAGAGCAGGGCAGCAAGTACTTATTACCTATAAGGTGGTTGGGGCAGAGGTCACTAACTTTGCAGGCTTAGCTTTAACTGTGGTTATTTTAAAAGGTGTCCCAGGGAAAAGCAAAGCAGGAATTTATGGTGGGCATCCTAAACTCAAGTCCTTATCTAAATGTCCAAACTCTAGGTATGTACAGGGTTATCATACTGTAAAATGCCTGGGCAGCAAGTCAGAAAAACAAAAGTTGATTTTTCTCAAAAGTTCTTTTTCTCATCACAACAGTGTTAACTATGTGCCAACCTTCATTTGGGGCATTCTACATGGATTAACTAATTTAATTCTCACAGCACTCTTACAAGAATAAATACTACGTATTAGTTTGTTAGGGCTGCCATGACAAAATACCACAGAGTGGGTGGCTTAAACAACAGAAATTAATTATCTTGAAGTTCTGGAGACTGGAAGTCCAAGTTCAAGGTACTGGCAATGTTGGTTTCCTCTGAGGCCTCTCTCCTAGGCTTATAGATGGGCCCCCTCTTGCTGCCTCTCCTCTGTGCATGTGCATCCCTGGTGATTGCTCTTCTTCTTACAAGGACAACAGTCATATTGGATTAGGGCCCTACCCTAATGGCCTCATTTTAACTTAATCACCTCTTTAAATATCTTATCTCCAAATATGGTTACATTCTGAGGTACTGGGGGTTAGGACCTCAGCTTATGAATTTTGAGGGAAGGGAGAGACAATTCAGCCCAAAACGTAATATTATTATCTTTGCTCTAAAAATGAGGAAACTGAGGCACTAGGAGATGCCATATTTTGTCCCAGGCAGCACACTTATAAGTGGCAACGCTGAAAATTGAAACCAAGCAATTTGGCTCCTGAGCTAACAAGTTCTTACTCACTACCCGAGAGTACCTTGTGTGACAGGAGGGTGGAATTCCCTGCCCGTTCCTTTAATACCCCTCAGTAGACTGGTTTCTTTGCACAATTTCTCACTATATGTAGGATGGAGGCAAACCTATGACTGTTAGTACTAACTGAATTATTGTTTTTAATTTGGGAGAAGGGGAGGGCAGGATAGCATTTGTTTACCCAAAGAACAGCCTATATTGAGTGAGCATTCCCTAGAAGAGTATCTCCCTGAAGGACAGTCCCATATTTCTTATATCATTATGCTTCCATCTGGGATGCAACACATTCTGTGAAGAATAGAACCAGGGAACCTTGGTTTCTCTCCCAGGTTCCCAATGTCAAGTTTCCCAAGACCTCTCGGTGACTGGGTATGCTCTGTGTTGGTCTCACTTCCTCTTCTCAATGAGGGAGACAAAGGAAAAAGGTGAGGACCAGCCTTGACAGAGAAGACAGTAAAGGTGGCCTGAACGGCCCAAAAACTCTGCTCTCGAGACAACATCATGGAGATCTGTCTGACTTCTGAACAGGTCACATCCCACCTTGCTTGTTTCAAGTTACTTGAGCTGATGTTGTCAACCATGTCTGCTTTCCTCCTTTCTGAAGAGCTGTTTTCAACGGAATCTTTTTCCTTTCGGAAGCAGGAGTGTGAAGAGCAATCTAGTTCCCAGGAAGAAATTTGCATGTGCTCTAACTGTAGAAGCCTGCTTTATGCAGGTACTATTCCAGTGCTGTCGAGGTGGTTTTGAGGAATATTTGTCAGTGACTTCTGAGTCACATACTTCCAGGCCTGTGGGATAAATCCATGATCATTAAGTGCTTTGAAAAACAAAGTCCCTTTAGCTTTCTAAATGTCACACCTGAAAAGATTTTTAAATGGCCAAGTTTCTAAACATTGACCTATTTTGGACAAAGTCAAGAAATTAAGAAATTACCATTAATAAGTTCTACCTGTTGGTTAGCTTCAAAACTGGCTCCTTCTGGATTATGCTTCTCCCTCTGCCATTGACAAGAAACGATCTTGTCGGTCTATTCTTGAATTTTCAAGCTGAAAGAATATCAGAGATTACTTAGCCCAGCTCCCTCACAAAACATGGTGGAATCATTTAATAAGCTTCAGGGGTATGGAGACGGGTTTTCTTTTTCATTGCTCTCTCCAGAGCCTGGCACAATGTTTGGCCTATGATAGGTATGCAACAAGTAGTTTAAAGTGGGGAAATGATTAGGGACTTCTATGCCTGAAAAAGACCTTAAGAAAGGCCATATGATTATTAATTTCCCTAACTTTCTAAAAGCCATGGTAAATCCTCTATAAAATGCACGTTTATCCTGTTGCTGAAGGCTAACAAAGAAAGAAATTTCACAACCTCTGTGGTAAAACTTTGTGTACGCCAATGACCTTCGCTGATCAGTAAATTTCTCTCTGATAGATTCTCTGTTCCTCATTTGCACTATTCCCAAGTTGATTGTTTCTTTGAAGACCAACTTTCAGTTGCCTCTCTGTCATCTCTTTCTCTAGCCTGAATAATCTTTACCATTTTGACTTTTTAGTTAACTCCTTAGTTCTCATTTAGGACCTCTAAGTTTTTCTTGTCCCTCTTAAGAACTAAAAGTACTCTGAATGTACAGAGGTCAAATATGTAAATGATTACAAAAATGTAAATGAGATTTAGGTAAAATCTATTTCAAATGCAAATACACACAAAAATGATAAGGATAAGCCTTTTCTCTTTATTTTAATGGTACTTTCCAATGGGAGCTAAGTTTGGCAAGTAGGGAAGAGTCAAGAAGAGATTTTTTTTTTTATAATGTTTTCCTCCATTGTCCCACATGAATTTTTTTCAGTCCCCCTTACAGTCTGTGCTTGATAATTCTCTAGAGGACTGCTATTTCAAATGTATTGTCATGCCTGTTAGCTGAGTTGCAAATTGTCACCTATCTCTCTTGAGAGTTCTACCGCCTAGTAAGACTAAAGAAAAATCAAGAAAATCATTTCTAATTACTGCAGTACTGAAGCTGACCAGAAACAATGCAGATCCAACCTTATTTTTCACTGGAGCTGCAGAGTCTCAAAGTTCCTGGCTGATTTCCTGTTTAGCAACAGTAGTTGATTTTTAAGAATATGCTATGGTTTCCCAGAACGGGACTGTAGATTGTGGGTATGTTAGAAGAGATGATAAAGGAAGTTTCAGACCTTAATGATAAATTATCATGGGGTTTTGTTTATTTATACAGCTTGAATGCTTCAGAAAATTGAATTTTTATTATGTTTTTATACCTTTAGTTCCTAAGCCTCATCTCATTCCTATGGGGGAAAAAATACTGCATAAAGCACAGCTTGCTAGCTGATGCACACACTGAGAAGGCAGAGTGGACACACAGCCTGTTAGTATCGGGTAGTTTCTTGGCATCCTGCTTCTTTTGAAAACATTATTTCCAATGTTTCCCTAGCTCCAGAGAATAGCATCAAGTGTAAATGGAAATAGGTGTAGTCCTGTGAAGCTGCAAAAATATTGAGAAATTGGTTTTCCACTCTTGTTTTTTCTTTGTCAACATTATACATGCATAAAGATTAGCGTCAAATAATGCAACGGAGTTCTGTAATAATAAAATAATTTTATAATATAATATAATTCTATAATATATGAAAAACAGTGGTCCCTTGACCTTCCCTATATCCTAAATCTTGCTCCCTGGAGATAACTTTCATTTATTTTTGTGGGTTTTTGTTTGTTTGTTTGTTTTGCTGTTTAATGCCATTAATCTAAATCAGCATTGTCCAGTAGAAATATTAGAACCACATATGTCAATTGTAAATGTTCTAGTAGAAACATTTAAAAAGTAAAAAAAAAGTTAAAAATATTTCATTTAACTTAATATGTCCAAAATATTATCTTTGAAGATGTATTCTATATAAAAAGATTAATTAGATATTTTACATTTTTTTCCATACTAAGCTTCTGAAATCCAGTATATAGTTTACATTTACAGCACACCTCTATTTGGACATTAAATTTTCATTAGAAATGTTTGATCTGTGTTTAGATTCCCTATACGTTGAAAAAGGAAATTCACGTACCCAAGTTGTTCCAGACACACTTAAAAGCTTTCCAATAACTGAATTGAGTTTAAGATCTTTAAATTTTAATTGTTTAAAATTAAATCAGCTTAAAAATTCAGTTCCTCAATTAGTCTAGCCACACTTCAGGTGCTCCATATCCACATGTGGATGGTGCCTATTTTATTGGACATTGCAGGTCTAAATGATATGATTATATTGTTTCTTTGTTAGTTTTTGATGTAATCTACTAGTATCCCACTGTTGAAAATTAGACTTAATTCTTTTATCATCCCCAACCTCACACAGACATAGAAGCATATTCTCTTCCTATCTTCCCATCCTTTCCTAATTACATCATTTGATTAAATCAAAATTTATAGTTAGTAGTTGTGTTTGTTTTTTTCCCTTAGCTTTCTATATATGTATTCTTTCCCATGTAAAAATCTCCTTTAATACATTTGGATACATCAGGTATTCTATTAATTTCATCTTCTTGGCAAAAATATCTCCTATAGCCTTTAGAGTGGAGTGTGCTGAGTCTGGCTGTCACCATCATTCTGGGAATTGCCTTTGCCTCTCTTCTAAGTTGGAGTCCATGTGACTTTTATTATCAGCCTTCCTCTTTCTTGGTTTACTCTTCCATTTTGGTAGAAGATATGTCCTAGTTACTTTCCGGAAAAGTTTACATGGGAAAGACGGGTATTTTTTTGAGATTTTTCAAGTTTGAAAATGTATTTATTCTACCCTCACACTTGATTAATGGTTTTGTTGTGTATAGCATTCCAGGTTGAAAATATTTTCCTCATAACGTATTGAAAGTTTGTTCTATTGCCGTCTAGTTTCCAGTATTGCAACTGAGAAAATGTTTGCCATTCTGAATCCAGTACATTGTCTCTGAAAGCATGTAGGATCTTCTCTTTGTCCCAAGTATCCTGAAATTTCATAGTGATATGCTTTGGTAATGGGCCCCTACAATCTGTGGATTGATGTCTTTTAGAAATGGGAATTTTTCTTGAATTATTGCTTTGATTTCCTTCACTACATTTTCTCTGTTACTTTTCTGGAACTCCTTAATATTCTAATGTTGGACTTCTTATAATGATGCTCTAATCCCATTAACCCTTCTCTCCCTTTCCTATCATTGTCTTTTTACTCTACATTCTAAAGATTTCCAATGATGTTGTCTTTAAAACAGTCTACTCTTTTGAGTGTTTTTATTTCTGCTATATTTTTTTAATTTCTGAGATATCTTTCTTATTCCCTGAATGGGGTATGTGTGTGCAAAACATGTTATTGTTTCGTGGATCTTTTTTTATATCATATATCTCAACTGCATAGTCTGTTTCTCCCGTTTCTTTTGTTCAGCTTTTGTATATGTGTTTGTTGTTTTGGTCTCTGTCATTCATATGAGACTTTCCTCATATCCCTAGTCATCCTTTGCTCTCTGTTCATGTTGAAGGATGAGAAATTGAAAAGCCAGTTATAAACTTTGAGCTTGCATGTTTCATTGTAGGGTATTCTGGTTGAGTCATTTCTTTAGAGAATCTCTCATTTCAGTATTTTTAGGTCTTTCCTGTTGTGTTGGTTAGATTCACAAAAAAACACTTTAGATTTGCTGCCTCAATAATGATATCATGAGAGATGAGTGGCAAGAGAGCACTGGGGATCTCAGTATTCAACTAATGCTTCTGTTTTCAATAGAGTACCCAACCCTCAACTATAACTGTTGGCCCCTGCCCAGAGTCTCTATTTTACCCTCTACGGAGTATAAATTCCTAATCTTCTGTCAAGGTATGGGAAGGCTGGTTCTCTAGTGTGTGGAGAAGAAAAGGGGATTTATTAAATCTAATTGTTTCTTAATGTAAAGTTTGACAATGTGAATTGAATTGTTTCTCTTTCTCCATTGTCAGTTTAGGATTAGGCTTTCTTGGGGTTTCTAGATCAGGTACTAGTTACCCATATGCTTTCCAGCTTCCAAAAATTTACTGCTCTGGACACCTTTCATGTTTACTTTTTTTTTTTTTTTTGCGGTACGCGGGCCTCTCACTGTTGTGGCCTCTCCCGTTGCGGAGCACAGGCTCCGGGCGCGCAGGCTCAGCGGCCATGGCTCACAGGCCCAGCCGCTCCGCAGCATGTGGGATCCTCCCAGACCGGGACACGAACCCGTGTCCCCTGCATTGGCAGGCGGACTCTCAACTACTGTGCCACCAGGGAAGCCCACATGTTTACTTTTGATTGTAGATTTATGCCTTTTAAAATATCCCTTTAGTTTTTGGGATAAATCAAAGGCTAGTATTTTTTTAAATCTGCCATCTTTAATTTGAAATCCTATTTGCCATTCTTTTGTGGTTTTTGGAGCATCATTGATTTTTCTGGTACAAATAGTGTATGAAATCCCTCCTTCCCTGAATCGCTAACCCATTGTTCTCTTTTGTGAAAAATTTCTGCAAATCCCAAGCTGCCATTGTAACATCTGCCATCCCATCCCTGTAGTGGTGATGCACAGTGAGGCAATAATTCCTGGATAAGAAAAGGTGGCCAAACCCTCTGTGCAATAAATGATACTAGACAGAATTAAGTGATTCTCATATTGCATTGAGTTTTTCTCTATATAAAAAAGGAAAAACACTTTAGTTTGGGAGAGGGAAAGCAATGACAAATGCTAATGTTGCTCTAATTGCATTCTTTTGAAGTCACTTCAATTTTAATTTATTTTTATCTTAAATAATTTGTCACCAACAAGCTATACCTTAACAACTCTCAAGTACTGAACCAGCACTTAGGTACTATGATGGTGGATCAGACCTTTTCTCTTTTGCTTGCCTACTTTAGACTGTGAAAGGAATAAATCTGTTAAGAGCCCTATATGTCTTTGCATCTTCACCCATTTGTCTTCTATAATTCCAAATCTTTTTGTTTCTAAAGCAGTAGAATTTTTATTTTCTCATTCTACAGTGGTCTATTTGATGCCTTACCCATAAACTCTGCTTACTAGATCTCCAACCTAGACTATAAGACATAAAAATGAGTCCAGTGTATTATTTGCCACTATACCTTGATATTGTGGATGTTAGGCTGATCGCTTCAATAAAGTGTGTAATTAAACACCATGCTGAGCCCCATCTTCTTACATACAACCTAAAATTCAAGGTGAAAAAGATGAACTAGTACTGTCTCTATTTGACTAAAATTATTGGAGTTGTAAAATAGTATCTAGAAGAGAGTGTGGTTCTCATCAAGAGCTCCAGAGATCAACCATATAATGTCCAACAGGTCTTACAACGAGTAGGTGAAGCTTTAACCTCAGGTAGAAGTAAACTATTTTTCATGGAATGTCTAAAGATCATCTGCAGTATTGGTGGTCTATTTTGAAAGAAATCATGAATGCTATTCTAACCACAGGGGTATAATATTGTACTTGTTTCAAAAGAGTTGTTAGTCTATGTAAGACTTGGAGAATTCACAACAATATTTCCAACACAATTCATTGTGCACTTGGTACCCATCAGCTATTATATTTAGCTCTTTATGTCAGCGTCAACAATAGGTGTGACTTGGGTGTCATATTCACGGACCTACTAAAGGTGTTGGTTGCCGTAAGTGAGCTGATATGTAGGAAATCTTTCAAAAGTTTAGTCTTATGTGCTATTTTATCCCCACGTCTAGGTAGTCATATGAAGGGTTGGAGGTTGGGAGGTTGGTAGTGCTGGGGGTTGGTGAGGGGTGCATTTGCTGGAAATAATTCCAACTAGATTCTTGAATTCTATTGCTTATCTTGTTTTCAGCAATAGCCTATGCTGACATTCAAAGATGGCAATTCATGAGATTGGGACAGGTGAGAACATGTTCTATCTATGATCATTTTTTAAAAATAGTTTTTAAAAATTGAATATAGGGCTTCCCTGGTGGCGCAGTGGTTGAGAGTCCGCCTGCCGATGCAGGGGATGCGGGTTTGTGCCCCGGTCCGGGAGGATCCCACATGCCGCGGAGCGGCTGGGCCCGTGAGCCGTGGCCGCTGAGCCTGCACGTCCGGAGCCTGTGCTCCGCAACGGGAGAGGCCACAACAGTGAGAGGCCCGTGTACCACAAAAAAAAAAAAAAAAAAAAAAATTGAATATAACACACCACACAATAATACTTTCTGGTTAAAAAAAAACAAAAGAACTAAGGTTTGCAAAGGTTGATGACTGAAAAACTGTGGTTCAGGCAGGGAGTTCTGCAGCAATTGCTCAGTTGGATTTCCCAAGGTTCACTTTGCTTTGGTCTGATCACCAGAACCCCAGAGACAGAGAACAGCGCCCAGATAACACCTGTCATCCTGCTAAGTGACTTCCTCTGAAACTTATGGATATATTTTCTTTATCACCATAGTATCATCTCTTGCAGAACTACCCATGAAGAACAGATAAATGTCTGGATGGCAGAAGCCATTGCTTTGGGATAAACTCTCTGTGAAAGGTCCACAGTGTTCAGATCAGTACCAAAACAAATGCACATCACACTATCATGCTGGTCACTATGCTATGCCACAGTGAGAAATGGTCTTTATAACAAATGTCACATCAGGAAAGAGGGATATTTTACATTAATTGCCTGTACAAGATACACAAAAAATGGCCAAGAAAAGAGGGCCAAGAAGTCAAGGCTCCAGAAACATTCAATTCACCCCAGCAGAACTTCCTATGGCCAAATCTAGTGTCCTGAATATGCTACTATATTATACAGTAAAGACTCTGATTCTTCTGACTCACCTTTGGGGAATCTTTATAACAACATCTGCTCTCTGTCATGGAAAGCTGTAGTGAAAGTACACTGCATGAGGGTTGAAACATGAAGAAGGTTGTGCCTGAGAGGGCATTGTGAACAACAGGAAACCTTTGGTTGAGTTCTGTTGTAACAAAGTAGGCAGCACCTAGCATGGAGCCTGGTGGGTACTAATTGCTCAAGAAATAACGGAGAATTGTGGATGGTGATGATGATGATAATGACATTGATGATGGTGATGGTGATGATGATGATTTTAGTCTCACATAAGCCAACCATAAGACTTGGACATATCATGATATAATCAATATAATTTTTTCTACCAATCTATTTTTTTCATTCAGAATGCTCTGTTTTATGTATGAAATAGTGACCTTTTAAAAATTCAGTTTTAGAGCTTCCCTGGTGGTGCAGTGGTTGAGAGTCCGCCTGCCGATGCAGGGGACACGGGTTCGTGCCCCGGTCCGGGGAGATCCCACATGCCGCAGAGCGGCTGGGCCCGTGAGCCATGGCCACTGAGCCTGCGCGTCCGGAGCCTGTGCTCCACAGAGGGAGAGGCCACAACAGTGACAGGCCCGCGTACCGCAAAAAAAAAAAAAAAAATTCAGTTTTAGAAACATCATTCTGGCCACTCTCCTAACTAAACAGCTAAAAGCAAAATCAGAGAACTGTTGTGTAAATCAAGGGACCCGTAGTTTTAATCAAAGCAGTAAAATAGTCTATTAAAGAGATGGAAATACTATCTTATTTTATAAATTCTAACTAATGTGTGTGTGTGTGTGTGTGTGTGTGTGTATGTTTCTCCCTTCTTTCCCCATTGGGAGAGAGAGAGAGAGAATAAATGTTACTGAGGAAATATGGCAAATAGCATTATGGAGAACACAAGCTGTTGCTCCAAATAACAAGGTGCCTTTCTCTTCTTATTCTTTGGGTAGGTTTAGGGGAAAGAAGCAGGGTCTTTATAAGGTGGAGAGACAGAAGGAACTTATTTCAGACTAGCCAGGCAAGGTGGATTGGCTTCCCACTAAAAGACAAAGTACCTCAGAAAGAAGTACCCTGGTCATTTTGACTTCCATTTTGGCCTCCTGGAAGTTGGGGCCAAATGCATAGGATGGCTTTTTGACTGTAATTCAGAATGATATCATAAAATTCAAGGTTAGTAAAACTGACACCAAATTGTACATAGGCATATATTTCTTTGAAAAGAAAAAACTAAAACAAAAGAAAATCTTAAAAGCCAAATTATGTCTTTATGGGTTTAAGCAAAGCTTTTTTTTTTTTTTAACTTTTTTTTTTTCAATAGGTGATGGGAATAGTGTGCTAATCTTTTCCCTAAAACACGTGTTTATAGTTTGTGCCTTATCACTTGGACTATATGGTTGTGCCATACTATCACCACCTGGTGGCAGCATACCTAAATTGAGACTTTGCAAGAGTTTTTTTCTTTTTCATTTTAACAATGTGAATATTCCCTTGAAGGGCAACACCGTAAAACTAGAAATATGAAGGACAGAAAATATCACCCATACTCATCCAGGTACTTAGAGCCCATTTGTGGTCACTTATTAGTCCACCTCCCTATAGAAATAGACTATTGTGATCCGATTTCTGCCATTTACTTGTACATTTATTTTCTTGGTTGCTAATTTGAGATAATTTAGCCTTGGCACGGGTATTGAATCCTATTTTTTTCAAGTACTATACAAATTGCCAAGTGTTGGAGATGAGCTTCTGGGCCTTGTGCGTGTGGCTCATGAACGCTTTGATTAACTTGTTAATGAGACAGGTGGAGTCTCATTATGTGAAAGTTTGTCCTGATGAAAAAATTTTAAGTGTATGATAAAGAGGTTGCACAAACAGGATTTGTCGGGGGCAAAATGATGAGATATGTGAAACTCTTCTTCAGTACCCTGCCTTCTTCCCCCTTTGTCAATACCTCAGATCTTTTGCAGTAGCCTTCTCTCTCCAGGGACCTGTTGTAGTTCTCTCCTCCCTGTCCAAAATACAGTTGCTCACCCACCCCTCACCCAGAGCCTGCCCAGGGCTTTCCTGGCCACATTTCCCTAAGCTCTGCAATCAAATGTAAATTGGTCTCTCCTGGATCTTCTCTCAAGCTTTTCAGGATTCTTAATGCAGGGGTTTCCAACCTTCTTTCCACTGCAATGTGTATGTGTGATGACATTCCCATACATACACTACTCCCATCACATACCAGGATTTCTGCAATTCCTTGTGTCCAATCTGTAATTCTTGCCCACTCAAGAAAACATACCCAAATGGGAAGAAGTAGAAGTGGTGATGTTATAGGGCTATCCTTGAAAGTGTTCTATTTTTATTTTAGTTTTTAAATAAATCTTTTAGTAAACAACAAAGACCCACTATACAGGACAGGGAGCTATACTCAATATCTTGTAATAACCTATAATGGAAAAGAATCTGAAAAAATATATGTATGTATATATATATATATATATATATATATATAACTGAATCACTTTGTTGTACTCTTCCACACAAAACTGTAAATTAACTATACTTCGATTTTTAAAAATCTTTTAAACTTCAGAAAATTTTATTCCCCCATATTACTTATGATATCTCACAACTGACTGTGAGACACCAATATGTCAAGACACTTCAATACACTATTCTGGTCATGGTCTGATACAATATGTCAATCATTTTTTCTGAGGATCAAATATTTACTTAAAAATGTCAAGCTGGCTTCCCTCTATACTTCAAAATAAATGGTAACATGAGAAGGAAGAGAGTAACATTTTGATAGATTATTGGGAGAGAGATTTACACGTGATAAGGCCTTTTACTAGCTTTTATTTATTTTGAATTTTATTTTATTTTTATACAGAAGTTTCTTATTAGTTTTCTAATTTATACATAGTAGTGTATACATGTCAATCCCAATCTCCCAATTCATCCCACCACCACCCCACCACCCCTGCGTTCTTGCCTTGGTGTCCATACATTTGTTCTCTACATCTGTGTCTCTGTTTCTGCCTTGCAAACCGGTTCATCTGTACCATTTTTCTAGATTCCACATACATGCGTTAATATATGATATTTGTTTTTCTCTTTCTGACTTACTTCACTCTGTATGACAGTCTCTAGGTCCATCCACGTCTCTACAAATGACCCAGTTTCATTCCTTTTTATGGCTAAGTAATATTCCATTGTATATATGTACCACATCTTCTTTATCCATTTGTCTGATGATGGGAATTTAGGTTGTTTCCATGACCAGGCTATTGTAAATAATGCTGCAACAAACATTGGGGTGCGTCTTTTTGAATTATGGTTTTCTCTGAGTATATGCCCAGTAGTGGGATTGCTGGGTCATATGGTAATTCTATTTTTAGTTTTTTAGGGAACCTCCATACTGTTCTCCATAGTGGCTGTATCAATTTACATTCCCACCAACAGTGAAAGAGGATTCCCTTTTCTCTACACCCTCTCCAGCATTTGTTGTTTATAAATTTTCTGATGATGCCCATTCTAACAGGTATGAGGTGATACCTCATTGTAGTTTTGATTTGCATTTCTCTAATAATTAGTGATGTTGAGCAGCTTTTCATGTGTCTCTTGGCCATCTGTATGTCTTCTTTGGAGAAATGTCTATTTAGGTCTTCTGCCCATTTTTTGATTGGGTTGTTTGTTTTTTTTAATATTGAGCTGCATGAGCTGTTTATATATTTTGGAGATTAATCCTTTGTCTGTTGGTTTGTTTGCAAATATTTTCTCCCATTCTGAGGGTTGTCTTTTTGTCTTGTTTGCAGTTTCCTTTGCTGTGCAAAAGCTTTTAAGTTTCATTAGGTCTCAGTTTTTAATTTTTGTTTTTATTTGCATTACTCTAGGAGGTGGGTCAAAAAAGATCTTGCTGTGATTTATGTCAAAGAGTGTTCTTCCTATGTTTTCCTCTAAGAGTTTTAGAGTGTCCAGTCTTACATTTAGATCTTTAATCCATTTTGAGTTTTATTTTTGTGTATGGTGTTAGGGAGTGTTCTACTTTCATTCTTTTACATGTACCTGTCCTGTTTTCCCAGCACCACTTATTGAAGAGACTGTCTTTTCTCCACTGTATATCCTTGCCTCCTTTGTCATAGATTAGTTGAACATAGGTGCGTGGGTTTATCTCTGGGCTTTCTATCCTGTTCCATTGATTGATGTTTCTGTTTTTGTGCCAGTACCACGTTGTCTTGATTACTATTGCTTTGTGGTATAGTCTGAAATAAGAGAGTCTGATTCCCCCAACTCCATTTTTTCCCTGAAGATTGATTTGGCTATTCAGGGTCTTTTCTGTCCCCATACAAATTTTAAGATTTTTTGTTCTAGCTCTGTAAAACTAGCATTGGAAATTTGATAGGGATTGCAATGAATCTGTGGATTGCTTTGGGTAGTATAGTCATTTTCACAATATTGATTCTTCCAATCTAAGAACATGGTATATCTCTCCATCTGTTTGTGTCATCTTTGATTTCTTTCATCAGTGTCTTATAGTTTCCTGAGTACAGGTCTTTTGTCTCCTTAGGTAGGTTTATTCCTAGGTATTTTATTCTTTTTGTTGTAATGGTGAATGGAATTGTTTCCTTAATTTCTCTTTCAGATATTTGTTGTTAGTGTGTAGGAATGCAAGAGATTTCTGTGCATTAATTTTGTATCCTGCAACCTTACCAAATCCATTGATTAGCTCTAGTAGTCTTCTGGTGGCATCTTTAGGGTTCTCTATATATAATAGCATGTCATCTGCAAACAGTGACAGTTTTACTTTTTCTTTTCTAATTTGTATTCCTTTTATTTCTTTTTCTTCTCTGATTGCCATGGCTAGGACTTCCAAAACTATGTTGAGTTATAGTGGTGAGAGTGGACATCCTTGTCTTGTTCCTGATTTTAGAGGAAATGCTTTCAGTTTTTCACGATTGAGAATGATGTTTGCTGTAGGTTTGTCGTATATGGTCTTTATTATGTTGCAGTAGGTTCCCTCTATGCCCACTTTCTGGGGAGTTTTTATCATAAATAGGTATTGAATTTTGTCAAAAGCTTTTTCTGCATCTATTGAGATCATCATATGGTTTTTATTCTTCAATTTGTTTATATGGTGTATCACATTGATTGATTTGCATACGTTGAAGAATCCTTGCATCCCTGGGATAAATCCCACTTGATCATGGTGTATGATCCTATTAATGTGGTGTTGGATTCTGTTTGTTAGTATTTTGTTGAGGATTTTTGCATCTATATTCATCAATGATTTTGGTCTGTAATTTTATTTTTTTGTAGTATCTTTGTCTGGTTTTGGTATCAGGGTGATGCTGGCCTCATAGAATGAGTTTGGGAGTCTTCCTTCCACTGCAATTTTTTGGAAGAGTTTGAGAATGATGGGTGTTAGCTCTTCTCTAAATGTTTGATAGAATCCACCTGTGAAGCCATCTGGTCCTGGACTTTTGTTTGTTGGAAGATTTTTAACCACAGTTTCAATTTCATTACTTGTGATTGGTCTGTTCATATTTTCTGTTTCTTCCTGGTTCATTCTTGGAAGGTTATACCTTTCTAAGAATTTGTCCATTTCTTCCAGGTTGTCCATTTTATTGGCATAGAGTTGCTTGTAGTAGTCTGTTAGGATGCTTTGTATTTCTGTGTTGTCTGTTATAACTTCTCCTTTTTCATTTCTAATTTTATTGATTTGAGTCCTCTCCCTCTTTTTCTTGATGAGTCTGGCTAAAGGTTTATCAATTTTGTTTATCTTCTCAAGGAACCAGCCTTTAGTTTTATTGATCTTTGCTATTTCTTTCTTTGCTTCTATTTCATTTACTTCTGCTCTGATTTTTATGATTTCTTTCCTTCTGCTAACTTTGGGTTTTGTTTGTTCTTCTTTCTCTAGTTTCTTTAGATGTAAGGTTAGATTGTTTATTTGAGATTTTTTCTTGTTTCTTGAGGTAAGGTAATATTGCTATAAACTTCCCTCTTAGAACTGCTTTTGAGCATCCCATAGGTTTTGGTTTGTCGTGTTTTTGTGGTCATCTCTCTCTAGGTATTTTTTTTTTTTTTTTTTTTTGCAGTAAGCGGGCCTCTCACTGTTGTGGCCTCTCCTGTTGCAGAGCACAGGCTCCGGACGTGCAGGCTCAGTGGCCATGGCTCACGGGCCCAGCCGCTCCATGGCATGTGGGATCTTCCCAGACCAGGGCACGAACCCATGTCCCCTGCATTGGCAGGCAGACTCTCAACCACTGCGCCACCAGGGAAGCCCTTTTTTATGTTTTTTTCCCTGTATTTTATATCTAGTCTCATAGCACTGTGGTTGGAAAAGGTGCTTGATACGATTTCAATTTTCTTAAATTTAACATGACTTGGTTTGTGACCCAAGATATGATCTGTCCTGGAGAATGTTCCATGAGCACTTGAGAAGAAAGTGTAATCTGCTGTTTTCGGATGGAATGTCCTATAACTATCAGTTAAAACTATCTGGCCTACTGTGTCATTTAAAGCTTGTGTTTCCTTATTAATTTTCTGTTTGGATGATCTGTCCATTAGTGTAAGTGAGGTGTTAAAGTCGCCCACTATTATTGTGTTACTGTTGATTTCCCCCTTTACGGCTATTAGCAGTTGCCTTTTGTATTGAGGTGCTCCTATGTTGGGTGCATATATATTTATAATTGTTATATCTTCTTCTTGGATTGATCTCTTGATCATTAGGTAGTGTCCTTCCTTGTCTCTTGTAACGTTCTTTATTCTAAAGTCTATTTTATCTGATATGAGTGTTGGGACTCCAGGTTTCTTTTGATTTCCATTTGAATGGAATATCTTTTTCCATCCCCTCACTTTCAGTCTGTATGTGTCCCTGGATGTGAAGTGGGTCTCTTATAGACAGCATATATACGGGTCTTGTTTTTGTATCCATTCAGCAAGCCTGTGTCTTTTGGTTGGAGCCTTTAATCCATTCAAATTTAAGCTAATTATCAATATGTATGTCTCTGTGACCATTTTCTTAATTGTTTTGTGTCTGTTTTTGTAGGTCCTTTTCTTCTCTTGTGTTTCCCACTTAGAGAAATTCCTTAGCATTTGTTGTAGAGCTGGTTTGGTGGTGCTGAATTCTCTTAGCTTTAGCTTGTCTGTAAAGATTTTGATTTCTCCATCAAATCTGAATGAGATCCTTGCTGGATAGAGTAATCTTGGTTGTACGTTTTTCCCTTTTATCACTTTAAATATATCGTGCCACTCCCTTCTGGCTTGTAGAGTTTCTGCTGAGAAATCAGCTGTTACCCTTATGAGAGTTCCCTTGTATGTTATTTGTCGTATTTTCCTTGTTGCTTTTAATAATTTTTGTTTGTCTTTAATTTTTGTCAATTTGTTTACTATGTATCTTGGTGTGTTTCTGCTTGGGTTTTTTCTGCCTGGGACTCTCTGCATTTCCTGGACTTGGGTGGCTATTTCCTTTCCCATGTTGGGGAAGTTTTTGACTATAATCTCTTCAAGTATTTTCTCGGGTCCTTTCTCTCTCTCTTCTCCTTCTGGTACCCCTATAATGTGAATGTTGTTGCATTTAATGTTGTCCCAGAAGTCTCTCATGCTGTCTTCATTTCTTTTCATTCTTTTTTCTTTATTCTGTTCTGCAGCAGTGAATTCCACCATTCTGTCTTCCAGGTCACTTATCCATTCTTCTGCCTCAGTTATTCTGCTCTTGATTCCTTCTAGTGTATTTTTCATTTCAGTTATTGTATTGTTCATCTCTGTTTGCTTGTTCTTTAATTCTAGGTGTTTGTTCTTTAATTCTTCTTGGTCTTTGTTAAACATTTCTTGCATCTTCTCTATCTTTGCCTCCATTCTTTTTATGAGGTCCTGGAGCATCTTTGCTATCATTATTCTGAATTCTTTTTCTGGAAGGTGACCTATCTCCACTTCATTTAGTTGTTTTTCTGGGGTTTATCTTGTTCCTCCATCTGGTACATACTCATCTGCATTTTCATTTTTGTCTATCTTTTTGTGAATGTGGTTTTTGTTCCACAGACTGCAGGACTGTAGTTCTCCTTGCTATTGCTGTCTGCCCTCTGGTGGATGAGGCTATTTACGAGGCTTGTGGAAGCTCCCTAATGTGAGGGACTGGTGGTGGGTAGAGCTGGCTGTTGCTCTGGTGGGCCGAACTCAGTAAAATTTTAATCTGCTTGTCTGCTGATGGGTAGGCCTGAATTCCCTCCCTGTTGGTTGTTTGGTCTGAGGAAACCCAGCACTGGAAGTCACAGGCTTTTTGCCGGGGCTAATGGCGGACTCCAGGAGGGTTCATACCAAGGAGTACTTCCCAGAACTTCTGCTGCCAGTGTCCTTGTCCCTGTGGTGAGCCACAGCCAGCCCTCACCTCTGCAGGAGACACTCAAACACTAGTAGGTAGGTCTGATTCAGTCTCCTATGGGGTCACTGCTCCTTCCTCCTGGGTCCTGATGCACACACTACTTTGTGTGTGCCCTCCAAGAGTGGGGTCTCTGTTTCCCCCAGTCCTGTCAAAGTCCTGCAGTCAAATCCCCCTAGCCTTCGAAGTCTGATTCTCTAGGAATTCCTCCTCCCATTGTCAGACCCCGAGGTTGGGAAACGTGACATGGGGCTCAGAACCTTCACTCCAGTGGGTGGACTTCTGTGGTATAAGTGTTCTCCAGTTTGTGAGTCATCCACCCAGCCATTATGGGATTTGATTTTGTTGTGATTGCCCCCCTCCTACCATCTCATTGTGGCTTCTCCTTTGTCTTTGGATGTGGGGTATCTTTTTTGGTGAGTTCCAGTGTCCTCCTGTCAATGATTGCTCAACAGTTAGTTGTGATTCTGGTGCTCTTGCAAGAGGGAGTGAGCACACATTCTTCTACTCCGTCATCTTGAACCAATCTCTTACTAGCTTTATTTTTTTTTTCTTCTTCTTCTGTACGTGAGCCTCTCACTGCTGTGGCCTCTCCCATTGCGGAGCACAGGCTCCGGACGCACAGGCTCAACGGCCATGGCTCATGGGCCCAGCCGCTCCGCGGCATGTGGGATCTTCCCGGACCGGGGCACGAACCCGTGTCCCCTGCATCGGCAGGCGGACTCTCAACCGCCACCAGGGAAGTCCTCTTACTAGCTTTTTAATAGTATCAGGTAGTCAATTTCTTATGCTGCCTATGCACAACATCAACGCTTTGTACTTTCCTCCATCTTGGCTTAGTAGGCATCTATTAGATTATTTCCCCAGCACACCTTTTGGAAGGATTGAAACTGTTTGATCTACATGATTGTAGCTGAAGCTGTCAGAGTGAGACATTGCAACCTCAGCTCCTAGCCAGGCTTGTTATTTACCAAGGATGAGCTGAACCAATTTAGATATGGAGATGACAAGAAAACCAGTTTGTTTTTGGGTGACTGGACAAGAACATGGAATCCTGAGCACTGAGGTTGCATTGTTTTCTATGATGTGGATAAAAGCAGCAGCAAAGCCTGGACTGCAGAGCAAAATAGAGAAATCTCACATGACATTTAATTTCTCACTTTAGCTTCTTCTTGAAACCCAGTTACATTTCTGTCCATGCGTTCTCTGAAACACTCCTTTATCCTCATTATAATCTCTCTTTTTTTTTCTTAAGCTACATTGAGTTGGTATTCCATTACTTTCAAGTAAAGAATTCCTAAGCAAAATATCTAGTAACATAATATTTCATTAAATACATTTATAGTCTCTTTCTTCAGAGGGAAGGGTCTTTGGGATGTGATTTTAAGAATGTGATAAGTTCTTTTACTGCTTTTTCTCATTTTTTTACTTGACAAAAGGGAAATTAAAAGTATATTACTTATCTGTTTTTATTACATTTAAATATAATCTCTTAGAAGGGAAGGACCATGATTTTTTTTGGTATCAAGCCTAAAGTGTCTGGCATGGCATCATATACATGACAGAGCCTAATAAATACTTCATCATAATGTTGCATTTGATTACAAAAGGGAAAAACCTCAATTGACCATGGACTTAGAGAAGAACAAGATAGAGGAAAAGTTGTGATCAAAGAACATTTAGGAGACTGTATTTTCCAAAGATGACTGCAATGCGAGCTCCCATCCCTCATGCTCTCTAGAAAGTTGCCACTCCTCCATCAAGATGTACAGTCTAGTTCCTCTCCCTCTTAAATCTGGCTAGGTTTGTGACTTGCTTGTAACCAGTAATGAGGAAGAAATAGTGCAGTAGGATTTCTGAAGCTAGGTCTTGGAAGGTTTCTTCCTTGTTTTCTGGAACAATCACTTTAAACAATTATTTTATTTTGTTAATTGAATGAAAGAGTTTTTAAATTCTGTAGTGCTTTACAATTTTCAAAAGTTTCACACACAATTTCATAATAATGCTTTTATTTTTCTCCTACCCTTATATTGCCCCTCCACACTTCCCTCTCCCCACTGGTAAGCACTAGTTCTTTTTATCTGTGAGTCTGCTTCTTTTTGTTATATTCACTAGTTTGTTGTATTTTTTAGATTTCATATATAAGTGACGTCATACAGTATTTGTCTTTCTCTGTCTGACTTACTTCACTTAGCATAATACCCTCCAAGTCCATCCATGTTGCTGCAAATGGCAAAATTTCCTTCTTTTTTATGGCTGAGTAGTATTCCATTATATATATATACCACATCTTCTTTATCCAGTCATCTGTTGATGGACACTTGGGTTTCTTCCATATCTTGGCCATTGTGAATAATGCTGCTATGAACATTGGTGCGTGTATCTTTTTGAATTAACATTTCTGGGATTTTTTTGGATATATACCCAGGAGTGGAATGCTGAGTCATTAGACACCCTGTAAGCAGTCTAACAGCCCTGAGACTGCCACACTGTGAAGAAGCCCCAGTCAGCCTAGGCTAGTTCTCCATATGGAGAAGCACTGAAAGTGCAGGAAGAGAGAGATGCCTGGCCAGCCTCCTCTGCTCCAGCCCACCACTATCTGGCTCCAGCCACTGTCTGGCTGCAATTACATGGGAGACTCCAAGCCAGAAACTCCCAGATGAACACTTCCTGACTTCCTGACCCCTGGAAGCCATGAGAGGTGATAACATAACTGTTGACATTTTCAGCCTTGACATTTTGAAGTGATTTGTTACGAAACAATAGTAACTAGAACAGGAAGAGTAACTTCAAAATCTGCAGAATGGGAGTTCAAATATAAACTGCACAAGTAATCCTGATGAATAGCAGACATCTAGAGGAATTCTATTTATCCATCTCTCCAATAAGATAGCGAGTTAAGAAAGCATAATTAATAGATTATAGATGGGAAGCACAGTAGCAAAGTCATTCTAACTAGTAGTGGTACTCACAGCCTTCTACAGTCATGTAAGGGTCATTAACAAACAAGCAGAGAAACCACAAAAACATTCGTGGGTCAGAACCTCAAAGCAGAGGGGATGAGAAAATGCATTATTCTTAGCTGTATTTTTTTCTCTTAAAAATAAATCTAGCCTCTCTTAAAAATAAATAAATCTGGCCTTTCTTTAGAGCAACACCATTTTATTTAGTGCTTTCTATATCTATTGCTCCCATATGTGAAAGTGGTGGTAATGTGACAGATGATGGATTTGGTGGTGAAATTGTTTTGGTTACTCAATGATTGTCAGTCTGTAGTGATGTATAGTCACAAAAAAAAGCTTATAGACAATTGAAGGGAAGGAAAAGGAAGAAGAGAAAAATCAGTTTAGGTATAATGGCTTATCCTGCTAATTTACTAACTAAATTAATAGTTACTGTAAGTTCTGATACGCATATGCCCCTTACAAAATAATTGACTCAGATAGCAAATTGCCCATATAGGTCATTGCCATCCCTCTTTGTAGGATACCATGTAACATGCTCTATATAACCAGGGGAAGGTGATTGGCTGGAGAAACATTGACAATGGAATCTGTGGATGAAACTGTGGCTTTGCTGTAAGTGATGTTGAGCAATACTTAAAAGAATTCCCATGCAACCTTCCAACTTTAGGATGAAAAAAAAGTTTCTTCCTGATACTTTAGCAATTAAAATGCAGTTACCTACCCTAACCTTAGCACTCAGAGAAAGCTATTTCATCTATGAATTTCCAGGACAGCAAGCTAATTTTACCTGTTTGACTCAGCATATCCAAATAGTACATATAAGTTTTACTCAGTATTTTAATTGCTTTTCCCAACTACATATGAGAAGAACTTTGACAGTCTAGGAAAGTATATTAATTTTCTCTAGGGTCCCAGAACATGGAAGCTGTAATTTGCCAAATGGCACCCTTGTGGTCTATAAGTTGATGCAGCTTCTCCAAGTGTCTAACTTTCCCCCGGGGAGGAGTGGAAGCCCTTGGAGAATTTGGCTTTTTAACAATGAAAAGATGTGAGGTTCACTCAACGAATGTGGATCTGAAGTAAAATATGGCTCTTTTGGGGCAGTTCGAGATTTTGTCTCTGACAATCCCTTTTCACAACTCTCTGATAGACTGTTGAATCCGGGGAGAAAACACCTTGTGAGTGAAAGTATGTATGGCAAATATTAATGAATACTAAGTTAGTCCTGCACTGCATGGAAATTTAAAATGCAATGGTTCTAGTTAAAATCAATTTCTTCCAGAAAATAAAGATTGGTTCCATCCAAAATAGTACGTGATGGAGAAATGCCCTGACTTAACAGCTATGTATTTAAGTGATAAATATACTCATCTGCAAAGCCTGATGTTTGTGACCATTTCATTATAACTGTCATTATTTTACTGAATTAGCATAGTTTTAAGAACAATCTGGCTAGAAAACAGATGCCCTGGCTCTGATAATATAGAGTTACCATATTCCTAAGCTAGCATGATTTCTTCTTGGGTTCATTTATTTCTTTAGAACATTTTTTGAAACAAGTAGCTTAGCCCTGAATGACAGAAATAGGGAAAAACACTGTGTTTGCCCTCCCTACCATCCTCTCACCTGCCAGAGAGCTCCAGGTAATTGTGTTTATTGAGGTGACATTCACATAGCATAAAACTGACCATTTTAAAGTGTAAAATTGAGTTGCATTTAGTACATTCACAATGTTGTATGACTATCACTTCTATTTAGTTCCAAAACATTTTCATCACTCTAAAAGGAGACTCCATACCTATCAAGCAGTAATTCTCCTCTCCCCTCTCCCTCTAGCCCATAGCAACCACTAACCTGTGTTATGACTCTGTGGATTTACCTATTCTGGATATTTCATATAAATGGAATCATACAACATTTGGTCTTGTATGTCTGGCTTCTTTCACTTAGGATAATGTTTTCAAGGTTCATACACATTGTAGCATGTGTCAATACTTCATTCTTTTTTATGGCTGTATAATCCTCCATTGTATCTTTCTTTCTCCATTCATCTGTTGATGGGCATTTGGAATGTTTCCACCTTTTGACTATTGACAACAGTCATGCTATGAACATTTGTGTACAAGTTTTTGTTTTCAGTTCCTTTGGGTATATAGAAGTATAATTGCTGGGTGATATGGTATTTCCATGTTTAACGTTTTGAGCAACCACTAAACTGTTTTCCAGCATGGCTGAACCATTTTACATTCCTACCAGCAATGTATGAGGGCTCCAATTTCTCCACATCCTCACCAACACTTTTTATATTTTTTTATTCTAGCCATCCTGCTGAGTGTGAAATGTTATCTCACTGTGGTTTGGGTTTGCAGTTCCCTAACCACTAATGATGTTGAGCATCTTTTCATGTGTTTATTAGCCACATGCATATCTTCTTTGGAGAAATATCTATTCAAGTCCTTTGTCCATTTTTTAATGAGTTGTTTGTTTTTTTGTTGCTGAGTTGTAAGAGCTCTTTATATCTTCTGGATACTAGCCTTTTATTGGATATATGAGCTCTAGGTAATTTTGAAATGTACTGTGCTAGCTGTAATATTACACATTCCTAGTGAAAGATAGTTGGTAGCAATCTTTCATGGAAATTCCTGGACCTTCCTCAAAAGAAGAATGGGATCTAGACCAATGGCTTGACCTTATGTACAGAAAGACCCAAGTGAAAAGATAATTTAGCACTTATGTCTCAGAACCTAATAAATATCTGCAGTGGAAGGCAGATTGAATTCCTTGTTTGCCATTTCAGTTCAAAAGCAAATGTCTAACTCTCCTTTTGCCCTGGATACAATGGAATATGTTTGAGGCATGAACTGAATCCTTCTTACCTTGGAAAATTAGTGCAGTGTAACAAGCTAGAGGGAAGGCATTTTCTCATTCATAAGAGAAATGTTAGATGGAACTAGAATTGTCTAGCCTAGAGAGCAAAAAACTCAGGGGATATGATAGCTCTCTACAAATATTTTAAGGGCTGTCATGTGGAAGAGCAATTAGAATTGTTTTACACATGCCCAAAGGGTAAAACCCAGACCAATGGGTGGAAAAATTTCAGGGAGACAGGTTTTCAATTCTATTAAAGGTTAAAACATTCTAATAGTCAAGACAGTCCAAGGCTGGAATGGGCTGCCATGACAGGAAGTGGGCTTCACATCCCTGGATACAGGAATGCATAGCTCTTGAGTCAGACAGACAGATTAGAACCTCAGCTCTGCATACACACTAGGTGTGTCACCTGGGGCATGACTCAGTCTCTTCAAGCCTCAATTTTCTCATATATAAAATGGGGCTAATAGTGGCTACCTTATAGTAATGCTATGATGACTAGCTGTTCAGTCCGAGGCATATTCCCACTGAGTGCAAAGGTAAGTAAAATCAACAGAACTGTTTTCATGGTGTTTTTCTCTCTTTCTCCCTCTCCTTCTCTTTTCTTCCTTTCCCTCACTCTCACTCTCCCTCCTCACCTCTTTTTTTCCTCTCCTCCATTCTGATCTATGTGCTTATAGTTACATTTGCCTGTGTTAAATATGCATATGGTACAGCTCTTTTCTAATATGATAGTTATGAAGTGTTCAGGCAGTAGTTAAATAACTCCTTGTCAGAGATGCTACCTAAGGAACTCAATGTTGGGTAGTAAATGAGACTAAATAGTCCCATCCCCACATTCAATGTAGGTTGTGTTGAGTCATATTTAAAAACCAGATCATCTTAACTGTTCAGTTTGTTTGCCTTGGGAAAACAAACAAACCATTCCCCTTCCACTTCCCTTCCCTCTCCTTCCTGAACTATTTAGTCCTAAAGTCATTTGAAGGGTACAAGCAAGGTAGGCGTCCGTACTGTGAGGGACAGGGACAGCTAATGGGCCTAGAGAAGGGTGTCAAAGGCAAAACAGGGTCAGGGAAGCATCCACACATATGGGTGACCAAGTAAGGGGTGCCAGAGCAAAAAAAGAGTGAAGAGGGTACCCTGTGGAGGGACAGCCCAGAAATAGGTAGCCTAGGGAGGACTGTCAGAGCCTGAGCTCACATGGGAGATGGATTAGTAAGGTCTGTGGGAGCACAAGCAGGATTAGGAGGAATCCACATTGTGGACAGTGACAGCTGTGTAGCATGGAGTTCAGAGCCTAAGTAGGACAAAAATATTTGCTCAGGGGAGGACATGGCACCAACAATGGGAAGTTAGTACATGTAAGAGGATTTATCAAATAATCAGTGAATTAAGAATAATGGGAGCAAGGTTTCTCACTATCTGAGAAAAGTTAAAATATGGAAAAGGAAAAAACTAGAATGAACCCTGTGGTGCTGGATTGGAATTTAAGTTATTGGTGTCAACTCATAGTTATCAGTATGCATAATTAGATAAAATTAATAGATGTTAACTTGTGTGTATGTATGTATGGTATGTAATACACATGTCCTCTAGTTCTGTTCATGGAGAGGGCCTGGGAACAGTGACAACAATCACATCTACCATTCAGATCTTGATTCATCAATACCCTTCTCCACAAAAAGGAACAATGACTCTTTGCAGAAATGGATGATTTTGGAGCTAGGGCAGGGAAAATACAAAATGATCATAGAATAGCATGTGATAGAAAGTAAGAGGGTACTCAAAGAATAATGAGGACATATCTAAAGGACAGAGGAGCCAGTTTGAATGAGTCTCCCACTAGCCAAATCTGGGACAATGTTAAAAGTAAATACTAAATTTATGGATGACATGATCCTATATGTAAAAATTGCCAATGAATCTAATAAAAAAAACCTTCTAGGGCTAATAAAAGAATTCAACAATATTGCCAAATACAAGATCAACACAGCAAAGACAATTGTTTTAATATATAAGAGTAATCAATAATCCAAAAAGGAATTTCAGAAAACATTTATATTTACAATAATATCCAAAAGAATAAGCTACCTAGGAATAAATTTAACCAAATAGGAGCAAAAATTGTACATGGAAAACTATACAACATAGTTGAAAAAGATTAAAGAAGACATGAATAAATGGAAATACATTTTGTGTCCATGGATTGGAAAACTTAATGTTGCTAAGAAGGCAATACTCCTCAAAGCAATCTATAGATTGAATGTGTTCCCTATCAAATTTCCAAAGGCCTTTCTTTTTCAGAAATGGAAAAGCCTATCTTAAATCTATATGGAATTGCAATAGCCAAAAACACACAAATAAAAATGTAAAAGGAGACCAAAATGAGAGGACTCATATTTCCCAATTTCAAAACTTACTGCAAGCCTACAGTTATGAAAATACTGTGGTGCTGGCATTGTGATAGGCATATAGACCAATAGAATAGAATTGAGAGTCCAGCAATAAAACCATTCCTTTATGACCAATTGATTTTCAACAAGGGCACCAAGACCATTCAGTGGGGTTAAGTATAGTCTTTTCAAGAAATGATGCTGGGACAATTGGATATCCAAATGCAAAGGAATGAAGATGAACCCCTACCTCACACCACATACAAATATTAACCCAAAATGGATCAACACTCTAAATAAAGAGCTAAAACTAGAAAACTCTTTGAAGTAAACATAGGTTTAAATCCTCATGACTTTGTGTTTGATAATGGACTCCTAGATATAAAGAATCCATTAGAATTGGATTGGAATTCATCAAAATTAAAAATTCATCAAATTGAATTTTTAGGTTGGAATTCATCAAAATTAAAAATATTTTTGCTTCAAAGAACATTATCAAGAAAGTGAAAAGACAACCTACATAAAAGGGAAAAGTATTTGCAAATCATAATAGCTGTTAAGGGTCTATTATCCAGAATATATAAAGAACTCTCACAGAATTATCTTATAGAAAATATAAAGAACTCAACTTCAAAAAAGACAATCCAATTTGAAAATAGGTAAAAGACTTTAATAGACATTTCTGTAAATAAGATATTCAAATAGTAAACAAGCATAGGCAAAGATGCTCAATATCATTAGTCACTAGGGAAACACACATCAAACTCTCAAAGAGATATCATTTTATACCCACTAGGGTAGCTAGAATCAAATAACAGAAAATAATCAGTGTTGGTGAGGATGTGGAGAAATCAGAACCCTTATACATTGCTGGTGGGAGTGGAGAATGGTTCAGCTACTGTAGAAAACAGTACAGGGAGACCTTCAAGATGGCTGAGGATTAAGACGAGGAGATCACCTTCCTCCCCACAAATACATCAGAAATACATCTACATGTGGAACAACTCATACAGAACACCTACTGAACGCTGGCAGAAGACCTCAGACTTAGCAAAAGGCAAGAAACTCTCCATGTACCTGGGTAGGGCAAAGAAAAGAAGAAAAAACAGAGAAAAAAGAATAGTGACAGGACCTGCACCACTGGGAGAGAGCTGTGAAGGAGGAAAAGTTTCCACACACTACGAAGCCCCTTCACTGGTGGAGACGAGGGGTGGCAGGGGGTAAGCTTTGGAGCCATGGAGGAGAGTGCAGCAACAGGGATGCAGAGGGCAAAGCGAAGAGATTCCCACACAGAGGATCAGTGCCAACCAGCACTCACCAGCCCCAGAGGCTTGTCTGCTCACCCGCTGGAGTGGGTGGGGGCTGGGAGCTGAGGCTCGGGCTTTGGAGTTCAGATCCCAGGGAGAGGGCAGGGGTTGGCTGCGTGAACACAGCCTGAAGTGGGGTAGTGCGCCATAGCTAGCCAGGAGGGAGTCCGGGAAAAAGTCTGGACCTGCCTAAGAGGCAAGAGGCCGTTGTTTCAGGGGGTGCAAGGAGAGGGGATTCAGAGCACTGCCTAAATGAGCTCCAGAGACAGGCATGAGCCATGGCTATCAGTGCAGACACCAGAGACGGGCATGAAATGCTAAGGCTGCTGCTGCAGCCACCAAGAAGCCTGTGTGCAAGCACAGGTCCCTATCCACACCTCTGCTCCAGGGAGCCTGTGCAGCCCGCCACTGCCAGGGTCCTGTGATCCAGGGACAACTACCCCAGGAGAACACATGGTGCACCTCAGGCTGTTGCAATGTCACATCAGCCTCTGCTGCCGAAGGTTCACACCGCATTCTGTACCCCTCCCTCCCCTAGGCCTGAGTGAGCCAGAGCCACCTAATCAGCTGCTACTTTAACCCCGTCCTGTCTGAGTGAAGAACAAACACCCTCAGGTGACCTACACGTGGAGGCAAGGCCAAATCCAAAGCTGAACCCCAGTAGCTGTGCAAATAAAGAAGAGAAAGGGAAATTTCTCCCAGCAGCCTCAGGAGCAGCGGATTAAATCTCCACAATCAACTTGATGTACCCTGCATCTGTGGAATACCTGAACAGACAACGAATCATCCCAAAATTGAGACGGTGGACTTTGGGACCAACTATAGACTTGGGGTTTGCTTTCTGCATCCAATTTGTTTCTGGTTTTATGTTTATCTTAGTTTAGTATTTAGA
Organism: Phocoena phocoena; assembly: GCF_963924675.1. Classification (NCBI taxonomy): domain Eukaryota; kingdom Metazoa; phylum Chordata; class Mammalia; order Artiodactyla; family Phocoenidae; genus Phocoena; species Phocoena phocoena. Next base: position 81,581,753 of record NC_089240.1, on the reverse strand, counting down.
GTTTATTATCATTGCTAGATTTGTTTATTGATTTTGTTGCTCTCTTCCATTTTTTTAATATATATATATATTTTTTCCTTTTTTCTCTTTTTGTGAGTCTTTATGCATATGCTTCTTTGTGTGATTTTGTCTGTACAGGCTTGCCTTTACCATTTGTCCTAGGGTTCTGTCTGTCCTTTTTTTTTTTTTTTTTTTAGTATACTTTTTAACACTTGTTATCATTTGTTTTCTGGCTTGGTTGCTCTCTCTTTCAGTTTTTAAATTACTTTTCATTTTATAAATTTTTAATACTTTTTTTAATCTTAATAACTTTCTTTTCTTTTCATTTTTTCTTTCTTGTTTTCCTCCCTTTCCTTCTGAGCCGTGTGGCTGACAGGGTCTTGGTGCTCCAGCTGGGTGTCAGGCCTGTGCCTCTGAGGTGGGAGAGCCAAGATCAGGACATTAGTCCGCCAGAGACCTCCCAGATCCAAGTAATATCAAATGGCAAAAGTTCTCCCAGAGATCTCCATCTCAACGCTAAGACCCAGCTCCACTAAATGACCAGCAAGATACAGGGCTGGACACCCTCTGCCAAACAACTAGCAAGAAAGGAACACAACCCCATCCATTAGTAGAGAGGCTGCCTAAAATCATAACAAGGTCACAGACACCACAAAACACACCACTGGACACGGTCCTGCCCACCACAAAAAGAAAATCCAGCCTCATCCACCAGAACACAGGCATGAGTCCCCTCCACCAGGAAGCCTACACAACCCACTGAACCAACTTTAGTCACTGGGGGCAGACACCAAAAACAATAGAAACTATGAACCTGAAGCCTGTGAAATGGAAACCACAAACACAGTAAGTTAGGCAAAAGGAGAAAACAGAGAAACACACAGCAGATGAAGGAGCAAAGTAAAAACACACCAGACCAAACAAATGAAGAGGAAATAGGCAGTCTACCTGAAAAATAATTCAGAGTAATGATAGTAAAGATAATCCAAAATCTTGGAAATCAAATGGAGAAAATACAAGAAACGTTTAACAAGGACCTAGAAGAAATAAAGAGCAAATAAACAATAATGAACAACACAATAAATGGTTTAAAAATTCTCTAGAAGGAATCAATAGCAGAATAACTGAGGCAGAAGAATGGAAAAGTGACCTGGAAGATAAAATAGTGGAAATAACTACTGCAGAGCAGAACAAAGAAAAAAGAATGAAAAGAATTGAGGACACTCTCAGAAGACCTCTGGGACAACATTAAACAAACCAACATTCAAATTATAGGGGTGCCAGAAGAAGAAGAGAAGGTAAAAAAAGGGACTGAGAAAATATTTGAAGAGATTATAGCTGAAAACCTCCCTGATATGGGAAAGGAAATAATCAAGTCCAGGAAGCACAGAGAGTCCCATACAGGGTAAATCCAAGGAAAAACACGTCAGGACACATATTAAGCAAACTATCAAAAATTAAATACAAAGAAAAAATATTAAAAGCATCAAGGGGAAAACAACAAATAACATAAAAGGGAAACCCCATAGGGTTAACAGCTGATATTTCAGCAGAAACTCTGCAAACCAGAAGGAACTGGCAGGACATATTTAAAGTGATGAAAGGGAAAAACATAGAACCAACATTACTCTACACAGCAAGGATCTCATTCAGATTTCATGGAGAAATTAAAACCTTTACAGACAAGCAAAAGCTAAGAGAATTCAGCACCACCAAACCAGCATTCCAACAAATGCTAAAGGAACTTCTCTGGGCAAGAAACACAAGAGAAGGAAAAGACCTACAATAACAAACCCAAAACAATTAAGAAAATGGTAATAGGAACATACATATTGATAACAACCTTAAATGTAAATGGATTAAATTCTCCAACCAAAAAATAAAGACTGGCTGAATGGATACAAAAATAAGACCCTTATATATGCTGTCTACAAGAGACCCACTTCAGACCTAGGGACACATACAGACTGAAAGTAAGGGGATGGAAAAAGATAATCCATGCAAAAGGAAATCAAAAGAAAGCGGCAGTAGCAATTCTTATATAGGACAAAATAGACTTTAAAATAAGGACTATTACAAGAGACAAAGAAAGACACTACATAATGATCAAGGGATCAATCCAAGAAGATATAACAACTGTAAATATTTATGGACCCAACATAGGAGCACCTCAATACATAAGGCAAATTCTAACAGCCATAAATTGGGAAACAGACAGTAACACAATCATAGTAGGGGACATTAACACCCCACTTTCACCAATGGACAGATCATCCAAAATGAAAATAAATAAGGAAACACAAACTTTAAATGACACATTAAACATGATGGACAAAATTGATATTTCTAGGACATTCCATACAAAAACAACAGAATACACTTTCTTCTCAAGTGCTCATGGAACATTCTCCAGGATAGATTATGTCTTGGGTCACAGATCAAACCTTGGTAAGTTTAAGAAAATTGAAATCATATCAGGTACCTTTCCAACCACAACACTATGAGACTAGATATGAATTGCAGGAAAAAGTCTGTAAAAAATACAAACACATGGAGGCTAAACAATACACTACTAAATAACCAAGAGATCACTGAAGAAATGAAAAAGGAAATCCAAAAATACCTAGAAACAAATGACAATGAAAGCACAACAACCCAAAACCTATGGGATGCAGCAAAAGCAGTTCTAAGAGGGAAGTTTATAGCAATAAAATCCTACTTCAAGAAACAAGAAACATCTCAAATAAACAATCTAACCTTACACCTAAAGCAATTACAGAAAGAAGAACAAAAACACCTCAAGTTAGCAGAAAGGAAGAAATCATAAAGATCACATCAGAAATACATGAAAAAGAAATGAAGGAAACAGTAGCAATGATCAATAAAACTAAAAGCTGGTTCTTTGAGAAGATAAAAAAAAATTGAAAAACCATTAGCCAGACTCATCAAGAAAAAAAGGGAGAGGACTCAAATCAATAGAATTTGAAAGGCAAAAGGAAAAGTAACAACTAACACTGCAGAAATACAGAGGATCATGAGAGATTACTAAAAGCAGCTATATGCCAATAAATTGGACAACCTGGAAGAAATGGACAAATTCTTAGAAAAGCACAACGTTCTGAGACTGAACCAGGAAGAAATAGAAAACATAAACAGACCAATCCCAGGCAATAAAATTGAGACTATGATTTAAAATCTTCCAACAAACAATAGCCCAGGACCAGATGGCTTCACAGGCAAATTCTATCAAACATTTAGAGACGAGTTAACAACTATCATTCTCAAACTCTTCTAAAATATACCAGAGGGACGAACACTCCCAAACTAATTCTACAAGGCTACTATCACCCTGATACCAAAATCAGAGAAGGATGTCACAAAGAAAGAAAACTACAGGCCAATATCACTGACGAACATAAATGCAAAAATCCTCAACAAAATACTAGCAAAGAGAATCCAACAGCACATTAAAAGGATCATACAACATGATCAAGTGGGGTTTATCCCAGGAATGCAAGGATTCTTCAATATATGCATATCAATCAATGTGATAAACAGTATTAAAAAACTGAAGGAGAAAAACCATATGATCATCTCAATAGATGCAGGAAAAGCTTTTGACAAAATTCTACACCGATATGATAAAAACCCTCCAGAAAGTCGGCATAGAGGGAACTTACCTTAACATAATAAAGGCCGTATATGAAAAACCCCCAGCCAACCTCATCCTCAATGATGAAAAGCTGAAACCATTTCCACTAAGATCAGGAACAAGACAAGGTTGTCCACTCTTACCACTAATATTCAACATAGATTTGGAAGTTTTAGCCACAGCAATCAGAGAAAAAAAAGAAATAAAAGGAATCCAAATCGGAAAAGAAGAAGTAAAGTTGTCACTGTTTGAAGATGACATGATACTATGCATAGAGAATTCTAAAGATGCTACCAGATAACTACTAGAGCTAATCAATGAATTTGATAAAGTAGCAGGATGCAAAATTATTGCACAGAAATGTCTTGCATTCCCATACACTAATGATGAAAAATCTGAAAGAGAAATTAAGGAAACACTCCCATTTACCACTGCAACAAAAAGAATAAAATACCTAGGAATAAACCTACCTAAGGAGACAAAAGACCTGTATGCACAAAACTATAAGACACTGATGAAAGAAATTAAAGATAATACAAACAGATGGAGAGATATACCATGTTCTTGCATTGGAAGAATCAACATTGTGAAAATGACTATACTACCCTAAGCAATCTACAAATTCAATGCAATCCCTATCAAACTACCAATGGCATTTTTCACAGAACTAGAATAAAAAATTTCACAATTTGTATGGAGACACAAAAGACCCCGAATAGCCAAGCAATCCTGAGAAAGAAAAACAGAGCTGGAGGAATCAGGCTAGCAGAGTTCAGACTGTACTACAAAGCTACAGTAATCAAGACTGTATGGTACTGGCACAAAAACAGAAAGATGGATCAATGGAACAGGATAGAAAGCCCAGAGATAAACCCACGCACATATGGTCACCTTAGTTTTGATAAAGGAGGCAAGAATATATAATGGAGAAAAGACAGCCTCTTCAATAAGTGGTGCTGGGAAAACTGAACAGCTACCTGTAAAAGAATGAAATCAGAACATTCCCTAACACCATACACAAAAATAAACTCAAAATGGTTTAAAGACCTAAATGTAAGGTCAGACACTATCAAACTCTTAGAGGAAAACATAGGCAGAACAGTCTATGACATAAATCACAGCAAGATCCTTTTAGATCCACCTCCGAGAGAAATGGAAATTAAAAACAAAAATAGGGCTTCCCTGGTGGCGCAGTGGTTGAGAGTTCACCTGCTGATGCAGGGGACCACGGGTTCGTGCCCCGGTCTGGGAGGATCCCACATGCCGCAGAGCGGCTGGGCCTGTGAGCCATGGCCGCTGAGCCTGCGCATCCGGAGCCTGTGCTCTGCAGCGAGAGAGGCCACAACAGTGAGAGGCCCACGTACTGCAAAAGAAAAAAAAATACATAAATAAATAAACAAAAATAAACAAATGGGACCTAATGAAACTTAAAAGCTTTTGCACAGCAAAGGTAACCATAAGCAAGACGAGAAGACAACCCTCAGAATGGGAGGATATATTTGCAAAGGAAGCAACAGACAAAGGACTAATCTCCAAAATTTACAAGCAGCTCATGCAGCTTAATATCAGAAAAACAAACAACCCAATCCAAAAATGGGCAGAAGACCTAAATAGACATTTCTCCAAAGAAGATATACAGACTGCCAACAGACATGTGAAAGGATGCTCAACATCACTAATCATTAGAGAAATTCAAATCAAAACTACAATGAGTTATCACCTTACACTGGTCAGAATGGCCATCATCAAAAAATCTACAAATACTAAATGCTGGGAAGGGTGTGGAGGAAAGGGAACCCTCCTGCACTGTTGGTGGGAATGTCAATTGATACAGCCACTATGGAGGACAGTATGGAGGTTCCTTAAAAAAGTAAAAATAGGACTACCATACGACCCAGCAATCCCACTACTGGGCATATACCCTGAGGAAACCATAATTCAAAAAGAGTCATGTACCACAATGTTCAGTTCTATTTACAGTAGCCAGGAGATGGAAGTAACCTAAGTGTCCATCAACAGATGAATGGATAAAGAAGATGTGGTACATATATAGAATGGAATATTACTCAGCCATAAAAAGAAACGACATTGAGTTATTTGTAGTGAGGTGGATGGACCTAGAGTCTGTCATACAGAGTGAAGTAAGTCAGAAAGGGAAAAACAAATACCGTATGCTAACACATATATATGGAGCCTAGAAAAAAACAAAAAAGAAAATGGTTCTGGAGAACTTAGGGGCAGAGCAGAAATAAAGATGCAGATGTAGAGAATGGACTTGAGGGCATGTGGAGGGGGAAGGGTAAGCTGGGATGAAGTGAGAGAGTGGCATGGACATATATACACTACCAAATGTAAAATAGATAGCTAGTGGGAAGCAGCTGCATAGCACAGGGAGGTCAGCTTGGTGCTTTGTGACCACCTAGAGGGGTGGGATAGGGAAGGTGGGAGGGAGACACAAGAGGGAGGGGATATGAGGATATATGTGTATGTATAACTGATTTGCTTTGTTTTACAGCAGAAACTAACACAATATTGTAAAGCAATTATAGTCCAATAAAGATGTTAAGAAAAAAAAAAAAGGAGGAGCTATGCCTGATCTATGAAAATGAAGGGAACACATTTCAAGGTATTCCTTAAGAAATTAATTGATATTCAGAAGAAATCAAGGATGATCCCAAATTTTCCCTTTACATCTTGTTTATGACATTTCTTCCATTGGGAATTCCCTGCTTATCTCTAAATAGGTATTTGATAAGCACTGAATTATTATAGCAAACACAATTCTTTTTCTAGATTATTGTTTTCATTTTTGTAGCCTTAGCATTATTATATTTTATTATAATTTTAATATAATCTAAAATTTCCTTTTAAGAATCTCCATTATCCTCTATATTTTACATCTATTTGGGGAGAAATGATATATTAAAATCTGTTGCTATATGAAAAAAAAAAGTACAGTATTTTATCTGGGGATTATGGAAATGTTTTGGAAGTACATAAAGATAGTGATTACACAACACTGTGAATGTACTAATTGCCACTGAATTGTTGACTTTAAAATAGTCAAATTTATGTTATATGGATTTCACCTCAATAAAAATCAATAAATAGTTATTGATAGTAATAGATTATTCTCCATTCAATAAAATAGGAAGTCCTGAGCCTGTGATGATATAAATTTTAAAATTGAATAAATTGAAAGCTTAATGAGGAATGAATATCTACATGGCTTCAATGTACCCACTCATAAAATATTAACATGGTCATTCAAGATGCTTATGTTAGGGGAAAGTGGGTGATGAATATATGAGATTTGCCATACTATATATTTGCTATAAATCTAAAATAATTTAAACTAAAAAAAATTTCAAAATATGTTAAAGGAAAAAAGATAAAATTTATAGCAGAGAGACCTGGCAGACATTAAGTTAATCTAGTTATCAAAGTGAACACCAATAGAACAAATAAAAATTACATGGCACATGATAAAATGTAATGAGAAGAATGCAGCATCACTTCTGTAATATTCCTGCCAAATGTCTATAACTTGATTCTCATTAGAATATAACAGAAAACAACCCAGATTGAGGGAGAAATGACAAAGTAACTTTGTCTATAATCTTTGATAGTGTCAAGGTCTAGAAAGTCAAAACCAAACTAAGGTAACTTCCCAGGATCAAGATGGAGAAAGAGTCATGAAAGTTAAATGCAACTCCTTATTTTGAACTGAATCCTCTTACTCTAGAAGACATTATTGGGACAACTGGCAAAACGTTAACGGGCTTTTAGGAAGCTGTCAGGGAGAAAGAAATTTTCCTCTATGCTTCTATGTTCTTCTTGCTTGTCTAAGAATTAAATGGACATGAGACAGATTAACAGGAGAAAATCAAAGTGTAATAACATGCATACATGGGAAAGACCTAGAGAAACTGAGTAACTTCCATGTCTGCTGTTTCTTAGAAAATAACCAGCTTAAAACATTATGCCAAAAAGACATATTTTAGGGTGGGAAACTATGCTCCTGTACAAAGTGATGGTAGTAATGAATGTCCTGGTTTGGGTGGTAATATTGTGGTTATGTCGGAGAATGTACTTGCTTGTAGGAAATATGCACTAAACTAGTATTATGGGGTGATGGGGCATCAACTGACTTAAATGGTTCAAGGCAAAAACATTCTTTGTACTGTAATTACAACTTTTCTGTAAGTTTGAGGTTACTAAAAACAAAGAGCAAGAAACCTTAAGCTAGTTTACTAAGGGTGCTATTCTTTGAGCATATGAAATGTCATTCTACACCATCTAACATGTGAGAATCAGATTGCAGTGACTGTTTTAGCTGTGGCTTGAAAAGACCAGTTCTACCATTTATCCTAATCTTTCTTTTCTTGGGATAAGTTACCAATGACATAGCTCATTACCAAGGTGGAGGGTGATTGAAAGGAGAAGCTGGGAAAGCATGACGCTGCCTAAGGAATTGTTACTGAACCAAACTCGGGTCTGCTCACCAACACTTTGTAAAGCCAATCTACTGACACTGGGTTGTGGTGAAGGAAAGTGCAGTGTTTACTGTAAGGTGCCAAGCAAGGAGTCTGGGACAGCTAGTGTTCAAAAAGCCTGAATTCCCCCTGGGTTTCAGCAAAGTATCAATCTATCATCTATCTATCTATCTATCTATTTATTTTTTGCAAATAGCCAAAGAGCCTCTTTTATATCATCTCTGTGTGGTAGCAGGAGAGAGACAAAGAAGATCTAAACCAGTGGGAGAGGGGGTGAAAGGGGTAAAAGATACACGTGTACTCTTGATCTCCAGTGGCCTTGGCCCACAGTGGCTTGAAGCAGGATTTCAGCTGCCCAGCCAGAGATTGAAGTTAGGCCGCAGCAATGAGAGTGCTAAATCTTAGCCACTAGACCACCAGGGACCAGTAGCCAGTGACAAGGCCCTGGCCTGTTGGCTTTGTAGAAATGAATTTCCACAGAGAGATGGAAAGTAGTGAAGCAAGTAAAGTGTTTATTAGGAGGAGAAGAGGACTTGTGAATAGACTCACCCAGGCAGACTCAGAGAAAGAGTTGCACTTTTGTGGTAGTTTGAATCACTTATATGGGGCATTTCTTCTGGGTCTTCTCTGCCAATCATCTTGTATGCCTGGCTCTGAGTCCATATTTGGTTTATCTCAGCGTCCTCCCCTGTGTGCACGTGTATCTCTTAGCCAAGATGGAGTCTAGCACAGAGGCCTATGGGTAGGTTGACATCACCTACTATGGGGTGGCGCCCCCTCCCTTTTTGGCTTCTGAGGAGGGGGCCCTGTGTATGTGTAGTAGGGAAGGTCTCCTTGACCTCGAGAATGAGAAATATGTGGTCTCTTTATCTCTAATATGGACAGGGCTCAGCTCCTCCTCGCTCCTGCTATTATCTTCATCTTGGAGTATCTGTCCACAGGGGACAAACTCCAACTACTCAGCCCGAGGCCCATCTATCTCCTGCCTCACTCTGATGAGGTATATATCACATCAGCTGGATGTCCCCACTGCCAAGTTCCATTGAAACCCAGCTGATATGTTTTCCTGCCGTTTCAGGAAAAGAATGGATTTGCTGATATGCAACAACCTACTACCACTTCTGCTTAAAGGCACTGGGCACTGAGGTAGCAAAAAATACTCTGGACCCCTTGCAGCGCTGGTGGATGCTTCACTGGCCATCACACACTCAAGAGTAGAGGAGTAGTGAGTAGGTTCTTCCTCGGAGTGTTTATGGTTCATCTTTTAGTGTGAGCAGGATCTGCTGGTGTTGGAGGGTCTCCCAGGGAGGTATGGGGTGGTCGCCACGGTGGCTCACCCCAGGGTCCTAAAATCTGATGGTGGACATATCGGGAGGTATGCCCATCCATGCGAACTCTGGCTGGAGGCAGACATCTTGCTTGGGTCCCTGGCACTGAGACCTGGCCCAGCAAAGCATTCTTAAAGGCCAAGTGAGGGAGGGGAGTCTCGGGGTATGTGATCAGCTCGTGCACAATTCTCTGATTGGTTGATGGTGAGCTAACATGGCCAGGTCACAGGGATTAACATTATCAATCCTCAGGCTCCAGGAGGTCTGGGAGCTAGGTGCTCAGGATTATCAAGTAGTTAATGACTTCCTTTTGGTGGGGATTTTAGCATCTGTAAAACAACTCAGGAAATGTGCATCAGATTCTGTTAGCTAGGTACTTCAGAGAGGAGCTAAAGCAGAGGATATGGGGGATGGGTCTGTCTCGGGAAGGCCCCGTAGAGTCCTGCTTGGTTACTGAAGTAGTTATGTGGAAGAGGGTACATTAACTCTCCAATCCTGGTTTTGAAGAGGGGCATGATTAAGAGCTGGTGCTTACCACAGCTACCCTCATCGCCTTCTCCCGCCCGCCCCCGCCCCCCCCCCCCCCCCCCCCCCCCCGCCCCTTGCCAGTGGCTGGATGATTGTCCCACACTTTGAAGACAGCTCTGTTTAACAGCCCTTAATTAAAGTGTTGACTTGACTGGAACCCTGGCTATCTTATTAGCAAATCCATCCATTTTCAGGGCCCCAAATCCTGTTCAGAGTAGATGCATTCTCTTTTTAGTTGAGAAAGAGGGAGCTTAGCTTTATAGTTAACACTGTCAGAATCTTTTATTAGGACATACGGTAAGAGCAGGGGACTTTAACTCAGAAATGTAAGTGAGCGTCATTTCTTAGCATAATGACCAGGGAGCATAAAACAGTCCGGGAGCCACAACATAAAAGTAATGTCTATCAAGTGTGCAGTTAAGCATTACCTAAATATAATAACTGCAGGCAACAGCATCCACCCAGCCACACACGGTCGGATTACTCCCTTATCCTTTTATATTACAGTATGACAAAACCACTTTCAGAGAGAAATTGGGGCTTCTTCACAGCACTTGTGAAGTTATTACAAGCTTAACCCAAGCCACATGGACTGCATCGACAAACACAGACTCTTTAAAATAAAACCACATTTAAAACTCTCTGCCTTTCTGCTTGACAAACAATCTATGCAGTTGATGGTGGCACACATTGGTTCAAGTTCCCCTCATTTTTTGGACCCATATTTTCTTTCTCATACTATATTAAGAAGCTTTGGAAAAGGTATCTTGTAAAAAGAGAGAACACAGCACCCACTAAAATCTTTCCCAGTTAAGATGCTGGTCCAGGGTTGTTTCTATGAAAATGGCCCTTTAAGCTTAGGTAATTACACCATCCTAGCACAATCACTCACTGTCATTTAAGCCACTCATATGAGTATGACTTGGTACTTAAAACACCCTTCTTGTAGTAGAGCAAAGCACTTGCTTCTTAACAGGAGGTTCTGCATCTTAACAACTAGGCCATTGCAAATCATTGATTGCTTAAAAAAAAAATCAGTTAAAAACAAGATGTCATTGGTCCAGAGAACCAGAAGCCAGGTTTATGGGAGTATGGACAATTGACATATTTCCTAGTGAGAACTTTGTCCAAGAAGAAGGGTCTTCAAGTTACAGCCCTCAGGCCAAGGCTAGCTTGCTGCTTATTTTTGTATTTTATATTATATTGGAACACCACCACACCCGTTCTTTTAGTTACTTTCTATGGCTTCTTTTTCACTATCATCAGAGTTAAATAGTTGCCAGAACAGGCTGTCTGGCCCTCAAAGACTAAAATATTTACCATCTGGCACTTTACAGAAAAAGTGGGCTGACCTCTGTCCTAGACACCTCTGGCGTATAGCACAGCTCTTCTAATGTCACTCTGCATCTCTGGCTCCCCACCTAGTCTAGAGATGTCAGTCATATCCTCCTTGCTTATAAAACTTCTTTAGAGAATCTGATCCAGACACTGGTCGGAAGGGGTAGCTCACACAGCTCTATCTTTTGGTCACAGCTAATATGGCCAAGGCTGGAAACCTGGCCCAACTGCCCATGAAAATTGGCAAGAGAAACTGTTTTACCTGGTATCTATGAAGTTGAATCCAGAGTTATTATTATGGCCAACCAAACTAATGTGCAAGCTTATGAGAAGAGGGAAAAGGGGCTGTAAACTTTGCAATGAAGCTTCCGTCTGCAGAAAGGAAATTGGGAGCAGACAGGCAGCACATATGAGAGACCCCCCAAGGCTGCAAAGAGACAGACAGAAACAGACCATCTGTCTCAGCACTTTCTAAGACCCATGTTATCTGGCTGTATTTCCTGTCATTGGGGGTCTGTGGGACTTCCTATATTTCTTAACCTAAATTCCTTTTGCCTAACCTAGTCTGAGTGTATTTGTGGTTCTTGTTTTAAAATAAATAATTGACCTTAGACAAAAATACAGGTAGGTATAATATTTATTGAGTGACTGTTATATTACAAATATTGTTCTAGATGCTCCAAATTCAGTTGTGAAAGATACAAACTAAAATTTCTGCCTTCATAGAGTTCATATTTTAGTGGGGTGTGTATTTGGCTCAATTTTCTTGCCTTTCTTTTGTCATTATTCCCATTTGGAAAAAGGATATAAAATAGTACCCATCTCACTCAGGTTATCAAATGATAAAACGAAAACACTTTAGTTTGATGTCCTTTAATTCAAGGGTAAACAATCCATGGATTTGGGGAATATGGTGCCTCATAAGCAGAGGAGCCCTCTTCCCAAGGAATGTGGGGCAAGAGTGAGTTTTCTAGAGCATTAGAAGAGGCCTCCCAGAAACAGGGTATGATTGGCCAGGAGGTAGAAGATTTCCTTACAAGGCTGGCGGGTCCTATTTTCTAGGGTAAGGTAATCCAGCTAAAGCTGAGTTGAAGGATTGTGATTGGTGTTAAGTTTCCTTGACAGTGAGGGGTTTCCTGTGAGTACAGGCTGACCTAGGTTTAGATTTGTGACATGGGCCGGGCAACTGGGGTGGCCTCCATTTTGTGGGTCCCGATACACAAATTAACTTTATCAGGGTTCGTTTTATGATTAAGTGGAATATGTACATATAGAGTCCCTAGTTATGTATGGTGGTGGTGGTCGTTGAAAAGAGAAGCTGAAAAGAAACAAAGGCCACAGCCAAAAGAAGGCTTGTGAAGGAAGGCAAATATAGACAGGTGTTGGTACAGGGATTGCAGAAGGATAGAATCCTTTGTATCTTTGACTGTTGTATTCCAGAAAGTAATTGTCATTCATCACTATCAGTGTCCCCAGCAACAATCTGCCTTTGGACCCTTCTGACTCATTTATAAGTTTTTGCTCTTTCTTACTCTCCCCAGAAGAAAGGCATGGGGAGAGGAAGAGGGAGCTAGGGTCAATAACTTTCCTCAGTTTCTTTCTGACTATGACAGGGGATAGTTGTTGCGTTTTGGGCCCCAAATATCCCTGGATGATTTCTACCTGCCCAACAGTACAAACATTATTATAGCCAACCTCATAACTATTTACTGCAAGAAATGTCAAACAGATGGACCAGAACTGGTTCTAAATAAAATAAGCTTATTTTGAAAAAACCTACAAAGAGTCTTCCTCTTAAGAAGACTTAAGAATTTTCTTTAAAGTATTAATATTTTGCAGAATGGACCAAAGGTGTAGGCAACCACCTAGACCAAAGTGGTCTGTGGATCAGCTGCATTGGAATCACATGAGGGTCCATTTAGAAAGTAGATGGCTATGGTCCCCCCAAGTAGGTCCATTGAATCAGATTCTCTGTTGACGGGACTTAGGAATCTGTAATGATAGCAAGCTTCCCTGGTGATTGCTAAGCTGGCTAAGCTTGAGAATCACCGACCTGAAATGTCACCATCAAAAATTCTTTGGTTTTATGCTTTGGCCTAAATTGTGACTGTTTCTAGAAAAGACAATACATTAAGATGTGAATGTAATGAATGTGAGTTAATTTGTATCCAGCTATCTAACATAACAGTTCGCAGAAAGCATGACTGGAATGGGGAGAGAATGAGGGATCAGCAAGGTACTGGCTCCTGGTGGACGTACCACAAGGGGAAGAAGGGGTAGAGAGAGTTTTTCACATGTCTGTTCTGCCTCCACGTAGTAGTTACGCCATATGTGAAAGCTCTTGGATATAAGGTGTCCTTCCATCAGAAGTGGCTCTTGAGCTTGGGTCACACCTACCTGCTACTGAGGATGATTGTAATCTTTGTGGTGTGTATTGTCGGGGAGGGAGAAAATTTTCCTCTCCCCTTCTAGGTTCTTCTGGGTAGTTAAGAATTCAATTGACATGAGACAGATTAACAGGAGAAAATCAAATTAATTTTCATACATACAGGAATCCCACATACATGAGAGGGTCAAAGAAATAAAGGGAAAATGAGGTATACAGGCCATCCTGAGCTGAGGAATGGGATAGGGGTCTGGGGCTTCCAAGAACAGGAGGGATATTTACAGGACGATAAGCAGAAGAGTAGATGTTTGGTAATTAGATGTTTGCCCTGCTGTATAGATGGGGACACTTAAATAAACTTTATCTCTGGTAATAACTCTTTTTCTCCAATTTAAATTCTTCTAGAAGTTTCTCTTGAGCCCACAAGGTCTCTATTGTCTTTAGCACAAAAGAATCCATGTGCCAAAGTGGCACATCTTGGGGAGGCCTGTTGTGAACCCCTACAGCATGTAAAAGGGGACCTTTCTCGGTAGGGCTGGTCCGACTTGCTCTTGGCTGTATGAATGGGGAGTGGGCTTGGGGACCTTCCTGCTCTCCTTTGCAGACATTTCTCAGGAGATGGAAGCAGGGATTCACCATGCACAACTCAGAGTTATTCCTTTCCTAGACTGAATGGTGACCATTACGGAAAAATCCCTAACCCTATTATTATCCCTGTCTTTCCTATGGCTGAAATAAAAGAAAAAAATCATTAGGTGTGTGGGGAGGAAGCTTCCTTTCCTGTTAAATGCTATAAAGCCAAGCCTTGTGGGCAGCTCTGGCTGATTATCAGGATTTTCAAATTGACTCTTCTACTGTGTAGAAGGAACTTAATTCCGTATCTAATTTTAATCTGCATTCCACGGTCAGAAGTGTTGTGTTAAAGCATTTGTTAACATTTAGAGAGGGGGAGCTGATGATATTGATCCTTCTTGTGTAAATTGGCCAAGGTGATCAATTTTGGGTTGTAAACTTTTGATGTTTAAATGCATTACCTTAATACCATTTAAGCACAGTCAATTGTCAACCCCATTAACCCATAGTGTACAGTCTGAACTTGGAATTCAACATTTCCAGAATGGTGACGTGAGGAGGGGAGTTTAGCAGTTTGCACACAGAGTAGATCGGCTGTTCCCTTACATGCCATTTTCTGTGTGTGCTGCTGAAACGCAATCATGGGGTCGTTGGCATAGTCAGAGTATGTTGCCGAGAATCCACTCTTCCTCCCCTATCCCATCCTGACTGCAATCATGAGAGAATGAGCAGATTTGTATTAAGTTAGCATTCAGGCAGTTAGCATATAGGTAGGAAAGGATTAATAGTGGCATCTGTTGTTGCAAACCAACAGATAAACACAAAGACAAAATATTGTCAGTGTGAAGCTGCTGACTGACACCCAGAAGCTAAGGGCACAATGATTTCCATGGCCCAGATGGTTCTTGGACACAGGGCTGCTTTGACCTGGTGACCAGAAAATTGCCAACAAATAATCCCCTTCCAAAGGGCTTTCTCTACCCTTTGCCCATGCAATACATTTCCTTCTATAAGGAAAGAACTTGATTAAATGCTGTATCAGTTAGGATTAGGTACAGCTGTGAGTGACAGAAACCCCAAATTAACAATAGTTTAAACACACAAGATTTAATCCTCTTATTTGAGAAATCTAATGTTTGACAATCCAGGACACGGTTGGCAGTTCCATGAAGTTACCAGGACATGGTCTTCTCCCAGCTTTTAGCTCCATCATCTCTAGGCTGTGTCTCTCATGCTTGTAACCCAAGGTGATTGCTTAAACTCTGGCTATTGTATAAATTTTCCAGACAGCAGAAGGGAAGAAGAGGGCAAAGTATAGTGCACCATTTTCCCTTAAGGACACTCTTCAGAAGCCACACATGAAATTTTCATTTACACACCAATGGTCAGAACTTAGCCACTTGACCACACTGAGGTACAAGGGAGGCTAGGGAATATAGTATTAAGCATGTGTCCTGCTAAAACTCAAAATTCTCTTACAAATGGAGAGAATAGATATTGAAGGTCAACCAGCTGTCTCTGTCCCAAGTGCTGTGTATGTTGCAGATGGAGACAGAAAAACTAAATCAAGCTTTTTGATTTTCCCCCAGCCATCATGGATCAACAACTCTCCATTTCCCCTTATCTCGACCAATCTAAAATGTTTACAGCCTCCTAAACAAAATGGAAAAGCATCCAGAAAGATCCAAGAGAAGGGGAAGGGGCATCTGTAACATCAGTATTTCTCCCCCAAGTGATTTCACAGCATTTTGTTTCACTTGATCATTGTATATGGCACAGTCTGGCCATCAGCTCTGTCTCATTTTTACTCTGATAAACTAGGAATGTGATGGGGGTGTGGGGGCAGTGTGTTTGCCACTCTCACTAAAGCACACCAGTGGAACTATTAATCTTTTTGAATAAAGGTAACTCACATGTGATTTTGGATACTCCAGAAGGCACCTACTTACCTACCTACCTACTTATCACACCTACCACACTAGATGTCCTGGTTGCCTGTGAGAAGTTTCATGAAAACTTAAAGTCTCAAGGTGTCCCTAAACCATATGCCCAGCGTCCAAGACCCAGTTCTGGGGTCACTAGGTTCTCCTGGGGTGAAACATAGTCCTTTTCTTAGAAATCCTTTCTTAGGAACTAAGAATTCTTATTTGTTTGGGGAGGTTTGTTGCACACATTTTCAAAAATGAAGAAATCTCTAATAAGGATGATTCTCAACTTGTGCATTGACCATGCTTAATGATTCATCCCAGAGAGGCTTTGCACAACTATTACATGCTTCTCGACCGTCTCTGTGACTGCCCATTTACGCTGGCTGACAGAATGCAAATTTAAGTTTAACAGAAGCCTAAGCAAAATATAATTGAGAAGGTAACTTTCCCTGAAATGATATACAAGGTAAAATAGAAATGATTTCAAAATTATCAGTGTCACATTCATTGATGTCGATAATCAAGAAATGACTATACAGAAAAGTATTATTATTTTGGGCCCCAGTAATTCAGAATTTGTAATTAAATTTCTACCCACTTCCTGTTCAAACTACTATCGCACTATCTCTGAACGAATAGTTAGTTCAGCAACTGTAACAGTGTAAAGAAGATTGCAAAAGGGCGTGTTTCACCTAGGAGGGATTGATCTCTTTTTAAGGGCTTTGACACATTAATTATTTGCATGCAAATGAGTGCTACTTATTTCAAATGAGTCTTATCTTGTCATTAAAACTCTTATAACATGACCTCATTTGGAAACATTTGTTTACCAGTTAGTTTGTTATTAGGTGTTACTGCAAATAATAAAACTACATCTAATCTTTTAAATATGTAACTTAGACCCTTCACAAATTGAGATTAACCCTCCCTGTATTTGGCCTGTATCACTGAGGTTTCCCTGTATGCATGAAGATATATTTAGCTATCCATAGGCTGAACCTAACCCATTTATAGATCAGCAACTATTTCTGCAAATGGGCCAACTAGCCCTTCTGTGTGCAGAAAACATTCAGGATAATTGAAAACTACCTGAAATATTTATAAGCTTTGAACGAGTTCAGTGAAGGCACTGGTCAGACATTCAGACTTTGATTCTAGTCCAATTACATCAAGTCACAGCCAATGATCTCAAATGATTAGAATGGCACTGAAAGTTTTTGTAGATCTAACCAGCTCAGTCACAAATCTGAGTAATTAGATATGTTTAATATGACTAAAACCAACAAAATATCATTTATCATACATTTAATATCTATGGCTTTTTGGTAAAGTAGATCATGTAATCCAGCTAGTTGCTTTATTATTAATTAAGTCCCAAGACTTAGTCCCTTGGCTTAGCAAATATGCTCACTAGGGAAGCAGTGTTTCATTTAATTAAGAGCATAAGACAACAGAGTTCAGACTCCAGTTTTTCTCCTTCTACCTTAAGCATTCTATTAGTTAATCTCCTCACTTATAAAATGGGGACTCCAGTCCCTACCTCAAGAGTAAGGGCTTAGCATAGTGCCTGGAAAATACCATTATTATAGCTGTCATTAGGATTAGTGATAATATTTACTGAATTGACATGGAAAGGTAACAGAACTGAAGAACTTTAAAGGGGACAGACAGTCCTATTGGTGGCTAGTTGCAACAAGCTTAACCAATGAAGCTCCCAGTCATCAGCCATTGGCCATTGCACAGTGTTTAGACCTCAGTTAACCTTTTTGTACATTTATACTACTTGAAAACCCATTATGAACTGTGTGTGAGTGTAACTGAAAAGGTCACTGTGGGATCAATAGTACCTTCCAAGCTAAGCACATGTGAAGTCTGTCCTCTGATTAGTGAGCATGGCCACTATCCAAATTGCCTGCCACCTAGATTCTTCATATGCCACAACATATTGTATACATGTAAGAAATTCCCAGACTCTAGGCATTTCAATAATTTTGAAGACATGTTCATAGATCACGATTGCCCAACAGAAAACCTCCATACAGCATCCGTTGAATAGAACAAAATAACAAGATGAATGAAAGTCTGTCTAGAGTCAGTCACCTAAGCATGTTGTTTGTGGTCTTTTACTGAATGGCACACCTTTCAAAAAGCAGTGTTTATTCCTCCTCAACATCTTAATCTAAGAACACTGTATAAACTATTTGCCAATCTCTAACCCTTGAAAAGTATTTATCGGTACATTACCCACAGGAGCACCCCTAGGTGCATGTGAGGAATTCAAAGAAAGAGATCAGTCCTTGATCAGACTCTAGCCATACAAATTAAGAGGTACAATTTGTCAGAGGAGAAAGAGGGGAACTGGAAGCTTCACTAGCTGGTGTGTATGTCTGTGAGTTGTTTGGTGTGTCGCAAGGGATTTGATAAAAATCGTATTTAAACTACTGATGTTTGGGTATGATTTAATTATTTCAAAGAGAGTGAAATCAAAGTGATCCTTCTAATGACATCACTTTCATTTACTTACATTCCATTCATGCTGTCTTGAGTAGCAGCTAAATGAGCAGGGTTACACACAGAAAACGGTATTGCATATAACTCTGGGCATATTCAAAGGGAGGTGACTAGACAGCAACAGTCTCTATCCTGTATGTTGCAACTGGGAAACGAAAGGTGGTTAAACCTCAGCTCAGAGTACTGTCTAAGGCACCTGCTGCCACCAGGCTTTGTCTTGCTCAGAGCTCCTCATTCCATGGTGTTTTTCACCCTCCCTCCTATCACCATCCCAACTCTTTCCTGTCTAGAAACCCGACATCTGGACATTACTCTTAGGTTTTATTTATTACTAATCAGAGCATAAAAAATATCATTTAAAAGAAGCCTTCTTTTCTGTCTAGGGCCATGTGTTTTTGGAATGCTCGTGGACCCACGATGAGATGTGGACATGAATTCACATTTGCCTGACAGCTTATATCATGTTGAGGTGAGGAAAGTTTGGGACAAAAAATATAAAAGTTTATCTTAGGTAAATCACAGACATATAGGGTGACATCGCCACCTATCCCCCAAGGTCACATTATCACCATGTAATAATGGGGAAGTCTGGCTATAGGAGTCTAACTTTCTCCACTTTTGAGATGGGTTAGGTAACAGTGACCTCCTTTTTTATTGATGGATTCTGAGGGCTATTAAATTAGCACTTCTTAAAGGGGATTAAATAAATACTAAGCAGTAGTGTAAACAAATTTCACTTAAAACTATGAATAATGGAATCTGTGCTTCATTTATCATTTCTGGCAATGCAAATATATCAGAGGAAGCCAGTCATTTCTTCAGCTTTCATGGAAAATTTGCAATTCAGAAATCATTCTTTGGGTTCTTTATGCCTTCCTGCTCAATCTGTCATTGACTGTTGAGATTAGTGCCTGCTTGGTGGTTCTGTTTCTGTTCCCCAGCAATCTGTTAAGAACTAATGTTAAATAAAAGGGTACTCTGATGAACAGTGTGGGCCTGAGGTTGAGAATGCAAGTTAGGCTGGAAAAGGTGAAGGACTGTATGCTGTGAGTTCAGTCTGGAAATGCAATCAGCAGACAGACCCACAATGGGAACTTCTAGGTCTAAATAAATCCCAATTTAATATTATTCCATTTTTCAGAATATACACTTAATCTTCCATCTGTGTATGCATGTCTAAGGCTCTGATACCCATGCACTAATCACAAACCCAACTTACAGCTTTTCCCGTTGGGGGATGCTCTATTCCTCATGCTTGAATATTATGGCTGGATGGCTGCATTGCAGAATGAGAAAGCACTCTTAAATGAAGGAGTAGATCAGCATCACAAATTCCTTTTCAAAATACTTTGGCCCACACAGTTTGGGTTGGATCATCCCACATTATGGATGTTATATCCATGTGCCCTCTCTAGGTGGCTGGCTTGGGCTTCTTCACAGAATGACAGTCTCAGAGTAGTCAAACTTCTTACGTGTAGGCTAGGTTCCCCCAGGGCAAGCGTTCCAAGAGACAGAAAGTGGAGACTGCCATTTTTTAAAGGCCAAGCCTAGAAAGTGGCACATCTTCTTTTGTTCTATTATATTCTATTATTCAGAAAAGTCATACAGGCCACTCAATTTCAACGGAAGGAGAAATAGACCCCACCTCTTGATGAAAGGAGTTTCAAAGAATTTGAGACTGTTTATGATTGGCCACAGGATCCAAGCTTATTTCTTTCCATATGGATAACCAATTGACCCACTAAAACCTGCATGGGGTCACTACCAACAAAAGACAACTTTAAACTTAATTTTCAGGGGAGATTTCCAACACCAAGTTTTGAGACAGGCGATTTTCTTTAGAATCCCTTGGTGTATGAGGAGGAGTATGTTTATTTCCAGTTTACCTTTGTACTGGGCACATAGCTTTTTGGAATCCTAATTTTATAATTTTATAAGAGAGTGGGTGTCTTATAGTAGATGTCCCACCTCGTTGACTCTGGTCTTATATATATTTTTTTGTCTTTCAAAATATTTATGTCAAGTAGAAACTGGGAAGACAACCACATGTAAGACAGTTAAGTAGAAAAAAACCTTGACAAATACACTCATTTGGTCATCAAAATATAAAAAGCTGAAAATGATATTGCATTAGATACTTTGATTGAAAACTGTTATTCTATGTGTATATGTATAACTGATTCACTTCACTGTACAGCAAAAACCAACACATTTTAAATCAACTATACTCCAATAATTTTTTTAAGTGTTATTGTATTCAAGTAATAAGCCCAAAGCAGTCCCAAACTAAGAGTTAAAGCTCTTCTATTCACACAGACAGACCTTAGACAAGAATCATATATATTTTTATCCTGAACGTTCCCCCCCAAATCCTTATCTTTTTATTTTTGTTACTCTTATGAAAATTATTCAGTTTTGTGTTTTTCATAAATAAATTTTTTTCAGAATGCCACTAAACAAACACATCAACCTTGGACAATATCTAAAATCACTTTTACGAAAGTGGAAATAGCTAAAGAAGAATTCTCAGGTTAAGTGAGAGGCATGGGGTCTGGGTGGGTTATTAATCGACATGGAATAATATGTCGTTTGATCGGCACAGTGACATTGCTGAATGAGCTTTGAAAGTTGGCCTACCCGATAACAACCCATGTGGACTCAAACCTTTTCTTGGTCCTAGAATCCTTTCTCAAAGGTATAAATGAGGCTCAAAAAATCACCAAGAGAAGGACGAATAAAAGCTGAGTCCTTGCCAAGAGTGTGGTGCTGGCCAGAGACAGTCAAGTTCTTGTACACCCAGTGGAAACACAAAGTGTCCTGGCACGGCTGTCCTCAAGGGATGTCCCCCAGGGCACATGTGAGGTGGGTCTGGTGAAGGAGAGACAGGCTTATTTGGATGAGGGGCATGCAGCACCTCTGGAGAGTCAGGGCCGGGTAGTGGACCCTTACCACCGAGGCCACCATGGCCTCCGGGTTGCCGTCCTGGGTTTGTCTGCCTGTCTCTGCCCTTTCCTCCTGGGCCGCCTCCAGCCTTCTGACACTGAAGGGTTTCTTCCTCTCGCTCCTCAACTGAATCTGACTCATTGCTGCAGAAGTGAATGGTGGCTTGCACAGGGAAACTAGCCAGCACCTTCTCGCCTGAACTCTGCAGATACTCTTGACGCTTAGAAATGGGTAAAAAGTCTTAACAGGATGCTGAAACCCAAAGGCCCCCTTTGATCCAAACGTTTGTTGGTCACTCCCAAGCTCAAGCTCGCCTCGAGTTCTGGTGGGCTCAGCATCCTGGGGGTGGGGGGTGGGGGGTAGAGGGGTCAGGATCCAAGGTCTCCATGGTGTTTGGCTCTTGGGCCGGAGCAGCGGCCGTGGTACCCGGGGACCATCCCGGTGGCAGTGACCGACGCATCCCTGTGCCTCCCGGGCTCTGGCCGCCGGCTCAGGTCTCATAGTGCCGTTGGCACTCGTGCCCCTCCAGCGGCGCCAGCTATCCGCCATGCCTTTAACTGCTCTGGCGAGGGTGCTCTGACTCTGGTCTTTGTCTCTAATCCCCTACACCCCACAAGGTCATAAAAAGCTGAAAGCTCAAATTCATGGTTTTGTTAATGTTCTCCGAACAAAAGCAAGCTTACTTCTCTGGGTTCCTGTTTTTGTTTTTGTTTTGCTTCCCCTGCATATTCCTTACTTTCTTGACAACTCATTTACGCATTTAATACACACGCACACACAAATAACACTGTTGAAAAAATTCAGAAATTAATGAATGATAGCTTTATGGAAATAAAAAGGGGTGGAGGAGATGAGAGAACAGCCTTGGAAAATCTGTGCTCCAGGAGTGTAGAATTCAGTGGAAGCTGTCATTGCTTCCTTAATCAGTGCAAGACATTGATTTGTTTTGTTTTGTTTTGCATTGTTAGTGACAGTTCTATAGCTCACCCCAGGGAGACAGGAGATAGAACGTACTCATCCCATTTGAGTAACATTTCTTAAACTACATTTGTTTTCCAATCATCATTACCAGATAGATGTGAAGATTTGAACCTTGAGAAAGAAAGAAATTGATGAGAATTCATGGCAATTTGAAATGGTGGTATTCCTTTTATTTTTTTATTTTTTTGCGGTACGCAGGCCTCTCACTGTTGTGGCCTCTCCTGTTGCAGAGCACAGGCTCCGGACGCGCAGGCTCAGCAGCCATGGCTCACGGGCACTCCGCGGCATGTGGGATCTTCCCAGACTGGGGCACGAACCCGTGTCCCCTGCATCGGCAGGCGGACTCTCAACCACTGCGCCACCAGGGAAGCCTGGGGGTATTCCATATTTTTCATTGTTGTTGTTGTTGTTCTGTGTTTGTTTTACTTGGGGACATTGTTATGTGTCCTAAAAAGAAAATCATTAAATTATGTGCTTTAAAGAAAATTTTATTGGCAAGTAAGCTTTTAAAACAAAACTCTGGGGACTTCCCTGGTGGCGCAGTGGTTATGCATCTGCCTGCCAATGCAGGGGACACAGGTTTGATCTCTGGTCCGGGAAGATCCCACAGGCTGTGGAACAACTAAGCCCGTGCGCCAAAGCTACTGAGCCTGCGCTCTAGAGCCTGTGAGCCACAGCTACGTAACCTACACACTGCAACTACTGAAGCCCATGCACCTAGAGCCTATGCTCCGCAACTAGAGAAGCCACTGCATTGAGAAGCCTGTGCACCACAACGAAGAGTAGCCCCTGCTCTCCATGACTAGAGAAAGCCTGAATGCAGCAACGAAGACCCAATGCGGCCAAAAAATAAATTAAAAAAAAAAAAAACCTCTGGATCTTCTCCCATGCCTAAACCTGGGATGAGGTGATATAGTATAGCAGTTGCATTGATCTGAATGTGTCACCTCAAAATTCATACATTGAAACCCTAACCCCCGAGGGGGCATAGTATTAGGATGTGAGGCCTTTGGGAGATGGTTGAGTCATGAGGGTCTCATGACCTTTTATAAGGGCATGAGATTAATGCCCCAGAGGCACCAGAGAGCTCACTTGCCCCTTCTGCCATGTGAGGACACAGATAGAAGGTACTATCTGTGAAAAGGCAGGCCCTCACCAAGCACAAATCTGCTAGCGCCTTGATCTTGGACTTCCCAGCCTCTAGAGCTGTGAGAAATACATTTCTGATGTTTGTAAGCTACCCAGTCTCTGTTATTTTGTTATAGAAGCCCAAACAAAGTAAGTAAGTAGTCAAGAACAAGCTCTCCAATGTTACTTTCTAGCTCCGCCATTTCCTAGATAGATCATTTTTGTCAAGTCACTTCATCCCTCAACCTTAGTTACCGCATCTGCAAATGTGGACAAATGAATGTTAAATGAGATAACATGTGCCAAGTATAAGATCAGTCATGACACTTATTTGCCTGGCACTTAAGCCCATAAATGTTAGCTGTAGTTGTTGTTGCTCTTATAATAATTATTAATATGAAATGAGTGAGCCCTAAGAATGATGGTATATGATCAGGGTATTTGTTATAGGTACTACTTGATGGTTAATAGGAAGACAATTAAATTTTTTTACGTATTGGGATGACTATTTGACCTCAGTTAATTTGTTTTTTTTTTTTTTAATTGGAGTATAGTTGCTTTACAATGTTGGGTTAGTTTCTGCTGTACAGCAAAGTGAATCAGTTATACATGTACATATATCCTCTCTGTTTTAGATTCCCTTCCCATTTAGGTCACCACAGAGCATTGAGTAGAGTTCCCTGTGCTATACAGTAGGTTCTCATTAGTTATCTAATATTTTATACATAGTATATATGTCAATCCCAATCTCCCAATTCATCCCACCCTCCCCCTGCCCCCCTTGGTAACCATAAGTTTGTTTTCTACACCTATGACTCTGACCTAAGTTAGTTTAAAACAATTACACCATCAACTATACTCCAATAAAAAATTTAAAAAATAAAACAATTGCACCAAAATGGCTGTGGCAGATTTCCTGCATCTTTCAATAAGGACTGTAATAAGTCCTTTACCTCTCAAGAGGAAATAGTCTAGTCTTCTATGAATAGTGTGTGTCAACAGGAAAAGTTTCAGTTAACCAAGTTCTTCTTACAACCATTACTGTGTTTCACCTAAGATTGAACAGCAGTGTTCACTATTGCAGGGCAAGGCAATAGGAATTAAAGAGAATCTAACATGTTTAAGATTGTTGTATTTTTACTTGATCAAGAAAGTGTTGACTGAGCTGGCTTCTTCAGTGTCCAGTTGTACTTACAGTTTTATTTATTAATGATCACCAATGGTCTCCATAATTTAGGTGTAATGGTTAAACAATTACCTTTTGCATTTGAACTGAAAAAAGAAGAAAGTCGTTTAATTGCTAGTAATTTTTCCTCATTATACAAAAACCTTGCCTTACTTCTTGGTAACATAATAATAATAGCCAGATAAAACAGTGATTCAGCAAACAATAACTCGTTTTCCTCCTTAAAAGCCAAACTATAAATCCCAAATGGCCGCATATAGCATATAAGCCATAGGGCTAAAAAGAGTATATTTTCAAAAAGGGATCTCGGTATGAGTTGAGGATAAGGGAGCTCTTTCTCCTATCCCATTGTGTCTTTGTAATAATGTGGTCAACCACAGCAACACAACTCTATGCACTGATTTAGTCCTCCTTTTCTTTTATCATCACCCCCCTTTCCAGACTTGTACGTTCATCCCCCCCCCCCCCCCCCACCTCATACAGGATCTCCTTACTGTACTCTTGGAAGTGACTTGTGATGACAGATTTGGGTGAATAATTCTGTTTTTCTGCATGAAGGAGAAAAAAATATATACGATATGCATTAATCTTGTTCTGTGGTTTGACTCCCAGCTGTTCCCAAGCAGCTCACAGAGGACTAACACGGGTTTGATTAGAGAAATCTGGGGTATCAGGAAGGTCACACACTTTCTGGCAGCTTCCTTGTAAATTAAATCCAAGTAATTTATTCATGATGGTATCTATTTCAATTGTCGAGAGAGAGAGTGAAAGAAAACATAGTCTGAACAGTGACTTGGAAAACAGAAACTCTTGGGCTTTGCTCCCAGCCTTAATGTCAACTACCTCTGTAGCCTGGGTGTGCACCCAAGAAGGGTACTCCAAGGATTAATTAGCTTCTTAAATGCTTTGAATGTGGAAATGTACTGAATAAACATATGACAGATTGAATTCACCAGAGGAAAAGAGAGACCTGAACTGGAGGGTGTGGGGGTGGGAGGAGTGGAGAACAGTTATAGAGTGACAGATTATTGAATGTTTGTTCATTCTTACTTTGGAACAATAGAAGAAAATATCCTTAAGGAGTATTTTTCTTTATGTAAGCTGAAGGAGGGGGAGAAGAAGGCTAAAAAATCATCAGAAACTAATAGAATACTTTGATCCATAACCAGTGACTAGAGATGGGAGGCTGAGTGAGGACGAGAGTGAACCATATAATAATGTGGAGCAAGGCTCTGTGGCTAGGAAAAAAAAAAAAAAAAAAAGAAAGCTAATCTTTCAAGAAAGGAAATAGGACACTGATCTTAGGAGGCAGGGAGCATTGTGGTACAGAAAGCAAGAGACAAGACTGGATAATTAGATGGACTTGTCCCAGAGGAAATAAGTCAGGAGGAAGAGGAGGTGAGTAATATTAATGTTGTAGGTAGATGGACACTATAATATACCAAATCAAGCCTGCTGGTCTAAAACAAAGGAGTGGAGACATGATGTAGTCAAAACGACAGGGAATAATCGAAAATGAGATCGAAAATTTCAGCTGTAAGATAATAAGCTCATCATAAAATGCTGCTTATCAGGTCAAAAAAGGAAACCACTGTGAAATGCTGAGGAGGTGGACAGTGAGACAACATAATGTGATCCAAAATGCAGTTTCGGTCAAGTATTAGAACATGAAAGAAGAGAGAAATGGAACAATAACACAAAGAAAGAGAGAGGTACTGAAAATTAGATGATACTGAGGGTGAGAGGCAGAACATTATAGGAAAAGATTTGTAGTGTAATAAGACTGAGTGTGGGTCTTAGACATGTGTGCTCTCTAGGATTTCAATAAAGGAGGAGTTCAGAAGTAGGAATAGAACTATTCATATATGTGATTGGCTCATTGAACCCAGTATCTCTTCCCCATAATTACTTAGATGTCTAGTTTGCATTTGCTTCTGCAGAATAAGTGTGTACACCTGGCCAAATCACTTTGCTATCATATTAGCCTGTCATCCAAGAAAATAATCATACCTTGCATTCCAATTAATAGGTTCAAATGCCATCATTCCCCATTATTTCCTTTCAGGGCAATAATTCCATCCAGCAAGGTTTGCTAGTACTATTACCTGTCCAGACATTTGGGAAATCCACTTCATTGACACCCATCATTTAACTCAAGCTTTAAATTTTTGACTGGAATTTTAAAGTTAAAACCTTGTTATGAGCTTTTCTTTGCTTATCTTTATTTTATACAAAGTTGGCCCCTAAAATGCTTACAGAGCATTTCTTAAAACCCAGATTACAAAATTATTGGTGATTTAGCTAGTTACCCCTTCTGAATTGGCTAGATAAAAGCCATAAACCTTAATTACATAATAAAGTTCCCTTCTAAATATCAAAATCCCTAAGAGAACAATCATTTGCAGTATCCAGATCAAGATTTTGTATGCAAGATCACCAAGCATCCCACATGGGTTTTGGGCACAGGCTGTTACTGCTTCATGGCCTCATTGCCAGCTCAGCTTGACTTGCTTAAACCTCTGCCTGCCCTGCTTTATGTTACCCGAGCTAATTGATCCACAAAAGATAGAGGGGCCTTGGTTTGGAATAAAGTTGCCTCTTTAAGTGTTCTTCAAGTGTTTAATCCTAAACAAAGGCAGTTGCCCCACCCATAGGTTACCTCAATTAGCCAGTCAAGAGTGGCCCATCTACTTATTGCAACAACTTGCTTGATACATTTTTTAAAATTATTATTACTATTATTCCCAATAACACCTCCAATATGAAAGTTAATAAGTGCTCACTGCAAAAAAAATTAAATATATGGAAAACCACAAAGACAAAAACAGAGGTAAAGACCTTGACTAGATAGTGCTCCAAAGAAGGTAGACAAATAGCCAACAAATACATGAAAATATGCTCAACATCACCGATCATCAGGAAAACATGAATCAAAACTGTAATGAGATATCACCTCATGTCTATTAAGATAACCACTATAAAAAAAAAACAGGAAATAATAAGTGTTAGTGAGGATATGGAGAAATTAGAACCCTTGTGCAGTATTGGTGAGAATGTGAAATGGTGCGGTGTTATGGAAAATAGTATGAAGTTTCCTCAAAAATTAAAAATGGAATTAACATATGATCTAGCAGTACCATTTCTTGGTATTTATCCAAAAGAATTGAAAGCAGGATCTCAAAGAGATTTTTACACACACATGTTCATTGCAGCGTTATTCACAATAGCCAAGAGGCAGAAGCAACCCAAATGTCCATCAGTGTATGAACAAATAAAGGAAATGTGGTATATACATACAACAAACTACTATTTGGCCTTAAAAAAGGAAATCCTGTCCCGTGCTACAACACGGATGAACCTTGAGAGCATTATACTAAGTAAAATAATTCAGTGACAAAAAGACAAATACTGTATGATTTCACTTATATGAAATACCTAAAGTAGTCAAACTCACGGAAACAGAAAAGGGTGGTTACCAGGGGCTGGAAGGAGGGGAAAATGGGGAGTTGTTCAATGGATATAGAGGTTTAGTTTTGCAAAATGAAAAAGTTCTAGAGATCTCTTGCACAAAAAGTTCCAGAGATCTGTGAATGTAGTTGACACTACTGAGCTGTACACATAAAAATGGTTAAGATCATAAATTTTATGGTTTTTTTAAATCACAATTTAAAATATTTAAAGAAAAAAAGCAGCAGCAGCAGCAATAGCTTGAAAAGCACCTGTGCATTAGTACTTATGGACTTGTCAAGCCTGGAACTTTACCAGGATGTGAATGAGCCTGGGCTAGACTACTGGAGGTTACAAGACCACATCTCAGCAGACAGTCAATCAGCCACCAGACAGCTAACCAGTCACCAGCCAACCCAGCAGCCAATCACAGACACATGCATGGGCCACAGCAAAGATCTGCTGAGCCTGACTCAGATCTGCAGAAGCCCCCAGATGAAAACAGCCCTGTATATTTTTGAGCTAAGTAAATCATTGTTATTTGGGGGAAATTTTTAAATAAAACAGAATAAAACAGAAATCACTCAAAATTCTTCCACTTAGAGGGAACCCTTGTGAACTAATATAAGTTTTGTGTATGTGTTTATGCATGTAACAGTATTCTACCAGGTGTTTTCACCTTTATTTCTTTAATCCCAATGCATTTAGCTTGTTTTAAAATCTTGTGATATTGAAAATAACACTGAGATGAGCACTTTGTGGATATATTTTGTGTACAACCATGATTATTTTCTTAGGATGAATTCTTAGACATAGGCTATCTGGGTGAAAGTTATATAAATTACTCAGGTATCTTAAAAGTATTCACTAAATCCTTTTTAAATGGGGGAGGCAGAGTTTCTTTTCACATCTGGTCACTAAGTTACACTTTAAAAAAATAATCTAGCATTGTTTAACTGTAAAAATAATTTGATTAACTACTTTGGGTGAGCAGACCAAGAAAGAAATCTATAGGCAATGAAAACAGATATTAGTGGGTAAATTCTTATGACAGTTGAGAGACACACAAATGCAACCCAACTAGAAAAAAAAAAAAAAAACTTATTGCTGCTGTTCTGATGTCTGCCTGGTCTGTAAAACGTAGCAGATTTTTCAGTGCCTGTGGTGAAATGCAGCACAGATTTGAGTGAGAAACCAGGCACTAAGAGCTTTATTTGTTAATAATGCTGTGAGATCCACTAAATTGTTTGTGTATAAATGTGCCCAAAACACTTAGTTTTATTCACACCCTGGAAGAAATAATATAAAGGTCTATTTATTGTTCATCTTCATCTATTTTAAATGCCAGCCAATGTGTGAATGGTTCATATCAGAAGGCTATTCAGCTAAAGACTATCATTAAAATGGCATAAATCAACATTCTTTTTATTAAGTAAGCCTTCATCCTAGCTAAATATTTTGGATCTCAAGCAAGGGAAACTCTTGTCCTTTTCAACTAGGAAGTAAATGGATGTCTAGTCCCTCTTATTCCCTGTAATGCAAGTATGACTTGGTTCTTATATATATGCATGTTGTTGGGGAAAAAGAGCAGTATTTCCTTAGGCAGACAAGAGTGTTTAGCTTATACCCAACATGGTAAGTATAGACTAGGACGTTCAGATAATGTTCAACAACTGGTGATTTTCTGGGTGATGTGGATGAGGAATGTCAAAAATGCCTCCTAAACATTGATCAAATCTATGAGGCACTGTGGACAAAGAATGTCACCTGCCATATCATTAAACAAAGGATGTTGCAGCCATCAAGCCCTCAGACACTGCAGTCACCCCTAACTGTGCACCCAGAGGGGATTCAGGATGGAGAAAAGCAGGGTACTGGCCTTAGAATAGTTAAAGTGCATATGAAAAGATTGATTTCAATGAGCATAGGCTCTTGCATCTTCCCATACATAGAAAAGCGCTAGATTCATTAACTTGAGATGTCTGGTTTTCTTTAATTAATAGTAATCATTTGATGTTCTGACTACCTGGTTTTTGTTGCAAAAACTCCTATATATCCCTTCTTCTCCCTTAGCTCTTTGGAGCAGTCCCTCAGAGCTACCTGAGAGGCTGTCTCCCAGGCTTAAATCCTTATAAAGCCCGCCAGAAAAAACATAATTCTCAACTTTTAGGTTGTGCATTTTTCTCCAGTCAACACTGACTAATATTTGGGGTGCATTCTTATAAGCATAGAAGGTTTAGTTGCCATTAATAATGCATTTAATGGAGTTTTGACGTTTCTTGTCAATTCTCTGCACATATTCCTTTGAGAATTGGCAGAACTTTGAATCAGTATGTAGGCAACTAATAATTAGCCCACTTGGTCAATCTCTGGGCCTGAAATCTTACAGGAGCTGCTTAGGAAGTAACTATTTCTATGAAGTTAGGGAAGCTTGGTAGTAAATGACACTATTCTCACACATAATCCTTCTCTTTCTAATTCCCAGAGTGTGTATGTGTGTCGGAGGAGGGTCAGTGTGTGTGACTGGAGAGAATCTCCAATATTCTAACAGTTGGGGTCAACAGTCCCACTGAACCCCAAGAAAATTGTCTTCACTGCTGCTCCATGAACTTCATTCACAAAGCAAATGGTGAGAATGAATCTTACAAAGTTCTAGCAGTGGAGCCAAGTCAGTGTGAAACTGAGCATTGAGAACAAATTTAAGAAGATGCAGTATTTTGGTAATTGTTAAAATAATTTTATTTCTTTTGGTGGTGGCCATTGGGATCGGGAACCTACTCCCTTCCCCCACCTCCCACCTTGAAATGCAAACAAAGGCTTGTTAAAGTAGTGCTGTGAGGAGTGGTTTGATTCTTGAAGAGCAGGAGTGTTAATTTGTTCTCTTTCATTTGCAAAGCATCATATGAGTTTTGCAGATGGCACTTATAAAAGAAATGGTTCAAATACCTATTTGATCTGGCCCTGACACACACACTTACATGCACATACAACTTAAGTCAACCTGATTTCCTCCCACTTTAGAAAAATATAAGAGACATTTATGGTTTTAGCATTTATATGTAAAATATGGTATTTAGCAAGACACAAAAACCTCTCTTGCTAGCACTCTGTTTCTCTCTCTCTCTCTCTCTCTCTCTCTCTCTCTCTCTCTCTCACACACACACACACACACACACACACACACACACACCTTTTGGAAAGAAGAGAAACTTAAGAAGCATAAAAGTTTACCTGGTATATAACCTAGAAACGGTAAATTTAGGGTATTTTAAATCTAAGATCTATGATTGAATTCTATCTCCCCCACCTCAAAAATATGAGTTAGGTGTTTTCTTTTTAACCAAAGACTAGACTCTCTTATCTTTGAATTTCTCACTTGAGAAATATAGGGCCTGAATATCCCTGAGATATCTGTAGATACAGAAAATAGAGTGAGACTGTGGACAAGCAAAGCAAATCTTTGAAGTACATAAGTGGAAAGTGGAAATAAGATAGCATGGTAATTAACACAGATAAAAATAGTTCATATACTTCCCTATATTTCTTATGGGTGATAAACTGCCTTAGCTGTAAACTATATTTTCAAGCTATAAATCTTCATATGACTAATGACTTCCCTATATCTTGCAATGAAATTAGAGAACAAATATTAAGATGTAGTGTTTATTTATCTGTAAAATTATAATACCAGAGCAACAGCATGAACCTGTACATGAAATTATGGCCACAAATTTTTACTTGATGGCCATTTTCCCCCATTAAATTATATGGGTAGCAGTAGGTAGATAGAAATGCAGGATAAATAAAGTTCATGGCCTGCATCTTGTCAAGTGGTTAAAAGGTTTCCACTGAAAGGACCAACTCATGTTGGAAATATTTATTTTAATTTGAATCTCTTTCGTGTATTACAAACTCAGTTGG
This sequence comes from Phocoena phocoena, assembly GCF_963924675.1. Classification (NCBI taxonomy): domain Eukaryota; kingdom Metazoa; phylum Chordata; class Mammalia; order Artiodactyla; family Phocoenidae; genus Phocoena; species Phocoena phocoena. The sequence goes on along the minus strand of NC_089240.1, from coordinate 81,549,407 downwards.
CTGAAAAGGAAGATCAGAGCTATCTTGCAAACATCTTTGAAGAGTGCATTTGCCACACCTTAATTAGTATGTCTATTGTAGAATGTCTTTATAAGTGGATATCTCTGGCTTCCCACATGTCACAAGTGCCTCAGCCGATTGTTAACCCGGAGAAAGGTACATCAGAAAAATAATGCTTCTGTTGCCTTCCCTGGGCATCCAGTGTGAGTTGCTTTCTCAGTTTAAAGATTACATGGAAGGTGGTTAAGAATCCACCTTCCAATTCAGGGGATGTGGGTCCGACCCCTGGTCAGGGAACTAACACCCCACGTGGGACAACTAAGGCCACGTGCTGCAACTACTGAGCCCACGTGACACAACTAGAGAGCCCACATGCCACAGCTACAGAGCCCACATGCTCTGGAGCCCCCACGTCACAACCAGAGAGCCCGTGTGCTGCAACTACTGTGCCTGTGCACTCTGGAGCACACGCACCACAACTAGAGATAAGCCCATGTGCCACAATGAAAGATCCTGGTGCTGCAACTAAGACCCGATGCAGCCAAAAATATAAATAAATAAATAAAATTTTTTTTTTTAATTTAAAAAAGTAAAGATTACCTGGAGGGATTTAGCTAGGAACTTAGAACAGCCCTCAAGCATATACATGAATTTCTGGGCACCATTCACTTTTTTTTTAAGCTGTTTCCATAGTCCATGGGTGAGAACTAACCTAATTCCAACAGAGGTGGGAAAAGACTGGCTTTGATTCACAAGTCAGCAGTTGTTAAATCTTGAGTCTAATTACATAAGCCACCTCGTAATGTGGAAGAAGTATTTGGAATCAAAGGACATTGATATATTATAGAAAATATAAAAAGTGTAATGCTTTTAATTCTTGGAGTTTAATCAGAGTCTGAATGCCTACCTATCTGGGATGTTGTGAGGTAGATTTCTATATTGGGTGTATCTTCTGAGGTCCATTCCAACTTTCTGATTCTATGACTTGAAGGTAGAATTGCTAAATATGAATATTTGGGGCATAGCCTTATCCTGATGATTTTTATAGTTTTACTACATAGACACTTGTGCAAATTAGAAGATGCTCCCTTTGGTAAGGTGAGAAGGTGTAGCCCAGAATCTATAATAAAACACCTGGGTAAACAAACTGAGTGTTAAGTGTTAATGTCCATCAATTTTCCCATTTGATCATTGCTTTATTATAATTCATATGCTATTAAACATCAGTCTGGCAAGTTCTGGTGATGGAAGACTGGCTTATATCAACTAAAACTCCCATACATAACAATTATAAACTCTGGAAAAGAAAACATAAACATAACTGCTATTTGTAGGAACTGGAGAGTAAACAAAGCCTTCAGAAATTGTGGGGTTTTTTGACCCTTGAAGAAAGGAAGTCATACTGTTTGAGGACCACCTTCATACATCTTTCTTTTCCCCTGAGACCAATTCCCAGCCTGAGCATCATGGAGGTAGAGGAGAGTTGATAAGCAGATTTGCAAGCTCCACCCATGTATGGTTTCCTCTTTTCAAGATTGCCCCCCTCGCTAGTGTGACACGGCTAGCCGGGAGGGAGTCCGAGAAAAAGTCTGGACCTGCGGAAGAGGCAAGACACTTTTTCTTCCCTCTTTGTTTCCTGGTGTGCGAGGAGAGGGAATTAAGAGCGCTGCTTAAAGGAGCTCCAGAGACGGGCGCGAGCCACGGCTATCAGCGCAGACTCCAGAGACGGGCATGAGACGCTAAGGCTGCTGCTGCTGCTGCCACCAAAAAGCCTGTGTGCAAGCACAGGTCACTATCCACACCTCCACTCCCGGGAGCCTGTACAGCCCGCCACTGCCAGGGTCCCGTGATCCAGGGACAACTTCCCTGGGAGAACGCATGGCGCACATCAGGCTGTTGCAATGTCATGCTGGCCTCTGCTGCCGCAGGCTTGCCCCGCATCCGTACCCCTCCCTCCCACCGGCCTGAGTGAGCCAGAGCCCCCGAATCAGCGGCTCCTTTAACCCCGTCCTGTCTGAGCGAAGAACAGACGCCCTCAGGCAAGCTACACGGAGAGGCGGGGCCAAATCCAAAGCTGAACCCCAGGAGCTGTGTGAACAAAGAAGAGAAAGGGAAATTTCTCCCAGCAGCCTCAGAAGCAGCGGATTAAATCTCCACAATCAACTTGATTTACCCTGCATCTGTGGAATACCTGAATAGACAACGAATCATCCCAAATTGAGGAGGTGGACTTTCGGAGCAAGATATATTATTTTTTCCCCTTTTCCTCTTTTTGTGAGTGTGTATGTGTATGCTTCTCTGTGACATTTTGTCTGTATAGCATTGCTTTCACCATTTGTCCTAGGGTTCTCTCCATCCTTCTTTTTTTTGTTTTTGTTTTTACTTAAGAAGTTTTTTTTCATAAAATTATTTTTTATTTTAATTATTTTATTTTATCTTACTTTATTTTATTTTATCCTTTTTCTTTCTTTCTTTCTTTTTCTTTCCTTCTTTCTTTCTTTCTTTCTTTCCTTCTTTGTTTCTTTCTTTCTTTCTTTCCTTCTTTCTTTCTTTCTACTTTTTCTCCCTTTTATTCTGAGCTGTGTGGATGAAAGGCTCTTGGTGCTCCAGCCAGAAGTCAGTGCTGTGCCTCTGAGGTGGGAGAGCCAACTTCAGGACACTGGTCCACAAGAGACCTCCCAGCTCCACGTAATATCAAACGACAAAAATCTCCCAGAGATCTCCATCTCAACACCAAGACCCAGCTTCACTCAATGACCAGCAAGCTATAGTGCTGGACACCCTATGCCAAACAACTAGCAAGACAGGAACACAGGCCCATCCATTAGAAGAGAGGCTGCCTAAAATCATAATAAGGCCACAGACACCCAAAAACAAACCACCGGATGACGACCTGCCCACGAGAAAGACAAGATCCACCCTCATCCACCAGAACACAGGCACTAGTCCCCTCCACCAGGAAGGTTACACAACCCACTGAACCAACCTTAGCCACTGGGGACAGACACCAAAAACAACGGGAATTACAAACCTGCAGCCTGCAAAAAGGAGACACCAAACACAGTAAAATAAGCAAAATGAAATGACAGAAAAACACACAGCAGATGAAGGAACAAGGTAAAAACCCACTAGACCTAGCAAAAGAAGAGGAAATAGGCAGTTTACCTGAAAAAGAATTCAGAATAATGACAGTAAAGATGATCCCAAACCTTGGAAATAGAATAGAGAAAATGCAAGAAACGTTTAACAAGGACCTAGAAGAACTAAAGAGAAAACAAGCAATGATAAACAACACAATAAATGAAATTAGAAATACTCTAGAAGGGATCAATAGCAGAATAACTTAGGGAGAAGAACAGATAAGTGACTTAGAAGATAAAATAGTGGAAATAACTACTGCAGGGCAGAATAAAGAAAAAGGAATGAAAAGAATTGAGGACAGTATCAGAGACCTCTGAGACAACATTAAACACACCAACATTTGAATTATAGGGGTCCCAGAAGAAGAGAAAAAGAAAGGGACTGAGAAAATATTTGAAGAGATTATAGTTGAAAACTTCCATAATATGGGAAAGGAAATAGTTAATCAAGTCCAGGAAGCACAGAGAGTCTCATACAGGATAAATCCAAGGAGAAACATGCCAAGACAAATATTAATCAAACTATCAAAAATTAAATACAAAGAAAACATATTAAAAGCAGCAAGGGAAAAACAACCAAATAACACACAAGGGAATCCCCATATGGTTAACAGCTGATATTTCAGCAGAAACTCTGCAAGCAAGAAGTGAGTGGCAGGATGTATTTAAAATGATGAAGGAGAAAAATCTACAACCAAGATTATTCTACCCAGCAAGGATCTCATTCAGATTTGATGGAGAAATTAAAACCTTTACAGACAAGCAAAAGCTGAGAGAGCTCAGCACCACCAAACCAGCTTTACAACAAATGCTAAAGGAACTTCTCTAGGCAAGAAACACAAGAGAAGGAAAAGACCTACAATAACAAACCCAAAACAATTTAAAAAATGGTAATAGGAATATACATATTGATAAATACCTTAAATGTAAATGGATTAAATGCTCCTACCAAAAGACACAGACTGGCTGAATGGATACAAAAAAACAAAAAAAAAAAAACACCAGTATATATGCTGTCTACAAGAGACCCACTTCAGACCGAGAGACACATACAGACTGAAAATGTGGGGATGGAAAAAGATATTCTATGCAAATGGAAATCAAAAGAAAGCTGGAGTAGCAATTCTCATATCAGACAAAATAGACCTTAAAATAAAGACTATTACAAGAGACAAAAAAGGACACTACATAATGATCAAGGGATCAATACAAGAAGAAGAAATAACAATTGTAAATATTTATACACCCAATATAGGAGCACCTCAATACATAAGGGAAATGTTAACAGCCATAAAAGGGGAAATCGACAATAACACAATCATACTGGGGGAATTTAACACCCCACTTTCACCAATGGACAGATCATCCAAAATGAAAATAAATAAGGAAACACAAGCTTTAAATGATACATTAAACAAGATGGACTTAATTGATATTTATAGGACACTCCATCCACAAACAACAGAATACACATTTTTCTCAAGTGCTCATGGAACATTCTCCCACATAGATCATACCTTGGGTCACAAATCAAGGCTTGGTAAATTTAAGAAAATTCAAATCATATCAAGTATCTTTTCCAACCACAATGCTATGAGACTAGATATCAATTACAGGAAAAGATCTGTAAAAAATACAAACACATGGAGGCTAAAGAATACACTACTTAGTAACCAAGAGATCACTGAAGAAATGAAAAAGGAAATTTAAAAATACCTAGAAACAAGTAAAAAGGGAGGCACGACGACCCAAATCCTATGGGATGCAGCAAAAGCAGTTCTAAGAGGGAAGTTTATAGCAATACAATCCAACCTTAAGAAGCAGGAAACATCTCAAATAAACAACCTAACCTTGCACCTAAAGCAATTAGAGGCAGAAGAACAAAAAACCCCAAAGTTAGGAGAAGTAAAGAAATCATAAAGATCAGATCAGAAATAAATGAAAAAGAAATGAAGGAAACAATAGCAAAGATCAATAAAACTAAAAGCTGGTTCTTTGAGAAGGTAAAGAAAATTGAGAACCCATTAGCCAGACTCATCAAGAAAAAAAGGGAGAAAACTCAAATCAATAGAATTAGAAATGGAAAAGGAGAAGTAACAACTGACACTGCAGAAATACAAAGGATCATGAGAGATTACTACAAGCAACTCTATGCCAATAAAATGGACAACCTGGAAGAAATGGACAAATTCTTAGAAATGCACAATGTTCTGAGACTGAATCAGGAAGAAATAGAAAATATGAACAGACCAATCATAAGCACTGAAATTGAAACTGTGATTAAAACTCTTCCAACAAACAAAAGCCCAGGACCAGATGGCTTCACAGGCAAATTCTATCAAACATTAGAGAAGAGCTAACACCTATCCTTCCCAAACTCTTCCAAAATATAGCAGAGGGAGGAACACTCCCAAACTCATTCTACGAGGCCACCATCACCCTGATACCAAAACCAGACAAAGATGTCACAAAGAAAGAAACCTACAGGCCAATATCACTGATGAACATAGATGCAAAAATCCTCAACAAAATACTAGCAAACAGAATCCAACAGCACATTAAAAGGATCACACAACATGATCAAGTGGGGTTTATCCCAGGAATGCAAGGATTCTTCAATACACACAAATCAATCAACATGATACACCATATTAACAACTTGAAGGAGAAAAACCATATGATCATCTCAATAGATGCAGAGAAAGCTTTCAACAAATTTCAAGACCCATTTATGATAAAAACCCTGCAGAATGTAGACATAGAGGGAACTTTCCTCAGCATAATAAAGGCCACATATGACAACCCCACAGCCAACCTTGTCCTCAATGATGAAAAGCTGAAACCATTTCCACTAAGATCAGGAACAAGACAAGGTTGCCCACTCTCACCACTATTATTCAACATAGTTTTGCAAGTTTTAGGCACAGCAATCAGAGAAGAAAAAGAAATAGAAGTAAACCAAATCGGATAAGAAGTAAAGATGTCACTGTTTGCAGATGACATGGTACTATCCATAGAGAATCCTAAAGATGATACCAGAAAACTACTAGAGCTAATCAATGAATTTGGTAAAGTAGCAGGGTACAAAATTAATGCACAGAAATCTCTGGCCTTCCTATACACTAATGATGAAAAATCTGAAAGTGAAATCAAGAAAACACTCCCATTTACCATTGCAACAAAAAGAATGAAATATCTAGGAATAAACCTACCTAAGGAGACAGAAGACCTGTATGCAGAAAATTATAAGACACTGATGAAAGAAATTAAAGATGATACAAATAGATGGAGAGATATACCATGTTCTTGGATTGGAAGAATTAACATTGTGAAAATAACTCTATTACACAAAGCAATCTACAGATTCAATGCAATCCCTGTCAAACTACCACTGGCATTTTTCACAGAACTAGAACAAAAAATTTCACAATGTGTATGGAAACACAAAAGGCCCCGAATAGCCAAAGCAATCTTGAGAATGAAAAATGAAGCTGGAGGAATCAGACTCCCTGACTTCAGACTATAATACGAAGCTACAGTAATCAAAACAGTATGGTACTGGCACAAAAACAGAAAGATAAATCAATGGAACAGGATAGAAAGCCCAGAGATAAACACACGCACATATTGTCACCTTATCTTTGATAAAGGAGGCAAGAATATACAGTGGAGAAAAGTCAGCCTCTTCAATAAATGGTGCTGGGAAAACTGGACAGGTACATGTAAAAGTGTGAAATCAGAACACTCCCTAAGACCATACACAAAAATAAACTCAAAATCGATTAAAGACCTAAATGTAAGGCCAGACACTGTCAAACTCTTAGAGAAAACATAGGCAGAACACTCTATGACATAAATCACAGCAAGATCCTTTTTGACCCACCTCATAGAGAAATGGAAATAAAAACAAAAATAAACAAATGAGATATAATGAAACTTCAAAGGTTTTGCACAACAAAGGAAACCAGAAACAAGACCAAAAGACAACCCTCAGAATGGGAGAAAATATTTGCAAATGAAGCAACTGACAAAGGATTCATCTCCAAAATTTACAAGCAGCTCATGCAGCTCAATAACAAAAAAACAAACAACGCAATCCAAAAATGGGCAGAAGACCTAAATAGACATTTCTCCAAAGAAGATATACAGATTGCCAACATACACATGAAAGAATGCTCAACATCATTAATCATTAGAGAAATGCAAATCAAAACTACAATGAGATATCATCTCACACTGGACAGAACGTCCATCATCAAAATATCTAGAAACAATAAATGTTGGAGAGGGTGTGGAGAAAAGGGAACCCTCTTGCACTGTTGCTGGGGATGTAAATTGATACAGCCACTATGGAGAACAGTTTGGAAGTTCCTTAAAATCTAAAAATAGAATTACCATACGAACCAGCAATCCCACTACTGGGCATATACCCTGAGAAAACCATAATTCAAAAAGAGTCATGTACCAAAATGTTCATTGAAGCTCTATTTACAATAGCCAGGAGATGGAAGCAACCTAAGTGTCCATCAGCAGATGAATGGATAAAGAAGATGTGGCACATATATACAATGGAATATTACTCAGCCATAAAAAGAAACGAAATTGAGTTTTTTGTAGTGAGGTGGATAGATCTTGAGTCTGTCATACAGAGTGAAGTAAGTCAGAAAGAGAAAAACAAGTACCATATGCTGACACATATATATGGAATCTAAGAAAAAAAACAGAAAAGTCATGAAGAACGTAGGGGTAAGATGGGAATAAAGACACAGACCTACTAGACAATGGACTTGAAGGTATGGGGAGGGGGAAGGATAAGCTGTGAGAAAGTGAGAGAGTGGCATGGACATATACCCACTACCAAACATAAAACAGATAGCTAGTGTGCTGCATAGCACAGGGAGATCAGCTCAGTGCTTTGTGACCACCTAGAGGGGTGGGATAGGGAGGGTGGGAGGGAGGGAGACGCAAGGGGGAAGAGATATGGGAACATATGTATATGTATAACTTATTCACTTTGTTATAAAGCAGAAACTAACACACCATTGTAAAGCAATTTTACTCCAATAAAGATGTTAAAAAAAAAAAAGATTGCCCCCCTCAAATTCCAATCACTATAGCAACCACAAACTCCATCGTTAACACAGGAGACAGGAATCTTTTTGTGTAAAGAACCAGATAGTGCAGTAAATAATTATGTCTTTATAATACAGTCTCTGTTGCACAGTCCTCTTTGTTTTCCTTTTTGCTTTATATAAACTTTTACAAATATAAAAAACATTCTCAGTTCCCATTTTTAGCTAGAGGGCCCTATAAAAACAGGCCAGATTTGTCCAGGAAGCAATAGTTTGCCTATTCCTGATCTAATACCTCAAGCAAATAAAACTGCACCATCTAACATATATGTATTTGGATTCCCAGAAGGAGAGGAGAGATAGAATGGAGCAAAAAAAGCAGTTGAAGTCAAAATCCTGAAAATTTTCCAAATGTGATGAAAAGCATCAATATACTAATCTAAGAAGACTAAGAAGCTTAGTGAACCCCCAAGAAGTATAAATACATAAAACAAAAAAACCCAAGGCTCTAGATAATCAAATTTCCTAAAAACAAAGTACATAGAACATCTTGAAAATTACTCTTTTTATATTATTAACTCTAAGTAGACTTTGAAATATTAAGGATACATGTTGTAATTCCTAAAGCACACACTAAAAATAATACAAAAAGTCAAAGTTAAAAGCTATAAGAGGAACTTAAATGGAAAACTTAAAAAAATTACTTAACCCAAAAGAAGACAGGAAAGGAGAAATAGAGAAACAAAATATCAAATGGGAATGGTAGAAAACAAATTGAAAAGCAAAATAGTAGACTTAAACCCAACCATATCAATAAACTATTTTACATGTAAGTAGGCTAATCTCTCCAACTGAAAGGCCAAGATTTACCGACTGCTTTTTTTTTTTTTTTTTTTTTGCTGTACGCGGGCCTCTCACTGTTGTGGCCTCTCCCGTTGCGGAGCATAGGCTCCGGACGCGCAGGCTCAGCAGCCATGACTCACGGGCCCAGCCGCTCCGTGGCATGTGGGATCTTCCCGGACTGGGGCACAAACCGGTATCCCCTGCATCGGCAGGCGGACTCTCAACCACTGCGCCACCAGGGAAGCCCAGACTGTTTTTTTAAGTGACTTTATCTATGCTATTACAGGCATTGTGTTTTGATATTCTGACACAGAGAGGTTGAAAATAAAAGTATAGAAAAAGTTATATGGTACAAACAATAAACATAAGAAAGCTTGTATGTCTTGTTATTATTAGACTAACAAGTATAATTTGAGATAAAGAGGGAAATTTCATACTGTAAAAGTGTTACTATATAAGAAAGACATGACAACTAAATTTGTTTTTGTAGCTAAAAATATTGCTTCAGCTAAAGCTGACATAACTAAAGGGAGAAATAAACAAATCCACAAAGGGCTGTGTATATGCTCATAAAAGACCTGAGAAAGCCCTCAGCTCTCCCCTCTGTCTGACTTTCAGGCTCTGTACAAACAGGAAGTGAAAGATAAGGCAGAGTTGTAAATTGCCTGGCTGAGAGTTGAGGGCATATTCCGAAACATACACACACACAGTGCCCATCTGCAAAGACTAGGAGATTTTTTTTTAGTTCCAGCCCTTAAAGAAATTTCTGTACAATCACTGGTTGACCACTAACCTGAAGGAACAGAGACTTCAGTGGCCATGTACAACAAAGAGTACACACTTTACAGAATTAGTTCAGAAAAGTCTCTAACAGACAAACAAACAATTACTACTACAACAAGCAGCACCAACAATCCCTGGGGAGGGAGGAATCTAATTTCTGGAGTTGCCACATTATAATTTTCAAAATGTCCAGTTTTCAACAACAAAAAATTATGAGGCATGCAAAGAAACAAGAAAGTATAGCCAATACATAGGGGAAAGGGCAATCAATAGAAACTGTCCTTGAGGAAGCCTAGATATAGGACTTACTACACAAATACTTTAACTATTTTAAATATGTTTATAGAGCTAAAGGAAATCACATACAAAAAATCTGAAGGAAACTCTGAGAACAATATCTCATGAAATAGAGAATCTCAGTCAAGAGATAGAAATTATAAAGAGAAACATATAGAAATTCTGGGGTTAAATTGTACAATAACTGAAATGAAAAATTCACTAGAGGCACCCACGAGAAAATGTAACCTGACATATGAGTTCAGTTGAGGTTATCTAGTCTGAGGAACCAAAAGAAAAAAAAAATGAAGAAAAATGAAATAAAAAGAGCCTAAGACAACTGTAGGAAAACACCAACCATACCAACATATGCATAGTGGGAGGCCCAGAAGGAGAGAAAGAAAGGGGCAGAAAGAATATTTGAAGAAATAATGGCTGAAAACTTCCCCAATTTGATGAAAAACATCAATCTACACATCCAAAAAGTCAATGAACTCCAAGTAGGATAAACCTAACAATATCCACAGTAAACACATTATAATAAAACTGTCAAAAGCCGAAACCTTAGAGAGAATTTTGAAAGCAGCAAGAAAAAACCAACTCATCATGTACAAGTGTTCCTGAATGAGATTAACAGGTAAATTCTCATCAGAAACTATTAAGGCCAGAAACAGTGGGATGACATATTCAAAGTGCTGAAAGAAAAAATCACAATTGTTAACTAAGCATTCTCATCCAGTAAAGCTATCTTTGTAAAGATAAACCAGAAAACCTAAGCGAGTTTGTCACTAGTAGACATACCCTCAAAGACATGCTAAAGGGACTCATTCAGTCTACAATAAGAGGAGACTAGAGAGTAACTTGAATCTACATGAAGAAATAAAGAACACTGGTAAAGCTAACTACACAGGTTAATATAAAAGTCAGTATTAATAATTTAAAAATTTTTTTATTCCTCCTTTTTCTTATTTAAAAGACAACCATGTAAAACAGTCATTATAAATCTACACTGATGGACACAGAAGTTAAAAAATGTAATTTGTAATAACAATAAAGGGGAAGAGAGAGCTATATAGGAGCAAAGTTTTTATATCCTATTGAAATCAAGTTGGTAGTAATCCTAACTAGATTATTATAAATCGTTCACTGTAATTCTCAGAGAAATCACTAAGAAAATAATATTCATAATAGTCAAATGTGGAATCAACCCAAATGGCCATCAGTTGATGAATGAATGAACGAATTGTGGAGTAATCATACAGTGGAATACTGCTCAGCAATAAAAAAGAATAATTAATGCATGGAACGACTTAGTGAATCTCACAAACACTGCGTTGACCAAAAGAAGCCGGACACAAAAGAATAAATACTATATGACTCACTTTATGAAGTTCTAGAACTGACAAAACTAATCTATGCTGATAGAAATCAAAGCAGCTGTTTTTAAAGTGGGGTAGAAATATAACTAGAAGGAGGCACAAGAGCACTTTCTGAGATGATGGAAATGCTCTCTCTCTTGATTAGGGTGGTGGTTACCTGAGCGCATAAATTTATCAAGCATCATTGACTTGTCCACTTAAGATTTGTTCATTTTGCTGAATACAAATTTTGTGCCAATTAAAAGTATGGTATATCTTGTGGTTCATGAAATCAGTCTTTTTAGTACAACACCCAAATCTGTAATGTAGTACTGGGGAGAATATTCTTCATCATTTTGTCAGTGAAGAAACAAAATTTTAAAATACTTTAATCTTGAATTTTAAAAAATGGTTCGGGTCATTGATTCTAGGAGCAAATACTGTTTCTCCTTGCAAACACCACTTCCTCCAATGTGCTAAAAAGCAAACTTTGCCATGTGTATAAATTTCTTTGTAAAGATATATTGTCTTCTTGCAAAGCCCACTCTTCCCTCCTCCCCCCCCCCCAAATAAAACCATGTATTTTGTGTTTTGTAAAATTTTAGGTAATGTTTATGTGGGCACATTCAACCAGGTCTCTGCTAGGTTCACAAAGGGTTCACGTTCTTCATGGAAGTACTGCTACTTAGTAGATGTTCTTTTTTTAAGATAGAAATACCAGTCAAGATACCTTTGCTTCAGTAGCTGCTAAAAGTTTATTTCAGAAGCCTCTGACAGTGTGAACGTCTATTCAAGGGACAGGGGAGGAATTTTGGCTGCAGTTTGTGCTTCCTTGTCTCTAGTTTATACAGAGTTGGATTATTTGTGTGGTAAAGCATGCAATTTTCTCAGCAGGGAACACCTCTTTGCTTTCTCCAGCAGGGTCTTCATTATATTACCTAAAAGTGGTAAGTGCATATTTTGTTGACATTTTTTATAAAATCTTTTTAAAAATCTTTCCAATGAAGGGGTTCCCAAAAGGGTCAAGGGTTGTCAAACACCCTTACTCAAATTCCATTCACCAACATCTCCTTAAGTGAAAGGTCTTATTTTAATTTGAGACATCTTAATAAGTAGACATCATTCATTCTATAAATACTCACTGAGCACCAACTGTATGCAGGATCTGAGGTGGGGAGGAGAGCAGCCATGCCTGACCTCAAAATCTCACACTCCAGTAAAGAGATTTCTTAAAAAAATGAGAATGAGTTTGGACCATACAATATTGCCATTTTTGTAGGTCAAAAATAGTAGATTAACAGTGATTTCATAGGATCAATTTAGTGTAGTCTGGGGGAAAAGTGTTCAGTCCAATGCAGTCCAGAAGAAAGGAGTGATCACTTTCAGATAGGGTTTTAAGGGGGTGGGAAAGAAGAGAAACAAGAGAAGTTGCTGACTTTTTGTGACTCATTTCTTTGCTCCTTTTGTGGTCATCACGAAAATTCATTGGCTGCCAATCCAGATTAGATAAATACTTCATTTGTGCTTCAAGGGGGAAGAAATGTAAAAGTAAGAGGGTTGATATATAAAGAGAATGTTGGTATGGAGCCACTCACAATCTAAGCCTGTGAGTAAGGCATTGTGTGACCCTGAAATATCTCTAATTAGAGCGCTTATTACCTGGGGCGGGGTGTGGGGTGCTCTGCATCTGAAAACTGGGGAATCTTTGGGGGGGGGGGCGGGGATGCATAGAGCTCTTAGAATTGTAAACAAAAGTATATGTGTGTTTGGATTGGGATATTACATGCATTTTTCTGGGGGAGTGGCAGGTGACATGGGAAGAGAGTTTGTAATGTTCATCAGATTCTCAAAAGGTCTGTAACTCAAAATAGGTTAAGAACCGTAAAGGTATGTACACACAGACTTTGAACATGAATTGATATACTTGGAGGAAGACTGAGATCAGCTTCATGATGTCCAGAGGAGGAAAATGGTCACTTTCAGTGAGAGGGATCAGTGAAAGGTTTGTGAGGGAAGTTTGGCATCCAAGGTTAGTAGATTTTTCTACAGTGGATTTGGTGAGACATAATGAAATGTAGAACAATCGCAGTGTCAGGGAGGATGGAGAGGTGAGAGGCAGTGCAAGAGCTACCGAGATAGAATTAGTGAGATTTGGCAGCTGATTAACTGAGGGGCCAAGAGAGATGGAGGATTTGAAGTTGATGTTAAACTTTTAAGCCTGTGTGAATGGGAAGATCAATTTCCCACTCAAAGAAGTCTTGAGGGGGCTTCCCTGGTGTCACAGTGGTTGAGAGTCCGCCTGCCGATGCAGGGGATACCGGTTTGTGCCCCAGTCCGGGAAGATCCCACATGCCACGGAGCGGCTGGGCCCGTGAGCCATGGCCGCTGAGCCTGCGGATCCCGAGCCTGTGCTCCGCAACGGGAGAGGCCACAACAGTGAAGGGCCCGCGTACTGCAAAAAAAAAAAAAAAAAGAAGAAGTCTTGAGGTGTCAAATATTTCTTTATAAAAATCATACTTCTGTTTTCTTCTCTTTAAAAAAAAAGCTGGACTGACACTTTAGCTTTTTGACTCTTTATAATGGAAAATTTCAAACATATACAAAGTAGAGATAATAGTATATTGAACTCCCTTGTCTCCATCACCCAACTTCAATAATTATGAATATCCAAAGCCAGGTTTCTGGTTTAGCAACAACATAGCCTAAAATTAAATTCTCCAATAGCCCAGTTCTCCATGGGTAGAGATGCCCTATGATCCCCTAAAAGTGTGTATAAAATTGTGTGTGTCTGTGTGTGTTTGAAGATCCACACAGAGAAAGGATCCATAGCTTCTGATAGGTTCTATGACAGCCCCATCCCATGCCTTCCCACCACCCTCCATTTCATAGGAAGTCCAGCTCACATAAAAAGAGAATTTATTTAAGACATGATCTCTGGAAGCTTGGATACAGGTTAAGCATTACTCTTGAAGAGTTACTCTGATTCTTCAAGACTAGAATATTAAGGAGATAGGGCATCAAATGAGTACATTCTCATTTGAGGCCAGGGAGGTCTGGAAGATGGAATTATGCCCACAGAGGATCTGTCCAGATGGGTGTGGACTATGGACCTCCCTGCAAGCACTGGTTGCTTAGGTATGTGCTGAAGTTGTAGCAAGTTGGAGGAGAAAGATTAACAAGGAAATGGGTGTTGATTATATACAGAGTCTTCATTTGTTCACTTAGCAAGTATTTATGGACTGTATATTAGGTACCAGGCACTGTGCTAGGTCCCAGAGGTACAGAAACAGTCTTGACATGTGTGAAACTTACATTCTAGTTGGGAATACAGATGTCATCCAAATTATCATAAAAATAAGCACATAACAGTACAATATGGTAACTACTAAAAATGAAAGACACAAGGAATAACATGTGCAAATGCCCAGTGTTAGGAATGAGCATGAAACTGTAACTACACCCTAAATCATGGCCGCAATTAGCAGGAACTAAAATCTTAAAAGTAGCTGATGCTCAGATTGTTAGGAAAATCAGGATGCAGGAGGAAATTTGAGGGAGAGGTAGGCACAGGAACCCTGCGGGGTATTGAAGGCCATAGTAAGGAGTTTTGTCTTTGAAAACTATGGGAAGCTTTTAAAGCACAGGCTCTAGAAGGAGGGAAAGTAAGTTGACATGATCAGCTCTGCATTTAGAAAAGATGACTCTGCCTGGTATATGACTATCAGATTTTGAGAGGGGACACAAGTGCATAGTGAGTGACCAGTTTAATGGCTATTGTAGTTTAGATGAGAGATGGTGAGAGATGATGGCTTATGTTAGGGTGGTGGTGATAGAGATGAAGTCAATTGGATGGTGTGGGATATGTTAGTCCACCAAACAATTTTGACACAACCCATTGCCGCGGAAAGTATGAGCCCTCACTCTGAATATAAGTAAAATAGAGTTTCATGGTAGTTCAGGTGTTCAACTAGAGTTAAAGCTCTGGGACATACCAAAAGCCACATAGTAAGTGGTCAAGTCAGGCTTTGAGCACAGATACAGGCTCAGGTTGTGTATAGCACAAGATAATAACCACTGATTGATTAATTCTTAAAACACAGTTGATCAAGTGGCCCTGTGTAGTCTTAGCTTCAATCAACACAAGATATCGACTATGTAGAAAACAGAACTATCCCACAAAAGTAGCCTTTAGTGTACAAAGAAATAAGCACCACCTCAATATGTACGATCCACTCAATGAATACATTCTAAATATTGAATAGATACTATTGAACCTAGCACTTGGCTCTGCAAAATTGCCAAGGGCAATTCACAGTGTGGATATGCAGAGAAGTCTGTTTGATAGGGTGATTTCTAACTATCGGGATTCAGATAGAGGGAAAGTCAGTTGTCTTAGGTGTAAGTAAAAGAAACTTAATGATTCCTTCTCCTAAACCAAAAAAGTAGCAAGTCTGTTGATTTCTCTCTTGTCTCATCTTCTGCAATGGTGTGGTTTTTTTCCCCCTCTCTTTTGGGGCCTATATTTGACTGTCATTAATAAAGGGATAGAGGCCCTTTAAGACTAAGCTAGCTGAGTAAGAGAATCCAAAAATGCCATCCTCTAAAGGCCTTTAGTTTCTGGAGGAAGTTTGTGCACAATTGATCTCATGAGCCTTAGTTTACAATAACCCTCTGATTGGTCTGGCTGATCCTGCTCTGCCAACTCTCCAGAATCTCTGGTACCTTGAACAGGCTAGCTGACAGATGGTGCTTACTTCTCAGATCACCACCCAGCTACCTGTCTTCCATCTCCATCCTCTCCTGAATCTTGCCAGCCTCCCATTCACTGTCTGCCATCTTTACCACTGTCCATTTCTGGGTTTACATCATTTCTTAACATGGCCTATTTTCCTTCATGTGGCATCATTGGCAATCCTTGGAAGAACATTCTCAACCAGTGGTTTTCAGTCCTTAGTCGTGTGTCAGAATCACTTAGCAGATCTTTGAAATGGAGATTCCTTGGTCTGCTTTTGTGTTAGATTCTCTGGACAGTGATTCCCAGTTGTATGCATTTTTAGAAAGCTATTTTGGAAGCAACAGACCAGTTTTTGGAATCCCTGCAAACTCTGACTTCTGTTCTACTTAGAGGTTTCAGATTCCCAGAGGAGGAAAGATGGGTCAGCGTGTTGCCTCTTAAGAAAGAGCCTCTTTATGAGCCTCTTAAGAAAGAATTTACAATTTCCTCAAGCATGATACTGAATTAGAATAATAGTACTAACCCCAGTTGATACAGAAAATATATTATTTTCATTCATGATAACAAATCTCATTTATTGAGTTCCTGGTGTGTGTGTGCCACTATGCTAAGTGTTTTTCACAGTTTCTAAAACTTAATCTTTTCTTTAAAATCCCATGAGGATTTACATTAATCAGATGAGAAAAATGGCACTCGGAGGGTAAGCAACTTGCCCAGGAGGAAGTGGCCAAGTTAGGATTTGAACCCAGGACTCTCTGACGGCAACATTCATGCTCTTAGTCACATGGCCATCAACTCATAATAAGCAGGTGGCAGAACTGAGAACCAAATGAAGGTCTCCGTCCTCTTCTGGGTTATCTGGTGCTCACTATAATGTGTTCCACAATGTGGACCAGATATCCCCTCTGTGGTTGCTGGGGGAGTTAGGGCAGCTAAGACCCGTAAAGAAGGATTTGATCTTATTGGTGAGTCTCATGAAATGGTTGTGATAACAAACCTGAGGCAAAATCATAAGTGTTTTGTATATCTTGGCTGGTTTTAGATTATTTCAGCCGTACAATTCCAGTTAAAGTCTCAGCCACTTCCTCTATTTTGCCGCAATGCTGTTTACTCACTGTGAAACCCCCAGCCGACTAGAGATTGCCAGTACTGCAGGTGAATCTCCGGGCAGCAGCAGTGGTCCCTTGATACCACTGTCTTCCTGACCACTATAACTCCCGCGGTCTCTTCCCCCTTGGTAGGCAGGACTCTGTGTTCACTAGCACAGCCGGCTGCTTTTGTTCAGACCTAGAAAGAGTGGAAAAAACACAAAAAGGTACCCTCTCCTTCATCACTGTTAAACTACTGTAATCAAAGCAGAGTGCTCTGCTAGTCCCAAGAAGTTGATGGATCTGTGGCAGAGTTCTAAGAAATGGACAAGAAAGCAAAAGGATTTTGTAACAGATGGGATTCCTGTTGAGTTATTAACATTTGTATCACAGGTTCTATTTCTGCTACATTCACCAGGGACAAATAACACAGTAGCTCTGATCCTGCTATTCAAAAGGAAGTTATAAGGTGATGTAGTACAAAGGCTGCCCGTTATAAAAGTCCCATTGAAATGCAGTATACTCTTAATTGTTCTAAAATTCCTCATAATGAAAATAAACTTATTTTTAAATGCAAAACTATATTTTAAAAATAACTTGTATATAAGGTTGGCACCAAATACTTATAGTAAAATTTGTTTTTTGCACTTCCTTTCCCATTGTGCATATACTATTGATACATTTCATCTTAAATTGTGTTACACAGTATTATCATCCCAATAAAGCATATAATGAACACTTACCAGTCAATAGAAAGGACTTACCCATTTCTGATTATCTATGGAGATCAGATTATAATATGGTGCTTCCTGAAAAATCATATCTTAATGTAAGGGGTAAAAGGTACAACACATACAGACAATGGAGACAGTGCCGTCGGATGGATCATTCAGCCATAGAATGGCCCCATGCAAGGATTAGAGACCTCTCCTTTGCCACCTTCTAAGATACCTCCTTGAACCAGTTTGTACAAGTAGAGAGATACTGAAATAATCTGACACTGGCAAAGTGTCTGTCAACTGTCTGAGGTGACAAATGAGGCGTAAGTGAGTTTTCTTTGTCACATCTTGAGACACAAAAGTGGGAAGGGCAATTTCGGGTTAATCTTTCAGGAGAGTCCAGAGACAGAGGTTGATACATTCCAAGCTGCTTCTGTTCACAGGGTGGCAGCTGGGAAAGATGGGACTTTATATCTAGTTGCCCCTCTCAAGAAACACAGGTTTCTGATCCCCCGTTTCCTGCCATCTGAGTACATAGATGGACGTTACTTTGCAAACCGAGTCCGGATTTAAAAAAAAAAAAAGTCCTAGAAAGGCAACACCCTGCAAACTTGCCTTTTATTTTCTCCAACATCTGAAAAACAGTTGTCTCAAAAATTTTTCTCGCTGTCTTGGGAGTTAACCATGATTCTTCTCATGACCGTATCAGGAAAGCTTCTGGAAATGCTACCTAACCTACCAGAAGTTTCTTCCCTGAGCTCAGTTGTATACCCACAAGAAAATAGGCATTTGGGATTTAGGTGGAGGGATCCACTCACTAAACTTGACTGCAGGCTAAATCCAGACTTCTGACAACTTTCGTTAAGGAAGACATGAGTTCTCAGCACATTATTCAGTTTGAAAAATCTGTATTTTGACTCCTTAGGTTTTTTGGTTTTGCTTTTGTTTTTGTTTTTTTGGACTCAGAGTCATCGCAGGATACCAGGGCTTCAGAGGTAGAAATGATCTCAGTGTAATGACCACAGAGTAACTTTTCAAGGCCACTTTTTATCCTAAGTAGAAGCTATCAACAGGCATGCCAGCCTCCTGGAGAAGGATAGACTGTCTACGTGCACCTTGGTGTGTATTTAAAACAGAGTCCTCCTGAAGCGAGTTAGTGTTTTCTAGAAGCATTTGCCTAATTGGCTTTTTTAACTTATTCTTCACTGAAGAGAACACTGGATACTTGACAAAACTTATGTTTTGTCGAGTGTTAGCATAGGTACCATTTGCAGAATTCTATGACAATTAGTTTCTATTGTTGGTTGTCCAACTGTCTGGTCAAACGCCAATTCTTCCACCATCTGTTTGGAAATTTCTGACAGGAGAAATTGAACCTGGCAAGGCAAACATTTCCAGCCTGTCTTTGGACAAAAGTATATCTCTTGTGGGGTGGTTTCCTCCTCCTTTTCTCCCCAAGTTTGCACATACCCAGTGCTGGTTTGGAGGGTGGAATCCACCAAAAAATCAGTGACTGGGCTAAAGAAGCAGTATTTATGACACTGCACACATTCCACAAGACAGAGCTTTAATCGAAGCTAAATGTTACATTATTAGTGGCGATGAGATTTGCTCACAAAGCTGGCCTCATCAGTGTTTCCACTCCCAACTATCTTTTTCCTGCTCCCTCCCTTATATTTTTCCTTCTCTTGGCTCCTTAGAGCTGCGGTAAATCATGTTGTGAAATAAGATGAGTTTGAATAGCGAAAGCATTGAGATTTCACATTCTACAGCATAACAATGAACTGCCTTATGTTAGAATTCAACCTTGTTAGTAAGGCTCACAAATATTAACATCTCCTGTGGTGGCAATTTCCTATCTATCCAGGGAAGTGGTTTTGCTACCAGAGCCAACATCAGCCATGTCTTGTGAGCTGCAGATGGGCTCTCTTTGCCACAGTTCCACATTTTGCACTGCACGATGCCCCATTCATACTGGTACGCATGGGTGTCATCATCTGTGATGGATTGTACGGTGGTATCATGTTGATCATATGATGGGAAAGGTAGTTCAAAAGTGCCTTTCTTTTTTTTTTGGAGAGGCCTGTTCCAAAGAAGAGGGCCAGTGCCCAGGCACAAGCCTACCAGGGCTGTGGGCTGTGTGGAAAGCACCAATGCTATGTCCAGGTCTGAAAGCGAGGTGGGCGGACAGGCGAGAGGCCTTTCCAACTAATCGTGACTCTTTTCAACAGCCTGCCTATTCAGTAGCCTTGGAGATGCCACTTATCTCTAGTAGCTGTGCTCCAGCTCAACCCTGGGAGTTTGGGGAGAGTGGAGTTGGAGTGTGCATGGTCAATTTCATGGGTAGGAAACACTTGAAAGATGACAGAAAATTCATTCTGAGACTACCAAACAAAGGGATTGCTGTCTTGGAGTGCCATCAATCTCTCCCTCCCTCATCTCCCCTCCTCTCTACCTAGAGGGGCTTAGAGTCTTTGAAAAAGCCAGAGAAGAAATATATTATCCCACTTCCTAACAAATAGGGAGGAGCAGGCCAGATGAGGAATTTTTTATGGGGTAAACTGTCCGTGCTTGGAGTGAAATGGGAAACCATTTTTGTTCCTTTTTTTTGCGGTACGTGGGCCTCTCACTGCTGTGGCCTCTCCCGTTGCGGAGCGGCATGTGGGATCTTCCCAGACCGGGGCACGAACCCATGTCCCCTGCATCGGCAGGCGGACTCTCAACCACTGCGCCACCAGGGAAGCCCCTTGTTCCTTTTGTTAATATTAAAGTTCCTAAGACAAAAATGGGTCAGCAATTCAAATATATAGAGAAGGTTAACCCTAAGCAAGGAGATTTTTTCAGTTGATTATCAGAATTAAACTCTAAACCTCAGAAAGCCTGGAATTTGGCACTTTTCAAATCTTTATTGAGGGCTAATTGCTATGCCTAGTTAGGATATAGATGAAGAAAGGTGTCAAAATTGACAGAGAGATCGGAGAAGAGATTAATATGCTGATGAGAAACATGTTTGCATTCTCCTAACTCAAAAATAGTTTTCTAATTGGGGTTATGAAAGGGACACTTAACCTCTGCGGGGCTCTGGAATGGAAGTAGATATTTTGCTTTCTAATCATCAAGTCTGGCCTTGAATGTAGGCTGACCATGAATTCCTGCTCTTGGAGGAATGAAACCTAAGGTAATACAGGAATGTAAGGAAAAATGTGTTTTCATTTTTCCAAAAAACTTGAATACTAACAACAAGAACAATGCTTTTGAATAGTTTATCCTCTCAGAAGGAGAAAGGAGATTGCTAGGAATAGCTCAGTAGCAGCAAGAGTCCTGTCGGGGGGCTAATCTATTCACTCACCACAGGAACTCTGAGAAGGCAAGGAGTATCACCAAAATTGCATCCCTTGGTCCCATGGGAGAGATGACAAAGGCGTTTCAGGACTGAGTGGCTTCTGGGAAATTAAGGACAAAGACTCGTGAATTTGAAAATGGTTCCAGTCTGTTTTCTTCCTGTGTTGCCCTAGGATTCATTTCCCCAAGAGAAAGAGTTTGCAGTCAATATAAATTCCATGTCATAGTCAATGAGTAAAAAATCCAAATATTGACTTCGACTCCAGGGGCACTCAGCAGCAGCAACAGCAAAACCTTTCTCTGACGTCTGTTTATTCCCTTCTGAGCCAAATTCCTCACAAGAGTGGTCTAGTCGAGATTTACTGTTTCCATTGGCCTGTCTCCCAGTTACTTCTCAACCCACTGCATTCTGGTTTTCCTCCCAACCCCTAAAATCCCACCCTCCAACATAGCCACCCAACTACCATGACTCCCTTGAGTATGTCCTGAGCATGGTAGCCAGTGGCCTGCATGTAATAAAATCCTAAGTGCTCTTTTTAGCCTTGTTCTATCTTGTTTGACCTCCCATGTGCAGTTGACGTTTGACCTTCCTCCTTCAAATTCCCCCTTCTATTGGTTTCTGTTACCCTGCCCTCTACTTGTTTTATTTCTACTTATCTGACCACTCCTTCTCAGACTTTTTCTAAGCTTCTCTTCTGCCAAGTCCTTAAGACAGGTGTTCCTAAAAGCTATCTTCTAGGTCTTATGCTTTTTTACTCTACATGCTCCTCGTGGCCTAGCTCATATATTCACAAATATAACTTCATTCCTGACTTCTCTTTTGTGCTTCAGTTCCCTATATCTATCTAATTTGCATCTCCACTTGCATGTCTTAAAGATACCTCAGGCTCCAAACTCATAACACCGAAATCATCTTCCTCCCCAAACCAGCTACTTGTCTTGTATTTTCTACCCTGATAAGTGACACTACTACTGACCCCAGTAAGCTACCCAATCTAGAAATCAGGTGCCATCCTTGATTCTTTCTTTTCCCTGTTTTCCCGTATCTAATTTGAATATATTCTATCTCTCAAATCTGCCCAATCAGCTCTATCCCCATGCCAGGACCTCAGCTCAGGTCACCAACACCTGTAGCCTGTCCACTACAACAGTAGCCTCTTAACTCTTTTCCCCTCACCCCTCCTTGCCCTGTTCCAATTAGTTCTGCCACACTATAGTCAGAGTGGTCTTTCCGAAGTGCAACCCTGTTTCTATCCCATACGTGGCTTCCTGTTACTGCATGATAAAGTCTAAAGTTTTTATTTTATTTTTAAAATATTTTATATGATACATTTTTATATGTATATAAAGACTTAAGATACACACACATATGATTCTTTTTATTTTTTGTAAATTTATTTATTGTATTTTTGGCTGCATTGGGTCTTTGTTGCTGCGCACGGGCTTTCTCTATTTGCGGCAAGTGGGGGCTACTCTTCGTTGCGGTGCATGGGCTTCTCATTGTGGTGGCTTCTTTTTGTTGCAGAGCACGGGCTCTAGGCACGCGGGCTTCAGTAGTTGTGGCTTATGGGCTCTAGAGAGCAGGCTCAGTAGTTGTGGCGCACGGGCTTAGTTGCTCCGCAGCATGTGGGATCTTCCCGGACCAGGGCTCAAACCCTGGTCCCCTGCATTGGCAGGTGGATTCTTAACTGCTGCGCCACCAGGGAAGTCCCTAAAGTTTTCAGAATGTGTTACAAGGTTCCCCATCATATAGACTTTTCCTGTCTACCCAGTCCTATCTCTTACCTTACTTCCCTTTGTGTTCTACATTCCAGTTATGCTTAAGTTTTTTTCAGTCTTTTGTTTTGTTTTTCAAAACTGCCAGGTTCTCTTTTTCCTCTGGTCTTTCATACTTGCCATCTTCTGAGAACAGTCGCCACCCCTACCTCACCTCTTTTCCTCCTAGCAAATGCCTTCCTGATTCATCTGAAGTGCCATTTCCCCAGAGAGGTTTGTTAGGTTCTAGTGCAAAATCTGCTTTCCCCTGCATAACACTTATTGTACTTTTATGCAATTACTTGCTTGTCCTCCTGCTAAACTGTAATCTCTGTGAGGGTAAGAACCTTATATGTCTCATTCATCACTTTATCCCTAGTACTTCGCACAAGTGCTCAACACACATTTGTTGAATGATTGATTGGTATTGTGTGAGGGAGTTATGGGAAAGGAGGTGGGGGAGGACTACTTACCTGTGCATTATCTTGGGAGAGTGGTTAATGGTCAATGAGAAATGCCAAGAGTTACTCAAATACTTCGTGATACTTTCTGGAGGAAATTGCTCTTAATACTTCAAGAATTAGAAACCTGAAGGAGTAAGTCTACTTTGGATTGGGGATACAAAATCATTGTCATGATCATTCAGGACATTTGAAAATGCTATGTCCACGTAGTAGAAAGACTCTCCTCCAGAATCAAGGGTAGCAGAACAAGGGGGCAGGCGGTAGAAGTAGGTCCTGAGTCAGGGAATAAGGGCCCTGGTGAGTGCCTCTGTAACAGGGGGAGGACACCAGCTGTAACAGTGGCAGAGAAATCAATGATGAGTTCAGTTATCATCTAAATAGGAATTGCAGATGCTAATGTCATTGCAGTAAGCCACTAGGAGCCTTTGGAAAAGGGCTGCTAATTTGGGGGACTTATTGCATTTCCCTGGAATGAAAATTTTGTTTTTTGTGTCAGGGACATAGTGGGAGACTCTTTGCAGTTAGGATTCTTAATTCCATTTGCCAAACAGAAATAGTGACCACTTCCTCTGAGGAACATGGGCAAGCCCTCCTTGCTTGCCTATTCTCTTTTTCTCATTGAACTATCATGTATATGCCAGATATCACCCACTCCTTTCCCATCCTGTGTTTCCATCTAGAGCTAATACAAGCTTTTCAAAGAGAAATCGCCCAGTCCCTTTCCCCAGACACAGCTATTCCTCAACTGCTGCTTACTTTCTAAACTCCAAATGGAAAAGAAAACAGGAAAAGAACAAAAAACAAACAAACAAAAAAAACAAAAAACCTCCAGGTTGCAAAATAGATGCTGAAAACGGTAAAGATACAGAAGAGAAATCAAACTTGGGACCTACCCATTTCTGACTGAGCAACATACTTTCCCTTTATCTGAAGATATTTGATTTTGGAGCAACAAAGTTCTAGAGAATTTAAAACAGCATATTGAGCATGTGTCATGCCACATTGTCTTCTGTACCTTTACAAAGACATGCTGAGATGTGTTCCTTTGAATGTTCACACATGTGGTTATTTGAATGTATGATTCAAAAGGAAGAGGAAAAAGAAACAGAAGGCAAAAGACCTTGAGGTGATATTAAGCATCATGAAGAAAAATTGATCTCCCCTGACCTAGTTTCTTCCAGGAAGCTGGTGCGCTCAACAGCATCACTCAGAGCAGAAGCCAAATCACCTACACTTAATGGTTGGGCTCATCAGCTGCAAAGGGTTTTCCAAAAGTTTCATAAAAAGAAGAAAATGAATTCAAATAATAAAAAAATTTGGGAGGGGGACACATTGTAGTCCTGGAGAATTGTGGTAGCAGCCATTTGAGATTCTACTTTTAGATCCAGTTCAGGAAAAAAGGCTGCCTTACTTTTCAATACTGTATTATGATTCCACCCTTAATTATTAAATATATTAATGATGTATCTGCCTACTTTTAGAATGATAATCAATATCTTCCCTGAAAAGAGCCATTAGTGCATAGCAAAGGTCATAAAGAATGAGCAAATGAGGTGGGTGATGTTCATTTCCTACACATTCAGATCTACCATGGCCATGAACTAGGCTTCTGAGAAAGTGTATATGTGTGTATATATATATATATATATATATATATATATATATATATATATATATACACTTTCTCAGAAGTATATATGTGTATATATATATATATACATATATATTATATATATGTATATATATTTTCTCAGAAGTATATATATGTGTATATATATATATATATGGTATATATACCATATATAAAAGCATATATATGGTGTTTTCTTTCACCATGATGCCATGTCAAAACAGCACTGAAAATCCTACAGTATGGGTGATTGTAACTATTTTTGTAATATGGATTTGCATCTCCTTCTCTGTGCCTTTTCTGCTTTCTCTGTCTTCTCAGGATCTCTCTCTGTTAGTGTAAATGTGTGTGTGTGTGTGTGTGTGCATGCGTGTATGTGTGTGTTTCTTTCTTCTCCTTATAGCTGTCTATTTCTGTCTTATTCTAAAAGTTTCTCTTGGACTATGTAACTGTTTGTCTTAGCCTTTCTCTGCCTCTGTTAGTCTCTCATTTGCTAGCCTTGCTAGCCTCTGTGCATTTCTACTCACCCTTTGAAGACTGAAGGATAACTCACCTTCTCTGTAAAGCTTTCCATGACCCATCCTCCCTACTCCTTTCTGACCCCCTCCTCCCTTTAGTTACCTCTCTTGTAGCCCTTTCACATTGGACTATAACCTGCAGTGAGAAGGGACAGTATGGTTGACCAAGTCTGCCCTCAGAGCCAGTCATACATAATATCTAATGTGGTTGAAGAGTTCTGGAAGGGAAATGACTTCTATTCCAGTTCTTCAATACTCATCATTTTCCTGTTGGAGTCTAGGCCTGTTGTTACTAAAATGAGAAGGAAGGTGTGCTTCTCTCTGTCCATGGTCTTGAACAGTGGTTCTAAACCAGTGGTCCATGCAGTGGCATAATATTTTCTCAGGTCACTTGTTGGGTAGAGGCATATACCTTTCCCTGAGTACACCCATCCCCTGCTCCCTGACACTGTACTTATATGCTAGAATGATGTGCCTTAAACTTTGCTGTGCATCAAAATTCCCTGGGGAAGCTTGTTAAAAATACAAATGCCTAGATCCTACCCCAGAATCAAAGTTGGGGCGGGGGATGCTGGGTATTTGTATTTTTAACAAACTCCCCAGGACATTCTGATGCTCAGTCAAGGTTGAAAATCAATCATTGAGAAGAATTTCTATAGGTTAAGCATTAACCTCTCCCTGGCCCTCATTTAAAGTAAAAATACTTCTTGAAGAGCAACACAGTAAGAAACCAATGCCTTGGCATGAATGAGTTTACTGTGAGGGTTTTTGGGGCATGAAGGAAAGCAATAACATGCATTTAGTGCACACTGTGCTCCATACCATATGGTGTTCAGGAGAGCCCTCCATTCCTATGGCCTTATGGGTACTGCTTCTTCTACTGGGGCAACACACTCCTAAATTTTCTTCCCACGCTTACTTACTTTCATCCCATGGGTAGGGTTGCCAGATAAAATACAGGATGCCCCATTAAATTTGAATTTCAGATAAACAAATTTGAATTTCAGACAATGTTGGGGGAGTAACTATGCCCTGAACACTGTATGGGTCATACTTATACTAAAAGTTATTCATTGTGTATCTGAAATTCAAATTTAACTCTGTGTTCTGTGTTTTCACATGCTAAATCTGACAATCCTACCCATGTTTGGAGGATTGAATTATCTGAGCAGATCCATTGGCCCACATTTTGCAATTGGGTAGAACTAGGAGGACATTCTGTGAAAGTTTGTCTGTTCTGCAGACCCAAATTCTCCTTTAGGTGAACCGTCTCAAAGATTAGAGGTGGAGAGGAGAGAACTACTAAGACCATGTGGCTGCATGTCAAAGTTATATCCTTGAGTTCAGTATTATCAATAATAAAGCTGATATTTTTATCTTCATTTGCCCTAAGCCTGTGTCTTATTTCTCATTTGGCTTTGAAATAGATATTATTTGCTCCCATGACAACCACAATGGTTATATTATTTACTTTAATCTTAACAGTCTCTCTGTGATGTAGGTGCTGTAATCTCCATTTTACAGTTACAAAATGATGGGACACTGAACTAGGCAATGGAAGAAGCAAAATTCAGGTTTCCCAACACATGATTTAGCCTCAGGCATTTGACTGAGGTAGATATTTTCATCCCATTAAAGTGAAACTGACATCTGAATCTGTGTTTGATTTGGCTATTTATAATATACTAGCCTTAAATCATGAGAAAAGAAAAAACCCTTCAGTGCTAATAGTGCCTTTATCCAGTTTGACAAAAGGAAAAGTGAAGTTTTGTCTTTAACTCCCATCCTATGCTTTATGAATGCACAAATATATATTTTTTTAATAAACAACAAGGCCACTGACCCAGATAAAAAGCAGCATGCCTAAGGGAAAAAATTCCCCTCCTCAAACATCAATTAGAAACATTTATTAGTGGTATTCGATTGACAGTTCACATTTATTTCCAAGATAAGAGAATGAATCCTCTTTAGGCTAGAATGCTTAAAAGACTGCAGGTAGGATGCAGCGCTTCAGAGTAATTGCTAAAGACAAGTGACCTTTGGAATCTAGCATCAGTCAATTTCGGGAAGAGAAAGAGAATGTACGCAAAAGACCTGCTCAAAACTCATCTTTAGATTTATTCAATGGCCCTTTATTTTAAGCCATGAATATATGCATAAGCATTTGCTTTCTAAATAAATTAAGTGTAGGTAGGAATAAGTAGTCACTTGAAAAATGATTGCATGTTGACTCTTGAATGTGGATCTGAATATGAGTCTGTAGATCTACATCTGGATCTTTGAGTGAGAATACTGTTGGGTGGGTTTGGATGTTTCTACATGTACCTGCTATGCTTGACCTTGTAGCTTGTGAGCTCTCTCTCTCCCCTCAACAATTATGGTACAAATAAAACAAAGACATCTGATGTCAGGCCTCCCCAGCTGGAGTCACTAATGCAAGGGGTCTGCAGGTTCAGCCTGGTCAAGTTATTAAGGTAGCCCTGACCAGGGCAGAACATATAGAACATTAGAAAATATTAGAAAGTGTTAGCCATACTCTTTGGTGCGAGCTAAAGTTAGTGTTGTTGCCCTAGTACCATTATCTCTTATACCAGCTACAACTCTTAGACATCTGGGTGCTGCTTCCCTACCCCACCCTTCAGATCAGACCACTGTGCTATCAATTCCTGCTGAAGGAAGCCCAAGGTCATTACTCCTCCCTGGATATTCTACATTGGAATTTCAGTTATTGTCTTCAGATGTAAGCTCTATGCACTCCTCTTCCATATCATTTATTTCTTTATCATCTTGTAGCTATTCTTCATTTTCTGTGTATTGAATTATATTCTATTTCTTACCAGATGATCAATTCTCAATACCAGGCCTGTTGATGCTCATAGCAGAAAGTTCTCACCCTCTCTGCCCACAATTGTACAAACATTAGTCTGTGAAGTATATGAGATTTTTGCCTCAAATACAGAAAGCTCACTCATCACACTTCTGTTGCTCTAGCTATTACACAAATCCATGTGATGTAGACATTCTGGCTTAGTCTTTGCTGCTGTAACAGGGCTTCCTTTGGTCTGCTGTGGTTTTAAGTAGAAATAAGAATATCTTCTTGGCTAGGGAAATTTTTTTCTCCATTCTTCAAATAGCCTTTTGTGTGTTCCTTCTAGGCTTTCCATAGGCTTGGGGGACCCAAGCCATCGTTTTTCTTTACCACTACATATACACTGTATACAACATGAGTCTTGGACAAATTGTGAAATATCTTTCTGTGGTGCCATCCACCACTTATGCTCAAAAAACCCTGAATTCCTAGAAGGGTTTCAGCAAAGCATTTTTATTTTTTTAAATGTTTTAAAAAATATTTACTTATTTATTTGGCTGTGTTGGGTCTTAGTTGCGGCACGCGAGATCTTCGTTGCAGCATGTGGGACCTTTCATCGTGGCATGCGCACTCTGTGCTGCGGCACGTGGGCCTCTCTAGTAGCAGTGTGCGGGTTTCTCTCTAGTTGCGGCGCACTGGCTCTCTAGTTGTGATGTGTGGGCTCAGTAGTTGTGGCGTGCAGGCTCTTTAGTTGTGGTGCGCAGGCACTAGAGTGCACCATCTCAGTAGTTGCAGTGCACAGGTTTAGTTGCCCCACGGCCTGTGGGATCTTAGTTCCCCGACCAGGGATTGAACCTGTGTCCCCTGCATTGGAAGGCAGATTCTTAGCCACTGGACCACCAGGGAAGTCCCCAGCAAAGCATTTTTAAAGGCCAGGCGAAGGAAGAGCATCACGTGGTACACGGTCAGCTTGTGCACGATTCTCTCATTGGTTGATTTTGAGGTAATAGGGTGGTTAACATGATCGATCCATAGGTGCTCATGATCATCAAGTAGTTAACTTCTTCCATTTGGTGGTGGTTTTTAGCATCTGAAAAACTCAGGAAATATGCATGAAATACAGCTATCTAGGTACCATAGGATCCTGCTCGGCTACATCCCCAGGGCCAGCACAGAGCCTAGCATATAGAAGGTCCCGTAAATTTGTTGAATGAACAAATAAAGTAGGTTCTATTATAAGCCTCCTGTTTTACAAATGAAGGAAATGAGGCGCAGGGAAGTTAAGTGGCTATTCCAATGTCACACAACCAGTAAATGGTAGAGCCGGGACTGTGATAGACCCATCTCACTCCAAAACCTGCATTCTTAGCAACTATTTTATACTGTGTCCCTTTTCAATAAACCTGTTCCCACCCATTGGGCCCTCAACAGCCCCATGACCTCCACTAGAGAATCCCAGTTGGGCTATCCACCCGAAGCAATGCCCATGCTCCCTTTATGACACCAAAAGGATCTGCATCATGAATGCCATCATCCCTGTCACCTCACTTATACTAAGGAGCTCGTGGATTAACATTCCCGTTTGAACTTTAGGGTTTCGATCTAGTCATTTAAACAGGTAAATAGGAGTGGCGATTCCAGTCAATATGGCAAGCCACTGAAGAAATATTTCTAGCCCAGGACATTTCAATAGGACATTGAATCACAACTCATGGGTGTCCTGGTATTTAGGGACATTGTGAGGCACAATCACTCTTTCACTACATTTAGCACATTAGTATAAAAATGTGGTGAATGAATCCCTTAGTGGTGTGAGTAATGTAAGAGGTGATGCACTATGGTAAATTGTCACATGTGACAGGACACCATGCAGGGTTCTGTCAGGGAGTGCGGAGGATCGTGGTACAAAGCTGGATCAGGCAAGGTCCCTACCCTTCATAAGCTTACAGTTTAGTTTTAGAGCTAAGGCAATTTAAGAGTGAAATCAATTCCATGATACGTGAGCTGTCACAAGGCTGTCTGTGATTAACTTCCAAATGAGTAGTCCAGTCAATGAAGGCTGAGCTCAAAGGCATAAGACTTCAGTGTGGACTGGGAAGGCTTAGTTGCCTCCTGGTATTTGGCCCATTATTTTCAAAGCACTTACCATTCAAATGTTATCTTTTCCAAATGGGCTTCAGAATATTTCTTTATTAAAAAAAAAAAGACTATTTCTTTATTCAAAACATTGCTGTGTCTCTGTGACAGAGCAATGGAGTACCCTTCTGCTAATGACTTCCCCGTCTACATTCTATGTCTCTCTATATTAAAATGAGAGTCAAATGCAGCTGTTGCCATACTTGTGGATCAGTTTCACCTACTACAAATACAGATTCCTGGGCCCAGTTCCAAACCCACTGAATCAGAATCCCAGTAATTAGTATTTGAAAGAAAGATCTGTTTTCATTTTGAAATATTTATGGATGAAATGTGCTTCAAAATAATCCAAAATATTTCATTTTGAAATATTTATGGATGAAATGTGCTTCAAAATAATCCAGGGGTTTGTTGGATGAGATATAAATGAAATAAGATTGACTATGGGTGGTTAATTGTGGAAACTTAGTGATGATCATCTGGGAGGTTGTTTTTTTTTATATTCTCTCTTTTCTATGTGGTTGAAGTTTTCATAATAAAAAGTGGAATAAAACTAAAAGCAAAAGAGTCTATATTTATCACAGGCCTCCTTCCATTTAGATGGAACCATCAAAGGTAGAGGCAGACACACACAAAAAACATACTGGCTATTATTCTGCATAGAGCTAAAGTCCAGGATAGAAAGGTTTTTTGTTTTGTTTTGTTTTGTTTTGTTTTGAGGTGGGGGGTGAAAAATAGAAGTCTTTCCAATGAAGGTAACTAATAAGTAAACAGTCAAGAGGCTCCTTTGGAACAGTTAGTAATGGCATCATTCAAATAAGAAATGAAGAGTGATGATGCTAATAGCTTGGAGCATCTTTCTAAATACATCTACATTGGCCATTTGAAGCTCAGACTTCACTCATGAGGTAAAGGGGGAGGCTGGATGAGTTGATTTGGGGGAGGCATTTCCAACATTCACATTCTAGGATTCAGGGGGTATGTTGGCATGGCAGGTTTTATCATTCTCGTTTTATAAGTGTGGCTACAGAGGTTCAAAGAAGTTGAGTCAAAGTTTCTTTTAAGCTGCTTTGTTTCTTTAGATTAGTTGAACCTACCAGTGTTTTCAAAGCCTTAGAACAGGTTTCACCAGTCTGGACACTTCATAGTATACAAAAACTTTGCTGGGATAGAGGGTTTAGAGTTTGAAAAGTCAGCATCAGACTTTAGATTTCTTTGATTAATATAGGTACAGCTTCTTTGTCCTGGAGTAATAATTGCTAGAAGGTTGAGTATTGGGTTCTATCCCAAGAAGTAAGGGAAATGTTGGCAGTGTCCCCAAGCTTTGGACAGATCTAGCAGAGAGGCAGATTCATCTAGAAAAGGTACCTTTGATAAGGTATGAACATACAATTGATGGTTAAAGGCTTCTTTTGAAACATTTGAGCAGAAGTGTTTCCTGTTTTGAAAGATTATGATTTAAGTGTTATCTTGGGTGTGGGTTTTCCTCACCAGGGCTTTAGATGACAACATGGAGCTATTCTTCAACTAATTCCTAGGAGTGTAATTTTGTCTATCAAATACTTTATACATATCAATCTGGAAATTTACCCATCATCTCACAGAATCATTACCAGCCTTTTCTACACACAAGCCAACATCATAGTGTTGATGCAGTTGATAGCAGCAAGTCTGAAGAAGTACATTATCTCAACTGTGACTTATCTTTTCAATTAATTGAGGGCTAAAGTTCTTCTGATAAGGAAGTAAAGTTGATCTTGCAAATACCATTACACAGGGAATGGAGACCTGTGTTCTTATTTCAGCCTCTGTTTGATCCGCATTGACAGCTGGACTTCAAAAAATTTTTAAAGTTGATCCATGTGTTAGACACAGTCAAGTTACAAAGAATAGTGACATCCTCAACATATCTCAGTTAATGAATGTTTACTGTAAATAATGAGCCACACATACCTTCTAAAGAACTTGACCATCCTTCCTCATACAACAGTAAGCTCTCCTCTCACAAGGAGTATTCTATTACTCCAACTTCTACTGCTCTGCTGTGAGGTTAGCTCAGCTATTGTGTCTCTGCTGCTACTTATCCCACTACTGACCAATGGACTGAGTCTGAGTCTCAAATTGAGACTCCCCGTGAGTAAGGAACTGGTTAGGATTCTTAGGCCAGTCCACCTTGGAGGCTTCTGGTCAGCCCATAAATATTGCCTTTGGGTCTAGCATTGCTCCACAGTCCAGTTATCTACAGTAAAGTAGCTAGGTCATGTAGTAACTCATCATCTGATCTCAGTTATCACCTCATTTTTGGAAATTTTTCATGCATGCTTTCAGTGGAGACTGGGAAAAAAGAGTAGGCAGGGAATAATTATATCTAGTGGACACTTTCCAAACTTTTCACAAATGAATTTTTAGCAAACAGGAGATTATTTTGTACAGAAGATGGTTTTATTGAGAAACTTAAAATTACATATGGAACAAAAACTTTGAGTATCACGAAAGAAGGAAATTTTCCAACAGGCTTCCTAATCATAGAGACTAATGGAAATATGTATAGAGGATGGGCTAAGATTACCTGAAAACCAAAGCACTTTGACAGAATATTTCCTTTTTAAATCTTCAAATTAACTTTACTTTTGGTTGGCTTTTATTTCATTTACCCATTTTCCGGTTGGACTAAAAAGGAAAAGTCATAATACACACACACACACACACACACACACACACACACACACACACTCATTTGAAAAATCATTATATTAAAAATGGCTTTGCAAGCCCTGCAGAAAGCTACCCAAATTACTCAGAATCCACAGGTCCTGCCAATAGCATCTCAGATGTTGAAGAATGTCTCTTATTGCATCAGTTGACAGAACAGTTAAAATAGCCACAATTACAAACAAACAAACAAATAATAAAATAAATAGCAGAATATTTGAGCAGATAGAGGAATTGTGAGGCCAATCGATTTTATGCTCTTTCTGCGGCATGCCACTTCTCAGATGGACTACAGGGACAGCATGTGATATTAGAATGCTTGGAGAATTATGACCAATTAGAAAATCACTCAAATTGTCCAGTTGCTCTGTAGTTAAGGTTCTCGCAGACAGAAGAATTAGCATGTCATGCCTCCAGCCAGAGTCATAGGATTCCATGTAGGGTTTCCCTATGCTGGGTGCTAAGGCAATCTACTAACTCAACCTGAGTTTTAAAAAATCTAGGTCTTCAATTATCCTCTAGCCTAAAGGTTCTGAATCTTTACTGGTTGATCCATAAGCTTACAGACAAGGAGTTAATATATTTCAACTCTTGGACCTATTTGAGCTGAAGCTTTCCAAGTTGTTAAGGTAGCTCTTCTGTCCAATGTTGGCTCCACTCTTGTGTGAAATTTGGAATGGCATCTTGTGCTAAGAAATGACACATAACACACTACACTAGCCATCCATTCTCCATCACCATCATCAGCAATTTCATGTTACTGCTCCCCCTTAATTTCACTTCAAGAATTATAGTTACATGCATACCAGAAAGAGTGGGATAGATAACTTAATTGAAGTACCATTGTTAAGTGTTTAGTGTAGAGGGCATTTGTTGGCTAAGGTGATTGATAGCTAACAAGATTGAAACATGCTGAACTGCAACTGAACAACTTGAACAGGGATTCCATCATTACCTTCCAATGCCTAGGTGGCTTTTAGGACCATGCTATTTAGTGCAGAAGCCAATAGGCAGGGATATTCAGTGCCATGCTTGTTTGGTTCCCTGGCTGAGGGAACAGGTCTAAAGCTTAAGGATTAAGTGGGTAGGTTTGGAATCCTATTACCTTGATTGGGGTCTTTCCTCTAGGGGAAATTTGAACTCATGTCACTCACACACTCCTACACACAGAGTCGGGATAGTGTTAGATTTGGGAGGAAAGTAGAGAAGTTTGGATTGTTATGGTCTGCTCTGGAAGAAACAGAAGGGATTCATCCTGTCCATTGACTTAAATATTTATTAAGTGCTTCCTCTATCTGCTAGTCACTATGCTAGATACTGAGGATAGAGTGATAGGCTTTGGGCCCTCAGGGAGCTTACTGTCTAAAAGATGAGTTGGGCTTTAATCAAACAATTACATAAATGGTAATGCTTGTATAATCACAATGTGAGACCAGTATTCTGAGGAAAAGATACATGATCCTTTGAAAGGATCTAGCAAAGGAAACTGACGCACAGTAGGGAGCTCAGGAGTTTTTCTCTGTGGTGAGACATTTGAGCCAAGATCCAAAAGATGAGTAGCGGTTAACTAAGCATGTGTTTGTGTGGGTGTGTGGGGTGGGGAGGGTACAATGGGAAGAGCATTCCATATCCATGGATGAGCATATGCACAGGCTCGGTAGCAGGAGGAGATGGGGTCTGGTCATAGGACTGAAAGAAAGCTAACATGTCTGAAGCACAGAGAGCCAGGGGAGAGGGAAGCAAGATGAGGTTGAAGAAGTAGGCAGGGCCAGATTATGCAGAGCCTTGTAGACTCTGATAAAGAGTTTGGTGTCTATCCTAAGAGCAACAGGAAACCATTGAAAGGTTTTATTTAGGCAGGCAATACAACCAGAATTTTATTTTTTAAAGATCATGGAGGTATCTATGTGGAGAATGGACTACTGGGCAGCAAGAGTGCAAGTAGGGAGACCAGGTAAGAGGCTAGGGCAGTAATCCAAGTGAGAGAAAATGGTAGATGAGGTCCTGAATAGCCTAATCGAGGAACTTGCAGTCAATGAATAAATCAGCAAGGAATTACTCGGCACCTATCTAAATATGCATGGCTAGCTCTACTCATCATCTTGAAGGGAGATTCATCTTCAGCCTCCCACCTCTCTTTTTGGCAGCCCGGCTTCTATCCAATGATCAAGAATTCCAATTTAATGGAGCTGAGTTAATAAGGTGTTACTTTATTAAAATTATTAGCATTTAAGGAAATCTGGAGAAAGAATTGATTCAAGTGCCATTAACTAGTGTTTTCACATAGAACACTATTTCTCAATCTGTGATCCAAGAAAAGTTAATGCCACAGAGTCTCCTGGAGAAGTGGGGAAGGGGAGGCTTTATGAAAAATCAAATTCCTGGGCCCTACCCCAGACCCACAAAATCAGAATTTTGTTGTGGGGCTCAGGAAAGGACATCCTTAATGGGCTCCCCAAGTACCTCTATGAACATTAAAGTTTGAGAACTACTGCATATGGAGGCTAACTTGGAGATTGAGTTTGAACAAGGCAAATACCTGTGACAGAAGAAAGGAGGGGGCATTCCAGGTTGAAGGTGGTCCTGAGAAAGTGTCAAGAAGTAGAATCAGCCAGTTGAGTGCAAGGAAAGAAAGTAGTGAGTAGACTGACTTTGCTGGGATGTGGAAGCTTTGATAGGAGCAATGAGAAATCACCTGTAGTAGGAGAAGGGAGAAGAGGAGGGACAGCATGCCTAAGAGAGCCAAGCCTGAGAGACACTAAATGAAGGGATTTCTGTAATCCCAGAGTCACCAGATGAGGGGCCTGTGGGACTGCAAACTTGGAATTTCCCTCTCCCATGAAATGGAGAGAATGTTAACACCACTTACTGGTCACATAGCAACAATAGCCAACCTTACTGAGCTTGAACCGTGTGCCAGGCATTTGGCAAATTATGTTAAATACATTGCATCATTTAATCCTCACAGCATCCCTATGAGGTAGATACTATAATTATCCCCATTCTACAGGTGAAGAGACTGAAGCACAGAGAGGGAAAATAACTTGCTTAAGATCACACATCTGGTAAATGGTTAAACCAGAATTCTAATCCAAGTCTATCTCTTGAGACTGCATCTTTAGTTACAATGCTGGGTTACTCACATCAATTCTAACTTATGCCCACAAGTGTTCATTGTCCTCTAAATAAGGGTGCCTTTGTCCTTTGGGACATGATAATGATTATGCATGATGGAGACTTGGCCCTGCAGGTCCAAAGACAATTCAGGGCATAAGCAGTCCTGGCTAAGGCCTGGATAAGCACACCATCTCGTGCAGAGCTCCTTTGCAGGTTGATGATGGTCCACAATCAGGTAAGTGTAGCTGTTGAGAGTGAGCACTTGGAAACCTTACAGCAATTTTACAGAGTGCTTTTATGTCTGTTTATGCTCACCAAAAAATGGGGGTTTTATTTTGCATGCCTTTTTTTTATTATATTTTTTTCTAGAAATTTCTATTATATTTTATAAAAGTATCTACAGATTGAAAATCTAAAACAAATCAAGACAAAAGTCATGGTTCTTCATTCCAGTTGGTTTGTGATGCATGGGTCTAGTGGATATAAGAAAACTGTAAACAACTAACAATATTAAGGTATTTTCACACTCAGATGTGGGTGGTAGGCTGACCAGTGGAGCTGATCTGAACCTTTATTTTGACATGGCAGCCTCTTCTACTTTACAGAATCAACCCCCTTGAGAATTATTATGACAGATTACAATGTGAAACCAGCCCTTTTTTTTTAGTAGATATATTCTTAGAGGTCATGCATTCAATTCTGAGCAATTACTGTCAGTTTAAACATTCAAGATGAAAGAAGGAAGTGTATAATTAATCAAGCAGAGGCACATAGATCCTGAGCAGTAAAGATTCCAAGGGATCGTAGTTAGAATAGAGGGAATAGGAACTCCTGTCGTTTTTCATTGACACTATCCCCAGAGTTGTATGTTAAAGAGTCTTAAAGACTTCTAATTTGTACTTTTGCTAAAAACAGAGCAAGACGGAAGGGAAATGGTGCAGTAGCATTGAAGAAGTCCTCTTCTGGCACTGTTTATTTCTTCATTCATTCAACAAATATTTAATGTGTACCTATGACCTCCCTGTCTCTCTGCTTGGCACTTGTGGATACAAAGATACAAAGATCACATAGCTGTCCTCAAGGAGGTCACAGTCTAGTAGAATAACATGGAGACAGTTATAAAAAACTTGATAAGTAATAAAAGAAAAATGATTCTCAAGGGGCTGTATGTTTCAGAATCAAGATGGGAGAGAAATAGTTTGAAAGGTCATATCAATACTCTATCAATCACCTTAAATGTAGCAGAGAAAAAAATAAGCGTATTGGCTTCTTAAGACCAAAAATAAAGATCAGTGAAAGTCTGGCTGCTGGGAGGGATAAGATGATAGTTATCCAAATTAGGAGTCTGGACTCTCACTTGGGTGTGAATGTGTATACCAGTGTCTTTGCAAGGAACAGGGGAGAGGGGAGAAGTGGCAGGACATGCAAGATATTTATCCAAAAGGGGCATCGTTTTAAAAACTCAAGAAATGCTTTTGAATTTAGGTGTAAAGAGAGATTATGAGAACTATGGAGGCTAATATACTACCTGCGGTTGGAGGAAAGGAGACATATAGAAACGATGCATTTTGAGCCATTAACTTTCAGTAAGGAGTCAGAGTGTAAGAAATAAGAAGTGAGTGAGGCAGGGGAAGGCCCCCTTCTGAAGCACATGGCTATCCCCCTAACCTCTTTGGCAGTTAAAGAACAGCATATGCAACCTACAGCAACAGTGGTGCTGAAAGCTGCTGCCTTTGAGGCATCTGGGATGTAGTGCCATTGGCGCTAGAAGCTCTGGCTTTCAAATGCTACTCTTTCACAAACAGGGCATCATAACCTCCATAGACCTCACAGACCTGTTGTGAGGCTCAAAGAAGATGCTAGATGTTAAAGCATTTTGTGAACTCCTAGGGAGTATGTGGTTATGTGTTGACTTCCCTGGTCCCCCCAAGCCCCCAAGGGTAAGTGAGATCGTTGATGTAGAAGGCACTAAGCCACTCAGAAGGAAGTTACTATATGGAAACATGAACAATAATGATCTACATCTGCTTGTTTCTGATAATTCCTTTCTTTTAAGCCTTGACACCAAGAAAGCCCACACACCACACCCTCTGTTGCTGAAAGTGGGCTGCATTGCCATGTGGTTAGCTGCCAAGCATTCTGTTTCCAATTCAAAAGCAGTGGTTGTTTTTTTCTTGTTTTGTTTTGTTACTTCAATGCTTCTTGCCAAAATCTGGAGACAGAGACTTACATAAACGTCATGTGCATACAATGCTCATCATCTCCTATTGTTTGAGGCCATATATCCGATATCAGATCATGATGAGCTATTGGTCACATCTGGCAGAGCCCTTTAGGAAACTGAGATTGGAATCACTGGTGGAGCAGAGCTGACTGAAGGCAAAAGATGAAGAGTGTAGTTTTTCTAAAAGTGAAATAATGGGATGATAACTCTCAGCCAAATGTCTGGGAATGCTCGTGGTCCCTTAAAATGCCCACTTCTCTCCTTGATGGGACTGGCTGGATCAGGCCTGGTTTTGGTCTTCCTCCTCCCTGTACTTCCTGGAGTGGTGTAGGGGTGAGTCCATGACAATTGTTAGCGATGGCAGCCAGCAGGACCGTTCTGAACCATAACCACGAAGTAAGCAAAGTTGACCTCTGTGTAACTCATCTACCCTCTCCCCATCCTGAGCCCTGTCCTGGCCTTCCCAGCTGTCCAGACTTCAACCCATCCCCTCCTTTCCTTCCTATTCCCTTGTCCTGTGTCCTGTGCCTGAGTGCCTTCCCCAATTAAGTTCTGGTCTGGTCAATTTATTAGAGCTAAAAAACGAATAGTTACTAATGGCTTTGCTTCTGAACATGGGCTTTCTATCTTCAAGCAAAGAAGTAAGTAGAGCAGCAATTAGGTGTTGGGGGTAGACTGAGGATCTGCTTCTGGATCTCTCCTTGTCTACTGATGGAAAATGTGGGTGATAGGCTGGCATATAGGGCAGAATTTCCACTCTGATTCAGAGGTACAATATAGAGCATGGTGGTATATTTTGCCTCTACCTCAGACCAAGAGAACTGAGAGAGTTAGACTCTACAATTCAATATACCAAGATTAAAGCAATTATTGCAAATTAGCTTAATCAGTCCTCCATATGCCTTCAGAGGCAGGGATTCTTTTTCTTTTTTTATCCTATTGTCACGACCAAATAAATGGAGGCTTGTAAATACAGATAAACTTAACTTTTAAAGGGTTATCTGGGCTCAAATGTTCTGATGCTTTTAATTAAAAATTTCCTCATTATATATAGGAAAGTGTCTGTGTTGAGGAAGTGTGAGACACCAGGAAAGCATGAATGAAATATGGGAAGGAAATGATGGCGAACACGTAGCTGTCTTTTCATTTCACCCACATATATTTTATTCTAAAGATAGCAAGATTTACTCTTAGCATGGCCTCTGACTGACTGTGGAGCTCCTCAAGGCCAGAGAACAGGGAGCAGCTTAAATGATTCCCTCCCTTTCAAGCCATAGGTTTTAGACTTGCGTTTCTGGAACACTCTGCAAGAAATTACTAAGGGAGTATTCCAAAAGATGGAGAGAAGTGCTTTTCAAGCTTTAATGTGCACACCAATCACCTGAGAATGTGTTAAAATACAGATTCTGATTCAGTAGTCTGGAGTGACGTCTGGCATGCTTCATTTCTAACAAGTTCCCTTGTGATGTTGCTTGTCCATGAAACATATTTTGAATAGCAGGAACATTCTAGATATAGAGGCTAGATACTGAGTCCTCTTTGGCTAGCAGCAGTGCAAGGATGAAGAGTCTTGGTGGAAAAGTAGCACAGTTCTATCTGGATCAAGTGAAGGGCAGAGGAAACAAAAGGGAGGCAGATATGAGACTGATTGCACTCATGCTCCCCAGGGGTTCAAATAGATGGGTTTCAAGAAATATGTACCAGAAAGGCAGTTGCTGTCTCAAGCTAAAACAGGAAATATGCCTCATGGTGAAGAACATATGTTCTGAAGTCATATTCTCTGAGTTAAAGTACCAACTCTGTCACTTCCTAATGGAGATCTTGATCATGCCACCTTACCTCCCTGAGCCTGAGTTTACTCTTCTGTAAAATTTGAATAATAGAACCCATCTCAAGGTGGATGTGAGGATTAAATGAAATGAGAGAGTGGCATGGACATATACACACTACCAAATGTAAAATAGCTAGCTAGTGGGAAGCAGCCACATAGCACAGGGTGATCAGCCAGGTGCTTTGTGACCACCTAGAGGGGTGGGGTAGGGAGGGTGGGAGGGAGACGCAAGAGGGAAGAGATAGGGGGATATATGTATATGTATAGCTGATTCACTTTGTTATACAGCAGAAACTAACACACCATTGTAAAGCAATTACACTCCAATAAAGATGTTAAAAAAAAAAAAAAAAGAACATAAAGCCTGAGAATAGCACCTACTATAGAGTGCTTCATAAGTAGTAGCTATTGTCACTCTTTCCATCTTTGAGCTGACCGCATTTAAGTACCACTGGGCTTTATTGAAATGTTAGCCAGCCATGGTAGTGCCATATCTGCTTTTGATGTGACTCTCAAAGCAACTTTAATTGTTTGAAACTTAAGAAAAGTTAGTGTTTTCGGATTTAAATAAATGGGATTCTAGACAAAAGCGTGAAAACAGGAAGAAAAACTCCCTGGCAGGAACTATGCTAATTTTGTGCTTTGACCCTTGTCACTGCTTCTGCCTACAACTTCTCTGGCTTGAGAATCACTTGAATAAAGAAAGAATGATTTAAAAATAAAATGGATTCGAGAAACAAACTGTCTTCTGTTTCTGCAAAAAAGGAAATGCAGAATCTGGCTAATTATCATCCAGCCTGGGGCAGGCCAGGCCCAAGGGAAGAGAAGGGAGGAAAGAAGTCTTGAAGAAAGAGATTTCCAAGTCCGTCAACTATACACAGAGTATCACTGAGTTGTAGGTACTGTCCTGGGGGTAAATAAGGGCATCAGACAGAACCCCTGGGTTATGGTCTAGTTGGGAAGATATTGGAGTAAAATACACACATGCATGCATGCACACAGAGATGGATAAACATACGTGTCAACCTGTAGCAAAGCTCCAGTGAGGACACCTGTTGGTTAATACAAAGGATGCATCTCTGGGGAGTAAGGATTAGTCTGGGGGGGAAGAGTGGGTCTGACTGTGAAGGTCCTTGAATATGAAAGGTATCTTGTGGGCAATTAGAAGTCAATAGTGTTTTGATGTGGGTGGGGTACCATATGCAAAAGAGCATTTTAGAAAGAGTAATCTGGTAACAGTTTGAGCAATTCATTTTAACAAACATTTACTGAGTATTATGTACAGGACCAGAGTCCAAAACGCAGAGCTATGCAGCGATACAGGAAAAAAAAAATCTATATCCTCTGAGAATTAAAAGCCTTGTCAGGGAGACAGATATACTTTGTGTACTAGTGTGGAACGATTTCTAAGACAGAGTATTACGTACAAAGAGGTAAGGTACAGAACAGTATGTTTAAAACATGCTGCCATGTGTTAGGAAAGAATGCAGGGGAGACATGTATGTTTACACATGTATTTGTATACATATAAGATTTATACGAGATGTATACGTATACGAGTTGTGCAAGGATACACAAAAGTCTGATGACATTGCTTGCCCCCAGGGGAAGAAATTAGGGTGACTAGTTGGTGGAGGTGTCAATTGTATGCATATCCTTTGGCACCCTCTGAGTTTTGAAACAAATGAAT
The DNA here is from genome assembly GCF_963924675.1 of Phocoena phocoena. Classification (NCBI taxonomy): domain Eukaryota; kingdom Metazoa; phylum Chordata; class Mammalia; order Artiodactyla; family Phocoenidae; genus Phocoena; species Phocoena phocoena. The sequence continues at coordinate 81,507,165 of NC_089240.1, read as the reverse complement.
ATATTACCTACTTGCATTAAAAAATATACAATAAAATAATGTGTATGGGAGTATGAGAGGGAAAAGATGAATTCCAGTTGGAAAATCTGGGGAGACTTCTGAGAGCATGTGGGCTATGAAGCTGGGTCTTTGGAAGGTAGCATTTCTACAGGTGATGGTTTGAGTGGGCGGTGTTTCAAGCAGAGGATAGAGCTTGCCTTGAGCCACAGGGTAGGGGCTAGATCGCACTGGTCAGTATGGAAGCCACTAGCCACATGTGACTATTGAACACTTGAAATATGGCTAGTGTGTGCAAATTGAGATGTGCTGTAAGTGTAAACTACTCATGGGTTTTTGAAGACATAGTAAGAAAAAAGAACGTAAAGTTTTTCATTAATAATTTTTATGTTGATTACATACTAAAAGGATAATATTTTGGATATATTGGGTTAAGTTAAATATATTAAAATTAATGTCACTTGTTTCTATTTACTTTTTTAAATGTATCTACTAGATCATGTAAAATTACATCTGGGACTTGCATTAGATGTCTGCTGAACAGGGCTGATCTAGGTTATGGAGCTTTTCAGAGAGTGTTGAGTTAGGTCGGTATGGCTGCAGCAGGGCGTATATGGATAAAAGTGGGAGGGAAGTTTGGAAAAAGTGAGCCAGGCCAAATTGTGGAGGGCACTGGCTACTCAGCTAAAGAGTTTGGACTTTAATTTTGTATTCACTAGTGAGCCCCTGCAGGGCTTGGAGTGTAGGAATCAGATGATCAAATGGCTGCTTTGGACAGGGGTGAAAGTATGGTCAGGAAGAGCAGTTATGAGAGTAACAAGGAGTGAGGTTAGGGTCTGGGCTTGAGTGGTAGCTTTGAAATCAGAAAGAGATCAATGTAAACTATATTATGAAGGGAGAATTGGTAGAACTGAGTGGAGGTATAGATGTCAGAGACAACATGAAGTTTTACATCCCTGGTGATTAGAAGCATGTCAGTGCCAGTAATAAGCATAATGAAGCCTGGAGAGGGAGGTGGATGGGAGCTGCCTGGGAGAGAAGATAATTTTTATTTTTATTTTTTTATTTTTTTGCTGTACGTGGGCCTCTCACTGTTGTGGCCTCTCCCATTGTGGAGCACAGGCTCCGGACGCGCAGGCTCAGCAGCCATGGCTCACGGGCCTAGCCACCCCACGGCATGCGGGATCCTCCCGGACCAGGCCACGAACCCGTGTCCCCTGCATCGGCAGGCGGACTCTCAACCACTGCGCCACCCGGGAAGCCCTGATTTTGATTTTTGATGTGGTGAGTTTGAGATGGCTGGCTGAAGTGTGGAAGTGAGGGTATGAGAGAAACAGATTTTTGGGTCTTAGTAGAGGTAATCAAATCGGTCAGATAATTATAATAATGATTAGTACTTGTATGGCATTAAAATACACACAGTGCTCTCACAATGATTATTTTACATAATCCCTACAGTAGTCCGAGGCTCAAAGAGTTTAAGTTTCTTGGCCAAGATCACACAGCTAGTTAGTGGCCACGGTAGCAGGCCCAAACTTGCTTTCTATCACTGCACTTGAAATAAAATGCTATGGGAAAATGTAGGGAAAATATTAGACTCTAGATTATACAATTTCACTTCCCCCAAGCTGCTGCCTAAATTGAGGGGTGGACCCAACCCTGAGAAAACTATCTTAGATTCCCCTCAGTTGTTTTAAACATCCTTTTCAGAGATGAGGAATCTGTGGCCCTGGAAGTTAAGTAAAATGTCAGAAATGTCTATTAATGAGAGGGGTAGGTGGAACTCAGACACGTGCTGTGGTACATTGCATGGTTGTTTCCAGGTATTAATATTTCCTCCCTGTTAGAGAGAGTGTCTCTGCCTCCTGCCATGAGCCCTACCAAACTGATGTGGGCTTGGTCATAAAACTTGCTTTGGCCCATGGAATGTGGGATAAAGTGACCTCCGCCACCTAGAATCAGAAGCTTTAACAGCCATGACATGGTTCAGCCTCTTTTGCTCCCTTCCTTCTGTGGTTAGAATGGCATGTCCCAAAGAAGGGCTCCTCCTTCAGTTGAGATCCTGGAATAAGGAAGACATACAAAGCAGAGCCACAGATGACCTGTAGCTACTGCAGGGCCTTTTGCTATGGTGGTTGAGTTTGAGAGATTGTTTGTAATTTAGTGCAACCTAGCCTAAGCTGACTGACACACTACCCCATTATATGTGCTTTGTTTCCATTACACTGACTGTTCACAAATGCTCACTTTTTACCTGGTTAACTTCTCATCCTTTCGGTCTCCAATTAAATGTCACTTTTTCAGAGAGGCTTTTCTTGACCACAGAGTCTAATTTAGGTCCCCCTCCCCACCATACACTCATACACCATTATTTTCTTTTATAGTATCTGCATTCTTTCCTTCTTAGGCACTTAACGCAGCTGTCATCATATAGACAACGTAGACTTGTTTATCATTGGCATGTTCCACTTGACTATAAGCTCCTGAAGACCTGGATCACATCTATTTTTGCTTGCTATTATATACCGCCTGTTACACAGTAGTTGCTCTGTGGATATTTGTGGAATAAGTGATGAACAAATGAATAGCTTATTGTTAACCTGGTTGTTGGATCATAAACTGAGAAGGCGGGGGGATGTAGCAATTAGGGGAGATGATAAAGCTCCTAAAGAAGTTCCTGGGTGCAAGGATCAACTAGTTTTTTAGATTTTTGTCCTTCTCTTTCAAGGAAACTTTGAAAGCAGTGGCACTTTTCAAAACCCTTAAAAACAGATTCACTTGCCAACAGGCCTGCGTCCTGGCAGGTTTCCTGCCTAATCCCAGGGAGGCCTGCGGAAGACCACAGACAGACTAGACGGGCTCCTTTGAAAGAAAAGAGGACCGTTGCCGTAGAATGCTTATTTATATAGAGTAAAAGAGTCACCTGCCCTTCCCCTTCTGAGTGGTTGTTGCAATTTAGTGAAAAGTGGAAAGGAGGGGGAGAGAAAGAGACAACTGGGAAATAGAAATTATGGGCTGGGTATAGTGGGTCCTTTTGCAGTCCAAACCAAACAAAAAATCAGGCCTACTCCCCCTCACTTTCACCTGCCAAGAGACCACTTAAGAGGTGGCTCTGGACTGTATCACACCAAGCTGGCAATCAAGAATTTGAAGACTTTGTGCAAAACTGACAGCCCCTTCATGACAGAGACATGCACACGTGCTCAGGTGGCAGGAGGGAGGAGGAAGCAACAGTTGTGTATTTTATATCATGAAGTCTCTTGTATTGAGAAACCCACTAGGTCCCACAGCTTGAGTTATGGAAAGCTGCAGTGAAGCCTGAGGTCGAGACTATGTGTCAGTGGGTGGAGTCAATGACCCTTTCCTCCGGGAGATGCTCATTAATCCTGTGACCCTCCAGAACACACAGCCAGGGCAGGGTCCTTTGGCAGGGCAGGAGAGGGGAAGCTTATGGGGATATACTGCACTTTTAAAAAGTAAAATAAACGTAATAAAAAGCAGGCAGCATAATTGCCGTGACTTATATCCCATGACATTTGATAATAACAAGGTTGGTACCTTACAAATAAGTTCCACATTTACAACTCTGCCTTGATATTTACACTTATTAAATTGTTTAGGGAGGTGGTTCCTGGATGCTGGAGGCCCATATATAAAACATATTAGCATAATTGGAGTACAGCCAAATCCCTCAGTGTACATGGCAGATACTTGTTAAAAGCTTGACCTTGGAGGAAAAGCCTTCCTCCTTGTCTTCAGTCAGTCATCAGCTCCTGAAAGAGCTCCTCTGAAATCAACTTCTAGTCATCCACAGTTCGGGAGGCTTGTCCTCAACGCTGACCTTAGGCAGGCCCTCAGATCCCAGGACAATGATGAAGGCTGCGTTCTCACCTGGATGAGAAAATTAGCTATGATTTTCCATTACCTGTACCAAACATTCCTTTTCATTTATTTAATTCACTGAGAGTTGACACTACACATTAATTCATTGAGCAATTGCTTTGTGTAAAGGCACAGAGGATGAATGAGACAGTCATGGCCATCAAGAAACTTACACTTTAGTCAAGGACACAGACAACTAACTCTAGTAGAAGGCAGAATGAAATAAGGGCCATAATAGGAGTGTGAACAAATTGCTACGGGAGCCTAGATTATACAATTTATTTTAATGAGGAAAGGAGAATTAAGGAAGGCTTCAGAAAGGCAGCACTGGTCCTTGAAGGATTAATAGGAGAAAAAGGGTGAAGTTGGGCAGTGAGGTCATACCAGTCAGAGTAAAGTGCATGTACATAAAATGGCATGAACGTATATACGTGTTTGGGGATGTAATCATATGTTTGTTTATCACTGGCGGGATCCAATGATAAATCCAGCACAGCATGGCTGGAGGGATGGCAAAGGGGCTTGGAAGTTATGTTTGAGTCTGCTCCTGGAAACTTTGATGCCTGTACTAGTTTTGTTAATTAAGGGGAACAATCAAAATTTTTGAAGTGGATCAAGAATGGCATTTTAGGAAGCAATCTCTAGCAGTGCAAAGGACGGGTTGAAGAGCTAAAACACCGAAAACAGGGGGACCAACTTCTGTGCCTGACTGGATATTAGGGGAGAAGGAATAATACAAAGATACTTCTGGTGTTTCTAGCCTTAGAGATTGGGAGAAGTGTAGTGCCCGTAATGACACGGGCAACCTGGAGAGAAGGATCAGCTTGCTGGAGAAGAACGTATTTTGTTGGGAGTATACTGAGTTTAGCGTGTGAGCTATCCTTTACAGAGGGAGGGGGGTTCTGGCGCTCTGGCGAGATCTCAGTTACCTGCTCATGGGAAATTGTCAAAGCCATGGATATGGCTACCACGACCCTGATGGTGGGGACAACACAATCGAACACTGGAGATACTGCCTGTATTTAGGGGTCATGTGACCCCCCCTAAATATGTGAATATTTACATATTAGTAAATATGTGAAGACAACCACTAATAAATGGGAGTGAAGAATTTTCTGAGTGGTGGGAGAAGACAAGGCTAGGTGTATTTAGTGCCAAACTGGCAAAAAGTAAGCAGGATGAGGATAAAGGGGAATTCGTAGGATTTGGCAATTAGGTGATTAGTGGTAGCCTTGAAGGCGAGAAGATTCACGGGAAGGCTGCTGTTGTTGTTTAATCAGATAGAGGAGACTTGAGGATGCTTGTGGACTGAGAGGAAATGAGCTGATGGAATAATGGATGTGAAAAGTGAAAGTCCTTTCGAAAGTACAAAGTACCACACCATACAAGGTCACAGCAAGTCAGATTTTTATCCCAGATGCTCTAGAGTTGAAAGGTCATTGACATCTAACAGATGCTTTGATTTTTATCATTATACTGAGTTCTGCTAAGGAGGCCTTATTCCTGACCTCTTTCATCTCCCTTCCCTCCCTCCTCCAAGCACTACCATAGGTGTTACCAGTCGTTCAGTTGTTCAGCCAGGTAAAATACTCATTATTTGATTTTTGTCAGCAAGTCTAGGTCACTCTGCCATTACATATCACAGGTTGCCAAAAACTGTTTAAAGAGAAAATTCTTAGGATTTGGTTATTTTCAATGTAATTCCCATTGTGATATGCAGGTTTTTGTAGGAAAACAAAGGGACAATAACACAAGGTATTTGTGGGGTGGGGGGGAGATGGAGCAGATTCATAAACCAGGTCCCCTTCCAAAACAAAACAATATTGGCTAAAATAAAGCCATTCAGTGTCACATGTACCCAGCAGTTGAACGTACTGAGGAGGGAAGCCTTATATGGTTGTTAGAGTAGAAAGGTATTTAGCGTAAAGGGAATAGACCTGAGTAGAGTTTGAAAGTCTGAGAGATTCCTGAGAAAACAGTAAAACAGGAGAATTTGCTGTTATTTTAGAGAGTAATGGTTGTTCAAGAACCTCGTAAATGTATGACTTAAAATATTAACCACTTAAGAAGTCCTAGCTATGAACTAATTAAAGCTTTTCCCATAAATTATGCTTCATCTAAATGCCTTTCTTTCCTGTCAGTATGGGACCAAAACTGAATCAGTACATTTTAATGTCCACTCAATCTTTGTCAGTTTTTCCTTTCTTTGAACAGCCATTCAGTGTTTTGACTTTCAGTATTATTGAGAAGAAAACAAAAGAGAAGGGACTGGAAAGGGAAAGAGAAAGGGAAAAAGAAGAAAAGAAAAAGAACACAGCCTAGAGAGGTAACCCTGGTCCTTATTACCATAATCACTACAGTATCACTAAATACGCTCTTGTGTGGAATCGTTTTTTCCTGCCTGCTCTATGTCTTCATGACTTGATGCTACTTGTACACGAGGTTTGTTTGAGCCATTCAACAACACAGATAGTAGGATCGTATCAAGTGTCAGAGCTGCAGCCGTACACATCCATGGTATCACTGCAATGATGAGCTCTTCTTGTGTTCAATTTTTTCTGTTGAAAGTAGCCCATGAGTCACTCAGGCCTGAAACCTTGGTGTCAGATTTGAATCTTTCCTCTCCTCACACCCTCAACACCTAATTGATTTGCCAGTTATTTAGATGCTACTTGGATCTGTCCCACTGATGCTATCCTAGTTCGGGCCTTCATCAATTATCAAAAGTATTATTGCAAAAAAAATATTATTGCAATTGCCTCCAACAAAGTTGGCCTTCTGTGACCTCTCCCATCTGTCTTACACAGAGCTTCCATCACCATCTTCCTTAAGTGCTCCATGTCATTTCTTTCCTCAAAATCCCTCAGTATTCCCCAACATTTATAAAATCAAGCCCAAACCACACAACCACTGCTGCCTTTCATGGAACCTTAAGTTCTAGTCCAACCGAATTGCTCCATATTCCTTGCATATGCACATCAAAGCTTGTACTTCTGCTCATGCCTTCCCTCCCTCCTCAAAAAGACGTTAAGTTCCATGAGACTAGAGCCCACATCTGTCCAGTTCACTGTTATGGTCTCAGAGCCTAGCATTGTGGTTGGCACACAGTAGGTGCTCATTAAATTTTGACTGACTGAATAAAAACTTGACATATCCAAACCGACTTACCCTTTAAATTTCATTTCAAATGCCACCAGTGCCAAAAAATCTATACTGATACCTGCTTTCCACCTCAATACCCACCTCACCTAAGTCAACTGTTTTTTCTGAACTCCCCTAGGCCTTATCTGTACCACTCTTACGACACTGATCATGTGCTTTCCACTTTGAATTACAGTTCTTTTTGTACATGTGCCATCTCCCATTAGACTGTGAGATCCCTGAAGGCAGGAGCTGTGTTTAATTCATAATGGTGTCCTGAAAAGTAATGATGTCCACTGAACAGGCACACTGTGATAAGAATAGCCACACTGGAGCCTTTAGCGAAGTAGAGAAGTTGAAGGTTTATTATTAATATTTCTAATAATACAATAAGAGCCCTTGTGCTTTGCTCATACACATCAAAAGGTGAAAATATTTTCTGCACCTTAGCCAAAATATAGGTAAAAATACTGGCTGAACTTCTATTAGCCAAGATATAAGGTCATCATGGCTAAAGTCTGAATGCTGGCTTATCTCCAAGGACTAGGAACAAAGTTGTGATTTGCACAATTCATGAATTTGCAAGTTGTTTTTCCCTGCAGTGGATACTAACTATAATAATATTTTATTTGTGGCTATTGGGACTCTAGACATCTAAATAAATTCAGTCAGTAAATGGGATCTTTGGCTATAGCTTTCCTTTTACTATAAATCAAAACTATACACCCTGTTACATGCATTGCATATATATCAATTTCCAGATTTCCATTTTCCTTTGAGCTCTTGACATTAAGCTCGAATTCCCCTAGTTGTGGATACTCAGGTTTTCAGACTCCCTACAAAGGAGTTTGCCTGCTTGGGTCTCTGGGGGAGAAAAAGCCAATTTTTTTTGATTCCTGGAGCAAACCATTCCAAGGGAAACAATGGTCTTGCCAGGTACTTTGGACCATATCACTTATAGACCTGGTTATTACCTTGTCCAACCCTCCATCTTCAAGTCAGCCCACCTATGATGAGAGATTCTCTTGAAAGCCCTCCAGAGAATAAGTATCTAAAATCCTTTATGACTAATTCCAGATTTTTACCCCTCTGAGCATTTGAAGCCCATTTACTTTCATTCTATAATCATGGTAAAAAACCCTTTTCTGTAGAAACAGTTTCTCTGGAGAATGTAAATCACCCTTCTGACTTTTCTTGACTTTTAAGTAAGTTGTGCAAACATCTCTCCACTACTCTGGCAAGAAGTGCTGAAGATTACTTAAAGAAAATCTTATGATTCCCACAGGTGGGCGTGTCTTTGAATATATCTCATGATTTCCACCTGACCAGGTCCTTATAGAAATACTTTTATACTTCTGTTAAGTTGAAACTTCTCCTTCTAGAATGTTCTTCATCAATTTTTTTTTTTTACATCTTTATTGGAGTATAATTGCTTTACAGTGGTGTGCTAGTTTCTGCTTTATAACAAAGTGAATCAGTTATACATATATATATGTTCCCATATCTCTTCCCTCTTGCGTCTCCCTCCCTCCCACCCTCCCTCTCCCACCCCTCCAGGCGGTCACAAAGCACCGAGCTGATCTCCCTGTGCTATGCGGCTGCTTCCCACTACCTATCTATTTCACGTTTGGTAGTGTATATATGTCCATGCCTCTCTCTCGCTTTGTCACACCTTACCCTTCCCCCTCCCCATATCCTCAAGTCCATTCTCTAGTAGGTCTGTGTCTTTATTCCCGTCTTACCCCTAGGTTCTTCATGACTTTTTTTCCCTTAAATTCCATATATATGTGTTAGCATACGGTATTTGTCTTTCTCTAGAATGTTCTTACATTCCGTCTTTATACTTCTTCAGTTTGTGCCTTTTCACCCATCCTTAGTATTAATTATCATAGGCAGCACAACATTTAATGTAACCTTAACTTTATTGAATAAGTAAGTATGCATTACAGATAGATTGCAAGTCATTCTTGGTCCTGCAGAGAGAGCTGTTTATGCTGAGGCAAAACGAGAACATGAATCCACAGTTCTACTGCTACTGAAATACTTCTGAGTGTCTTGGTATGGGCACAATCTCCCTCAATATCCATTCAAACAGGTTTTGCTGTCACCTCTCCTTTCAGCTGAGGGATTCACAATATCTAAAATAAACTTGTAAAGAAGGCTTCTGTATCAGAGGTAGTTTTATACCTACATTATTAATCATAGAAAACATTTGGCCAAAGACTCCATAAAAGGGGCAGAGAAGATACACCAGAGCTCAAAGTTGGAACCAATTATTTTTTCAAGCTAATTGGCCACAGTAACAAAAGTATCATCAACTGAATTTTAGAATAGCCTGTTCAGCCATTTAACATCAAAGCATGCAGTAGCCTGTGCATACAATAGCTCTTAGCGACAACCTTGAATTTGGCTTGAGCACCAAGGATGCATTTCAAAATGTGAAAAGTACATTTATGTGCAATGACTAGTGTTGTGAGCTGAAAGGTGGCTCCCCAAAGATACGTCCATGTCCTAATTCTCAGAACCCGTGACGTTAACTGAGTTGGGAAAAGGGTCTTCACAGATGTAATTAAGTTAAGGATCTTGAAATGAGGAGATTATCACTGATAAACCGGTGGGCCTTAAATGCCTTCACGAGTGTCTTTATAAGCAGGAGGCAGAGGTAGACTAGACATACAGAGGGAAAGGTGATATGAAGACAGAGCAGAAAGAGATTTGGCCACAAGCCGAGGAATGATGACAGTCACAAGAAACTGGGAGGGGCAAGGAACAGGTTTTCTCCTAGCGCCTCCAGAGGGAGTACAGCCCTGCTAATACCTCAATTTACGACTTCTGGTCTCCAAAACAGTAAGAGAATGAATGCCTGTTGTTTTAAGTGAACATGTTTGGAGTACTCTGTTACAGCAACCACAGCAACAAACTACAGATTTTGGTACCAGGAAGTCAGGGACTGCTGTAACAAATACCTAAAAATGTAGAAGTGGCTTTGGAATTAGATCACGTGTAGAGGCTGGAAGAATTTTGACGTATGTGGTACAAAAAGCATGGACTGCCTTAAACAGACTGTCGGGAAGAATAGGAATGTTAAAGGCGCGTCTCATGAGGGCTCAGAAGGAACTGAGGAACATTTTATTGAAAACTAGAGGAAAGGTGATCCTTGCTATATAGCGGCAAAAAGCTTATCCAAATTGTCTCCAACTGTTGTGTGGAAAGTAGATCTGTAAGTGATGAATTTGGATATTTAGCTGAGGAAATTTGAGAGCAAAGCATTGGAGGTATGGCCTAGTTTTTTCTTGAGCTTAGAGTAAAATATAAGAGGAAAGGGATAAATTGAAGAAAGAACTGTTAAGCAGAAAGGACCCAGCACTTGATGATTCAGGAAATTCTGAGCCTATTCAGATTGCAAAACATGCTAAAATGAAGATTCACTGTTAGGATAGTGTGGATAGTGTGCTCTGGAGATAAAGCCAAGGCTGGATAACCTTTGGCTAGTGCTGTAGAGATTAGGCATTGACTCACTCACTGATCCACTCAATCATCTCAGTAGAAGCCAGGAACAGAGGTGGTGTTATCTGGCAAAGATCTGTGAGGACTCTCTTGTCTCACTAGTAAATCAATATGATATATAGGGGGAGCCTACAAAATTTTTGAGAAAGTTACACCAGCAGAAACAGTTCCAGCTTGGCCTGAAAGGGACAGAGACAGGACAAAATGAGAGAAGGCGGTCAGACTACCAAAACTTCACAGGCAGGAAGTAGGCTGATAAAGCTGCAAAGAGGTGATACCCTTCGATAGAAAAGATCAACCCTAGGGCAGAGCTGCAGGTTTAGAGGCAGAAGTACAAGCCATGGGCACAGAGGCAGAGACTTGATCCATGGGCCAAGAGGCCAGAGCTGCAGGCCTAAAGGATGTAGCCCTGAGACAAGGAGGATTATTGTCAAGTCTTGAAACCTAAGGGGATTCTGCCTGGCCAAATTCTGAAAATCATCAGGACAGGTGACTCCTTTCTTTGTTTGTTCCACTTTCTCCCTTTTGGAATAGGAATGTCTATAACTATTATCATATGCCTGTCCCACCACTGTATTCTGGAAGCAGGGGCCCTGTTAATGTCTTGTTTCACTGATTCACAGATGCAAAGGAATTTTGCCCCAGGGTTTTCACCTATAGCTGATTTAGATGATCTAGGTGAGCTTTGGAACTTTTGAACTGAAGATGTTTGGATGAGATTTTAGACTTAGGGTTGAGACTTTTGGGAATGTTGGGATAGGGTGAATATACTTTGCACATGGGACAGACATAAATTTGGTGGGGGGGTCCAGAGGGCAGACTGTCATGGGCTAAAGGTCACCTCCAAAAAGATATGTCCACATCCTAATCCCCAGAACCTATGAATGTTACGTTTTTGGAAAAAGGGTCTTACAGATGTAATTAAGTTTAGGGTCTTCACATGAAATTATCCTGGATTATCTAGGTGGGCCCTAAATTCCAACAGAAGTGTCCTTATAAGAGAGAGGCATAGGGAGATTAAATACATAGAGGAGAAGGTGATGTGAAGATGGAGCAGAGAGAGATGGGGCCGTAACCCAAAGAATGCCAATAGCTACCCGAAGCTGGAAGAGGCAAGGGAAGAGTTTCTTCTAGAGCCTCTGGAGGGAGCATGACCCTTGATTTCGGACATCTGGCCACCACAACCATGAAAGAATAAATTTCTGATATGTTAGGTCACCAAGTTTGTAGTAATTTGTTACAGCAGCCAAAGGAAACTACTAGTACAACTAGTAAACATTGTAAAGGGTTTTGCAATTTTAAAAAACCTTCTGAAGAAAATCTGCATAAATTGGTGCTTCTCACGTGTGGCAGTAATAAACCCAATAAAAGACTTTAGTATAATTTGGTTCTATACTAAAAATGTCACTATGTACTTTTTTCTGGTGATAATTTTCAATCTAAAACAAAACTGCAAATGGCTAGAGCAGGACCATTATAAATCTGGGAAGCAAACCCTTTAATTATCAGAACTTCGTGAAAGACCCTGAACGGTCTCATAATGTTTGTGAAAAGCATGTGGAATTATTCTAAATACAAATATATAATTTATCAATAATAGTACTTTTTTCCCCACAAACTAAAAAATAAGGCAAGTTCACATCTGGAAAAGGTGATATTCATCAGTATGTCCACCTTGACCAGCCTGATAATATGGCATGGCAAATGCCCCTAAATATTAGTCAGGGTGAATATTTCAAAATATCGTTTTCCTACAGTCTGAAAAGCTATCAAAAGACTCAAAGAAGCCATACCATGAAGATTTCAGAAAAGACTTTGTGAAGTTAAAAATACGTACATTAAGTATTTACATAAATTAGTAGAACCTAAATCTTTGTTGTTGTTGTTAAAAAAACAGTGTGTGAAATTGATATGTCCCTTAAACTTGTGTGTGTGTGTGTGTGTGCATATGAGTGTGTCTTAAGATAGATGATAGGATAAAATTGTAAAATCTCAGATCCTGTTACTGCTTTTGATTTCTCTATTGTAGCAGCTTCAGAGCTTTGTAAAGGATAAGACCCAAGTAAGAATGCACTGGAGGAAAAGGCAGCAATTTGAATCACTGTACGTCTATAAAAAGGAAACTGTGAGCTATTGGTCACTTGGTTACATTATCTCAGGGAGTGACTTGCCAAGCCAGTCTCTTGTTCTTTCTGAATGTCTATAATGTACTTTGGAGGAAGTAGAAATAGGATTTTCTTTATAAGAAATGTACATATAAGAAATCTTTTACAATCATCTGCATGGATTAGTCCAGAGAAGTTATACCACATTATTACAATGCATTTTTAAAAATAATTAATAGACAAGTATAACTTTTCCTCCCTCATCTATTTAAGAAAAATGTAGAGCCTGTTTTTTCCTCCTAGAGTTGTTTCGGCAGCATCATTTGAATTTGTTAATATAAGGTAAATAAGTATGATGATGATTGAGAAGTTCACTTAGTCACTGGGATGTGGAATTATTGTAGCAGGAGATATAAATATATACACATATATACAGATACATACATGTAATTTCTTTTTCTTCTTCAGATCACCACGGCGGAACTGGAAAGGGGAGTAGAAAGGCAGATAAAACAACTGACCTTTCGGACAGTTTTCTGCTGCCTCCCGCGGAGAGAAATATTTTTCCCCTCAGATCTCCTAGAACCCTATTCCCTGCCTTCAAGGGGGGTGTGGGAGAAAGAAGCAATAGAGAGAAGAAATAAACCATGGAGAATAGAGAGCAATATTTACCTTTAAAAATCTGAATAAAGGTAACAGAATTTGCAGGTTCAGCCCTAGCATAAACATTAAAATGTGAGGTTTTTCTCAAAAACAGCCATATAAAGTATTTGTATAAAGTAGACGATATATGTGCATAATTAGAAAATACCTCTTTAAATAAAGTTTAAATCACTCTCTCTAACTGCTTCTGTTAAACTTTCTGAATTATTTTTAGCAATGATAAGTGCCTGCAATATCATGCTGAAACTCTAGATTAATGATAAGTTTAATTTCAGCCGAAGCAGATGAATCCATCAACTTTCACTTGAGATAAGATTCTAAGTAACTTGACGGGCGGGTGAAGCAGTACTTTTTCTGAGTTTCCAAAAATGGTTTCTTTTATAGAGTGTGCAATATCAGTGCCTTTCCAAACCATTAACAAACACACACATTTTCACTGGCCTTTTCCTTTACTATATAACAGGAATCAGAAGTAGACACTGACTAATTCTTTCTATTCTTTTTCTTCTCTTTTCTTCCTTTCTTTTTTTTGGGGGGGGGTGACTTCAAATTTGAGTAATAATATTATTATACATTTTTGACAGACTGAATGGTTTTGAAAGTCTTTGGAACTCTTCAATGTCTTACACTTTTCATCATCACGGTCAGGCCACACACAGTAACAAATAATACACATCTTTACACTAAAAGGGAACGTATTTTATAATCCTGGTAATTGTGTCCGTATTAGTATAACTGTGGGAGGAGTCTTGCAATAACTTTACATATGCACCCTATTGAATCCAGCTCAGCTTGATCTTTGCAGAAATGTACTTATTATTTCCTCTCCATCCCTTGAGTGCATGTTTTGTTCCTCCCAAAATGTATGATTTTGTTTACTTAAGTATTTTCATCTTCTTTGGCATCAGGAATCACTTAGATGAGATAGCTTCATTGTGGCGAGAGCGTGACCTTTCCAAAGGTACTCGTCTGTTATCTGTAAGACAAAGAGAAAAAGAACCAAAAACATGGTGAGCTTTAGATCCCAGCTGTTACGTGATGTCAGGTTGAGAGAGGTTTTCAAACAGTCCTGAAAAATTACTTCAAATGAATATATAAATAACAAGGAGCCAAGATCTGAGGCGTTCATGCTGCAGCTCCCAGGCTGAGTTCAAGAGTTTGAAATCAGCATTAAATGACTTTTCTTGGTAAGTGAAGTCAGAGTGATAAAAGAAATGGAAGAATTCGCTCAAGCACAGTCCCCTTGGAAATAGCAGGCGACAACAGAATTCCTTGGTAAAGATGTTAAGTTGAAAGGATCTATGTACAGTGCCTTTTGTTGGAAAGCACTTCAATTCACCATGAGTTTTCAATCTGTATGTTGGCTATCTCTAGAGCACACCAGCGTGGGCAGAGCAAAAAACAGTTATTTTTTACAATGATTGCAATACATGGCAATCAAATCAGCTACCAAGTCTTTGCCTGATTATGTGATGTAAACAAATTCAATACATTATATAGTCATTATGGGACTGAATAATGAATAGGTCCCATTCCCCTCACCCGTCACGGGAAAAATAATCAATCACTGTAGAGAGAACTGTTGGCACAAAGCTTGGAAAGCAAAGTTTAGAAGCATTGAAAGTTGCTGAAAATAGTTTTAGCTTTAATAGGAAAAAGGTTTACAGCTCTGCATTGTGATGATCACTACTGTGTTTGTTATTATCAATCACCTCTGTTTTATGCTCAGCTTAAGTGCAACTGATGTCGGTGAAAATCCCTTTCTGAAAAAAGCATAATGCACTTAGATTCTCTATTTAGAATGAGACTAGGTCCCTAGAAATAATGACAACTACCAGCACTTACACAAATGCTAACACTTTACACTCGTTAATTTGCTAATTCACACAACATCCCCGGGAGGTAAGCGCATTTCAGTCTATCCTATTATCTCTGCTTTAGTGATGAAGGTTACACAGCAAATCAATGGTATGACGACAGGGGCTTATAATGCAAAGTTAATGCCTAAATGTCAGGCCTGCTTTGTTCAGAGGTAGATGTTGGGGCCTCCCAGGCTCCTACTCATTTCCTCCCTAAGATCATACCCAAGGAGCACATTCTGCCTGTCCCATGGGGAGGATGGACTGTGAGAAATGTTGAGGTTTTGCCATGGGATCTTTCTCATCTGTGCTAGTGTTTCTTGAGTGATTCCGGGTAGTCTGTGGTCAGTACACAGAGCAAAAGCTAACTGGTCTTCATAACCTTGGCCTCGTTAACACCACAGAATGAGTGCACTGAACCAACCAGCCATAAGTTCCAAGTGCCTTATAATGCAATAATATCACTGAGAGGTGAGAAAGAAAGAGATATTTTCTCTATTCAGAGATATATCTGAGTGATAGATTATTTGGGCATCTTTTTAAAGATACCATTAAAAAATCCAATATTTAGTTCGTGATATGGATCACAATTCAGCTAAAAATGTAAAGATAACACTCCTAGATAAAGGGCTTATTACTTAGATGTCACTGGTTTGCAGATTGGTTTGGGACTTCTTAGAAGACATTTACAAATGAGATTATAATATGATGGCTACCATCGCATTGCTAGCATTTAAGTATTCAGTGTTAAAGCTATCAGATATGAGAATGATGGTACCTTTCACAGAGGATTGTCCCAGCTCAGAAAAAAGGCTTGTGCCTTGGTGGTCCTACATACTAAGGTCAGCTGGCATCCACACTCACGCCAGGAATGCTATTGGTACCCCATACCACCACTCACTGCCCACTGGATTCAAGAGATGTACCACATACAAAAACCTAGCCTTGCATCAGTAAATGAAGTGATGACAGGATTCACATCAACCTGTAACTTTCTTGGTAGCATCTGGTGTGAGAAAATAAACTTTCAAGTCAAAATGAACTGGGGAAAGGAGACTGAAGCTTTTGGAAGGCAGGATAAACACTGGTTGATGGCCCAAATCCAGCGCTTGACATACACAAAAGAGAATTATTCTATATTTCGTCCCTTCCTCTCTCCTTCTCTCCCTCTATCCCTCCCTTCCTTCTCTGTCTCTCTCTCTCTTTAAATTTTTTTGGTACCTAATTGGTACCTATGTATATGAGATAATTATAAGTAGAAGCAATCCTGAAAGGCCATCACCTGTATTTTTGAAATGTCAACCTCCAACATTGTTTATGAGAAAATGACACTAGAAACAATGGCAGCAGGGGACCTTCAAGATGGCAGAGGAGTAAGACGTGGAGATCACCGTCCTCCCCACAGATACATCAGAAATACACTACACGTGGAACAACTCCTACGGAACACCTACTGAATGCTGGCAGAAGACCTCAGACTTCCCCAAAGGCAAGAAACTCCCCATGTACCTGGGTAGGCAAAAGAAAAAAAGAAGAAACAGAGACAAAAGAATAGGGACAGAACCTGCACCTCTGGGAGGGAGCTGTGAAGGAGGAAAAGTTTCCACACACTAGGAAGCCCCTTCACTGGCAGAGACAGGGAGTGGCGAAGGGGAAGCTTAGGAACCACGGAGGAGAGTGCAGCAACAGGGGTGCAGAGGGCAAAGCGGAGAGATTGCCACACAGAGGATCACTGCCAATGATCACTCACCAGCCTGAGAGGCTTGTCAGCTCACCCACCAGGGAGGGTGGGGGCTGGGAGCTGAGGCTCGGGCTTCGGAGGTCAGATCCCAGGGAGAGGACTGGGGTTGGATGAGTGAACACAGCCTGAAGGGGGCTAGCGCACCACAGCTAACTGAGAGGGAATCTGGGAAAAAGTCTGGAACTGCCTAAGAGGCAAGAAACCATTGTTTTGCGGTGCATGAAGAGAGGAGATCCGGAACACCACCTAAATGAGCTTCAAAGACAGGCGTGAGCTGTGGCTGCGCGGCTATCGGCGCGGACACCAGAGATGGGCATGAGACGCTAAGGCTGCTGCTGCTACCACCAAGAATCCTGTGTGCGAGCACAGCTCACTATCCACACACCCCCACCCCAGGAGCCTGTGCAGCCCGCCAATGTCAGGGTTCCGTGATCCAGGGACAACGTCCCTGGAAGAACACATGGCACGCCTCAGGCTTTTGCAAAGTCACAGCAGCCTCTGTTGCTGCAGGCTGGTCCCGCATTCCAATTATGACTACCATACCCCTCCCTCTCCCTGGTCTGAATGAGCAAGAGCACCCTAATCAGCTGCTGCTTTAAACCCCTCCTGTCTGGGCAGGGAACAGATGCCTGAGGGTGACGTACACGCAGAGATGGTGCCAAAACCAAAGCTGAACCCCAGGAGCTATGCAAACAAAGAAGAGAAAGGGACATTTTTCCCGGCGGTCTCAGAAGCAGCAGATTAAATTCCCATAATCAACTTGATGTACTTGCATATGTGGAATACTTGAATAGACAATGAATTGTCCCAAAATTGAGGCGGTGGACTTCGGGAACAACTGTAGACTTGGGGTTTGCAGTCTGTAACTGATTTGTTTCTGATTTTTATGTTCATCTTAGTTTAGTTTTTAGTGCTTGTTATCATTGGTGGATTTGTTTATTGGTTTGGTTGCTCTCTTTTTTTTATTTTAATAATTAAAAGAATTTTTTTATTATTTTTAATTTTTCTTTCTTTTTCTTTCTTTTTTTTTCCTTTTTCTACTGAGCCGTGTGGCTGACAGGGTCTTGGTGCTCTGGCCTGGTGTCAGGCCTGAGCCTCTGAGGTGGGAGAGCTGAGTTCAGGACACTGGACACCAGAAACCTCCTGGCCTCCCATGATATCAATCAGCGAGAGCTCTCCTAGAGATCTCCGCCTCAACACTAAGACCCAGCTCTACCCAATGGCCAGCAAGCTCCAGCGCTGGATGCCCCATGCCAAACAACTAGCAAGACAGGAACACAAACACACCCATTAGCAGAGAGGCTACCTAAAATCATACTAAGCTCACAAACACCCCAAAACACACCATAGGATGTGGCCCTGCCCACCAGAAACACAAGATCCAGCCCCACCCACCAGAACACAGGCACCAGTCCCCTCCACCAGGAAGCCTACACAACCCACTGAACCAACCTCACCCATTAGGGGTAGACACCAAAAACAATGGGAACTACGAACCTGCAGCCTGCGCAAAGGAGACCCCAAACACAGTAAGATAAGCAAAATGAGAAGACAGAGAAACACACAGCAGATGACGGAGGACGGTGAAAACCTACTAGACCAAACAAATGAAGAGGAAATAGTCAGTCTACCTGAAAAAGAATTCATAGCAAGGGTAGTAAAGATGATCCAAAATCTTGGAAATAGAATGGAAAAAATAAAAGAAACGTTTAACAAAGACCTAGAAGAACTAAAGACCAAACAAACAATGATGAACAACACAATAAATGAAATTAAAAATTCTCTAGAAGGAATGAATAGCAGAATGACTGAGGCAGAAGAATGGATAAGTGACCTTGAAGATACAATAGTGGAAATACGACAGAGCAGAATAAAGAAAAAAGAATGAAAAGATTGAGGACGGGTCTGAGAGACCTCTGGGACAACATTAAACACACCAACATTCAACTTAAAGGGGTATTAGAAGAAGAGAGAAAAAGAAAGAGACAGAAAATATTTGAAGAGATATTATAGTTGAAAACTTCCCTAACATGGGAAAGGAAATAATCAATCAAGCCCAGGAAGCACAGATAGTCCCATACAGGATAAATCCCAGTAGAAACAGGTCAAAACACATATTAAACTATCAAAAATTAAATACAAAGAAAAAAAATTAAAAGCAGTAGAAGAGCAAGAAATAACATACAAGAGAATCCCTACAAGGTTAAGAGCTGACCTATCAGCTCAAACTCTGCAAGCCAGAAGGGAGTGGCAGGACATAGTTAAAGTGATGAAAGGGAAAAAATTACAACCAAGATTACTCTATTCAGCAAGGATCTCATTCAGGTTTTTCTTCTTCTTCTTCTTTTTTTTTGCGATATGCGGGCCTCTCACTGTTGTGGCCTCTCCCGTTGCGGAGCACAGGCTCCGGATGCGCAGGCTCAGTGGCCATGGCTCATGGGCCGAGCTGCTCTGCGGCACGTGGGATTGTCCTGGACTGGGGCATGAACCTGTGTCCCCTGCATCGGCAAGCGGACTCTCAACCACTGCGCCACCAGGGAAGCCCTGGTTTTGTTTTTTTGCAGTACACAGGCCTTTCACTGCTGTGGCCTCTCCCATTGCGGAGCACAGGCTCCGGACGTGCAGGCTCAGCGGCCATGGCTCATGGGCCTAGCCGCTCCGCGGCATGTGGGATCTTCCTGGACCAGGGCACGAATGCATGTCCCCTGCATTGACAGGCGGACTCTCAACCATGGCGCCACCAGGGAAGCCCTCATTCAGGTTTGATGGAGAAATTACAAACTTTATAGGCAAGCAAAAGTTCAGAGAATTCAGCACCACCAAACCAGCTTTAAAACAAATGCTAAAGGAAATTTTCTAAGCAGAAAACACAAGAGGAGGAAAAGGCCTACAAAAACAAACCCAAAACAATTCAGACAATGGTAATAGGAACATACATATCGATAACTTACCTTAAACGTAAATGGATTAAATGCTCCAACCAAAAGACATAGACTGGCAGAATGGATACAAAAACAAGACCCGTTTATATGCTGCCTACAAGAGACCCACTTCAGACCTAGGGACACATACAGACTGAAAGTGAAGGGATGGAATAAGGTATTCCATGCAAATAGAAATCAAAGAAAGCTGGAGTAGCAATTCTCATATCAGACAAAATAGACTTTAAAATAAAGACTATTACAAGAGACAAAGAAGGACACTACATAATGATCAAGGGATCGATCCAAGAAGAAGATATAACAAGTGTAAACATTTATGCACCAAACGCAGGAGCACCACAATACATAAGGCAAATGCTAACAGCCATAAAAGGGGAAATTGACAGTAACAAAATCACAGTAGGGGACTTTAACATCCCACTTTCACCAATGGACAGATCATCCAAAATGAAATAAATAAGGAAACACAAGCTTTAAATGCCACATTAAACAAGATGGACTGCATTGATATTTCTAGGGCATTCCATCCAAAAACAACAGAATACACTTTCTTCTCAGGTACTCATGGAACATTCTTCAGGACAGGTCATATCTTGGTTCACAGATCAAGCCTTGGTAAATTTAAGAAAATTGAAATCGTATCAAGTACCTTTTCTGACCACAATGCTATGAGACTAGATATCAATTACAGGAAAAGATCTGTAAAAAATACAAACACATGGAGGCTAAACAATATGCTACTAAATAACCAAGACATCACTGAAGAAATCAAAGAGGAAATCAAAAAATACCTAGAGACAAATGCCAATGAAAACATGATGACTCAAAACCTATGGGATGCAGCAAAAGCAGTTCTAAAAGGGATGTTTATAACAACACAATCCTACCTCAAGAAACAAGAAACATCTCAAACAAGTAACCTAACCTTACACCTGAAGCAATTAGAGAAAGAAGAACAAAAAAAAAAAAAAACCCGTTAGCAGATGGAAAGAAATCATAAAGATCACATCAGAAATACATGAAAAAGAAATGAAAGAAACAAAGGCAAAAACCAATAAAACTAAAAGCTGGTTCTTTGAGAAGTAAACAAAATTGATAAACCATTAGCCAGACTCATCAAGAAGAAAAGGGAGAAGACTCAAATCAACAGAATTTGAAATGAAAAAGGAGAAGTAACAACTGACAGTGTAGAAATACAAAGGGTCATGAGAGATTACTACAAGCAACTATATGCCAATAAAATGGACAACCTGGAAGAAATCGATGAATTCTTAAAAAAGCACAACTTTCTGAGACTGAACCAGGAAGAAATAGAAAATATAAACAGACCAATCACAAGCACTGATGTCATTAAGAAGCTTCCAACAAACAAAAGCCCAGGATCAGATGGCTTCACAGGCGAATTCTATCAAACATTTAGAGAAGAGCTAACACCTATCCTTCTCAAACTCTTCCAAAATATAGCAGAGGGAGGAACACTCCCAAACTCATTCTACGAGGCCACCATCACCCTGACACCAAAACCAGACAAAGATGTCACAAAGAAAGAAAACTACAGGCCAACATTACTGATGAACATAGGTGCAAAAGTCCTCAACAAAATACAAGCCAACAGAATCCAACAGCACCTTAAAGGATCATACACCATGACAAGTGGGGTTTATCCCAGGAATGAAAGAATTCTTCAGGATATGCAAATCAATCAATGTGATACACCATATTAACAAACTGAAGGATGAAAACCATATGATCATCTCAATAGATGCAGAGAAAGCTTTGACAATATTCAACACCCATTTATGAAACTCTCCAGAAAGTAGGCACAGAGGGAAACTTCCTCAACATAATAAAGCCCATATATGACAAACCCACAGCCAACATCATTCTCAATGGTGAAAAACTGAAACCATTTTCTCTAAGATCAGGAACAAGGCAAGGTTGCCCACTCTCACCACTATTATTCAACATAGTTTTGGAAGTTTTAGCCACGGCAATCAGAGAAGAAACAGAAATAAAATGAATCCAAATCGGAAAAGAAGAAGTAAAACTGTCACTGTTTGCAGGTGATGATACTATACATAGAGAATCCTAAAGATGCTACCAGAAAACTCCTAGAGCTAATCAATGAATTTGGTAAAGTAGCAGGATACAAAATTAATGCACAGAAATCTCGTGCATTCCTATACACTAACGACGAAAAATCTGAACGAGAAATTAAGGAAACACTCCCATTTACCATTGCAACAAAAGGAATGAAATACCTCAGAATAAACCTACCTAGGGAGACAAAAGACCTGTATGCACAAAACTATAAGACACTGATGAAAGACATTAAAGACGATACAAATGGATGAAGAGATATACCATGTTCTTGTATTGGAAGATTCAACATTTTGAAAATATACTACCCAAAGCAATGTACAGATTCAATGCAATCCCCGTCAAACTACCACTGGCATTTTTCACAGAACTAGAACAAAAATTTCACAATTTGTATGGAAACACAGAAGACCCCGAATAGTCAAAGCAATGTTGAGAAAGAAAAATGGAGCTGGAGGAAGTAGGCTCCCTGACTTCAGACTATACTACAAAGCTACAGGAATCAAGACAGTATGGTACTGGCACAAAAACAGAAATATAGATCAATGGAACACAATAGAAAGCCCAGAGATAAAACCACGCACATATGGTCATCTTATTTTTGATAAAGGAGGCAAGAATATACAATGGAGAAAAGACAGCCTCTTCAATAAGTGGTGCTGGGAAAACTGGACAGCTACATGTAAAAGAATGAAATTAGAACACTCCTGAGCACCATACACAAGAATAAACTCAAAATGGATTAAGGACCTAAATGTAAGGCCAGACACTATCAAACTCTTAGAGGAAAACATAGGCAGAACACTCTATGACATAAATCACAGCAAGATCCTTTTTGACCCACCTCCTAGAGAAATGGATATAAAAACAAAAATATACAAATGGGACCTAACGAAACTTAAAAGCTTTTGCACAGCAAAGGAAATCATAAGCAAGACTAAAAGACAACACTCAGAATGGGAGAAAATATTTGCATAAAAAGCAACTGACAAAGGATTCATCTCCAAAATATACAAGCAGCTCATGCAGCTTAATATCAAAGAAACAAACAACCCAATCCAAAAATGGGCAGAAGACCAAATAGACATTTCTCCAAAGAAGATATACAGATTGCCAACAAACACATGAAAGGATGTTCAATATCACTAATCATTAGAAAAATCAAAACCACAATGAGGTATCACTTCACACTGGTCAGAATGTCCATCATCAAAAAATCTACAAACAATCAATGCTGGAGAGGATGTGGATGAGATGGAACACTCTCGCACTGTTGGTGGGAATGTAAATGATACAGCCACTATGGAGAACAGTATGGAGGTTCCTTAAAAAATTAAAAATAGGACTACCATATGACCCAGCAATCCCACTACTGGGCATATACCCTGTGAAAACCATAGTTCAAAATGAGTCATGTATCACAATGTTCATTACAGCTTTATTTACAATAGCCAGGACATGGAAGCAACCTAAGGGTCCAATGACAGATGAATGGATAAAGAAGATATGGCACATATATACAATGGAATATTACTCAGCCATGAAAAGAAAATGAAATTGAGTTATTTGTAGTGAGGTGGATGGACCTAGATTCTGTCATACAGAATGAAGTAAGTCAGAAGCAAATACCGTATGCTAACACATATACATGAAATCTAAAAAAAATCGTTCTCTTGAACCTAGGGGCAGGACAGGATTAAAGATGCCGACGTAAAGAATGGACTTGAGGACACAGGGAGGGGTAAGGGTAAGCTGGGACGAAGTGAGAGAGTAGCACTGACACATATACACTACTAAATGTAAAATAGGTAGCTAGTGGGAAGCAGCTACATCGCATGGGGAGATTAGCTTGGTGCTTTGTGACCACCTAGACGGGTGGGATAGGGAGGGTGTGGGGGGGGGAGATGCAAGAGGGAGGGGATATGGGGATATATGTATACATATAGCTGATTCACTTTGTTATACAGCAGAAACTAACATAACATTGTAAAGCAATTATACTCCAATAAAGATGTTAAAAAGAAGAAAAAAGAAACAATGACAGCAAGACTGCTCTGGGTTTTTGTGATTTATTTACGATTCTCTGTAAGTATGTTAAAACTATTTTAGGTACAAAATATATTTATACTCTAGAGCTGTATGGATCAGGTAGAAGTGCAATTTGGATGATAATATGTTATATGTATATATAATATGGATATATATGAATATAAGTATTCATCTCTTCTCACAGTCTAATAGCTC
Source organism: Phocoena phocoena (assembly GCF_963924675.1). Classification (NCBI taxonomy): domain Eukaryota; kingdom Metazoa; phylum Chordata; class Mammalia; order Artiodactyla; family Phocoenidae; genus Phocoena; species Phocoena phocoena. The sequence goes on along the minus strand of NC_089240.1, from coordinate 81,482,984 downwards.
ACAATCTAATGATAGCAATTTTCATACTTAGATTCATGCCTTCTTTGAGGCAGAGATTGAGAATCACTGAATATTTAAAAATACAACTTCTATATTTATAGTATTAAATACTAATGGGTAAAAAATCAGTGGTCTGACCCTCATAAGGTCAGGACACATGGTTGGCATCAAATTTATGAGAAAAGAGCAAATGCTAGTTACTATTGCTGTCGGGGTGATGGAGTAATTTGGGTGATTGTGAGAGTGATTGCACTTCCTATTTGGAAACATAGGTGAAGGAGGCAGGTGCCCATGTGATATGATTTGAGAGCTCCAGGAGCCCCAGATTGAACCAAATCTACTTTTCTACCCAGTCTTATTCTCCCAACACTACTGATACTAGAATAGTTTAGATGGAAAAAAAATAGGAGTCTCTCCTCCAAAAAGTCAATAGTTTAAAAAATATGTATTTACCTGAGGTGATGCAGAGGGCTTTGTTAATAAGTAGTGGCTTCCCTTTCCAATTTGCCTTGTTGTGTTTTTGGAAATGAAAGAGAGGAAGATGGGGGGAGGCATCAGGCTATGTGTGTATACTTGTTGGGGATATTGTGCAATGAGATACATGAAAATACATTTCATCAGAGGTTGAGGAAACATGATTTGTCATAATGTTCCTCTGTTTCCATTTTCTGAATGCATGAGGTAACACAGTGAATAAGAAAGGCTAGAGAGTCCAATGTATCCTCATGGTTTAAGAATTCACTAAGGGATTCTATTGTTTGTAAACACAAGGATTAATGCAACAGTAGAGCCTGAGATGTCCATCCCAAGAATCCACCATAGTTGGGCATACATACCCTATCAGATTCTTTTTGGTCACCAAAGGCTTGATGCCCTACGTGAAGGTGAAAAGATTCTGACATTACAGACAGTAACCTGGTCATAGTGTGAAATTGAAGAGGGGAATAGTTATATGAAAATGTGCAGTCCATGGAGGAGGGGTGACCAAACCTAAAACAATATGCCAATCTGTCACAAAAAGAGAATATAAATACATGGTCCAGCTTTGACATGATTCTGCACATTGTGAATATTAGGTTAACCAGCTCAAACCACTTTCAAGCCTTTCTCCACTGTCATAAGAGCAAGAAGCTTTATGCTTTTTCTGAGCATAAATTGATTTGGCATTCATCTCAAAACCTTCCCAATAGAGTCCTGAGTGAATAGATTAAACCTGTTATTGCATTGCTCTAAAATTCATTCATGTAATCATTTATTCAACAACTATGTACAAAGTACATCATCCATGAAATACCTGAATGTCACAAAATTTCAGATCATACCTAAATCTACACTGCTAATTTCCTTCCTACAGAAAACTTTGTCAAAGTGAGATAACTGAGGAATAAGCATATCATAGATAAAGCTTAAATAAAACATGGTGTGAGACAGACCAAAGGACTCAGCCTGTGGAATGTAATCTGGGAACTTTTAACTACTCCTCTAATAAAGTGAGTGTATGCCAAAGGTATAGGGCTATGTGCTGTATATTGCATGAGTAGGTCAAGTCGAGATTGAAAACATGTGATAAAAAGACCATGTCCATTATTCATTTCCCTCCAAGCTAGGCATCCATCTGTTGTCTATGGAAGAACTGTTTCCTTCCTGGTGCTTCATAGGCACATTAGATGTATCAACATTGACCTAACACAATGCAACTATACTCTCCCAATAGGGTAACATAAAATAACTGTGCCTGGCATATACTGCATATTGTGCTACAAAACATCCCGTTTTAATGATAATTAGTTGGCTAGAAAACAAAGGAAAAGAAAGCCTCTGCAATTTACTGTGAGCTTTCTTTTCTCCAAAGCTCTTCAAAAATGATGGTGTGGCAGATTGACCATCAATGGACAGGCATTGTTTCCAGCAAAAAGAGCAAACAGAGGATGGGGTTTGCGCAGCTCAGGCTAAGAAAACCAAGAAAACTTTAGGTTGCTTTGGGAAATGTCTATTGAGTAGCTATTTGCATGCCAAACACTGATGAAAGATAATTATTTTAGACTGTTATAGTGAAATCATATCATATGAACTTACATCTTTTTTCCCTTCTGTTCCATGATTCTGAAACAGTTTATGTTTTTTTCTGTGTTTTTGGGGATCCTGACTTGATACAGTTTCTCACTCACTAGAAACGACTGGAAGGAAAGTGGCAACAGAATTAGGCTTGGGCCTAACCTTTTGGTGGAGGACAGCCAGTTTGTTGACTAGATTCGTTCTCTTCACTTACCAGAATACTAGATTCGTTCTCTTCACTTACCAGAATAATGTCTTCTTTAAAAAAAAAAAGTTGAGCTCGAACTATATGTTCAAATTGGTGTTCTACTTTTTCATTTACCATTTTACTGTAGAAATTTTCCATTTCATTAAACTTCTGAAACATGATATTGAAAACATGATTTTTAATGGCCACATACTCTTCTTTTTATATAAACATGTCACAATTTGGTTAACCATTTCTCTACTGTTGGACATGTAGGTTGCTTCCAAGTTTTTGCTATTATACTAAGCCTTGCAATGAATATCCTTATAGTTTATATCTTATTATATACATCATGTGTAAAAGTGGCATTGTTAAGTATGCAAAATTAAGTCCAAATTGTATTCCAGAATACTTGTATTAATTTAAATCCAATTGGCAGTAAGTAAATGAATTTGTCTGTCTTATTGTTGGGTATTAATTTTTTTTAAATGTGCTAATATGAAAAGTGACTAATGGCATCTGATTCTTTTGGCCCTTCTTCAAATCTTAGTAAAGTGGAAATTTTCATATGTTATTATCCATTTATATTTCTTCCTTTAAATGCTGGTCATATCTCTTGCCCAATAAATTGATCAATCTTTTACACTGTGATCCATTCCTTTATTGTTAACCTTAGGAAGTCTTTCTCTAGCCAGAGACATTTGATAAACATTCAACTATATCTCTTCTTATTATTATTTTTTAAAATTTTATTTATTTATTTATTTAATGTTGGCTGTGTTGGGTCTTCATTGCTGCGCATGTGGGCTTTTTCTAGTTGTGGTGAGCAGGGGTTACCCTTTGTTGTGGTGCACGGGCTTCTCATTGAGGTGGCTTCTCTTTGCTACGGAGCACGGGCTCTAGGTGCGCAGGCTTCAGTAGTTGTGGCTTGCAGGCTCTAGAGCGCAGGCTCAGTAGTTGTGGCACATGGGCTTAGTTGCTCCGTGGCATGTGGGATCCTCCAGGACCAGGACTCGAACCTGTGTCCCCTGCATTGGCAGGCAGATTCTTAACCACTGCACCACCAGGGAAGTCCCGATATCTCTTCTCCTTTAAGGTTTGATTTTTTCTAACACTTATTTAAATGATCTAGAATTTATTTTGTTGTACAATGTCAGGTAAGTTTCCACGTTGCTTGCTTGCTTGCTTTTTTCCTTGCAAAGAGGAAATGGGTTGTTCCAGCATCATCTGTTGAATAATCATGAATTTCTACATTGATTCATGATATTTCTTTTTTTGTTTTTGTTTTTTTAAGATTTGTGTGTGTGTTTTAATACAATTTATTTATTTAATTTATTTATTTTTGGCTGTGTTGAGTCTTTGTTGCTGCATGTGGGCTTTCTCTAGTTGTGGCGAGTGGGGGGCTACTCCTCATTGTGGTGCATGGGCTTCTCATTGCGGTGGCTTCTCTTGTTGCAGAGCATAGGCTCTAGGCGCATGGGCTCAGTAGTTGTGGCACACGGGCTTAGTTGCTCCGCGGCATGTGGGATCTTCCCAGACCAGGGCTTGAACCTGTGTTGCCTGCGTTGGCAGGCGGATTCTTAACCACTGCGCTACCAGGGAAGCCCCATGATATTTCTTTTTTATATATTAAATTATCTATACTAGGGTACATTTCTGTTCCATTGACTTAAGTATTTTTCCAACTATTTTTGTGCCAACTATTTTTGTGACTTCTGATTTCATTATTTGTCTCATAATATGTTTTAATACCTAGTGGAGATAATCCTCTATAATTTATATTTTCATTTCAAACATGTATTTTTAGGGCACATTTTAGAACTCTACATCATGCTATAATCACAAAACAACTTGAAAACAATACAGTTTGACAAACAAACCCAATAGGTACTAACTAGGCTATCCTAGTAAGGCTAGGCAGATGTCTATTTCCTGAGCACCAATGAGTCAAGTGACTCTAAAGTCCCTAACGATGTTTTTAAGAGTTCTCCTCAGGTTCTTCATTTTCTTAAAGACTTAATAAGCCTCTTTCCCTGTCTTCTGATCACTTTTTTTATTTTTCTGCTGGCTAACCACTTTTCTTCTGAAAATACAGCACAGGCCAGCACTAAGGAAAAGAGCATCACCAATTCTACTTAGAGATTTTATAATACACTTATTCTCATTATTTTTGCTTCGTCAAAATTTTGAATAGTTGGAATTAAATGTATAGTTTTGTTGTTGATAAAGTCTAGTGCCTCTAGTTTGTAAACCTTATTTTTTCATATATTTTATATGTTTTACAAATTTGGTTTCCACTAGATACCACAGGTGATAAAATATATTAAATTATTTTATTCCAACAGAATTGTATACATAGGGTGCTGTGCAAAAATGCATGCCTAGAAGCCAACCAATTACCTCTACTTAAATAGTTCTAACCCTATTCTAATCTCAGTGACATCGTAATGTTTTGAAAACTAGAAACAGGCCATGTTATGTAATCTATATCCTTCATTATATGCAAATAAATCCACGCAAAGAAAACAGAAACCCAGATTACCATGATAGTTCAGGTCAGCAGAAGAGATGAAAGTTATTTTAACGAGGATGGTAATGGAAAGCAATAATGTTAAAGTAGTTCAGAGGCTACTGTGACTATAGACACACAACTCCCATTAACTGTAATTGGAGTTAAGCACATGTAATGATAACAAAATAGACCCCTAAATATCTTTCCAATTGGAAAATAAGCAAATGTGTTCCAGGAAACAGCATGCCTTTGCATAGAAAATACAATATTCTAATTGAGATGCACAAATTATTTTCACATTGATATTGCTCAGGGTATGACGGCATTTTTCCTATACTTGGGGATGTAGATCTGCTCTAGGTAATATCTGTACAAAGAATGCCTTTCCTTTTCTTAATGCTCAGCATTCATTATGTTATTAAAGGAAAAGTCTCAATAGTTGCAATGGATTTATTATTATTAATTCAGTAGCTTGTTATCAGCATGAAACTCTGCTGTGCTGGGGAAAAACAAATTATATTTTACAAAACTGCAGTAGTGAGATTAAATCACTTTTCTGTATTTCACTTTCTTCTTATCCTCCCTGCCAGGTAGTAACTTGACTATCTCTATTATGAACCTCATATTTTGCAAACTATCAAGTCTCGTAGTAATATAAAGGTACATTATCAAACAAACTCAATTATAGCAACTTTAGGAAGATTGAAATACGTGATAAAAGTAAAACCACATAGTACAATAATATTACTTCAAGGCATTAAAAACTTAATCCATGTTAAGCTACAAATGTAGAAAATATGCAATGCTTACTTTCATCTGTCATAAAAATGATATTTTCATAACATGTACAACCAACCTCTTGGGATTTTAAATGACTAGTATTTACCTAATTGATAACTTGAGTATTTCAAGGGATTTTGGAAAAGTATGGCACAGAAAAAGTAAAATCAGTATATTCAGTATTTCAATGGCCACAGACCCTGCCATCGATTATCTTTGGACTCAATGTCAAAGCTAATGAATAGGATTTTAAAAAATGTCCTTGGTTTTATTTATTGGCCATGCATTATGTTCGCTTCTTCACTAGGAAATGCAATTGGGCCCTAAGACAAATTTTCTACGAGGTTGAAAGTCTGATGACGATGCCGGCCTATCTGGAAAATATGGGAAAGGGTGACAAATAAAAATGTGAATAACGTTAGAGAATAGTTGGAAAAGCTCCCAAGTATATTAGATATGTGAAACTTACGTTAAAGAGCAAACCAGCAGAAACTACACAAACTGTAACAGAACTGCTCAGGTGTCTATCACAGTGGGTTACTCACAGTGGCTTCTCAAAAACTGTCTGTTGAATAATAATCCAATCATTAGCAATGAATCAGGAACTGATCCTGCAAATTCACCTTCCACTATACTGCTTACACACAGGGAATATAATTTGCCATTAATATAGGCAAAGGTAAGAAAATGCTCCCTTCCTCCCTTTCATCCACTCACAAATGTTTACTGAATAAAATATCTGCAGAGGGCTTCCCTGGTGGCGCAGTGGTTAAGAGTCCACCTGCCGATGCAGGGGACACGGGTTCATGCCCTGGTCCGGGAGGATCCCACATGCTGCAGAGCGGCTGGGTCCGTGAGCCATGGCCGCTGAGCCTGCGCGTCCGGAGCCTGTGCTCCGCAACGAGAGAGGCCACAACAGTGAGAGGCCCACATACCGCAAAAAAAAAATAATAATAATAAAAATTAAAAATAAAATAAAATATCTGCAGAGTACTATAATAAGCACCCTTATAAGTTATTAGGAAGGAAAGGATAAATGTACAAACAACTATAACATGAAACTAACTACATGTCTCTTATAGCATCTCTTATAGTCTACGTACAATGGAGGTTAAGAGAAGAGAAAAATCATATCCTTTGAGTGTAGAAGTTGGCGGGTCAGGGAAAACTTCATCCCAATTAGCCCTTAACAGATAGGTGGGATTTCAACAAGAGGAAACAGAAGTGTAGCTGTTAATTTTTGATTAGAAAAAGTGAGTTCTGGGTCCTTATATTGCTATTTTAATTACCAAATTTTTCATATTTGGGGGGCATGAAAAGCAATGGATGTATAAAGGGAGAATCAGAATTTCTATACATGTTTAACCATTTTTTTCTAGGACATGGAGGAAAATAATGATAGGGAATGCACCAAACTGGTTAGATTTGTAATGTTTCTGTAAACACGTGATTTTAGTTTTAATGGTATTTAAAAAAACAATCCTGAATGATTTACAGAGAAGACAGCAGTTTTGTTTCAAAACAAACAAACAAACAAACAACCCAGAAAAAGCCCACAACAAAACCACCCAGCAGAAATGAGGTCCTCTGGCATCATCTGGTTAGGTTCTGTTGTTGAAGCCTAGCTAGCACTATTAAGAGTGGCAGCAGAAGAGCTGATCAAGGCAAACATAGATCGCAGTGACCTGGGCCAAGAGTACTTGGCAAGATGAGAGCTTGAGCAACCATTTGGGTTGATGCAGATAAACTAGCTGTTAAATGACAATGTGGATACAGGGTCATTCATTCCTACAAACTGTCATCTCTGTGTCTTTCTATTCCACGTGTGACAGAGATCCCTATGACTAAGGACGTTAGGCATCAGCCATTTCTCTAACTTTGATCATATGATGGACAATCCTCTGTCATTTTCTGTGGCAGTTGTTTGTGATCTGCCTGAGCTTTGTTGCTGATACACTGACCTAGAATATATTTACCTGTCATCTGCTTTTGTTTCTAAATCATTCTAAGACTGTATATCTACTCTTTTAGTTTTTAACGTGTGCAACCTATCTCTTGGGTCTGGGCTACCTGATTCTTGCTGATGATGGAAGTTTGAGAGGAATCAGCCCAACTCCCCAGCTTCAGTAGCCCTGGGTACTCTGGGGTTATGTAAGCTCGCTGGCTTCTACAGCAAGGCAGAAATGGCAGGCTTTCCCCTGCATACTTCCATTTCCCAAAGGACAGGATCACAGAACTATCCCACTGGCTATGATTTTGAGGAGAGAAGATATTAAGCTACAACTTACAATCCGTGAGACTATAAACAGGTGCTTCCTATTAGTAGTGTTCCCCACACTAGCCTGTGCTTAATTACTTAACCAGTTGTATGGACAAAGGCAACCTGTATGGGTAATATCACAGACACTTTAGCAGCTGCCAGTGCCATTGTTTTAAAATATAAACTGTCCCTTAAGGTAGAAGCCAGTCAGCAGCTGTTTTAAAAATGAGCAATTAGGACAGAGTTAAAACACAGCTTCTCAATGTCATATTCATAACTGACAGAAGTGCCTTTGTAATTGTAGTTTCTAAGGCAATCTATTTACAACCCAAGTGCAGGCTGAGCCTTTAGATGATAAAAAATGGTTACTGACTAGCAACTTATCCCTCATACAAGAAGTCTCAAAGAACCCTTCCTGAAGTCTACTGGAATAAAGCCAGTCCTCACATTATCAGACACATATATAAATATGGATGGCTGTACATCAATGTTCTTTGCAACACTGTTTATACTAGCGAAAATCATAAAAAGTCTATCTGTCCATCATGGGGTTCGATAAATAAAGGATGGGACCCACATACACTAGGATAGAATGCAGCCATTTCTAAATTATCATATAGATCTACACGTACTTGACAGAAAGAGGCTCACACTATAAACTGAAAAGGCAAGTTACAAAAGAGTATATCATATTCTTAGTCCAAAAAAAATATAATTTTTAGAAGTTGGAAGGCTATCTACCAATAAAAACAGTGGTTATCTCTGAATGGTGAGATCATGTTTTCTTTTTTATATTTTTCCATGTCTGAATTTTTGGCATTGAGCATGATTAACTTGGTAAATTAGGGAAGCAACCTAGGTAGGACATAAAATTTTTAGCCTTCAGAGCAAAAGCACATACTGTTCTCAACTTAAAGGGCAGTTTAGGATTCAATAATCTGCATGAATTCTCTGTTGATAACACCATCACTAAGTACACTATAATGGGGGAAAAAAAAGACCAGTCAGGTACTATTTTCTGCTTTGTTTAAAAAAGGGCCACAGAATGTTCCCTGGTCAGAAAGTAATGACTGACAAGTAGGCTGGTTTTAGGGCACAAATAAATCTGTCTTCATATGCTGTTGTCATTTATAAAAGGATATTATGAATCTTAGATTCTAAATTCTAAAAGTTGGAGTCTTAAGAAGTGAGTGTAGACATTGCCTATCCAAAAAGATAGGTATAAATTCAGAAGGATGAGGAGGTATGTCATGGCATCATCTGGAGAGTTTTACTCCAATGGTAAAGTCAAATGAGACTTAAAAATTCCTTTCAGCAATATGTTACTGGTAAATGACAAATTAAAAATAAAGTCTGTCCTTTGATGGGGACAACACACCCATTTTCAATAAGACATACATACTGGGTTATTCTTCCTGGTTAATGCAGGCAGTGTGAGGTTGGAGAGGGGAGTCTTGGCACAAAGTATTACTATACTCTTTCTTACTACATTTGTACTAGAGCAACAAATGATGATGGGATAAAGTAAAGCTAACTGGTATATGTAGTCTTTGAACTTATTAATGTAGATTACTAGACTCAGTTTTCTAATGAAATGGGTTACCCTCATATTTATGCAACTGCAAAAATGATTCTTCCTAAACATGTCTCCTAATCTGCAAATAATATTAGTACATACATTGTAGGGTGTTAACAGAATGAGATAATCTAGTACTTGGCCCATATTAACCTTTTGATAGATGTGAAACACACACACACACACACACACAGACACACACACACACACAGACAAACATGAATCAGTCAACAATCAAGCAAAAAGTGGTTTCTACCTTTAACAGTTATTTATAACATTGTATTACAAAGTCTTCAGTGTATGACCATATGGGTTCAAATCTTTGTTCCATTGCTTAATAGCAATGTTTTCTTAAACTTATTTTCCCATTTGTGAACATGAAAATAATATTTAAATACCTACCTAAGAGGATAGTTACAAGAGCTAAATGAGGCAATAACGTAAAAGGACCAGAATGGTACCTGACAGAGCAAAAGCTTAACATTTTCAGATTTGATATTGTAAGAGTCACATTCTACAGATTTCAGCATCAAGATCTTATTATACTTTTTAAAGTCTAGACAGCCTCATTATGGAGACTATGACATGTTTTAGCCAGTTTGGGGACAATGGACAAGATGCAAACATATGTTTATAAAAGTCTTTTTCAGATTAGCATATAAAAACAAAGACTAATGAAGATCAGTTAGACTAATGAAGATCAGATCAAGGTTCTGACTTTTTATTTATTTCACAAGTCATCATGAGCGAGGGTATTTCTTATGCCATTGGGAAGCAATGAAAATCTTTTATAGCAATTTATTTATTTTTCTTATTGTCATCCCATGAGTAGAGAAATGTTCCCAGGCTTTCTACTACTTCTCTGCTTTAGGATTCCAGTTGTCTGGACAGATTTGTCCCCTGGGGTAGGAAGAGATTATTTCTAGAGATTCTAGGCTGGCTTGAACGATGCATCTAGTAAAACCAGTTACTCTTTTTTTTTTTTTTTTTTTGCGGTACGTGGGCCTCTCACTGTTGTGGCCTCTCCCTCTGTGGAGCACAGGCTCCGGACGCGCAGGCTCAGCGGCCATGGCTCACGGGCCCAGCCACTCCGTGGCATGTGGAATCTTCCCGGACCGGGGCACGAACCCGTGTCCCCTGCATCGGCAGGCGGACTCTCAACCACTGCGCCACCAGGGACCCTCAGATTTTTTTTTTTGTTTACATCTTTATTGGAGTATAATTGCTTTACAATGGTGTGTTAGTTTCTGCTTTATAACAAAGTGAATCAGTTATACATATACATATGCCCACATATCTCTTCCCTCTTGCGTCTCCCTCCCTCACACCCTCCCTATCCCACCCCTCTAGGTGGTCACAAACCACCGAGCTAATCTCCCTGTGCTATGCGGCTGCTTCCCACTAGCTAACTATTTTACGTTTGGTAGTGTATATATGTCCATGCTACTCTCTCACTTTGTCACAGCTTACCCTTCCCCTCCCCATATCCTCAAGTCCATTCTCTAGTAGGTCTGTGTCTTTATTTCCGTCTTGTCCCTAGGTTCTTAATGACCACTTTTTTTTGTTTGTTTGTTTTTGTTTCTTGCGGTACGCGGGCCTCTCACTGTTGTGGCCTCTCCCGTTGAGGAGCACAGGCTCCGGACGCACAGGCTCAGCGGCCATGGCTCATGGGCCCAGCTGTTCCGCGGCATGTGGGATCTTCCCGGACCGGGACACGAACCCGTGTCCTCTGCATCGGCAGGCGGACTCTCAACCACTACGTCACCAGGGAAGCCCATGACCACTTTTTTTTAGATTCCCTATATATGTGTTAGCATACGGTATTTGTTTCTCTCTTTCTGACTTATTTCACTCTGTATGACAGACTCTAGGTCCATCCACCACTTTACAAATAACGTAATTTCGTTTCTTTTTATGGCTGAGTAATACTCCATTGTATATATGTGCCACATCTTCTTTATCCATTCATCTGTGGATGGACACTTAGGTTGCTTCCATCTCCTGGCTATTGTAAATAGAGCTGCAATGAACATTTTGGTACATGACTCTTTTTGAATTATGGTTTTCTCAGGGTATATGCCCAGTAGTGGGATTGCTGGGTCGTATGATAATTCTATTTTTAGTTTTTTAAGGAACCTCCATACTGGCTGTATCAATTTACATTCCCACCAGCAGTGCAAGAGGGTTCCCTTTTCCCCACACCCTCTCCAACATTTATTGTTTCTAGATTTTTTGCTGATGGCCATTCTGTCTGGTGTGAGATGATATCTCATTGTAGTTTTGATTTGCATTTCTCTAATGATTAATGATGTTGAGCATTCTTTCATGTGTTTGTTGGCAGTCTGTATATCTTCTTTGGAGAAATGTCTGTTTAGGTCTTCTGCCCATTTTTGGACTGGGTTGTTTGTTTTTTTGTTATTGAGCTGCATGAGCTGCTTGTAAATTTTGGAGATGAATCCTTTGTCAGTTGCTTGGTTTGCAAATATTTTCTTCCATTCTGAGGGTTGTCTTTTGGTCTTGTTTCTGGTTTCCTTTGCTGTGCAAAAGCTTTTAAGTTTCATTAGGTCCCATTTGTTTTTGTTTTTATTTCCATTTCTCTAGGAGGTGGGTCAGAAAGGATCTTGCTGTGATTTACGTCATAGAGTGTTCTGCCTATGTTTTCCTCTAAGGGTTTGATAGTGTGTGGCCTTACATTTAGGACTTTAATCTACTTTGAGTTTATTTTTGTGTATGGTGTTAGGGAGTGTTCTAATTTCATACTTTTACATGTACCTGTCTAGTTTTCCCAGCACCACTTATTAAAGAGGCTGTCTTTTCTCCATTGTATATTCTTGCCTCCTTTATCAAAGATAAGGTGACCATATGTGCATGGGTTTATCTCTGGGCTTTCTATCCTGTTCCATTGAATTGTATTTCTGTTTTTGTGCCAGTACCATATTGTCTTGATTACTGTGCTTTGTAATATAATCTGAAGTCAGGGAGCCTGATTCCTCCAGCTCCATTTTTCGTTCTCAAGATTGCTTTGGCTATTCAGGGTCTTTTGTGTTTCCATACAAATTGTGAAACTTTTTGTTCTAGTTTGGTGAAAAATGCCTGTGGTAGTACGATAGGGATTGCATTGAATCTGTAGATTGCTTTGGGTAGTAGAGTCATTTTCACAATGTTGATTCTTCCAGTACAAGAACATGGTATATCTATTTGTACCATCTTTAATTTCTTTCATCAGTGTCTTAAAATTTTCTGCATACAGGTCTTTTGTCTCCTTCGGTAGGCTTATTCCTAGATATTTTATTCTTTTTGTTGCAGTGGTAAATGGGAGTGTTTTCTTGATTTCACTTTCAGATTTTTCATCATTAGTGTATAGGAATGCCAGAGATTTCTGTGCATTAATTTTGTATCCTGCTACTTTACCAAATTCATTGATTAGCTCTAGTAGTTTTCTGGTAGCATCTTTAGGATTCTCTATGTATAGTATGTCATCTGCAAACAGTGACAGTTTTACTTCTTCTTTTCTGATTTGGATTGCTTTTATTTCTTTTTCTTCTCTGATTGCTGTGGCTAAAACTTCCAAAACTATGTTGAATAACAGTGGTGAGAGTGGGCAGCCTTATCTTGTTCCTGATCTTAGTGGAAATGGTTTCAGGTTTTCACCACTGAAGACAATGTTGGCTGTGGGTTTGTCATATATGGCCTTTATTATGTTGAGAAAAGTTCCCTCTATGCCTACTTTCTCCAGGGTTTTTATCATAAATGGGTCTTGAATTTTGTCGAAAGCTTTCTCTGCATCTATTGAGATGATCATACGGTTTTTCTCCTTCAATTTGTTAATATGGTGTATCACATTGATTGATTTGCATATATTGAAGAATCCTTGCATTCCTGGAATAAACCCCCCCTTGATCATGGTGTATGATCCTTTTTATGTGCTGTTGGATTCTGTTTGCTAGTATTTTGTTGAGGATTTTTGCATCTATGTTCATCAGTGATATTGGCCTGTAGGTTTCTTTCTTTGTGACATCTTTGTCTGGTTCTGGTATCAGGGCGATGGTGGACTCGTAGAATAATTTTGGGAGTGTTCCTCCCTCTGCTCTATTTCGGAAGAGTTTGAGAAGGATAGGTGTTAGGTCTTCTCTAAATGTTTGATAGAATTTGCCTGTGAAGCCATCTGGTCCTGGGCTTTTGTTTGTTGGAAGATTTTTCATCACAGTTTCAATTTCAGTGCTTGTGATTGGTCTGTTCATATTTTCTATTTCTTCCTGGTTCAGTTTCGGCAGGTTGTGCATTTCTGAGAATTTGTCCATTTCTTCCAGGTTGTCCATTTTATTGGCATAGAGTTGCTTGTAGTAATCTCTCATGATCCTTTGTAATTCTGTAGTGTCAGTTGTTACTCCTCCTTTTTCATTTCTAGTTCTGTTGATTTGAGTCTTCTCCCTTTTTTTCTTGATGAGTCTGGCTAATGGTTTATCAATTTTGTTTACCTTCTCAAAGAACCAGCTTTTAGTTTTATTGATCTTTGCTATCGTTTCCTTCATTTCTTTTTCATTTATTTCTGATCTGATCTTTATGATTTCTTTCCTTCTGCTAAATTTGGGGTTTTTTTGTTCTTCTTTCTCTAATTGCTTTAGGTGCAAGGTTAGGTTGTTTATTTGAGATGTTTCCTGTTTTTTAAGGTTGGATTGTATTGCTATAAACTTCCCTCTTGGAACTGCTTTTGCTGCATCCCATAGGTTTTGCGTCATTGTGTTGTCATTGTCATTTGTTTCTAGGTATTTTTTGATTTCCTCTTTGATTTCTTCAGTGATTTCTTGGTTATTAAGTAGTGTATTGTTTAGCTTCCATGTGTTTGTATTTTTTACAGACCTTTTCCTGTAATTGATATCTAGTCTCATAGCGTTGTGGTCGGAAAAGATACTTGATACAATTTCAATTTTCATAAATTTACCAAGGCTTGATTTGTGACCCAAGATATGATCGATCCTGGAGAATGTTCCATGAGCACTTGAGAAAAATGTGTATTCTGTTGTTTTTGGATGGAATGTGCTATAAATATCAATTAAGTCCATCTTGTTTATTGTATCATTTAAAGCTTGTGTTTCCTTATTTATTTTCATTTTGGATGATCTGTAGGACCGCAATTTTACCAGGCAACCTGCTGACCTTTAATTTGGTTTCCTGAGTAGACCCATTCACTGGAAAGAGGGAGTCTTGCTGTTATAACCAGGGTCTGTTCCCATGTCAGGTATATTTCCTTATGTCCAAAAACTGGCCTGCAATTTATTTCAGCATTCCTTTCTCGAACACTGACCACGTGCCTGTCATTGTGTCAGAGAGAAATGAGCCAGCCTCTTCTTTCCAGGCAGGTAGTAGGTAGTGATTGGGGCCTTTGGTTTAAAAATTAGTGTAATGAGATGTGGTAGGGTTTCTGTAATCTGCTACACAGTTCTCAGTGAGTAAAATTTAGAGCCTGAATTACATTATATCCCCTAATCCAAAACAAAAAGTCTCAGAGCTTTCCATCAAGATATTCTCACTGAAGTGAGGGTAGCATATAAAGATAATGAGAATACAGTTACACTGAGTATTATGATTAGGGGTATACTCTTCCGGAGCACAGAAAAGGAACACTTAGCCAAACTTTAGAGGGAAGCATCTGTGGGAAGGCTTTCTAGAGACGGCAATGTTCTAGCTGATTCTTAAAAGATGAGGATGAATTAGCTTGGAGGAAAAATATATTCCAGGTAAAGGAGACACTGTGAGAAAAGGGAGAAAAGACATGAGAAAAAAATGTGTCTGTGTGACTACAAGTAAACCTGTGTTGATTAAAAGAAGGGGACTATAGGCTCTGAAGCTAGAGAAGTAACATCCAGATTAAAGGCTCTTGGACTTTAGATGTGCAATGGGGAGTGAAATTGCTAAGATCAATCCATTTCATTATCATGTAGTGGAGAGGCTTAAGGGGTACAAGACAAGAATTAGGGAGTAACTGGACATGGAGGATAGAGAAAGAGTTAAAGATAACTCTAAAATTTCTAGCTTATACATTTGGAAAAAATGGTGGTTCCATTGACTAAGACAGGTATATGAGGAGAAGTTGCATTTAAGGAGAAGATTATGAGTTCACTTTGGGATTTTTCAAGTTGGAGATGTCTTTAAGACATCCAGATGGAACTGTCCAGCAGACAGTTAAATATTACAAGACTGAGGTTCAGGGGAGAGGTCAGGAAAGGGTGTGAGAGACTTGGGATACTTATCATAGATGGTAGTTGAAGCCAGCACTCAGGAAAGTATGTAGAGTAAGAAAGCAGTGGGCTGATGATCAACTGCTGGGAAACACTGATATTTAAGAGATGGGCATAGGAAGAGGAGTCCTTGAAGAAAACAGACAGCAAATAATCAGAGAGGTACAGAATGAAACATTGGAGCACATATTATGGAATCCAAGGGAGTAGATATTTTGAAAAATGGAATAAGTAATAATATCAAATGTTGTAGAAAGATGCAGTAAAATAAAGACAGAAAACTATCAGCCTTAGAAATATGAATGTCATTAGACACCTTAATGAGAACAATTTCAGTAAAATAAGGGGGGCAGAAGCCATATTGTAGAAGGCTGAGGAGTAAGTGGAGGCAATGAATACAATTTATACTTGCATTTCCCATGATCCTGAATGCGGTGTGTTCATAGAGCAAAACAGTTATCTCAGGTCACTGTGCCTGACATGCCCAGCACCACTTCTAGCTGAAACTGTCCTGCTCATAGTTTTTTACTTAGGGGAGCAGCACTGAATAGGCTTTCCCCCCACCAACAAAGGCCAATGAATGGACCATGATGGACACTTAGCCCCCTCAAGGGCAGCCAATTCATAGGCTGGCTAGTAACACATGGCATACCTTGTGATGAAGGGTACTACTCAGTAGGGTAATAAATCAGTCGAAAGAGAAATAAAACAGAATGAACAGACACACTGAAGGAAGTGAAACCCATTTTGTTTTGTAAGATGTCCTGAGTAAGTTTCTGTTCTAAAAGAGCCTAATACAACAGAAATGGATTACATGATGCAATTCCTAATATTGGGGCTAACTGCATTTAAAAAATAATCAGCGAAGCTCACTAGGCCATTGTTTCTTAAAGCAAGGTATATTGAAAGTTTTGGTTTTTTCATTTTTATGTAAAAATATTGACATATGCATATTCGGTATCACCTTATAAGAAACTAGTGTATTGCTCATGGATATACACATTTGTTTATTTGTGTATTATATAAAAGCCAGGCAACATCATGATGTACTGAACTAAGGAAACTTTCACAATAATATGACTAAAGAAAGTTTTTCAAAGTCGAGTCGTCCCAGAGGGTGATACTACTAAACACCATAGCATAGGAAAGTTGGACATATAAGGTCCTGTGACAAAGAAGTCAGTACCGTCTTCACGGTGTAAGCAGATGTACTTTGAGAATGTAGTCTTTGTGAACCAACTTGCAACTATTAATTAGCAAGAAACAGAGGGTAAATATGCACTGAATAATTTTTTCTGTTCCTGGTTCCAGCAATAAATGGATTAGATAGCCATATTAGGAAGATTTCACTCCCAACCTTACCTTCTTGTAAGCAAGACAACTTTACAAAATTATCGAGTTGACACCCTATTAAAACTGGAATTTGAGAGTTGCTCAATACCAGAGTTTTCACTCAGTGTGGAGTCCAATGATCCTGAGTTAGATGACAAAGCCTTGATTAATACTATTTTGTTCAGTCTACTTATACAACAGAGATTCTCTGCATTCGTATCAATGAGGTCAAAATAAATAACTGGATTCAAAGCTGAATCTTTCAACTATTAAATCTAGAATCAGTAGACACATTAATGTTAATTTTATTTTTATCTGCTTTATAGTTTTATTCAAATTGTTAAAGCATAAGGACTTTATGCCTATTTTTATATTTGTCAATATTTAAGTAACAACATATTAAAAATAGTTTTAGGTCAATTACCAGAGACCCAAAAGAATTAGATTTCCATTAAAATGAATCTACAGATACCTTTTACTATGACTAAAATTTGAGAAACAGGGTACTAGCTAAACTAATCACTACACACAGATTGTCATCCATTCAAGTCATCCTCCATCCCCCCTTTCTGAGCAGTCTTCCCAAAGACACCTTACTCCCTAGCTCAAAAGTCTGCTGTGGATTTAAAACAAGACTAACCTGGCTCAACTCTAATTTGAAGTGGTGAAAAAAAGAAAAAAAATACAAAACAGCAATAAAAATTATAACAGGTTAACTTCCAAAAGAACTTTGGAGGGCTGATAGATTGAAATTCACTGCAAGATAAGGCATCTGAAGATAAACGTGAACAGTAGCTCAGGGAAATTAGACTATATGTGTAATAAATTTGGCTCTAAAATTTGTGGCAGCTAAAAAGGAGAAATTTATGGATTACATACTTGGTTTTCATGTTCTTTTTTTTTTTTTTTTACACAGAACCCACTCTATCCAATCAGATTTTCCCTTATTCTCTGTTATGTACCCTTAAATCTAATTCAGTTGGCTTCTAACTATTCCGTGAACACACCTATACATAGTCCAAATTTTTGCTTGGGTGTCCCCCTTCACCTTCTCCATCCCCTCTTTGAAAGCCTACCTATCCTTCAGAGCCCAATTCAAATCCCACGTCCCTAACCTCTCTAGCCTTCCTCTCCTCTGGACCCTAAGAGCATGGACTTTGTACCACACAATTCAACTTTTAATTTTAGACAGTCTCACAGTTTTCACTATCATTTCATGTATTGCCTTTCCAAGATGATAGTTCCATGATAGCCGAGAATGCATCTCTTCAATCTCTTTATTAGCCTTCTCAATACTATATGGCTATTTAGTATATTCCTGTTCTTTCTCGGAACAAAACTTTTATGAGGATTTATAGACACAAATATGCCATTTGTTCCCACATACACACATTTGTAGGGATGAGAAATAGTTTACAAACTCTACCTTTTCTATACTTTCTTTTACTGTGGGTCTAATTGTGAAAGTTTGAAATTGGTTCTGAAGAGGGCTTTGTGTTTTTAGGGAATTGAGGGAAAAGGATAGTATGTATGGTTAGATTGTGAAGAAGTACATAAAATGGCATTAACAGCCCTGAGAGCTCCAGTGTTGACCACATACAAACAGGCAACGACTTGAAGGGAAGGATATTTCCTTAAAAGACTTCCTTCTAACGAACTGCATTATAATCTCATTCTGAGAGGCTCTATTTTATCCTCTTCTGAGCACTAGTCACAAAATACAATAACCATAAATATCAGAATTTCAAGATCAAGGCAGAATTGCTTGTATTGCTTCTAAAAGAGTCTGATCTGTCAGGATTATTTAACTACCTTTTGAAAGATACTCCAATAGTGAAAACTTTCTTATCCATTAACTAGATCATATAGAAAAATACAATTTCTATAAGTACAGAATGTTACACTGTATAAATAAATTCATTCTTTTCTCTAGTAATACAAAATAGAGTGAAATTCTATTGAAAATACAGGGCACGTACCATGATGACCATATTTATGAATAGGCCTATTCTGAATCATTATCATATTCCTGCCTTAAGGCTTAGAAATTTTCTTTCAATTTTTATTTTCCTTGACCTCTCTGTAGCACTTGATACTGTTGACAATTATTCTTTCCATGAAAATCTCTCCTTTCTTGGCTTTTATATTACCACCCTTTCTTAATTTTCAAATTACCTCTTTGCCTGATGCTTCCCTGTATCTTTTATAAGCTACCATTCTTTTCCTTGTCCCTTATATGTTAGTAATTTTCAGGGTTTTATTTTTTGCCCTTTCCCATACTACTCTATATACGTTCCATGACCTACCCTCCATGGGTATATTCATCCACTTGCCAAACTTCAACTACTCTACTCTATCTCTTTTAGGCTAATGGATCTCAATTCTACATTTCCTAGGCTCCAGTTTCAGTCAACTTCTAAGCATTTCTCCTGATTGTTCTGAAGCTACCTCACACTCAGTATCCAAACTGAACTGATTTCCTTTCCTTTGATCCTATTCTCTCCTTTCATGTTTCTTTATTTTGGTGAATGGGGCCATGATATGTGTTGAATTGGGTCCCCCCTCCAAATTCTTATGTTGAAGCCCTAAACCCCATTACCTCAGAATGTGGCCTTATTTGGAGATAGGGTCTTTACAGAGGTAATTAACTTAAAAGGAAGTCATTAGAATGGGTTCTAATCCAATACGACTAGTGTCCTTATTAAAAAGGAGAAATTTAGAGACAGACACAAATTTAGAGACAGAAAATGCCATGTGAAGATGAAGGTAGAGATCAGAGTGATGCTTCTGCAAGCCAAAGCATGCCAAAGATTGCCAGCAAACCACCAGGAGCTAAGAGAGAGGCCAGGAACAGATCCCTCCCTAGCACCTTCAGAGGGAGCATGGCCCTGCTGACACCCTGACTTTGGACTTCCAGCTTCCATAACTATGAGACAATAAATTTCTTTTGCTTAAGCCACTTAATCTATGGCTCTTGGTTATAGCAGGCCTGGAAAACTAATACAGCCACCATACATTGTCATAAAAACAAAAACAAAAACATAAAAAACCAACAATTGCCCTAGGCTCCTTCCCTTTTTCCACCTTCATATCCAATTGCTCAACAAGTTCAGTCACGTCTAACTCCTGAATCACTCTTGGATCTATTCCTTTCTCTTCATCATCTCCATTGCCACTGCTCTAGTGTAGGCCTTCTTCCATTGCCTAGGCTCTTATAATAGACTCCCATTGAATCTCTCCTGCCTCTAGCCTCACCCCAATTCAATCAACCTTCCACATTGCTAGGAGATTCTGAAAAAGAAGGTAGAAATGACTCCTCATCACCCATGCAATAAAAAATCAAGTTCCTTTAGTATCCAAGGCCTCTCATGACAGTTCATTTTCCTAGCTTCTCATACCTATACTTTAGCAACGTTGAACTACTTGCTCTTCCTTGAGTATATCGTGCTCTCCTATTGCCTCTGTAAATGCTGTTCCTTTTCTTGAGACATGCTTCTCTTCCTTTTTCTTCTCCTGCCTGAGAAACTCCTATGCAGTTGTTAAGATTCAGCTCAAGCTTTCTTTTTTTTTTAAAATAATTTATTTATTTTTTAAATTATTTATTTGGTTGTGCCAGCTCTTACTTGCAGCTCACTGGCTCCCTTGGTTGTGGCACGTGGGTTCCTTAGTTGTGGCAAGCGGGCTCCTTAGTTGTGTCATGCAAACTCTTAGTTGTGGCATGCACGTGGGATCTAGTTCCCGGACCAGGGATCGAACCCAGGCTCCCTGCGTTGGGGGCACGGAGTCCTAACCACTGTGCCACCAGGGAAGTCCTCCTCAGCTCAAGTTTTCTACTGTGACTGTCCCTGTGTCAACTATCTGTCTCCCCCACTTTACTGGGAGCTCTGGAAAGGCAGGAACTGCCATTTGCATTTGTTTCCTTGGCACCTGAAAAATAACAGGCACTTAAGAAGTGATTTTTTTGAATAAATACATAGATGAGTATGTTCTTTTGTTTATCTGCAAAGAACGTGAAAATATTAGAGCATAATGTTCATGAGTAAGTTTGTGTGTCTGTATATTAAAACTATTCTTTAGGTAAGTTAATTCAGCTTTGATGGCCTTTTCTGGTAAAGAGGACTGGCCATATCTTTTTCATAGTTGTTCAGGATATACTGCAAATCTTTTAATTTCCCTGTATGCTCTGAAGCCTCCAATGAGAGAGTTCTATTGAAGATCTGTTAGTTCAACGGTCATTATAGGACAGAATTAAATTCATCTTTCCATTCTTTAGATCTTAACTTTTTTTTTTTAGGTCTTTCAGCTCTCCTTAGATATCTTGTAGGAGAATCAAAAGCAGTCAATTTGCTGCTACAGTCATATAGTGACTTAGGAGAAATGAAAGAGTGCATTACTAAAAAATGCCTAATTGCTCGTTTCTACTGCAATAACCAAAATCATGCTTGATAGCATTTTACTTTATGAAGGGAAAGAGTTAAGCGATTCTCATTTCTACCAGGTTACATCGGTTATTTAACAAAACTCTCCCCACTCCACCCCATCCAGTGAGTTCAATTATCTCATATCCTTGCCTCCAGGTGGCAAATGCTTGAGGGCACTTTTATTGTCTTTCACTGGTAAGAAAACCATTCCCGGTTATACATAGCTCCCTCTTCTCCCTCCCTACATAGGGACAGGGCAGCTACATACACACGCAGAGCTTCGTTAACACATAACAAAAAACGTATTGCCAAAAATATTCAGCGCCTTCTTGTGAAAACAGTAGCAAGTCCCTTTGGACCACAGCATGGAAAGTGTTCCACTAAACCTTTAATGTGAATTTGCTCAATGGGACTGTGAGTACAGGTGTAGAACAATTATTAGATTTGATATCTGAATGAGCCCGGGTTCCCATTAGAGCCTGACTGCTTCAGTGACCCCATTATTTTGCTTCCACTGCTCCCAGAACTGATCAACTTAATTATTCTGACTAACGAAACATTTAGGACATGAATTTCTGATTTGTTTTAAACCATATGGGACATCTAAAAGTGCTTCACTTAAAAAAATCACAATACAGAAGAAATGACTATGAGGATGTGTAAGATGCCTGGAAGTAGGGCAGGGCCAGGTTCTATGCTGGGACACAGACACTGTCTTTCCTGGAATGGCCCCTCTGTCTAGGTTACTCCTTGGGACGAGTTACATCTTAGCAATTTCGCTCTTCCCTGGAATTTCACTCAAAACAGAAAGCATGAATTTGGCAATGGGGGTAGGGGCATGGGAGTGGCTGAGGTTAAACCTTGCACTTCCTGCTGTAAAACATTCAGTTCCTTAAAACAATTAATGTTCAGAAGCGCAAAAAACAAAAACAAACAAACAAAAAACCCCCCACTTTGCAGCGCAAGCCAATTACAGTGATTCTTTGGCAAGGAGAAGAACAAGAAATGTCAGAAAACGGGACTAACTTTAGAGTTGATGTGTAAGGAATACGACCTCTTATATATGGAAAGTTAAGGTCAAATTATATTTGTTAATAAAAAACGTATCACCTTTGAAATACTGGATTTTGACATTAACTTTAGCCACAGTGGTACATTACTAGTAGTACGTACCTAGGAAAGAAAAGGATATACTATTTTGATACAGAAATATACTGATTCTGTTAAGTCATAGCTGCTTCATAATTGGCGTCTTTAAAAGTAAGTCCAACATCACCCATTCTTTCAGTTTATATTAATGACTATTAAAAAGCTATATGTTTACTTACAGGAAAGGGAGGCATAAAAGTATTACCAGTCTCTAAAATTTTAAAGATGCCGGTTTATTTCCCATCAGTGAGCGCATCTATCCTTAAAAAGAATGAAAGTGACGTCAAAATGGTTCCCTTTGCCCTTTGCCTCCTTTCACTAATGATATGTAACGGCTGCTGAGCCTGCAATAAATGTGTTTGTGTCCAGTCATATACCCATCATTTTACAATCCAATCTGATTACTTAAAAAAAAAGGGGGGGGGGGAAGAAAAAAAGCAAAGAAAGCAAGTCACAGGAGATGAGCCCAAGTTCCTGCTTCAAGGCACTGCCTGATATCAGCCTTCACTTCGTACTTCTGCTCGAAGTGCCTGATTTGACAAAGCACACAAAGTCAGCAGACAAGTCGCTTCACCTCCTCTCCAAAACTGTCTGACAGGAGTCAATAATGATTCTTTCACACAGCTATAATCTAACAATTTTAGATGAAAGTCTGAGGGGAAACTTTCTAGCTATTCCTTACAATATTTTATTAAAGAGGGGTGTAGAAATGCATTTGCCTCAGTGGGGCTATTCTCCTCTTCTGGTTCAACTCAATCCATTTTAACAGTTGGCAGTTTCAATAACAGAAGTTACAGGCTGCCATGCACAGACGCTTTGCATGCAACATGAAAGGAAAGGATTCAGAGATGGAAGCAAAAACGGAAAGAAAAAAAAAAAGCAGCCTCTCTTCTATAAAAGAATTTCTTTAATAACAGTAACTGGGAAAAATTTCTCTGAGCTTGTGTCCTTCTCCTACTGCTTTATATAAAGTGGCTACCATACTCTTCTTCCTAGGCTACATCTACTGACAGACTGTCAAAAGCAAACAACTTTCCCCCTTATATTGCAATAATCAACTTCTGTATTTTTAATGCAGTCAAAACAAATTTTCTTATTATAACATCACAATGACAATCTCCCTTGTATTCCCAATGTAAAATGATATATTTTAAACATGATAATCATAAAAGCAGCCTATCCATAATTACTACTTTTAGGTTAAATAAAAGATCAACATTTTTTATTCATGTTTAGGTGAACATTTGCAATTCAGCTTTTTGCAATATTTAAATGGAATTGAATAACTTATGGGGAAAATTTTTTTTAAAAGAACAAAAATTAAAACTGCTTCTTTCTTGGCTGGGTTGTCATCCTCACTGCCCATCCACGACCTTCATCATATAACGTTAAAGAAGACCTTGAAGTTCACCAGATGAGCCCATTATTAACTGTTAGCTATGTCTCTGTGCCCACCAACTGTGACTTACTCAATTTTGAACTTGTACTTAATGATTATTTAGAAAGAATGTCTATTTTTTATACAATGTGCTGTGATTACTAGGATTAATAGATACAACATAATTTACAAGCTTCTGACACACTGAGATTGTAAATTGGTTAGTGTGGAGGAAGGGGAGGGATCAGGTTCTGTCACTGCATCTTGATACATATAAACTAACTACATATAAACTTGTGCATACAAACTAACTTTGGGTGCAATGATGATGTCTATATCTTTAAATGCCAATTTCCTATAGCTAGGTCTGAGGGTTTTCTCTTAGGAGAAACAGCTCAGAAAAATAAGTAATTAACAAATATATCAGTAAGTACATAAAATGCCTGCATGTGGAATTAGGAGAAACAGCTCCAATCTTGTTTTGCACCCTCCTCCTCCTTTTAAAACTCCCTGGCTTTAAATTGCTCTAGAGGGGAGGTTAGCTGATATTTTGTAATAAATGGTTACCTTCGCTAAGAATCTCCAGCTTCTACAACATGTTGTGGAGCACCGTTAAGTTATCTACTCCAGGATTTGGTACAGTATGCTCCTTCTTAGTCTATCCTTTACCAAGAGAGTGAAAACTGGTCACTCTTTAATCATAAACCTAAAGACTGATTATCCCTGTGCCTTCTCTTAGGCTAAACATTTCCAAACACATGTATGAATCCCTCATCACAGATTCAAGGAGAGAGGAGTTGTTGATATCACATCAGTTCTCAATTCATGCAGGTCAACAAAGTGTTTTTAAAAAGATAGCTATGTTTAAAAGAGCCTTATGAATTTGTATAATTGTTTGGAGATAATGGAACATAGAATTTTAGAACTGGAAGGGAATTTATTGATTATTTCAGTTCAGTCTAACCCTTCATTTTAGAGATGATGATACTGACCTCCAGAGAAGAGAATCAACTTGTCATAAATACCCTGCAATAAAGATACGAAACCGAGAGGCTTAAAGCAGGGAATGGGATGTAAGGTAATGAACCATGTAATCATAATTGTTCTTTCATTTATTGGATAATAGATGATTATGCTTTTAGAAAATAGATATTCATGAAGAAAGATAGCAATAAAATGATAGAACACGATCTTCTGATGGCCCTGTATAATAAACACTCGAAAGAAGTAATTAGGGAGTAACAATGACTTTAAAGGTCCTGTAATATTATAATACAACATTCAGTGATCCAGCTCTTTGGTAAGAAAAAGTTCATTGGATCCTATATATAAATTCTATAATATTTGTATATATTATATATATATATAAATACAGATTATAGGAGATATATATATACACATATATGTGTGTGTGTATATATATATACATATATATATATATATATATGAGGCATTAGACTTCTACATAGTTAGGATCAAAAAGTTAAATGCTCTTCAAGTTGTGAATGTAAGTTAGAAAAGTCACTGCATTGCTCTCTCTGGTGATTCCATCATGTTCCCCATTGTTGATGGAACAGGCTCAAAGCTGCTGGTATCATGTCAATGTTCAGAGTCATTGCTTTTGTTAATCTTCGTCCTGACCTCCATGCTACTGACATACAGTATGTGCTTTAGTATTCAAGACACTGTTTTCAGGGTTTTGCTATGAGTTGGGTATTTTAATTTAGGTTGACTGGTAATAAAATATAATTCAAAGCCAACTGTCAGGTGAACAAGTTAAACGAGTGCTCGGTTTCATAAAGTCTCTGTTCCTAATTAGTCTCTGGAATCTGAATGAGCTGTACGTCATCAATAGAAGTATTTAGAACTTGACTAGAAAGCAATACCTTTTTTGCATGCATTCTGTATGCTACTTACTATTGAGTATCTGTTTTAAATGCTAGAAAATGCTGTTCCTTTCACTGACTTCAACTCAAATTCTTTTTCTGAACAATGACCTCCTCATCTTACTCCTGTGAGCAACAAACATGGTGTGACTAGAGCAAAAGGAGATGAATTTTTGTGTATACATGGTTTATGTATATGGATCTCATTACATTAAAGCCACATATCCTATTTCTAAAATATTTACCTTTCCTCCAAAACTCTCCTTTTCTTCTGTTAAACAAGATAGTTTTTCAATTCATCTTTCTACATGATTCATACCAGCAGCCCCTCCTGCCCCCACCTTAAAATATTGGTGATCATCTGGTATACATTTCCAATCTCAATAATATTCCAGCAGTCACATAGAAGCTAGCATTATAATCATCTCAATGCAGTCTTAATAATGTTATATGATGAGTGAGAAAACATTCTTATAGTTAATATACTTTATTGTACCAATCACCCCTTGATGCTTCCATTTAGTCCTTCTGGTTTGTTTATGATTTTCCATGGCTTACTTCAAAATTTTCCTTGTTTGCATTATGTGTTGTATTATGTAATGCTACGTTAATTTCCTGTTGTAATTGGTCAGCATGCCAACATCATGCACCTCTTTAAATAAAGCTTCAAAATTTTTTATCAGCTCATAAGTTTTATTTAATTGAAATCATGAAAGTAGTAGAGAATCTTGCTGCATGCTTGGATTCCACTTAAATTGCTGGTATAATTTTGAATTGCTTTGTATCAAGTTTTGAAATGCCCTTATAAAGAAATTTTATAGCAACTATATACTTTTTTTTTAAGGGAGGAAAAGCAGCACACTCCTCTTTTTCTTTGTTTTTAGGAAGATCTTTCTTAAAAATATGCTGCTTTCTAAAAATCCATGTGATACGGGTTCGTGCCCCGGTCCGGGAAGATCCCACATGCCGCAGAGCAGCTAGGCGCATGAGCCATGGCCACTGAGCCTGCGCGTCCAGAGCCTGTGCTCCGCAAAGGAGAGGCCACAACAGTGAGAGGTCCGCGTACCGCAAAAAATAATAATAGTAATAATAATAATAATAAAATAACAAAAATAAAAATCTGTGTGATATATTTAAAACTATACTATGAGCCATAACACACAGTGTACCTTCTTTTTGTTGGAAGCTAGCCACTTCAAAGGTACTATGGCAGAAGAGAAAGAGCACTGTCCTAGGCTCTGAACAGAACTGCATACTGAACTGATGCCTAGAATGGGGATAATGTTTCAGACCTCAGATGGTTACTACCAAGATCAAGTGAGATCTCACACATATAGAGAACAAACTAGTGGTTACCAATGGGGATGAGGGGGAGGGGCACCATAGGGGTGGTCAGGGGTAGGAGGTACAAACCATTGGGTGTAAGATAGACTCAAGGATGCATTGCACAACATGGGGAATATAGCCAATATTTTGAAATAACTGTAAATGGATTGTAACCTTGAAAAATTGTATAAAAAATAAAATATTTTTTTAGAAAAAGATCAAGTGAGATCTTCTCTGTAGAGTGCCAGGCAACAACGTTTGGCACATAGTAGGCATTCAGTTCATTCAGTGTGTTAGTTGCATATAAATCTGAACCTTAGCTATGTGTGCTTAATAAACACATCTCAATGTACCAACCTTGGTGGGGGGAAACACAACTATCAACTAACAGGTAGAGTTCAAGAATGAGTTACTGTGGACTTCCCTGGTGGCACAGTGGTTAAGCATCCGTCTGCCAATGCAGTGGACACGGGTTTGATCCCTGGTCTGGAGAGATCCCACTTGCTGCAGAGCAACTAAGCCCGTGTGCCACAACTACTGAGCCTGCGCTTTAGAGCCCACGAGCCACAACTACTGAGCCCGCGTGCTACAACTACTGAAGCCCATACACCCTAGAGCCCGTGTGCTGCAACTACTGAGCCCACACGCTGCAAATACTGAAGCCCGCGCGCCTAGAGCCCGTGCTCCGCAGCAATAGAAGCCAACGCAATAAGAAGCTCACGCACCATGATGAAGAGTAGCCCCCGCCCGCCGCAACTAGAGAAAGCCCGCAGCAGAGACCCAACGCAGCCAAAAAAAAAATGAGCTACTGAGTATTGAGAGGATGGTAGCGAGAATCAGCAATAGCAAGCTTATACTTTCTGTATTTATTTTAGGGGAAAGAACTCATGGTGAGCGAGAATTTAAAACGCAGATTGTCAGGATTTATGCGGAGAAGATCTCCTCTTTCCTCATTACTATAATAAACAGTGATCAAAAAATGCCTCATCAGACTTATGGCAGATAACGAAGGGAAGTACAACTTTAATTACATCCTTGATTTATAGATAATGTTGCAACATCTCAAACAATGAACATCAAATTTTACCACAATCTATTTGCAAAGATTTGTGTATGTGTATGTGCTTTAGGGGTGTGATGGGAAATCATTTTTCATTCCATTCTTTTTAAATTAGAATGCACTTAAATAACTGTTCCAGAAAGAAAATGCAAATGAACATTAAACTACTTACATTCCTTTAAATTCTTTTCCAGTATGTGTCAACATAGACACATTATTATAGATATAATCAGTGTTTATATACTCTCTTGGGATCTAATTCTTTCACTTTACATTGTTTCATGTACACATTTCTATGAGTTGTCGTGCAATGGCACCACCATCAGACCGTACCTGTTTCCCTACAGTTCCTCCCTCACCTCACTTTGTGCTTAGACATTCTAATAGATACATGTTGCTACCTTACTGTTATTTTAATTAGAATTTCTTGCTGGTGAAAATTGTGTTTTTCCATGTGATGATTTATCGTGTGTTTTTTTTTTTACATGTAAACTTTCTCTCTCCACCTTTTATTTTCCTGTATGAACTGCCTTGGGAACCACGTCTAGAGGACCCTTACGCATTTATTCCAATGTCAACGTAACCAAATTTGTTGATTACTCCACTAAACCTATACAACTACATGGGATAGCTATATACCTAATCATCGCCCATCTTCCTATGCTTCGAAACCCAATATCCAAATGGTCTCCAAATCCTCTAATAAATCTCTAAATTATTTCCCAATCTATTGTTCTCTCTCTGAGACTACTTGCATCTCCTCACAGTTATTTTTAGAAATCGACTTAGAAAGGTAACTGAAATACAAACCCGATTGCATAACTCAGTCTCCAGTTAATAAATCTTTTATTGCTTACAGGATAAAAATAAACTTTTTGAGCATAACCTAGAAGGCCTTTGCAATGTAGCCTAGTTTCATTTACAGCCCAGCCTCATTTCCCCATTGTTTGCATAAATTCTACATTACATCTAACTGTTACATCTAAATATGTTACTCATTGTTCCTGAATATCCTTCTTGCTTTTCTTCAACCATCCCTTTGCTCATGTCATTTTGCCCCCCTATTAGGCTCAGGTCCCCTTACTCCCTATTCTACTCCAAATGCCTATGAATATCTTACACATCCTTTAAGTTTCATCTCAAATATGACTGACCTCCTGAAGGCTTTTCTGATATTTCTCAAATGGATATGGCTTCTTCTGTCTGTGAATCCTCAGAGCAGCTTATAGCTTGTTTATTTTCCCAGGTAAGAATTATTTGTATATTTGTTTTATCCCCTTGGAATAGCTTATAAGCTGTTAAGAACAGGGGCTCAACTCACACCTTTCTCCCTGCAAATGCTCTGCACATAGTAGGTGTTCTATACATTTTTCTTGAATTGAATATTCTCCAAGGTCTGAAAATCCCTATAACAGCAAGAACTTTGCCACCTACATGGTTGGATTATCCCAACACTCAACATAAATATGGAATGACTAAAAATTAAAAACATGAATGCTTACAAAGTCACATAATTGGGTAAAAATTAAGAACATGTACATTCTTACCCTCCTAAATCCAAGGCACGCCTCCCCCCTCCCAGTTATGTCTCAGAAAAAAGGAAGCTGTCTTATATTCAAGTCCTTATAAATTCTTTAATTATAAGGAGCTTTATCTAAATTACTGTATTTTTTTAATATTAAAGTACTCTTTGGAGAACACACATTAGTCTGGGACAAACTCTATTTGAGCTTTAGGTGATTATGGAGGTAAATTTACAGAATTGGGGGGAGGGATTGGAAACCACAAAATGTAACAAGACCTAAGAATTATTTACAGGGTATGTTCTCAGAGTAAAATGTTGGATATTATGGTTAAAAAACAAAAAACAAAAGCCCTTGAAAGATCACCTAAAATTGCAATTCAGTAAATACCTAAAGATGATAAAAAATATACATGTTTAGAATGAATGGAATAATCAACTGACCTAGCGTTATGCAAAAGGATGTGTGGCTTGGGATATAAATGACAGGGATGCTATCATACACCGATTAAAGTGCTGTATCTCTATCTAACAACTTAGACGGACATGAATGTGATGTGTTCCAGAAAATCGTTAGGTGACTCAAAAATTGGCTCCTGTGCTTATAGAAACACTGATGTCAGAGATACGTGTAAAGAATTTGAACAACACTGTTTTACAAGATGGGATAGTGGGGGTAAAAAAGCAATTTTTCTACATGAAGATACTATATTACACCATATGCAAGTTGAATACATCTGTACAATTAAATGAATTTCATATCATAATTAGATATTTTACTATTTCATCTACATTTTTGAGAGGCTATCTATATTCAAAATGGTCAAAAACAAAAAAAATTCTATTAGGAAAATGGGGGCACACCTTAGCCATAATATTTGTTACATGCTTTTGAATCCAGGGCGGTACACATGGCTCATTTCGGCCACGATAATAGTAAGAGCTGCCACTTAGCATTTGCTGGGTGTCATGAACTTCGTTAAGTGACTTGCACATGTTATATGTCAATGATTCTTCAAAGAACCCTACAGGGTAGGTATTAGGAAAGCCATTTTACAAATGAGGAGAGTATGCCTCCAAGAAATTAAAACGCTTGCTCAAGATCATGCAGTGAATAACTACTGGATATCAATGGAGTTTCAAAGTCCATAACCTGAAGTGCCACATCGTACGGCCCCCATAAGCACTGAGCCTGAATTTCTAGGTTCATGACTTTGGCAGGATGGTGCTTTATATGAACAATGGTGAAGTCAAAAGTAGGACAAGAACAAGAATTTTTGCAATCCATAAATGCATTACCATTTTCAATATTAACCCTTTTAATACATTTTTTATTTTGAATACATTTTTCAACTAGAAACCTGAAGAATACCACACTCATGATCTGTTTTGCCTCATGATTCTATTTCTGGTGGGCTTCACCAAGGGCTGCTCTATAGAAAGAAATGGTTTGTTCTCCTTTGCTTCCCACCTTCTCTCTGCTAACCATGTGTCTACACAGTTCATGGATGAATTGACCCGAGTCACTTTACTTTTCAAAATATGCTAGCTCTCTATACTCAATATTTTGTAATAACCTATAAGGGAAAAGAATCTGAAAAAGAATAGATATCTATATATATGTATAACTGAATCACTTTGCTGTACACCTGAAACTAACACAACATTGTAAATCAACTATACTTCAATAAAATAAATAAATATGCTCACAACTTCTGGGGTAACTTGTTCCACGAGTCATGTATAGTACTACCCCTTCCCCATTGTTTACTTCCGTAATGTTTCAAGGATATTCCTTAGTTCCAATATTCTCGGCTTTAGTAAACAGGTTTGCACGTATCCTACCCAAAGCTTTTATGATTTCATTTGATGAACTCTGAGCATAGCCTCACGGGACCACTATATTTTCCAACAGAAGAGTCCTAATTTTTTTTAGCCTTTCATAACAGGGAATTCTCACTATTTGCCAGTTCATTACAAATGCCTTCTCTGGCCTGATGCAGCAGCAGCAGTATTTTTTTTTTAAAAAAGGAGCAGCCATCAGAATTACCTGCAATATTTCATCAGGTGTGGAGGACCTTAATCGTGTACAAAGGAAGCAGAATGTCTTCTGTTTGGATGCCAATCTTTTTCCAGATGCAGACCAGCAGAAATGTTGACCTTTGTGGCTATGGCAACTTCCCGAGCTCATTTTTTCAGGGGACAGCTACCAGTCACTCCTAGATCCCTTTGCAAGATGGGAACAGAGAAGCTGGAAGCCTGCCAGCCTGTGAATGCAGCCTGGCTTATTTTACTTTCTTTTTTTTTTTTTTTTCTAAATACATTTACCCACACAGAAGCTCATCTGCCACTTCTCGGCCCACTCGTGAACCTCAGGAGAGCTTCCTGCAGTTTACCCCTGGCAGCTTGGCATTTCACTTTCAGTGAACTCAGAACAGCTGAGTGTCAACTGCAAACTCTCTTTCTTCAGTTTCCTTAACTTTTGACAGAATCAACTACTTCCTTGAAGTAATTAAAGTGATAATGTTTGAAATTGAAGGAGAAATACTAAGTGTAAAATTATCCTCCAATTAAACAAAAATGCTCCACACAGTGATAGTTTTTTTTTTTTAATTTCACCGTTCTTCACAGTGATGATGAAAAGTAGATTGTAACAGAAGCCCAGATTTAAGACATGCTACTGGCCTCATATCTCTGAGGGCATAAAAACAAAGGATTAATCTGCCAAATATCCTAAAATGCATTTACTTTCATTGTCATCAATCCTTCCAATTGGTCCCCCCCAGGTTGCTTTGTAATTCTATATGCCTCTTACATATTTAAAGAGCTTACTATTTATCATTACTTCATTTTTAAAACTTTTATTTCCTTCTCTAGGAAGCCTTATTAATTTTTATAAGACTCCCTTTTCAGATTGTAAAATAAATAAAATAGATTTTAGTCTTCTCAGATATGCCTCAATGGTATGAAGGCTTACTATGGATTTAAAAAAATCAATTAGCAGAATTCTAATTTTCCCAGAGACATTTTAACAGAAAATAATGAAGACAAGATTTTAAAATTCTGTTGTAGCTAATTTAGTATGTGAAGAAATAGATTGTGTAATTGCCTTAGTATCTACCTTAGTTTTAAGTTTTGACCTGAACACGGGTTGCTGTGTCATTTAAAGTTCCTGAATGATCCACACAAATCTCATGTTAGAAGTAGACTCAGCATGATATAGTGGAAGGCACACAGAATTTGGACTCAGAGGTCCTAGGCTTACATTTTGCTCAGCCTCATTCAAGCCAGGAAACCAGTAATGAGTCAATCTTTCTAATCCTCAGTCTCTTCACCTGCAAAGTGAGGAGGTCAATTTATCTTACTATGTTCACATGTATCTTGTGAGTCTCAAATAAGGTATTGTAAAAAAATTTTTCAAGTAGTTAATAAACAGTAAAGTTTTATTAAAATTGGCTTTATTAACTGAAAGACTTATCTAAAAATAAACCCTCTTGCAAATGGGCTACTTTGTATCTTTTCTACTGTTGGCTCTCTATTTTATACCACGATTCCTTGAAAAATAGTCATGGCTTTATGGCTGTGCTCATAATTAAAAAAAAAAATGTAAGTATTTTTCCATGCCATCTGAACAAGCACTGAAGGAAGAGCCTTGTTGTTTTCATTTTACCATTTTCTTTTTAGTTCAGGTTCTTCAGCACAAGCCACTCTGATGATGTTTAAAACCAAGATATCAAATGACACTGTCATGATCTGGAAATGTCTGCAAAGTCCAATGGGAAGTCTTGGCAAATGTCAGAGTACCTCTAAGGCAAGGCAGATCCTCAGGATAGATAATGATTCAAGAGTTTAGTACTAAAGATACAGCAGGGTGCCAGGGAAAGGCCTACTTGAGGCTCAAAGGTCAAGCAGCACAAGTTTAATGCTGAGTAAAGTAAAAGGTCACTTAGCATTGTGATTAGTGATGCTGAATGGGTACAGGGTGATGTAACAGATACAGTCAACTAACATTTCCATTTTGGGAGGTGTCAGAATGGATATTTTCATCCATTCCCCTTCCTTTCTGACAAATAATTACTTAGAAAAGCCAACGACTGCAAACACATCCTAGGCAGCAGTCAACTGTTTGGTAGTTAGTAGTCTACTGTGGTTGAGTTGCAGTTAAAAGGCATTATAGAGGAGGATAACTTATAGACTTTAAGGGAAGAGAAATTATCTCTACACATCTGTTAAGAATGGTCCTGGTGTGTCTGTCACTGGCAATTCAATTGTTGATTTTCTTTTACAGCAAAACAAACACACGCATCAAGACAAACAGAAACCTGGAAAGGGAACTGATCCAAGTGGATGATACTAAAACAAAGGATACACATCATCAAATATGGCAGATGCATAGCGATAAGCACTAAAAGAAGGTGACAAAAATCCCCCCAATAGGGCTTCCCTGGTGGCGCAGTGGTTGAGAGTCTGCCTACCGATGCAGGGGACGTGGGTTCGTGCTCTGGTCTGGGAAGATCCCACATGCCGCGGAGCGGCTGGGCCCGTGAGCCATGGCCGCTGGGGTTGCGCGTCCGGAGCCTGTGCTCCGCAACGGGAGAGGCCGCAATGGTGAGAGGCCCGCATACCGCAAGTATGTTGAATTAAACTTACAGAAACTTTGCTCTTATGGGCCTTAGAGTCTTGTATATAGATGAGAAAAATAATTAAAAAACAAACGAGTGAAAACGGATGCTAGGAATTATAATGAGAGCTACTCTTTTTCATGTCTGTATCTCTGGCATCTAGTGCTGTTCCTGGCATGTGGACAACCCTTAGGAAATATTGAGCTATCAGTGTGTCACATAGAGAAGGTGAAATGTGATGTGGATCTTGAGAGGTGGGTAGGATTCCAAGATGTTTATTCCCAACCCTTCTTAGCAGCAGTTTCTAATGGAACTGGAGAGGGACCTCTCTCCTCTAACCCCATACAAATCTACATGAGTCTCTTCTTTCTTAAAGCAGGACCTCTTTTTGATCTTCTTGGGATAGATATGACGTGATATCTATCCCAATTTTCTGGTAGGTCAGGATTGTATAAATCAGAGCTGGAAGTTGGACCAGAGGACAAATACCAGTGAATATCTGTCTTGCTGTAGAAGAGAGCTACTTTCTTTTTTTTTTTTAACATCTTTATTGGAGTATAATTGCTTTACAATGTTGTGTTAGTTTCTGCTGTATAACAAAGTGAATCAGCCATATGCATACGTATATCCCCATATCCCCTCTCTCTCTTGCGAGAGAGCTACTTTTGATTTTAAATCCTTGTGGTTTCATGCTATTTAAGTATGTATTTTGTTGGTGAAATTTTTACTTCGTTCTTGGTGATATTAATTCAGCAGACATATACTGTGTCTACCAGGCACGTGGAAACAAAAAGTGAATTCATAAAATAGAGATGTAACACTATAGGTTGAATTGAATTTTTTAAATTTTATCTTATTTTTATTTTATTTTTTATTTTTTAATTTTTTTGCAGTACGCGGGCCTCTCACTGTTGTGGCCTCTCCCGTTGCAGAGCACAGGCTCCAGACGCACAGGCTCAGTGGCCATGGCTCACGGGCCCAGCCGCTCCGCGGCATGTGGGATCTTCCCAGACCGGGGCACGAACCCGTGTCCCCTGCATCGGCAGGTGGACTCTCTCAACCACTGCGCCACCAGGGAAGCCCTATTTTTTGATTTAATTTAATTTTTACTGAAGTATAGTTGATTTACAATGTTGTGTTATATATATTCTTTTTCAGA
Organism: Phocoena phocoena; assembly: GCF_963924675.1. Lineage (NCBI taxonomy): Eukaryota > Metazoa > Chordata > Mammalia > Artiodactyla > Phocoenidae > Phocoena > Phocoena phocoena. The sequence continues at coordinate 81,447,520 of NC_089240.1, read as the reverse complement.
TTCTTTTCCCTTATAGGTTATTACAAAACATTGAGTATAGTTCCCTGTGCTATACAGTAGGTCCTTGTTGGTTATCTATTTTATATATAGTAGTGTATATATGTTAATCCCAAACTCCTCATTTATCCCCCAACATGATTTTTACATTTTTAAAAAGTTTTGAATGTCTCTATTTATGGTAAATTATTTGAGCCATTGTGACTGCTTTTAGGGTTTCTTTTCCCCCCAGTATCTGTCCTTCTTTATATTTCTAGATCAGTTCAACTGAAGAACACCCTGACATGGCAAGGAGAGTTGTTTAAAACATTATTTACAACAACTTATTACTGCAAAACAGAATTGTCTCAATATGGTACAGTAATAAATCAGATGTAATTTTGATGCTGAATCTGATGTAACACAGGAGCTGTAACGTATAATCCCCAATTTTACAGTTTTTAGTTTGAAGCCGTCTGTTTTCACCACCTCCTAGTAAATAAGTGTTCTACCTTTGAAAACACACGTTTATTCTAATAAAATACCACTCTTATCTTGGTTAGCTAGAAGATTTTATTTGGAAAAGTTTTCTCTGCATAAAAGAAAAAGTGTTTGAAAACCACTGCTCTAGTCTCTTACTCCAAATGGCTCCCAGAGGTCACTTTCTAAAACCCCAAATTTGATCATGGCCCTCTCCTGCTTAAAACCTGTCAGTGGATCCTACACCATATAAAAGTTCAAACTCCTTTGTATCAGAACCCTTCTTGGCTGCTGTCCAACTCCCCAGCTTCATCTCTCACCTTGCCTCTTCACATCTGTACCTCAAGCCATATACTCTTTTTCCCCCCAAACCATACACTTTTCAGTTTTTGCAGTTCTAGGACCATGGCAAAGCCTCCATTTCTCTCAGCTTTTTTTTTTTGCGGTACATGGGCCTCTTACTGTTGTGGCCTCTCCCGCTGCGGAGCACAGGCTCTGGACGTGCAGGCTCAGCGGCCATGGCTCACGGGCCCAGCCGCTCGGCGGCATGTGGGATCTTCCTGGACCGGGGCACGAACCCGTGTCCCCTGCATCTGCAGGCGGACTCTCAACCACTGCGCCACCAGGGAAGCCCTATCTCAGCTTTTTAAAGAGCTGTGCCCCAAACCTCAGATACTGACTACCCACTCTGGCCTCCTTGTCTACGAGGAAAACCACTTTTTATCCTTCAAAGTTCAACCTAAATATAAAGCCTTCCCTGATCGCCTGCTTCCCTTCTCCCACTAAGAGTTGAGTCTTTCTTCCATTGCATTCACCCAGCAACCCCTATACACCATTATCCAACTCAACAGATTTTAACGTGATTATTTGTTTCCACCTTAGTCTCTCCCACTAGACTGTCAGTTATATGAGGATAGTGATGTGTCCTGTCATATCTTTGAATCCTTGCTGCTTAGGACAGAATCTGGTTCACAGATGTTACATAATACAATACTTACTTAAATAAATAAAAAGTGACTAACTCAGAATTCTTCAGTTTCCCAGGGACTAGGGTTGATGTTTACTTTTGTTAAGCAAACTCCTCCCCCATAGATAATCTAAAATTAATAATCTAAATAAGATTATAAGGAGAATATTTAAAATGCTTAAGAGAACAAACTTTTCCAATCTCCTCACATACTTTACAAGCATCAATTTACATACAATTGATATGCTAATTACAATTTAGCCCTATTTGTTCATTAAAACTGGATCCTTTAGGACCTCTACTAATGTTTGAATGACTGAATCTTGTTAACTTAGCTGAAGCTCCTGAACATACTAGACATAAATAAACATGCATTTCCTTAAAATTATTGCATAATTCCAATAATTTTCACTAAATCAAAATGGCCTTTCTCATTTTGCAAGATGCTTTATTAACGACTGTTTCACTTCATTTTATGATACTACTTAAGTCCATTCATTGTTACTTTAAGGATTAAAAAAATATCCACAATGGTATTGGTAGAGGCTTTCTATTATATATTATAAAGCCAAATTCTTTGGCATGAAATAGCACCCTTTACCATCTACCACCTGTTCATTCTCTCCTATGTAGCCCAACCGTGTATCCTACCATTCCCTACAACTAACCCTACAGTCCAGTTACAACTCCTTGACTTTCTTGAAGGATGCTGGGTCTTTTCATGACATCATCTTTTTATACATATTGTTGCTTTTTTCTGTAATGCCCTTTGCATACTCATGACCATGAATTCACTTATTAACTCCAATATCCATTTTCCCATGCCTCAAAAGACAGCTCCATAAGAGAGCTTTTTGGTCACCTAAGACAACGTTAGTCGCCCATTTCTCTGTGTTCCCAGAGCATTTTGTTGAGACGTATATTATTTATGACAATATATTATATATTTATGTCTACCTCCATTTGAATGAGGTCTTTGAGTGCAGAGACTGCATGCTATTCATCTTTCCATCCCCAGCATCCAGCACTATATCTGGCACAAAGAGGGCACTGTTGTGAGTTGAATTGTGTCCTCCAAAAAGATACGTTGTAGTCCTAACCTGCGGTACCTGTGAATGTGACCTTACTTGGAAATAAGTTCTTTGCAGATGGAATCAAATTAAGATGAGGTCATACTGGATTAGGGTGGGCTTTACATCCAATGACTGGCATCCTTATTAGAAGAAAGAGATTTGGCAACACAAAGACTCAGAGGACACACAGAGGGAAGAAGGCCATGTGGCAACAAAGGCAGAAATTAGAGTGATGCAGCTGCAAGCCAAGGAATGCGAAGGATTGCTGGCAACCACCAGATGATACCACTGAGATATGCAGCAGATTCTTCCCTCAGAGCCCCCCAAAGGAACCAGCCCTGCTGATGCCTTGATTTTGTATTTCTAGCCTCTAGAACTGCAAGAGAATAAACCTCTAGTTTTGCCACCCAGTTTGTGGCAATACATTATGGTAGCCCTGGGAAACTAATATAGCACTCAATATATTTTTATTGAATAAATAAATAAGTGGATGATGAATGACTTAAGAGAGGCGATCCTTTTACTCGGTAGAGAATCTATGTCCAGTGAATTCTCTAAAGCGTCTATTCTTCTCTGCCAGCTAAGAGTCTCAGTAAGCATATGGAGAGTCCCTTTACACCTTCCATACATGTTTAATTCCAAGATGATTCTGGCTGGAAGGAAGGGAACAGACATAAAACCCATGGAAAATTGACTGCTTCTCTCTACCATCATATCCACTGGGAATAGAGCAGAGATCTCAAAGCCACAGCTGAAATATTTAGGATCATGATTGACCCAATGAAACTGCTTCTCTGTTGTGCAATATTCCCTTTGAAGTTTTGGTTGGTGTTCTGTGCTCTAAAATGGGATATATAGTGCTAGAATGCTCATGTGAAAGTTCCTGAGTCCATGGTAGAATGGTAGAGTCATGAGGATGGTTGCTATTACTGCTGTTGCTCACAAAACCTATTTTAGGAGAAGTTTACAACAAAAATTACAGTAATGCACGCAGTAGATCTACATATAAAACCAGGTAAAATGTTACTTCTCTAGCCATTTCATTAACACGGCCTTTGCTATACAAGCATAACCATCTTCTACAGTCATAGAAAGCTTTATTATTTATGAAACACTTTGACACAGTCTTATTTAAAATAAAAGTAAAATCACCTTTTATTCATTTTTTTTCATTAAAAAATTCCTTTTCTACCTTACAGTCTTTTTCCTACACTAACACTGATTTCCAGGTTTTTTACCTGAAGTCCTTTTCTTCATCACTGTTTCTCATTTTCTTAATAAGGTTTTCTCCCACTCACCCTACTTACAACTATAGTCAATCACATTGACTATAATGACGTCTCTGTAAAAATATTTCAACTTCCACCTTGTAGCTAGCTCTCTCTTCTTACCTCTCTCACTTAAAAACCATGCAGTGAAATAAAACACGAAATTGAAGGTAAAGGAAAATTGCATTTCATAAAGGTTGCCATATAACTGCTTTTCTGAAGATCTGGTTTGCAGCCAATGGACATGCAACAGTTTCTTTGTTGGTGCTAGAGCTATCATCATACAGAAGTATTAGAACTCAATGAGAACCATATTCTTCCTCTCTTCCAGGGACCAGTTTAAGTCAAAACAGACACAGATGAGTAATGACAGAGTTTAAGCCCAGAAAAGAGACACACACTAATGATGCAGACACTAGAAACACAGACTGTAAAGCAACAAAGAAACACATACCGAATGTCCCACCAGCCTGTTTTTATAAGCCTCTTCAGGAAGGCCTTGGCTGGGAACAACTTATACTCTTCTGTCTGATGAACCCCAACACAAACGCTGAGAGATATATAGCTGCCTTGTTAGGAGAGCTCTACTAGATTTATAGTGGCTCTTGGTCTGGAAGACCTGTGTGGAACAGACTAGTTTTGGGGCCACTGTTTTAGGTAGCTAGGAGATGTCAACCATTATTTGATTTTACTTATGTCACATATACTTAGGGTAAGTGCTATCACTTACTTTGTGCCAGGAACTATTTTAAGCATGTTACAAATATACATTTACTTAATTTCAGAACTCTATAAAGTAGATAATCTGATTATCTCCAGATTATAGAGGAGGAAAATGTGGCACAGAGAAGTCAAACAACTCACCCAAGTCGTACAACTATTGAGCTGCAGAGCTAGGATTTGAATCCAGGGAGCCTTTTTCTCTGTAGTCCAAGCAGTAACCACTATCCATCCTGCCGTTCACTAATTTCTTGAGCCTTCTAGACTACTGTGGTTCCAGAGGAGGGACCCACTTTAGCCTTTCTCAGTTTCTTGGATTATGGGTTAGTTTCAGGATCCCACTGGACTTCATGATTTACTCAGTGTTTAAGGTGTGAGAAAGCTTCTAGCAGGTACTTCTGGGTTGTATGAGAGAGGGGTGTAGTCTTTGTCTTTCGAGAGCTCGAAAATGAGTTAATCATAAAGGCCACATGTAGACCAAAGAAAAACTTAAGGACCTTTACAAAGCTTTCTATGCATCAAGAGATTGCTCAGGGACTGAGAGGCATGGAAGCAAGGGATTTGGATTCTGCGCCACAATTCTCTAGGCTAGAGGTAGTGTCTGAGGCAATCACTAGATGTCCTGCTATGGATCCTATGTCTGATTACAGAAAGATGTACCATTTGAGACTGATTTCACCAGCTGACTATGTCTCTGCTAGCTTCCACCGTGAGAGGAGGAGCTCTATAATTGTAATTGAGCCTGTAATTGAGCTACATACACCCTAGTAGTATACCAAAGGGAGGGTGGCAAATGTGAAGATGCATTCTAATATTTATGTATTCACATACATAATATGAATAATATATGTGTGTGTGTATATATATATATATATATATACAAGTATACATATACATAGGCACATATACATATATACACATACACCAATATATAAATAGAAATTGTTGAGAATTTACTCTATGCCAGGCTCTGTACTGAATGCTTCATGCAAATTATTCTGTTCATCACCACATCAAGCCTGAATATAGGTATGATTATTTATCTCCTTTGACAGATGAGAAAACATCTGTACAAAGAAGTAAAGTCAGTTAGTAAGTGGGAATTGTCAGGATACAAATCCAGGCTGCTGGCACCACAGCCATATAATCTATTGCATATAATTTGAGTTAGGCCTTATGCTTTATCATACTTTCTTAAAACTCTTTTACTTTTACATTTTCCCAACCATGTTTTTTACCTACTCATTAGATAAAGTCTTTTAAAGTCAGCCAGAGAATAGAGTTGCAGATTCAGTAAAATGTCAAAAGTTGCAATATTGTGTTTCAGCACTGGGCCACACTGGACTTGAATATTTTCCCTCTTAATTTTTCTATTTCAGGTTTAAACAACTGCTGCATATATAATATCCCTTGTAAAAAAGTCGATTGTGTTTGTAATTAAGGGAGTCTTAGAAGTTGAAGGCAACAAAATTTATTGTTGTCATGGGAAAAAAAAATCCTTATCAACAAAGAGTATGGTAAAAATGCCTGGTTTATTGGCTGATCTGTGATATGTGAACAACATCCAATTCTCTGTTATGTTTAACAAGGAAAAAAATCAAATGCTATGAAAACATTGTGAATATATAATTATCTTAATTAGGATGTATTTTGAAGCAGTAAATTTCACATCCTTGGCACATGGTGATAAACTGATACATGTGCAAAGCAATTATATAATCAAAATTAAAATATATTCAGTGTACAAAACAGTAGTAAGAATAACATAAATCCAGGTCCATTATTTTGGAAAGAAACATAGTATTATGAGCTGAGTTGTGTCCCTCCAAATTCCTGTGTTGAAGCCCTAACCCCTAGTACCCCAGAATGTGACTGTATTTGGAGAGTGGGCCTTTAAAGAAGTAATTAAATTAAAATGGGGCTGTCAGGGTGGGCCCTAATCCAGTATGACTGGTGTCCTTATAAGGAAATTAGGACAGAGGCAACACAAAATAATGACCATGTGAGGACACAGCAAGACAGCAGCCATCAGCAAGCCAAGGAGAGAGGCCACAGAAGAAACGAAACCTGCCAACACCTTGATCTTGGACTTCTATCCTCCAGAACTGTGAGGAAGTAAATTTCTGTTGTTTAAGCTGTGGTATTTGTTACAGAAACCCTAGTAAATGAATACACGCAGTAATGATTAAGAAGTCAACAACTATTACTAGTTCTTCAAAATTCCATGATTTAGAAGTTCTAATTTTGGGGGGGTTCTTCAGATAGGAACACATATATTGCTTTTCCATATGGAGTTGTATTATCATTAAAAGAAAAAAACTCTAGCCATCTTGAGATTTTCTTTTTACTTTATCTTATGGGAAAGAAATTTATACTTTCAAAAAGAAAACTGTGAAGAGTGAAATGGATTAGATGCTATATTTTGAGGTGATGGTTCCAGAGCATAAAAACCTATTCCTTAAGAGTAGGTATTCTCAAATATAATTTAGCCCCGAATGTTATGATTCCATCCACTGGAAGTCCACTATTTAACTGAGTCTGTATTAATTGCTGATTCAATTTATTATCTATCTATTTATTGACAATGTTGACTTCCTGATTTTTCATGTAAACTTTTCACATTCTCTTCTCTAGATATGTAAAAACAAAATAACTTAGTAAGGTTAAGATGTCTGGCTTTTTCATTCCCATGGAATGCCGTATATAGTAGAAGCTCAATAAATTTGCATCCATAAATGAATGAAATTTTTCCCCCTTAAGTGATTTTTTAAGTTCCTACACTCAAAATTATTGAGTTCATAGCTCGGGAGAAAATGCAAAGATCATCTAGTCCAACAACCTCATTTCATGCAAGGGGAGACTGCTGATGCCTAGACAACCTTAGTGACCAGATCAAGGTCACACAGTTATGGACTAAAATTAGACTTCTGTAAGTCTCAGTAAGTCTAAGTCTATACACTTGCCATGATCACTAGCTGAGTCAGTGCTACTTTCACAAATCGTAAGTCGGAAATGTTTCATACATAGCTGTGGACCATTTGCCTCATTTTCCAGACTTCATGCTATAATTTTTTGGCTTTTACCTTCAAAACGCCATTTCTAGAGAATGGGGAGGTGGAAAATAGAGATTAAAAAAAATGTCTTAGGAAGGAAGTTATATGTAGAATAGGCAGTATGGGAGACTCTATGCTTTGGGAATAACCAGAGTGAGAAATCCACCTAGGGACTTCTGAAAATAGCCACTGGATTAAACAAATTATGGAGAAAAAAAATTAAAAAAAAAAAAAACCTACCATGACACACGTTTTACTGAATCATAACAATGCAAATATTAGTTTCAAATTTTAGACAATCAGACAATAATCAGGAAGTGTTACTGATCTAGTTTATCATCATTTGCAGATGTGACAAACTTGAAACCAGGCTTCGGCTGCATAGATTGGTGTTACCAGGCAAAATTGCAAAGTAGGTGGCGTTCTACCTATTTTTAGGCACTCCTTCCCTGCCTTTTAGTGGATGTACAGGGCCCTCTTGCTACTTATAATTCCCTAGTATAGGGGCCCAAAGAGCCACTCTCACCTCTAACCCTAACCCTTTCACCAAATAACCCTTGCCCTACATTACTTCTCCCATTCTCCCTGCTCCACAACAAAATATTCTATTCACTTACAAACCAGAAAGTAATCAGAGTGGAGTAATTAATATGGAGGTGTAAAATATTGATAGATACTCTTGTGTTTTATAGGAAGATCTTATTTAACTAAATGCAGCCTGAATTGGTAGGGGACCTGTGGGAGGTCTTTCTGGGGAGATGAATCTTACCTATCCCTATCTTGCCCTTACCTATCCCTCCTTAGAGGAAAGATTCGTAAGAACTTCATATGCCATTTAGAACTCTTTTCTAGACTTTTGGGCTCAGAGTGAGGTGGTGGTGTCATATGCATGGTAGTGGGAGATGGCTATGAGGCAGAATGTAAGAAACAAAAGTACTGAACAAGCAGCAAAATGTTCCTAGTTTAAAATCCCATGGAAGAAATATTGCTCAACTCAGAATGAACAAGCAATTGTCTGAAACCTGTATATGAAAGATAGATTTTCCTTAACTTATTAAATAATACTTCTTTTTGAAATGGCCATTCTATGTTTAAATTAAAATTTGAGAGTTTGAGCGTTTTCCTTTGACATTCAAAAATAGGTCTTTATTTGAAAACATACTTAGGTATTATTTTGAGTTCTTCTTTTTCTTAGAGGAAATTAAAAAGGAAAATATGCATGTGTACTCTACTGGAGACGTGCCATAACTTAAAAAAGTATAATATTTCTGAAGATTACAGGTAAAATAGTTCGTAGAATGTGGATTTGTTTGACGTTTCCTCACGGTTAGAGCCAGGTTATGCATTTTGGGCACGGGAACTGTTCTAGATTAAAGGGGATTAAAAAGACATTATAGAGATTTGAGAAGGTGACAGAAGAGTAAGACGTGGAAATCACCTTCGTCCCCACAGATACATCAGAAATACATCTACACATGGAACAACTACAAAACACCTACTGAACGCTGGCAGAAGACCTCAGACCTCCCAAAGGGCAAGAAACTCCCCACGTACCTGGGTAGGGCAAAAGAAAAAAGAAAAAACAGAGACAAAAGAATAGGGACGGGACCTGCACCAATGGGAGGGAGCCGTGAAGGAGGAAAGGTTTCCACACACTAGAAGCCCCCTCTTGGGCGGAGACTGCGGGTGGCGGAAGGGAGCAGCTTCGAAGCTGCGGAGGAGCGTGCAGCCACAGGGGTGCGGAGGGCAAAGTGGAGAGATTCCTGCACAGAGGATCGGTGCCGAACGGCACTCACCAGCCCGAGAGGCTTGTCTGCTCACCTGCCGGGGCGGGCGGGGGCTGGGAGCTGAGGCTTGGGCTTCGGTCGGATCAAGGGAGTCCAGGAAAAAGTCTGGACCTGCTGAAGAGGCAAGAGATTTTTTCTTGCCTTTTTTGCCTGGAGCGCGAGGAGAGGAGATTAAGAGCGCTGCTTAAAGGAGCTCCAGAAACGGGCGCGAGCCGCGGCTAACAGTGCAGATCCCAGAGACAGGCATGAGATGCTAAGGCTGCTGCTGCAGCCACCAAGAAGCCTGTGTGGGAGTACAGGTCACTATCCACACCACCCCTCCCGGGAGTCTGTGCAGCCCGCCACTGCCAGGGTCCCATGATCCAGGGACAACTTCCCCGGGAGAATGCAAGGCACGCCTCAGGCTGGTGCAATGTCTATCCAGCCTCTGCCGCTGAAGGCTCGCCCCGCATCCGTACCCCTCCCTCCCCCCGGCCTGAGTGAGCCAGAGTCACAAAATCAGCTGCTCCTTTAACCCGGTCTGTCTGAGCGAAGAACAGATGCCCTCTGCGACCTACACGCAGAGGCGGGGCCAAATCCAAAGCTAAACCCTGGGAGCTGTGTGAACAAAGAAGAGAAAGGGAAATCTCTCCCAGCAGCCTCAGGAGCAGCAGATTAAATCTCCACAATCAACTTGATGTACTCTGCATCTGTGGAATACCTGAATAGGCAACGAATCATCCCAAATTGAGGAGGTGGACTTTGGGAAAAAGATATATTATTTTTTCCCCTTTTCCTCTTTTTGTGAGTGTGTATGTGTATGCTTCCATGGGAAATTTTGTCTGTATAGCTTTGCTTTCACCATGTTTCCTAGGGTTCTGTCTGTCGGTTTTTTTTTACTTAAATTTTTTTTTCTTAATAATTATTTCTTAATTTTTATTTTAATAACTTTATTTTATTTTATCTTACTTTATTTTATTTTATTTTATCTTCTTTCTTTCTTTGTTTTTCTTTCTTTCTTTCTTTCTATTTTTTCTCCCTTTATTCTGAGCCATGTGGATGAAAGGCTCTTGGTGCTCCAGTCAGGAGTCAGTATTGTGCCTCTGAGGTGGGAGAGCCAACTTCAGGACGCTGGTCCACAAGAGACCTCCCAGCTCCACGCAATATCAAACGGCGAAAATCTCCCAGAGAGCTCCATCTCAACTCCAAGACCCAGCTTCACTCAACGACCAGCAAGCTAGGACACCCTATACCAAACAACTAGCAAGACAGGAACACAGCCCCATCCATTAGAAGAGAGGCTGCGTGAAATCATAATAAGGCCACAGACACCCAAAAACACACCACCAGATGTGGACCTGCCCACCAGAAACACAAGATCCACCCTCATCCACCAGAACACAGGCACTAGTCTCCTCCACCAGGAAGCCTACACAATCCACTGAACCAACCTTAGCCACTGGGGACAGACACCAAAAACAACGGGAACTACGAACCTGCAGCCTGCAAAAAGGAGACCCCAAACACACTAAGATAAGCAAAATGAGAAGACAGAAAAACACACAGCAGATGAAGGCGCAAGGTAAAAACCCACCAGACCTAATAAATGAAGAGGAAATAGGCAGTCTACCTGAAAAAGAATTCAGAATAATGGTAGTAAAGATGATCCAAAATCTCGGAAATAGAATAGACAATATACAAGAAACGTTTAACAAGGACCTAGAAAAACTAAGGAGCAAACAAACAATGATGAACAACACAATAAATGAAATTAAAAATTCTCTAGAAGGGATCCATAGCAGAATAACTGAGGCAGAAGAACGGATAAGTGACCTGGAAGATAAAATAGTGGAAATAACTACTGCAGAGCAGAATAAAGAAAAAAGAATGAAAAGAATTGAGGACAGTCTCAGAGACCTCTGGGACAACATTAAACACACCAACATTCGAATTATAGGGGTCCCAGAAGAAGAAGAGAAAAAGAAAGGGACTGAGAAAATATTTGAAGAGATTATAGTTGAAAACTTCCCTAATATGGGAAAGGAAATAGTTAATCATGTCCAGGAAGCACAGAGAGTCCCATACAGGATAAATCCAAGGAGAAATACGCCAAGACACATATTAATCAAACTATCAAAAAATAAATACAAAGAAAACATATTAAAAGCATCAAGGGAAAAACAACAAATAACACACAAGGGAATCCCCATATGGTTAACAGCTAATCTTTCAGCAGAAACTCTGCAAGCCAGAAGGGAGTGGCAGGACATATTTAAAGTGATGAAGGAGAAAAACCTACAGCCAAGATTACTCTACCCAGCAAGGATCTCATTCAGATTTGATGGAGAAATTAAAACCTTTACAGACAAGCAAAAGCTGAGAGAGTTCAGCACCACCAAACCAGCTTTACAACAAATGCTAAAGGAACTTCTCCAGGCAAGAAACACAAAAGAAGGAAAAGACCTACAATAACAAACCAAAAACAATTAAGTAAATGGGAATAGGAACATACATACCAATAATTACCTTAACTGTAAATGGATTAAATGTTCTCACCAAAAGACACAGACTGGCTGAATGGATACAAAAACAAGACCCGTATATATGCTGTCTACAAGAGACCCACTTCAGACCTAGGGACACATACAGACTGAAAGTAAGGGGATGGAAAAAGATATTGCATGCATATGGAAATCAAAAGAAAGCTGGAGTAGCAATTCTCATATCAGAGAAAATAGACTTTAAAATAAAGACTATTACAAGAGACAAAGAAGGACACTATCTAATGATCAAGGGATCAATCCAAGAAGAAGATATAACAATTGTAGATATTTATGCACCCAACATGGGAGCACCTCAATACATAAGGCGAATACTAACAGCCATAAAAGGGGAAATCAACAGTAAGACAATCATAGTAGGGGAATATAACACCCCATTTTCACCAACGGACAGATCATCCAAAATGAAAATCAATAAGGAAACACAAGCTTTAAATGATACAGTAAACAAGATGGACTTAATTGATATTTATAGGACATTCCATCCAAAAACAACAGAATACACATTTTTCTCAAGTGCTCATGGAACATTCTCCAGGATAGATCATATCTTGGGTCACAAATCAAGCCGTGGTAAATTTAAGAAAACTGAAATTGTATCAAGTATCTTTTCCGACCACAACGCTATGAGACTAGATATCAATTACAGGAAAATATCTGTAAAAAATACAAACATATGGAGGCTAACAATACATTACTTAATAACGAAGTGATCACTGAAGAAATCAAAGAGGAAATCAAAAAATACCTAGAAACAAATGACAGTGAAAGCATGACGACCCAAAACCTATGGGATGCAGCAAAAGCAGTTCCAAGAGGGAAGGTTATAGCAATACAATCCGACCTTAAGAAACAGGAAACATCTCAAATAAACAACCTAACCTTGCACCTAAAGCAATTAGAGAAAGAAAAAAAAAAAAAACCAAAGTTAGCAGAAGGAAAGAAATCATAAAGATCAGATCAGAAATAAATGAAAAAGAAATGAAGGAAACGATAGCAAAGATCAATAAAACTAAAAGCTGGTTCTTTGAGAAGGTAAACAAAATTGATAAACCATTAGCCAGACTCATCAAGAAAAAAAGGGAGAAGACTCAAATCAACAGAACTAGAAATGAAAAAGGAGAAGTAACAACTGACACTGCAGAAATACAAAGGATCATGAGAGATTACTACAAGCAACTCTATGCCAATAAAATGGACAACCTAGAAGAAATGGACAAATTCTCAGAAATGCACAACCTGCCGAGACTGAACCAGGAAGAAACAGAAAATATGAACAGACCAATCATAAGCACTGAAATTGAAACTGTGATGAAAAATCTTCCAACAAACAGAAGGCCCAGGACCAGATGGCTTCACAGGCGACCTACCAAACATTTAGAGAAGAGCTAACACCTATCCTTCTCAAACTCTTCCAAAATAGAGCAGAGGGAGGAACACTCCCAATATCATTCTACAAGGCCACCATCACCCTGACAGCAAAACCAGACAAGGATGTCACAAAGAAAAAAACCTACAGGCCAATATCACTGATGAACATAGATGCAAAAATCCTCAGCAAAATACTAGCAAACTGAATCCAACAGCACATAAAAAGGATCATACACCATGATCAAGGGGGGTTTATCCCAGGAATGCAAGGATTCTTCAATATACGCAAATCAATCAATGTGATACACCATATCAACTAACTGAAGGAGAAAACCATAGGATCATCTCAATAGATGCAGAGAAAGCTTTTGACAAAATTCAACACCCATTTATGATAAAAACCCTGCAGAAAGTAGGCACAGAGGGAACTTTTCTCAACATAATAAAGGCCATACATGACAACCCACAGACAACATCGCCCTCAATGGTGAAAAACTGAAACCATTTCCACTAAGATCAGGAACAAGACAAGGTTGCCCACTCTCACCACTGTTATTCAACAGAGTTTTGGAAGTTTTAGCCACAGCAATCAGAGAAGAAAAGGAAATAAAAGCAATCCAAATCGGAAAATAAAATGTAAAGCTGTCACTCTTTGCAGATGACATGATACTATACATAGAGAATCCTAAAGATGCTACCAGAAAACTACTAGAGCTAATCAATGAAACTGGTAAAGTAGCAGGATACAAAATTAATGCACAGAAATCTCTGGCATTCCTATACACTAATGATGAAAAATCTGAAAGTGAAATCAGGAAAACACTCCCATTTACCATTGCAACAAGAAGAATAAAATATCTAGGAATAAACCTACCGAAGGAGACAAAAGACCTGTATGCAGAAAATTATAATACACTGATGAAAGAAATTAAAGATGATACAAATAGATGGAGAGATATACCATGTTCTTGGATTGGAAAAATCAACATTGTGAAAATGACTATAGTACCCAAAGCAATGTACAGATTCAATGCAATCCCTATCAAACTACCACTGGCGTTTTTCACCGAACTAGAACAAAAAATTTCATGATGTGTATGGAAACACAAAAGACCCCGAATAGCCAAAGCCATGTTGAGAATGAAAAATGGAGCTGGAGGAATCAGGCTCCCTGACTTCAGACTATACTACAAAGCACAGTAATCAAGACAGCATGGTAGTGGCACAAAAACAGAAATATAGATCAATGGAACAGGATAGAAAGCCCAGAGATAAACCCATGCACATATGGTCACCTCATCTTTGAAAAAGGAGGCAAGAATATACAATGGAGAAAAGACACCCTCTTCAATAAGTGGTGCTGGGAAAACTGGACAGGTACATGTGAAAGTATGAAATTGGAACACTCCCTAACACCATACACAAAAATAAACTCAAAATCGATTAAAGCCCTAAATGTAATGCCAGTCACTATCAAACTCTTAGAGGAAAACGTAGGCAGAACACTCTATGACATAAATCACAGCAAGATCCTTTTTGACCCACCTCCTAGAGAAACGGAAATAAAAACAAAAAGAAACAATTGGGATCTAATGAAACTTAAAAGGCTTTTGCATAGCAAAGGAAACCAGAAGCAAGACCAAAAGACAACCTTCAGAATGGGAGAAAATATTTGCAAATGAAGCAACTGACAAAGGATTCATCTCCAAAATTTACAAGCAGCTCATACAGCTCAATAACAAAAAAAAACAAATAACCCAATCCAAAAATGGGCAGAAGACCTAAATAGACATTTCTCCAAAGAATATATACAGATTGCCAACAAACACATGAAAGAATGCTCAACATCATTAATCATTAGAGAAATGCAAATCAAAACTACAATGAGATATCATCTCACACCAGTGAGAATGGCCATCATCAAAAAATCTACAAACAATAAATGCTGGAGAGGGTGTGGAGAAAAGGGAACACTCTTGCACTGCTGGTGGGAATGTGAATTGGTACAGCCACTATGGAGAACAGTATGGAGGTTCCTTAAAAAACTACAAATAGAGCTACCATATGACCCAGCAATCCCACTACTGGGCATATACCCTAAGAAAACCATAATTCAAAAGGAGTCATGTACCAAAACGTTCACTGAAGCTCTATTTACAATAGTCAGGACATGGAATCCACCTAAGTATCCATCCACAGATGAATGGATAAAGAAGATGTGGCACATATATACAATGGAATATGACTCAGCCATAAAAAGAAACGAAATTGAGTTATTTGTAGAGAGGTGGATGGACCTAGAGTCTGTCATACAGAGTGAAGTAGGTCAGAAAGAGAAAAACAAATACCATATGCTAACACATATATATGGAATCTAAGAAATAAAGAAAAAAGAAAGAAGGTCAGGAAGAACCTAGGGGTAGGACGGGAATAAAGACACAGACCTACTAGAGAATGGACTTGAGGATACGGGGAGGGGGAAGGGTAAGCTGTGACAAAGTGGGAGAATGGCATGGACATATATACACTACCAAACGTAAAATAGATAGCTAGTGGGAAGCAGCCGCATAGCACAGGGAGATCAGCTCCGTGCTTTGTGACCACCTAGACGGGTGGGATAGGGAGGGTGCGAGGGGGAGACGCAAGAGGGAAAAGGTATGGGAACATATGTATATGTATAGTTGATTCACATTTTTATAAAGCAGAAAGTAACACACCATTGTAAAGCAATTATACTCCAATAAAGATGTTAAAAAAAAAAACTGCACAGAATAAAAAAACAAACATTATAACTAAATGCAATGTGTGATCTTGCAGTTTTTTTATTTTGCTATAAAACAGTGAGAGAATTGATGAAATTTGAATAAAGTCTACCAATTAAATAGGATTTTATCATTTTGAACTTACTGATGCTGATAAATTTACTGTTACATAAAAAGAATGTTTTAATTTTATACTCAAATACATTTAAGTACTTAGAGGTAAAGGAGCATCATGTTACAATTTACTCCCAAACATTCAGAAAAAATAATGCATGTGTGTATGTCTGTATCTAAACAGAGAAAGAATGATAAAGCAGATGTGATGAAATATTAATATTTGGGAATCTGGGTGAATGGCATATCAACATCTTTGGACTATTTTTGTGACTTTCCTGTAAGCCTAAAATTATTTCAAAATTGAAAACATCTTTTAAGAGCTATAGAGTATTTTGAATGTGTTTATGCACATTAGGTTATTTCCATATTTCCATATACACTTAGGCAAGAAGACCTGAAAGGCAAGTTTTAACCTGAAACTTTAATTTCTAAGATCCACTTTATAGTAAGTTAAACCCAAATACTGAAGCCATTTAGCATGTCAGCCTGTCTACAAATTGGATCATAGGTGAATAAAATCAAACAAATCGAATAAAAAGCAAGTTAAAATCACAAAAAATGTAAAAGTGTTTTCAAATTAGTTTCTTTTCTTCTTCTTTTAAAATTTAAATAAAATATTTTCCCAGCACTTGGGAAAATCTCTACCTGTCATTTTATAAATGTGCAGATTTCTCGATGTGAGCTTTCATGTACAAATAACTCAGCAAAATTCCAAAATAGATTCTTTTTAATAACTAACATATGAATTAACTTATTTCAGTTGCAGTAATAACTAACATATGAATTAACTTATTTCAGTTGCAGGTAAGTTAGTGAGCTCCTTGGACATTTTTCAAGTTCTTATTGTGACAAGGAAAAACTTTCAAAGCAACATAAAAGTTTAGAGTCAACTTGGTCAATTAATTAAATCAAACGGTGAGCTAGAAGACCAAGTTACATTAATCTTTTTATAGATATTTTTTCTTTTCAAGGTGTCATCTTGCACAGAGCATACAAGAAAAATTATGTATGGCATATGCAAAAAACCATTCACAAGAAATGAGCAAAATACTACACATTGCTTTAAAGGTATTGTCAGCTTTGGATAGAAGTGGGCTTGTATTTAATCCCCAATACCCTATCATTGTACATTCGATTAGATTAGAAAACTAGGGCATATCATTGAATAGTGGTGCCTTTTCATGATTAAGAAAAGCAACATGGCTTACAGAGCCATCCTGACATGCCATTCTTTCCTGCCAAAGGCCACCCCTGCTCTTTAGAGCATATTCAAAAAGGAGGCACAGAAATGAGAACTCATAACAAGGGCCCTCAAGGAGAGTCACAGAGAGTGAGTCATACTGTTGTGGGCAGGTTGCAGGGCCAAGTAATCAGAAAAGAAGAGAGGAACAGATTCTCCAGATTAAAAATGATGTAAAATTGTGTGTCCATCAAAAATTGTGTGTGTGTGGGGGGGGGGGGGGGCTAGTGATAGAATATGAATGAATGAATGACTGGGGAGTTTGGCTTTGGATTGCACAAAGCATTCTGGCATCCTCAGTTCTGCTCCTTTCCCTAGAAGAAAGTGGTTTCTGTTGTCAGACGTTGGAGCATGGGTTTGAACTTAGATATATATAGATATGTCTGTATATATATATATATATAAGATTCCTAAATAGGGAGGCAACATGGAACAACGTGAAGACCAAGGATTCCAAATCAGGCAGATCTGGGATCAATTCTAACTATCATTTAGCCATTGTATGACCTTCGGCAGCTTGCTTAACTTCTCTGGGCCTCAGGTGCTTCATCTATAAAATGAGGATAATGATAACTATCCTGTAAAGATTCTTTGAGGATTAGATGAGTGATAGTTCTTGCCCCAGATTGGTACCAAAAATGTTAGTTGTGCGGGAGCAAAGGTTGCAATGCTGGAAACTGAAATGAGGCATGGAAAACCTGAAGCCACCTCAAAGGATATGCTGGAGTTAGAGTGACCTCTAAGAAGAAGGGTTATCAAGCATCTAACCTGAGGCTGATTTTAAAAGCACAGGCTTGGAGAGAAATTCAAAGAACAGCACCTATGCAAAGTAAGAGGCATGCTGGTCATGTTTCAACGTCTTTTGAAGCAAAAGCTTAGGGATTTGCTGCTAATGCTCAATTATCCACAGGTGATTAACTAGATTTTGGCCTTCATCCCCTGGCTTCTTTCTACTTCTGGTTATACTCATCTTGTTCTGCTTGTTGACATTTATACTTTTCTTGCTCTAGGACAGCAAAAGCTAGAAGAGTAGGTCTGGTCAACTTAACCAGAGAAAACCTTCCATGCCCCAAGCGGAGTTTGAGCTAGAAAAGTAATGTATCTGAGCGAGACAGAAGACAATTTCTTGTAAAGTTCTACCATCGGTCTGATAGGTGATACCACTGATCCCTAGCAAGAGTAGGGGAGGCAGGGAGAAAGGATGAGGTGTCCACAGGCATTCAGCTCTTTTTGATTGGGGTCCCCACAGTTTGGCCTCATTCTTTCATGTAAAGTATAATGACTGTCATGAACGTGAACCACATCTATATTCAAATGCTCAGTATAGGACTGGAGTTGCAAACAGAAATAATTTGGAGTTGTGTCTGCTAACATTTCCTCTTAACTATATGAAAAAAGTTAACTTTGAGCAAACCGCTGCTTGGTCAAAAAAAAGTGGAAGTGAGTGACACACATGAGGTCATACTACACAGATAGAAATACACTCTCCACCTTATTGCTTTGCTGAGAAAGTGATTGTAATTCTGCACTGCCTAGCAGATGGACATCTTCTATCAGCAGGCTTATGACAGCTAAAGGTACTGCTGGATGGTACATGATGCAACTTGGGTTGGAAAAAAAGAGTGATTGGAGGCGAAAAAAAACCCCACAACATTGTAAGCCTATTTATCATTGTCTCTCAACCTTTTGTAATTTTAATGAACTTTTAATCTGAGGTCATGTACAGATGTGTAGCTGAAACTAAAAATTAAGAGCTATATTTTATTAGCTTGATGTAAGTTAACATCTCTGGATATACAGGGCAGTTTGGTTTTAGAAACTGAGTTGTGATTTCAATGTGTTAGTATCAGTATGTGACAACATGTCACGTTCATGACAACATACTGCAGCGAGGGAGGAGAGGAATGCTTTTGCTTGTAGAATAAACACTATTTAAATCTCATGCAAATCAATTTCTGTGTTATTGTACTGAATTTTCCTTTGATTTCCAGAGGATCACCTTACAGAGTTAGCTATATGGATTGTCCATAAATTAAGGCTCACTGGAATTTGAGAAACCTCTCAAAGTGAATGAAAATAGACTCCTCCCTCCCCACACTGAGAAAGAACTATACCCTTCCATTCTAACTCACTTAAAAAGAGGAGAAAATATTAAAAAGGAAAAAACACGTTCTGAATTCAATTGATTCTTTTTTTTCCTATTAAGGCTAAGTTGAAAATTGGATATCCAATTTACCACGGAGACGGTATTCAAATATTTCTGCTCCATCCCTCATTGCTTCTAAATTCACTCAAAGGCAAGATTGTTAATTCCTCCTGACAGAAAATCAAGATTTAAAGAGCAGCTGACAGCCCTTAGGAATTACTGGGGAAATTTAACACGATAGTTCTGACTAAATAATGTGCTTTTACATATATGAGAAACACATTATGCAGAGTAATGAACATACAGTAATGTTAGTTTAGCGGTTAAATTTTGGCCAAGTGATTCATTTTACAGGAGTATATATTTTTTATCAAACTTCCAAGAAAAAAAGCTACCTCATCTCCTACACTGTCACGGGGACTATACAATTTGGCAGATGGTCACAAAATTTTCTTGCGTTCACTTTTAATTCAACTAAATAGCTATTTTGCCTCTAAGTGCTAGGTACTGGAGGAGATAGAGCTAAACAGTGTCTCTGCTTTCAGTACTCCACATCTAATGGGTGGTGGAGATAGGATAAAGAGACAACTATAACACAAAGAATTAAGTGCAATGACAGAGGGACAAGGGGAAACAGCATTGGATTTGGGGGCGAGTGGGTGGGAGTGATGTGTGTGTTTTCAGGCAGCAAGTCTTCATGAAGGAATTTGTATTTGAAATGGGCCTTGAAGAGTGGATATGGGGAAAATGGTGGGGAAAGCCGTAGAGGTAGGAAAGGTAAGGTATAGTCAGAGAAAAGGGAATCATTCAGTTAGGCTGGAGTAGAGGGTAGGTGATGGGGGAAGTAGTGAAAAAAACATAGGCAGAAAAGGTCTCTTGAAGACTATACCATGGAAAGTCTTGAATACCAAGTTGAGTCCATAATTAAGTGTTCAGTTTGTCTCGCCAACTGGATTCTAAGTACCTCAAGCACAGAGACTGTTTGAATTTGTCTCCGCTATTTCCATAGCAGCCAGGGACAGCAAGCTTGGATGCAGAGTAGGTCTGCAATACATAGTCAAGAAACTGAATGGGTTGTAAAATTATTTTTCAGTGGATCTTTTTCTTTTACTATTTCTTAAGCCTTCTTTCTTAAACCTCCTTTAAAAGTAGAGTTTAACTTGCCTTTCTAAGATGAAAATATGAATAGAATGTTAGCCCAATGATTCAGACAAGCATTAGAGTCCCAACTAAAAGAATGTGCCACTGCTGGAGCTCAGGTAGTCTGTAGAGCCTGGTGCCCCTTGAACCAAAACTGTTAAAGTAATATCTTGTGGTATATTTTATAGGAAAGCTGACTTCTAGTCAGTAAAAATGACATGGCCTAAGTGATTTTTATATAGGATTTTAGCTTTCAGATAGCCTCCAGAGGGAAATAACATCAAAACTAAAACTGAGGTGGAAAAATGGAGATGCAGAAACACTGCGTCTCGTGCATTGATTTTATTTCTGGTTCCCTCTCTCCTCAGAGGAATACTCTACAACAAACTGAAAAGAAGCTAGTGACAATCCATTTATAAATTTCACTTTGTTGCTGTAATGACAACTGAATCACTTTGGTTTTAGACACTCGACATAATGGTTAACTATCACATTAAATAATATTCATTTAAGTATGTATATTATTGATTTAATATTCTACTAGCTTTCATTTCTTGGGAAGAGGATGTCTTATATGCTTGGAATTCAATTTAAATAAACCTTACTAGTTTTCCCCTTCCCTTCCAACTACAATTTCATGTGATGTGATACTATTTGAATCTCTGGGACAGTAGAAGGGTGACAACCGAAGGAGTTTGATAGGGAAAGGTACTTCTTGTGTTTTTGATGAATATATGAATTAATCTTTTTTCTATCAAAGGTCAGTAATACACTTACAAAGAAAGTTCAACAATTATTATAATAAAGCAGCAAAGAATCAATTTACATCTCAGGCTGCTGATAGATTTGAGAGTGACAGATCAATCATAGTGCCTGACACCAACTGGCATTCAATGCTTTTTGAGTGAATAAAATGTAAATATTTCTCAGTACTATTATCTTTCAATGGATTCAAGAATAATATATGTTGAGACATTTAAAACATGTTAAATGGAGGCTCTTCAAGGAGTACTTTAAAATGGTGGATATTAAAAATGATTCCACTTAAGAATACGCTAGACTTGGCCATGATTTTTTTTTCAGTCCTTTAAATTCTATCATAGATTAAATATGAACACATATTATGTCCAGCTTCTCCCCTCTAGAGGTAGAATCTATTTCCCCCACCCCTTCACTCTGGACTGGCTTTGTGACTTGCTTTGGCTAATAGAATGCAGCATAAGTGACACTGTGTGACTTCTGACCCAGGCTTCCTGAGACTGTGTAGATTCCGTTCTTGACCTCTTGAAACACTGCACAGGCCATATAAGAAGTCTGTACTTCCTTCTGGAGAGGCCATGAGATTGGAAATGCTGGGCTGACATTTCCAACTAACCACCAGGCATGTGAGCGAGTCCACCCTGGACCATCCAGACCCAGCAGAGCCTCCATATAACTGTAGCCGTATGAGTGACCTTAGGTGAGCCTAGCAGGGGAACTGCCCTGTTGAGGCCTGCTCAAATTGCAGCATCATGAATTATTGGTTTAAGCCATTAAATTTGGGGTGGTTTGTTATACAGCAATTGATAATGGATATACCTTCTGATATTAATACTTATCCTCTCTTGAGCCCCTTATTCTTTCTACTCTTGCTTGCTTTTTTCACTTTTCACCTTTATCTCAGACTATTTATTCAGTATATTTCTTGGCTTTTAAAAAATGTCTCCTCCAAAAAAAAAAAAAAAAGTCCCCTCCTGGTCATTTTCTCTACCATATATTGGTTATGTTTTTGCTGCTGAGTTTAGCATGTATGTTTAAAACCAATAAGCAGAATCGTGTGTTCCAGGATATAGAATGATGCAACCACCACCCAGAGCCCTGGCAGGAAAGGGGATTATGTCTCCCTTGGCTGCAGTGTCATGGCTTTGCAAGAATGTGTGAAAGGGGAACAGGTTAAACTGTCAGTTTTGAATCTAAAACACCATCAAGAAAGATCCACTGAGAAGTCCCGTTTCTTCACATTTAGCAGGTAGTAGTGAATCACCATTTTCGGAGCTGATACCCAGACAGAATTGCCTTTGATAGACCCAAATCAGAATATGAGATTCAACGATCAAACCCATGTCTGTATTTACTTACATATAATACAAGTAATATATCCATAATATATTTGAGTTCTCCAAACCAACAATTCAGCCTGGTATTCTGGGCCTCTAGAACCCATTACTAGTTACATTCTCAAATAAACCTCAGCTAGAGTCTTGTCTTACCCTTACTCATCCCTCTACTTGAAGCCTGAAACACTTACTAAGGGCCTTCTGACTGGGAGGCTGGCATAACTGGTTACCATATGACTATATGAAAAATCAATCATGCCGTGGCAACAGCTCCAAGATGCCCAGCAAACTGCTTAATCTCATGCCTATCAGAAAGAAGAACCCATTTTGAATCAGCTCTCATCTGATTCCGCTGAAGTTGTTTTAGACCCACATTGTGCTTCCAAGTAGGCTTATGTGCCAAAACCACCAGAAAACTGATCAGCCACCGTCTTTTCAATGCATTCTAGGAGATCTCACTATCTCCCTTTGCAACACTCTTTCACAATCCTTACAGAACAAAGATTTTAAAGTCCATAATCCTAGTTGGTAATTTAAACATGATGCTTTTTATTTCTCCTAAGAGGAAAAGAAAAACACCTCCTCTTTAGAATTCTAGAACCACATTTATTTTTGTGATTTTTATTTTTGTGATGTTTTTGTGATTATGCTGCCCATCTGCCCTCTTGTCCAGGGCATATAATGGAAAGGAAATTCTAGAATGCAATCAGTGAAGCCAAATTTGTTTTGGCATGTGCACTCAGGTGCGCGCGCATGCTTGCACATGCGTGTGGGTGCGCACACACACACACACACACACACACAGAGGGATGTATGAACACCGGAAAGAAGAACCGTCACTCTGAGTTTGTCCTTCCCTTGCCAGCTCAAGTGTATCATAGCATAGCAATGTAGAAATATTTGCATTCCCTTCGGATATGGCAGGAATGGATAGAGTCACAAAAGACTTATTTTAGGTCATGATATCTTCCTACTGAGTACTTCAGTAATTGCCTCCCTTTTCATTGCATGTGATACACAGGCAATATTGACCAGAAAGATGACTTGAGAGAAGGAAAGTTTGCTTTCCTCTGTGAGATGAACTTACCTGCCCTCCCCCCTGCTTTGGTTACCCATATTCAGTACTTCTTGGCGACCTCATAATGATTCCTCTAGTACCTATAAAAATAATTTCATCCCAATTTAAAAAATGCTAAATGCAAATGCCACGGTGAAAAAATGCTGAGTACCCTAGTAAGGATCTAAGTGGATTGGGACCCTTGCGAAATATAATTAACTCTCTTCTCTTCTCCTTATCCTCTTGACTTGAATTTTCTTTAATTTCCTTTGCTTCAGAAACAGAATTCTAGTTTGGCTTTTAATATCTGGGAGGAAATGTCAGGGTGAATTGGGGAGTTAGGTTACCCATGAGGAATGGGCAATTTTTACCACGCCTATAAGTAGTAAGTAGTAGGTAGTTTACTTTTCTTATCTCCCTGCTCGTGTCCTCTCTTTCTCACTTTCCCTCTCTCTCCTTCTCTCTCCTTCCTGAGAGCTCAAGAGAGATATATGCATATATCCTGTCTAGAAAATTCAATGTCACTCTATGAACAATTACTAGAAAGTTATAGAATTATTATAAATATAAAATTTTAAGTGTCTATAACTGATGATTAGCAAAGGAACTGAAGGTCACACATCTTCCCTTCTAAAGAAAGTTTCCAACAAGGATGCTAAACCACCGTTTGGTTTCTAGACTATCTTTACAGGTAATTGTTATTTGTCAAGCACTTGCCTTCACAGCTTAAAATTCTGCAGCACCTACCATTTTATACATGATGGATTCGTATATTTATATCTTCTAATCAGTTGCATATTGATGATCAATTCTCTAATAATAACTTGGTGATATTAAGTTATTTACGATTTTCTTTGTATTTTTAATTTAAAACCTTATTTTTAAAAACGTGCAAAACAATGCCATATGACTTGAAGTCCATTAAACCATTCTAAAGTTAAGTATTACTTCACTTAGTCTCAGCAAGATTCTAATTATCAGAAAATTCTACTGTAGATTTTGCAAATCAATGAAAAAAACATCTGGTTTGCATTTTGTACACAGGGGTAAATTATATAATATTTTATCTTTATCTCTACTCCTGTGAAAGTGTCCATTTCTAGTTGGCATTTCCCACTTGCAGAACTCTTCTTTTTCTCATTAAACACACACATGCCCTTGGGGAGGGAGTGTGAAACAAGACAAAGATAAAACAATAGAAAGCTGTGTCCATTCATCTAAGCCTTTAAAAAAATGTAAAGACTTTTCACTCAGATCTTATCAATGACTCATTGCAGTTCATATATTTCTCTCTTCTGGATCCTGAATTGAGCCATTTTGGGCAAATATTTGCTAATGCCAACAGCATACTGAGTATGAAAAGGATAGAAGACAAGCATTGTCTTTAGGGATCTTTCACTGCTAGAGCAGATGGATAATCATAGGCCAATCGCTTAAATTAATGCCTTTGGAAAGGAAAATACTTTGTATCCAGTAGCATTTCTTTGCTCATATTTCTCAGCAGTGAATTCAACATAATCCTAGATAATCTATAATGGAGTAAACATGTAATCCGCTTCCTAATGAATGGGTATTTACATGCTTACGGTATGGTGGGGATAGCACATGAGGTATAAATTTATATATATATCTTTCTCTATTTTTTTTTCTCATTCTCTATGGTATTACCCAGTAGGATAGGGTCTCAAGACAGAATTAAGTTCAATTACAAAAAATAAAGTTACATTTCTTATGTACCCAAATTTGTGGATTTCAGGCTTATGCCCATTATATATATGTGTATATCAAAAGTCTAATACTTCTGAGCTCTTTTAAAATTGAGTACCAAAATTAAAGGAATAGATAAATAAAATGATATATCAAAATAAGTTATCATATACATCTGTCCATACCAAGGGAGTCTTTTGTTTTTCTTTTTTAAAGATTTTTTTTTTTGATGTGGACCATTTTTAAAGTCTTTATTGAATTTGTTACAATGTTGGTTCTGTTTTGGTTTTCTGGCCGCAAGGCATGTGGGATCTTAGCTCCCGGACCAGGGATTGAACCCACACCCCCTGTATTCGAAGGCGAAGTCTTAACCACTGGACCTCCAGGGAAGTCCCCCAAGGGAGTCTTAAATGCAATTGCCAGGTCATCTGTTTCTCCTTCATAGGCTATTGCTTTGAATCTAAATTATTTTGCTTTCAGAAAATGACACATACTGGTGTCTGGCTCAAACCTAATGAAACTCAAGTGAGTTCTAATTCTGAACCTGCAAATTCTTCTAGGATTTGGCTTTTAAAAACACCAATACATCTGAAGGTCAGTATCAAGAGAGGAGAGGAAGGACTATATTGTTTTAAGTCAGATTTTATTCACCCCTTTTACCCTGTAGAGAACCTTAGACCTTGTGAAGAGACCTCTCTGGAAGATCTACTCTAATTATAGTTGAAAATCTATGTTTTTTCAGGCTACAATGCCTCACTGCCATGATTATAGCTAAGGCACCATAGAGAGTGGGAAGGACCAGATTCATTCTAACTGCTGACAAATATTTTTGTCCATGGACAGAATTTTGGGTAACCTTTCAGTATCCAGCTATTTAATCCTTTTGATTGGGTTACAAAACCATTGTTGTAATGCAGTGAGCAAGGTGTTATTAGCTTTTTCCTCTTCTTTCTAAGTATATTTAGCATTCAGAAAATGAAAATGGTCAACGGGTTATAAATGCAAACAAAACCAAAAGCAAAAACTAAAGACAGACTGATTAAATATAGTTCAAAGTAATCTTGTAGAACTAAGGCATAGTGCAGAGTCTGAGTGGAAGCTTGAATCTATGCATAGGTGCAAGTTTCTTCATTCAGTGTTTTAGAGACAGATCTCCTTAGATAGAAATCAACCACAAAGGAAAGTCAATTTAGTTTATCTTCCCTCTTGACTTTATTTGCGAGGGAGTTTCTGGCTAACACAGCACCCTTTTCAATTTGTTTCTGTATAATGTGCAGCAGATACACTTGATTAATGAACTGATTAGCAACTTATTTAATTATTTTCCAGTAGGTTTTTATCCCCCCCATTATCAAAGTGGCAACAAATCCTCAAAGTTACTCTTCTCTAAATATGGTACTCCAAAAAACTTTAAAAACAAATTTGTTTTCCTAAAAAGAATAAACAGAAAATACGAGAAGTGTCTAATTTCAAAATAGGTGCTTAGGGGCTTTCCTGGTGGCACAGTGGTTAAAGAATACGCCTGTCAATGCAGGGGACACGGGTTCGATCCCTGGTCCGGGAAGATCCCACATGCCGCAGAGCAGCTAAGCCTGTGCGCCACAACTACTGAGCCTGTGCTCTAGAGCCTGTGAGCCACAACTACTGAGCCCGCATGCCACAGCTACTGAAGCCCGCACGCCTAGAGCCCGTGCTCCACGAGAGAAGCCACCGCAATGAGAAGCCTGCACACTACAACGAAGAGTAGCCCCTGTTAGCCACAACTAGAGAAAGCCCACCTGCAGCAATGAAGACCCAACGTAGCCAAAAATAAATAAATAAATAAAATAAATTTATTTAAAAAACGACAACAACAAAAAACACAAAATAGGTTCCTAAGACCTCTCTTACATATAAATCCTGTATCTTTCATTTCTCTAAAAGCTTTACGTATTTTTTTAAAGGTTTTTTTGATGTGGACCATTTTTAAAGTCTTTATTGAATTTGTTACAATACTGTTTCCGGTTTTTCATGTTTTGGTTTTTTGGCCACAAGGCATGTGGGATCTTAGCTCCCTGGCCGGGGATCAAACCTGCACCCCCTGCACTGGAAGGCGAAGGCTTAACCACTGGACCTCCAGGGAAGTCCCTCCAACAGCTTTAAATGTCAAGGGATAACAAAGATATTTTTGAATGAGTACTTTACACACAGCACAAACAACTAGAAGTATTACCAGGGGGGAAATACTTCTACAACAAATATAATAGTTAAGATTATACAAAGAAATATGGAGAATATTCTGGATGTTATTAATAATCCAGTAATTTTCAAGCCATGTTATGTACAGAAATGACAAAGATGAAATATTTGATAATCTAGCACAAAGATAAGACAGGCTAGATATTGAATTTGACCTATTATATGCATTAGTTACCTACTGCTGCCTAACAAATTACCCCCAAATTCAGTGGCTAAAAAATAAACAGTTACAATCTCACAGTTTCTATATGTTAAGAATCTGGGTTTAGTTTGGGTGGTGCCAGCGGCACAAGGTCTTTTATGTGGTTGCAGTCAAGCCATTGGCCAGGGCTTCAATTTTATCTGAAGGCTCAACCAGGGCAGGATAGTCTTCCAAGCTCACTCACATGGTTGCTGGTAGCCACTGACTCCTGAACATGTGAGCCTCTCCTCAGACTGCCTAAGTGTCCTCACAACATGGCAGCTGGTGATCCATGAGAGGGACAGAGAAAGAGCACACAAAATGGAAGCTAGGTCTTTTTGTAACCTAATCTCAGAAATGACATCCCATCAGTTTTTCCATATTCTATTATTAGAAGGACATGAATACCTGGAGGTTGGGATCATGAAGAACCATCTCAGAGGCTGTTTACCACACATTCTAAGCTGTTAAAATTAAGCTAACTAATTGACTTCCATAAACTTGAGCTTATCATTGCATCACCTAAATGATCTCTGTCCCTTCCATCTATCCTTTATGTGACTGTTCAAAAGATCATTCAAACGTCAGGTGTTATCTTGAAATTCTATTGCCCAAGAACCTTTAATGGTTTCCCCATTGCATGCAGAATGCTGTTCAAACTCCCGTGTCATCTATTTGACCTCCTGTGATCTGACTTCTTACTCTAGTCACACTGGACTACTTGTAAATACTGTACCTATTTCCACCTTCAGCCTCCCTCTGTCTGAAATGCTTCCATCCCATGCTTACTTCCCCTTCTCCTATTCCATTTTTACCTGTGAAAGCTTAACCCATTAATTTGGGACCCGGTTCAAACACTTTTCCTGCCATGAATGCTTCCAAGAGGTCCCTAGTAAAAGCTAATCCTTCCTTCCTCCATATTTCCGTATAGTTTAGTTTTTACCTCTATTATACCTGTACCATATTAAAATTATTTCCCTCTATACTTGTGTCCTCCAATGAACTGTACGCTCCTTGAAGATAGGGATTATGGTTTATTCAGCTTTAATTTTCAGACTTGACAGCACCTAGCACTGTGCCTTGCTTATAATTCAGCAGTAAGTAAATACATTTTAGACTCAATCACTTGTGTATAATTTTGTGTAATTTTTGTATAATGCAGGTCTCTATTGGATCTCACTCAATCTGATGACATATTCTTTGGCAGTAGTATTTTATGAGGTCGCAGGATATATGCTTCTCAATCTAATATTTAAACATACTTGAAAAGAGTGCAACTGGGCTGCTGGATTTATGGAGGCAGAAGGTGTGAAGCCAAAATCCCATTGAAAGAAGAGGTAAATGATCCAGTGTACCTATTCTACAAATAGGTATTTCTAGTGTGGGGTATTTGAAGGCCTTGGTAATTTAATATACTCTGGTATAAATACGAAATGGCTATTTGTCTTTTAGGATATTTGTCATACCTCCAAAATATTCTGTTTAAAAATAGCTGATCCAAATGTTGAGGATAATTTTCATGGAGCTATAATGTGTTAAGATCAGACCAATAGAAATTCTTTGAAAATTCAAAAGCTGACTCATACAATATTTTCATTCTAAAGAGCCAGAAGTGCTCATGTGACTTCATACGCTCAATAATACAGCCAAGTAATTTGCTAACTGGGGTTCTTATTCACGGTAAAATTTACACTGAGTATTCAAGGTCAAAAATGGTACTAAGTTTTCAAAGGGATTTATTTTGCCTTAGTCCATAAAATGCCACATATTGTAAGAGCTGAGCCTGAGTTTCCATTGATACATTTTAAAACTTATACTCTTTATGATTCACTCATCTGTATTTTCCTCTAATTCTTCATTTAGTAAAGTCCTTGAAATTCTTAGAATTCCTTGGTATTACAAGTGTTTTAGTTGTATGGCATCTCCATGAAGTGTAAAGCAATTATCTCATTTAGATAGTGCTTTCCCTAAGGATGCATAAAAGATTGGAATCAACACTCTATTCTCTGTTGTTGTATAAGTTATGTTCACCTATATTACCATGTACAGGGACCACAGTCTTTTCATCATTTTCTACTATTTTCATGTTTTCTGTAACATATAGTACTTGAAATACTGATTAATAATAATCAGGGGCTTCCCTGGTGGCGCAGTGGTTGAGAGTCCGCCTGCTGATGCAGGGGACACGGGTTCGTGCCCTGGTCCGGGAAGATCCCATATGCCGTGGAGCGGCTGGGCCCGTGAGCCATGGTCGCTGAGTCTGCGCGTCCGGAGCCTGTGCTCCGCAACGGAAGAGGCCACAACAGTAAGAGGCCCGCGTACCGTAAAAAAAAAAAAAAAAAAAAAAGCTAGATGATAGTGATCTTGGGCATTATCTATTCTTTATCAAGTATAAAAAAAAATTATGGTATTTTTTTATTTTCAGGAACTTCCTGATTTTAGAATTTCTAACTTTATATCTCATATCAAATATAATATTCCTAAGGCACTTAATTTTTTAATAAATTATTTTAAAATAATTTTAGACTTTAAGAAAAATTATATAGTACAGAGTTCTCATATACATCATGCCCACTTTCCTCTATTATTATTATCTTACATTAGTGTGGTACATTTGTCACAACTAATGAACCAACACTGATACATTATCATTAGGTAAAGTTCATACTTTACTCTGATTTCCTTATTTTTTACTTAATGTCCTTTTTCTGTCCCTGGATCTCATCCAGGGTATCACATCACGTTTAGTTATCATATCTCTTTGGGCTCCTCTAGGCTGTGACAGTTTCTCAGACTTTCCTTGTTTTTGATGTCCTTGACAGTTTTTAGGAGTAATGGTCAAATATTTTGCAGGATGTCCCTTAATTTGGGCTTGCCTGGTATTTTCCTCTTGATTAGACTGAGATTATATGTTTTGGGGGAGGAAGACCACAAAGGTAAAATGCCATGTTTATCACATGAAGGGAACATATTATCTACATGTCTTATCACTAATGATGTTGACCATCATCATCTGGCTGAGGTAGCCAATGAACCTAATTTCCATAATTTTTGTTTATCCAAAATGTATCGGAGACTTAAGGAGGTGACTAGAAAGTTGTCAGGTAAATGATTTTTTTCACCTATTTCAATTTACTTATATATATATACACTAAGCAGTTAGGGTTCATGAGGATGTTGAATTTTTTTTTTCATTGAAACACTAAAATTGTTGGTTATTTATGGGGAATGCTAAATAGAAAAGATGAAATTTTTTAATTAAAAAAATTTATATTAAAAGATTAAAATTAGGGTTGTTATACAGGACAGAAGTTGACTTTTGTACAGTTAACTAAATATATAAAACATTAGTTAGCAACTCTGATACAAACATTTTATAATAGTGATATAATGCAACTTTAATCTCTTTCATCGTGATGCCTGAAAAGGCTCATCACCAATTTTAGAAAATGGCTAAGAAAACCAAATTTAAAAATTTAAGTACTCCCAACCATAAAGGATTTAGGTAATGTGGAAGGGCAGAAAGAAGGAAGAATAGAAATATATAAATTAGATGAAACATGAATAAATGGATGAGGTGATAATTTGTTAAGGATACAGAAAAGCAAAGGCTGAAAAGTTTGAAAGTACATAAACAAATTCTAAAAAACTAAGGTCGTTGGAAACTACAGAATTCTGCCATTAAATCAATTAAAAATACTTTCATTTTTTCAAGAAGCACTGAAATCATGTTTATATATACCTGGTGTATTGTTTTAGCAGAGTTTACTGTATAACTTGTTGGAGAGCATTTATACATTTATCTTGATTCTAGAGCAAAAATCATTTGATCTTAATCACTGCTCATTTTGAGTTACATTGAATAGACTACTCTGATTCCAGAGAGAACAATTTCCTTTATTAGAACATTGTGGAAGGAAATCAACTGGACTCTTCTGAAAATTACCAGAATAAATTATTGGGTTTTTTTTCCCCTGCTCCCAAAGAAATTAACACAAGATGACTCGCAACCATTGTGGTAAAGATTGGTTCAGGCAAGAATCATCAATAGTTGTTAAATCTATGGGGGAAGTTTGATGCAGAGCAATATATTTACACAGTCTTAAAGTGTCTCCCCACAGATTGCTTATTATTTTGAACAGGAAAAATAATACCTATTAAGTGGAGACACCAGGCAACACATCAACCAGGTGATCAAAATGACAATCACCAACGAGGGATAGAAAGACATGGTGTGCCTCTAGATGGGAAATCCTAAGGAGGACATACTTGGCTCATGTAATACTCCAAACGGAAGTGCATAACTTGAACCTAATCATCAGAAAAATCGAAACTGAGGAATGTTCTATAAAATAACCGACCAGCATTCTTCATATTTAACAAGGTGATGCAATGCCACGAGGGGCTACAGTAAAGGAGACTAAAAGGACAAGACAACTAAATGCAGTATAGGCCCCTGAAATGGATCCTATATTGGAGGGGAAAATGCTATAAAAGAAATCATTGGGATGATTGACACAACTGGAATACAGACTATGGACTGTTGACTAGATGAAAGTATTATATTATGATAAATTTCCTGAATTTGATAATTATACTATGGTTCCCTAAGAAAATAATCTTCTTCTTAGGAAACAGTCACTGAAATATTAAGGAGTAAAGGGATATACCAAACAAAGGTGGTCAAGTGTTTAAAATGGTGAATCTGAGTAAAGGGTATACAGGAATTTTCAATAATATTCTTGCAACTTTTCTGTGAATTTGAAATTATTGCAAATAAAAATTAGAAAAAAAAGGATGACTTTGGGGACCCAAGCCAGATGGCTTGTCCACTATGATAAAAATTGACTAATTACTCTACATATTAAATACAGCAGATGAAACCAAACTTTTCCGTCACTCGCAAGTCACTGGGCTAGCTAGCTCACTCTGCTGTTAGTCAAATACCATGTTCTCAGGACAGTTACACAGTCTATGGAGAGGTTCTTCCTCCTGATGAGAGGGAACAAATGTCTTAAGATGGATTTTTAAAGAAACTTTATTGAAGTATAGTTGATTTACAATGTTATGTTAATTTCTTCTGTACAGCAGAGTGATTCAGATATACATAGATATTCTTTTTTATATTCTTTTCTATAATGTTTTATCATATGATATGGAATATATAGTTCCCTGTGCTATATAGTAGGACCTTGCTGTTTGTCCATCCAATATATAATAGTTTGCCTCTGCTAATCCCTAACTCCCATTCCTTCCCTCCCCTAACCAACCCCCACCTCCGGCAACCACAAGTCTGTTCTCTATATTAAGATAGATTTTAATTTTATGTTAAGTGAGGGGAAGGAATGTTTAGCAGTTTTTTTCTACAGTATGCTAGTGATTTTTACTTAGGATCAACTGATACATTTCTTCAAACAGGATCACAAGAGAAAAAGAATGTATAGTTAAAGCTGCCTGTACTTTTGGATTTGGGTTTACTTTTTGGATTTTGTTAACCTATTTCTGACTCTTAGCCATTCTTAATATTTACCTGCTGACAGAGCTATGTCCTTTGTTTCAAACTGCCCACTTACCCAGTGTGGGGGGAAAAGCCTCTTTCTGGGAATGATACTGGGCAGCAATTCAAGACGGAATCAGATTTAGTGACACTTAAGATTTGGCCTAGACTAGAATGCAAAATGAAATGCAGAAGTTTTACAGCTCACCAAACTGCCTCTGCCTTCACCCAGAAAAAAATGTTCCAAAGTATTCAAGCTAGCTTTTCATAAATATTACAGTTGTAAAATCTGTGACACCAGTAATAGTTGTGCCAAGCATGGGTTT
The DNA here is from genome assembly GCF_963924675.1 of Phocoena phocoena. Taxonomy (NCBI): domain Eukaryota; kingdom Metazoa; phylum Chordata; class Mammalia; order Artiodactyla; family Phocoenidae; genus Phocoena; species Phocoena phocoena. The sequence goes on along the minus strand of NC_089240.1, from coordinate 81,413,778 downwards.
TATTTTCTTAAGTTGTTTACCTATGCCAATGTTTAAGTGTACTTCTGTGCAAAAAGATGTGGATAATAGTTCTCTTTATAGAAAAATCAATGCACCCAAATAGCCATAAAATATACCAGTGTGTACATGTACATGCATTATGCAAGTACAAATAGATCTACATTGGGCCAGATGTGATCTAATCATTCTGGAAGTTCTGTTTAGGTATATGATATTAAAAAATGCTGAAAGGGCTTTCTTCCTCAGAGGGAAGCCATACATTTCACGTTACTCCTAGCAAATGATATTTGACATGTGATTTTAAAATGAAGTTACTCTAATCTAAAGTAATAGTGCAACAACAGGGATAAGCACTGAAGCTTTTCATAAGACAAAATGGATTTTTAAATTCGAGAAAGTTTTAGTTATTAGTAATTAGAAATGCAATTTAGAACACTTACAATGTATTTCTTTCAATAGTTAATTACATTAGAACAGCTATTGCTCCAAATGGTGATGGACTAATAGATTGTAAAAATCACCTCTCTAAAAATTGGATTGCAATGTTTTAAAAAGTCGTCTGTATAACTAGAGAAGCCTATTTTTCCAACTCTGGAAATTTACTTCAGTAAATTACATATATGGTTGCATATAGATATGTGCACATGACAGATAAATAGTATGTATATGTATGAATATACACATTTAATTATAGTCTTGTAAAACATATGGGACTCTAAAAAGCATTTTAATTGTAATGTATGCTATGTCTGTAAAAATTCAGATAGTAGAGTAGATTGTACTAGAATACACATCACTTTTAAAAATCATCTCAGATTTATGATGGCATGGCTTGGGTCTAAGTAGGTCTCTTTGTATACAGGCTCCAGCCTCTTAATCTACAAAAGTTATCACTCTTTCCATTATTAGAAACAAAGGAAGGAAAGAAAGGAAACAGAAAGAAAGAAATGGAAAGGAGGAGAAAGGAGAGGAAAGGGAAAACAAAGGGTACAAGACAGAAGTGGAAAAGGAAGCAGAAATGGAAATGTGCAGGGGGTGGGAGGGGGCAAGGAGGGAAATCGCCACGTTCTTGAACGTGTAAAAACTCACTTCCACCAGTACACTGACCACAGGAAGGACAATCATCAGGAAAAGGCACAACCTAAGGTTTTGGTCACACCCAATTTTGCCACCCTACAAATAATGTGAATTATTTTATGTCAAAAGCAAATAGATGATGATGAGAACATGATCATGAATTTGTTAGGATTTTTAATGAAATCTTAATAAACATTTACTATATATTTTTGGAGATTATTTTTCTACTCATATGGTCAGTACTGCACACCCCCTCCGTGGGGCACTTTTTATTCCCTGTGCCCCACACAACACACCACACACACATGCACAGATGTTTCAATCATTGACTCCATACATCTCACTTAAGACAGTAATTAAAACTAATTCAACTAATGCCACCCCAAAAATGATAATAACTTCATGCATCCTTTTCTCTGTGGCAAACTCCTATGCTTCCAGCTCTTTCACATAGTGATTCCTACTATACCCTTTCTTCCATTTAAAAGGCATTCCTTATTTCTGGACCCCTCTACTTTGTTTTGTTTTTAGCTGTATGTCCCTTCCTGTCCTAACTTCCTTCCATCTTCAGCCTAGAGCCCATAGTATGTCTGTTGTTTTGTTGCAGATAACAGCGGTTAGCAAACCCAACAACCATTGCCAATTACACTGTCCTTCACCTTGATAGGTAAGTAAACTAAATAGCCACTTTACCAGCATCTTTTGCAGTGACAAATGTATCAGAGTTCTGGCCAGTGAAAGTGTCTCATAGTGAAAGTTTTCCTGATAAAAGAAAATGACAGAATTGGCATTTCCCCCTTTCCCCATTCTGCCTGCCTTGAATGCAGATAGAATGCTCGAAGTTGTGAGATTTATCTTGTGACCATGAAGGAAAGGTGAAAAGAATGAGATTCTAGCTCTAACACACTCGAGCCACTGAACCAACAAGAGAAGGCACCTACTTCCACACTTGTTATGTGAGAAGAATAAGTGCATACTTGTTTAAACCACTCTAAGTTGGGTTAGCTGTTAGTACTTCCAACCAAAAGCATTCTTATCTTCTCTCTCACTAATTCCTCAATTCCCCTGGCCCACTGTACTTCTCTCAAACTTTGCTGACGAAACTCCAACTCTGAATCAACCTAATAGTCCAACTGATCCCTAGATTTCTACCCAAGTTGATGAGTATTACTAGAGAAAATTACAGAGCCATATAGATTGATGTCACTATAAACTCATGGACCACAACTTTAAGTCCATCATGCCATCTATGTTTGCACAGTCACCTTCCCTACTCACTTCAAATCTATGACCTTATCATCACCATGGCTTCTATACCCATCACTCCACTGAAACTGTTTGCATCCAAGGTCACCAACAAGCTACTTATAAAATCCAAAGGACTTCTCAATACTTACCCTCCTTGTTACAACATCCAAAGGACATCTCGGCAGTGTGAGTCACTATCAACTATTCTCTCTTTCCTGAAACAGTCTTCACTAATGTTAATGACGCTCTCTTACCTCTTCGACTACTCTTTAATTGTTTAAAGTGGATTCCAGTTACCTGGTGAAATTCTCCACAATGTCATCTATTTTCTTGAACATGTTAACATAGTAACTTTTTTAATCAGAGTGATTTAAAAGTCTATGAGAATGCCAATATCTAGATCATTTGTAGGTCTATGTCTATTGTCCGATTTTTCCCTTGGTCCAGTTTCTTCCTGTGACTATTAATGTTTGATTGAACGCAGGCATTTTGTATGAAAAAACCCATAGAGGCTCTGAATGGTATCTTTCTTCAGAGAGGATTCACCCTATCATTTGTAGGCAGCTAGAGTAGAGGCAGATCACCTTAATCTAATCAAGGAGTAAAATAACTAGAAGTTGAGTTGCAGGTTCAGTCTACCTCTAGTTCACCCCCATTCCTAGAGGGCAGGTTCTTCAGGGGCCCCAACTGACGTCCTGAGGTGTTTCTTGGGGTCACTCCTCCTTGGACGGTCATGAACATTAATTGCTATTTCTTCAGTAGCTGTGAGACTGGGAAAAACTCTACTCTGTTTTACAGCCATTTTCTGCTCAACTAGTAAGGCTTTCGCGCCATGCATAGCTTACGAATTTGGCACATGCCTAGAGGGAAAAACTACTGAGTGCCAAGCTCACTTCTCTGCTCATCCCTTCTCTTCAAGATTTTGGCCTCTCAAGAGCTGACTGACTGACAGGCCCCCAGCTTTCTTCTCTCCCCATCCCTCTAAGATAGCTGAGACCTCTGGTGACTACTTCATATCATGCAACCAAGAATTAGCAAATGCCCCAAGTGGAAATCCATATGGCTAACTTCTCTACAGTTTTCCTTACCTAAGATTTTAACTTAAGCCCTGGCTGCCTTGATAGCTTTCCCATGCTTTCAAATAGAATTTTTGTTTTTTACCTGACATTTATAGAGGTTCTTAGTAGAGCCCAATTGAGGCTCAGGTTACTACATCATTGTCAGAAGTGGAAATCCTTCTTTGGCAATTTTTTTTTCAGTCCATCCCCACCCTCCCAGGTCCTCGCCATGTGATTCAGTCTTGAATATGATTTCTTCTGCTAGGAACACTTGCCACTCATCTTTTCTTTTCCTGTTTCACTCCTATCCATCTTTTAGGTATCAGCTTAGAATGCTCTAGGAAGTTTTTTGGTAATTACCAAAGTCTTGAGTTAGATGACCTTTCTATATATGCCCTTAATACTCCATAGTACTTCCACATTAGCACTTAACACAATTCATTATGATTTCCTATTTAATTCCTACTTCTCTCTACCTGCTCTCTATGTGAGGGCAGAGACAATAATCGTGCTTACCATTATATCCCCAGTACTTTTTTCCACTGCATCTCCAAGCACTTAGCACAGTAAATATTTGTTGAATGAATATCTGGTAATCACCTGGTGAGCAGCATAGAGAACTATGTGGCTCAAGGTCCTTCCTCCATCACCTTTCCTCTCTTTCTTCAGGGTAATCATGCTATGAGGAGTTCCTCATCTCCTCGTCCTTACTGACAGCTCACTTCATCCCATTTTGGGAAATTATCACACCTGTATAACTTGAGCAAAGCCAAGCTACCCCACGGTTCCCTACTGGAATGGAGCTGTACGCAAGTAAAAATCAATCTGAATAAAACATGATTGAAAAACAATGTAAATAGTTACTGAATTCTCTCCAAGGACACCAAAGGAGGATTCCATTTATAATGTGCAATAAAACTGAAAAAACAAAGTTTTCTATACCTTTCTCTGACTCAACCTTTCACAATTCAAAGCAACACATTCCAAATTCTTCCTGTTCATCCTAAGATCTATCCTACAAAACTGAAAAAAAAAGTCAATAAATAGTTTTCTCCCTACCTCAGCTCATGCAAGCTCTGCAGTTCACTCTTCCCTCCCTGTATATTATGGCTCAACTTAGGCTCTCTAACATATTTCAACTTTTCTGTCTATTTACATATATATAAAAAATGGCCTGAGAATTGACTAAATAAGCAAGAATTCCTTTTCCTTTGGATGGTAGTGCTTGTGGATGGCTAAAGCATATATGTTATTTATTTTTTTTAATCCTTCATATTTGTGTATGTCTCCTCTTTCCAAAATTTTCCTCTGGCACCATATTTTCACCCTCCCCCCTTTAACTGATGTCCACTGTAGTACAGTAATCCCACTATAAAAACCCCTATAACCGGAAAAAAAAAAAAAAAAGGAAGCAAGAGTTCACAAGTTTTAAAATCCAATTAGGCTTGCTAAAGAGCACGTGGTGTCATTTAAAGTCTTTAAAAATGCTCATGAATCCTATTCTGAGATTTTACACAGTTTCAATCTACTTCTTCATCCTCTTATAATTAGACCTGTTTTTTCTCAAGTACCACCATTCCAGCGAAAAATATAAAATTCTCATATTCAGTGGTAGTGCTTTTGTTTAAGACTGTATCACAAAAGTGTTTGCTACTGTTCATTGAAAATGTATAGGATTTTGTTGACATTATTGGTATCCTGGGGGGGCCCAACCACCATTTATAACATTGCTTCTGTGGGAAAATGCTTTCTGGATTCCAAACAGCTGACATCCAAGCAAAGTTTTCCCACTTGAGTAATCAGGATTCAAACATTTATATGCCCTACATCTGTCTACAAGCCATTTTTAAGAAGGGGACTGCCTTTATTTGAAAAACACATGTTGGTATGTTGTTCTTAATCAGGGAAAAAGAAATATTAGGATGATGAGGTTTCATGCCTGAATTTTTCTTCCCAGTTTTCAATTACATTCCTCTCTTCTATCAGATTAGACTCATGTAAATCCTAAAGAAAATTCTATCAGGACAACAGATGCTCTATTTTTAATCTTTAGAGAATAATTTTCAACACACAAAACACCAGTTAATCATGCAGGTTACAGAAACCTCTCAATAATTACAGAAATCAGTTTTTCAGAACCAAGGAGATATACTGGGACAGATGTTTTGCTTTCAAATTTTTATCTAACGAATTGAAAAATTTTCTTTCACTAACAATGAACCCAATCAACATACTACTGTTGAATGGCATTGCCTACCAGCATGAATTAGCCTGGGGGCAACAGAGGAGGAACGGGGTCAATGGCTATTTCTAGGGTTAGGGGTTGTAAAGCCAAAAGCAACTGAAGAATTGGGTAATGAGTAAATTAGGAGTATTCTTGAGTACAGTGCTAAAATGGCTGTTGGTTCATGGTTGAGGTAGGGACAAAAATGAGACCAAGAGGGAATGAGACAATGGCTTGTAGAACACCAAATGGAAAAGCACAAGTACAGTGGGTGTGATGGAGCAGGAAAGATTGAAGGAGAAGTGGCTGTGATCAAATAAGAGAATTTTAGAGTACCTAAGGTACAACAGTTTCAAGTGATAGAATCTCTATTGGTGATCACTGAATCTAGGGAATCAATGAGAGGCTTGAGTCAAAGTTGACTCCAAGGGTTTGAACCTAGGTGCCTGGGCAAAAGTAGAAAGAGTAACATGCTCTGGAGGGAAATGAAACTCAGCACTGTGCTGGGATAGATACTAACTAAAGATGGTACAAAATTCAATGCCTGTTCTTAGCTTTCTGTTAACAAGTGACAAATGGATACGATGGCATTGGTTTTTATTTTGCATTTCTTCTTCTCAAATGGCCTGATCACAAAACTTTCCATTCCTGTGGATTCAATAAGAGGAGATTCTATTTTAAGACCTCAAAAGCAGTGGCATTTTACCCTTCTGTTTGATGGGTCACTTTAGGACAGCCATTCAAATCCCTCATGTTCAGTGTCACAACCATCTGTACAAAGCAACCTCTGCATGACTGCTTCAAAGACATTTGTGGAGGCTACAATCTGCTCAGGGTAAGAAAAGCTTTCTCAGAGAAAACTACACACTCCTGCTTGAGGTCATTTTTGTTAGGAAACAGGTCTGAGAAGGCTCCACTGATACTAACTCAACCTGCCATGCCAGGGTACAGTTATCTAAAGATGACGAGGAATTTCTCTGGACAGTCAAAATTGTGAAGTGATTGCCAGAGGCCTGGTTTGCTGACATTGATCAAGGTCTGATTTATGTATTTGAAGTAGGAACAAAGAAGCATTTTTCATTTATACCAGTCATGCAAATTAGGTCTACAGTCAAGGGGCTTACGTGGAGCCAAGCCATGGGCAAAAAAATTTGTCAAAACAATCCAAAGCTCTAGCAGTTTATCGAGGCCCAGATACTTTCTGTAACATCAGTGTCAAAAAGGCCAAGTTGGGGGGCTTCCCTGGTGGCGCAGTGGTTGAGAGTCCACCTGCCGATGCAGGGGATCGTGCCCCGGTCCAGGAAGATCCCACATGCCACGGAGTGTCTAGGCCCGTGAGCCATGGCCGCTGAGCCTGCGCATCTGGAGCCTGTGCTCTGCAATGGTAGAGGCCACAACAGAGAGAGGCCCGCGTACCGCAAAAAAAAAAAAGAAAAGGCCAAGTTGGATGAAATGGCAGTGGAACATAGGACTGCATGTGGGCTGGCAGATTACAGCCCTTTCATGTTTTTATTTTTCCTTTCCTTTTTTCTTTTTTTTTTAAATTGAAGTACAGTTGATTTACAATGTTGTGCTAGTTTCAGGTGTACAGCAAAGCGATTCAGTTATACATATACATATATCCACTCTTTTTTAGATTCTTTCCCATATAGGTCATTATAGAGTATTGAGTAGAGTTCCCTGTGCTATACAGTAGTTATCTATTTTATATAGATATCTATTTAAATAGACTATTAGTTCTCTATTTATATATAGTTATCTTATTAGTTATCTATTTTATGTATAGTAGTGTGTATATGTTAATCCCAAACTTCTAATTATTTTTCCTAATCAATTTATAAGATTGATAGCTAAAGGAGAAAGAATATAATTTTATATTCTTTGATACCCTAATATCATACCTCAAAGCCACCCTCTGCTGGCTTGTTTGTTCTTTTGTTCATTCATCTATTCATTTATTCAAACATCTCGGAAGGGCCAATTAGGTTGCAAGTGACATGCTTAATGCTGGATCTACACACATGAATAAGACATCATGCCCCCAGAGAGCTCACGGTCTAATAGGAGAGACAGGCAGGCAAAGAAACCAGCACAGAGTGGTGTGGGAGTTTGGCGAGGGCAATGTGCTGAAAGCATCAGGGGTGGGCTGAGGAGATATAGGCAGCCCTCCTGGTTGTAGGGCCAAACTGAGTTTGAAAGGATGAGCAATAATAAATCAGGTGAAAAGAATAAGGGAGGGTGGTTTAGGCAGAGGGACACAGTAAGCAAAGTTACAAAAGGATGGGTGAGCAAGATGGTGGACAAGACCAGAAGCTGGAATACCATTTTGAAGATTGCTGCACTAAGTCTCGGCAAAGCGTGGTGAGAGATGGAAACTGGGCAGTGGAAGTCAGGATGGCACAAGGGTGACACATTCCAGAAATATACAGGAGTGGAAATAGGCAGGATGTGGAGATCGTGAGATGTGGAGACTTATCATAGAAAAGGAGTCAAGGGTCATGCCCAGTCCCTAGCCAGAGTGACGGGCTGGGTGGTGGGGCTCCCTACGAAGAATCCAAAAAACGAAGAGATTTTAGAGGAAAAAGCAGAGCGAAGATTCTGACATGTTGAATTGAGGGTGCCTGTGGGGCATCCAGGTAGAAGTGTTCAGTAGGTATTTGGCTATGTAAGTCTGGGAACCATCTGTATGACAGATAGTAAAAGCATGAGGGTGGGAAAAGTCACACTGACAGAGCCTCATGTAGAGCGAGGGCTGAGGGTGGAACCTTGGTCAACAAGAGCATTTAATGTGCAGGGAGAAAAGGAAACATCAACTGAAGGAGAAATAGAAAGGTGTCAGAAGAGTGGCGTCACAGACACAACACTGAAATTCACATACGGCTATGGAGATGGCAGAGATTGTAAATTTTTTTCTGCAGTTGTGTTCTAACAGTTACAGCAAGGGTGTGGTATCTGAATTATCTTTGTGTCTCTCTTTCAGGGCTAGTGTCTGGCTCGCTACTTTTAATGAATGTTTATTGAATGACTGAATGAATGTCTGTTAATGTGCAGACTGCATATGTTGTTTGTTTTTGCAAGACTGTATATTTTTAAGTAAAGTATAAAGGTATATAGATGTGGAAAATATACGTCTATAAATATTTGCCAGACACTGTTCTAGGTACTGTGGAGCCTTTGCATAACTAGAAGATTCAAAACTTTTTTCTCTCATGGAGTTTACATGTTGGTAGGGGAGGAAGACCGAGACAATGAACAAATAACTAGATGGTGGGTGGTGATATACACGGAACCAAGCCGTGAGCAAAAGAGTTTCTGTCAAAACATTCCAGAGCTCTGGAGAAGAAGTAGTAGGGTAAGGAGAGCTAAGAGAGGGTTACTGGTTTTACATTAAAATCTAGTTATTTCTTATTTCTAACATGAGGGTGATTAGAAACTTTATGAAAAACAATATGCAAAATAAATGTAAGAACCAAATAATTTGGGAGAAATTCTACTACAAGCCATAGTTTTAAATCTTTTTAAGTAACTTAGAAAATAGAAATGAAATAGGTCATAAAAAGCTGCGAAAAGGAAGCAACAGCTGCTATCTATTTCAAGTAATATTTTTAATGGGCAAATCTGGTTTTGAAACTGCTCCAAATTTTCTTGAATAAGTTCTCCCCCTAGATCTTTTTTTTTTTCCTCCCAGATATTGCCCAAAAGGGGAGGGCGGGGGTGGACAAGAGAAATTATGTCAAGACACAGCTTCTACAAAGTGAACCCTGGGAGCTGTAGAAGCAGAAGAAATAATTTCCCTTGGCAGGCTGTATTATTATCAGCACTGGCATCCGGTGGCTACTTGGAATTCTAAAGGACAAGGATAACCACTTAAATAAAATAGGATTATGAAGTGGAATTGATACGAATGAGATGTTCAGTCCTTTTAATCTTGGTTATTACCTCAGGCTTGTATCTGAGGTTAGTTTGAATTCTTTCAAATGAACTTCTATACATATTAGGAAGGGAGAGCATTCTGGATAGAACTTAGGGACAAAGGAATCCCTCATCAAACTTTTTGCCTCTATTTGGTCTCAAAAATATGGGGGGGGGAGGGTATGGAGGTGCAGAGGGACATAGAGAGGAAAACATTCAAATTTTCCACTAATTTGCTTTGAAAATTTATACACAATAGGAACAAAAGTCTTATGACATCCTCTTTGCCTCTGGGCTGAAATAAATTGCCATTGTTTGTGAAAGTCCTGTGAGACTGAGGTTTTACTCAACTAGCTGCCCTTTTTCTGGGATCTCCCAAGGCATGAAAGGGGATGGCACCACCGTAAATAACAAAGCAAAACAAGCCCTGCCTGAATCAGTTATGTAAAGGGTTAAAAATGCCTTCCATTCTCTGCTGGTGATCACCAGCTTCACTTTCTTGCACTGCACGCTCAGTTCAGGACTGCTGCCGGGGAACTGACAGGCGTCGAGGAAGGCCCTCAAGGAGTTAACATCAAAATCTTCATCTAGACCCTTAAAAAGAGAAAGGTGTAATCATGGGCAGGAGGGAACAGATTTACTGTTTGTGGTAATGTGGTGACGATGCTCCTTTTCCTAGTAAAAACAAGAGCACACAGAATATTGATAATGAACATAAGGACAAAAAGTCAGGGTTCCATCTGCCTAAAAGGCATCTTGTACCTCAATTATCAGTTAAACCCAGTTCCCAGTTTTGCCTCTCTGAAATACAGAATTAGGCTAATTAAGGTGCTAATGAAAGCAGTCATGACTTTTAACCAAATGGACCTCAAATTAAAAACTATATAGTTCAGAAGTATTTGTTGACGGAATGTATGGATCAAGGACTCATTAATCTGTTAGATAAACAATTTCATTATGAACGTTAAAAACTGAGAATCTACATGATACTCAGGAATATACGTTCTGTATAGAGAGGGAAGAGATTATACGAGGCTCGGGTTTGTCACATGTGGGGATGCCACAGCAATTTGAATGCATACTTAATCCTGTGATTCCATGTTGAATAGTCATCAGAGGGCGTGAGTTCTAGTGTCCACTTTTCTACTCATGAGGTATGTGAGCCTGCTGCACAAGTCCTTAAACTTTATGTAAAAGGAAGGAGTTGGTAAATGTATTTTAAGATCATGTCCATCTTTAAATTTCTATGATTCTAGGACATAGATGCAAATAACTTCCACTGGCAAGATAGGTAAATAGTTATTAATCACAAACTCCTTCTATAAGGTCTGTTTGGTTAAATATTTCTAGGGTTAACATTTCCTGTCCATTTGAAATTGTATATAATTTGAAAAGAGGGAGAGGCACAAAGTTGGTACTTGATACATGCTTGCAAGTAAAATTAAGATTTCATAACTTAGAAATAAATGATTTTTTTCTGGTCCCAGAACTATCACCAGTAACATACTTTTGGGGGTGAGGAAAGGCAAGGAAGGGATGTATATGGGGAAAGGGGAATGAGGAGTGGGAAGAGGACTTATTTCAGAATAAATGTTGTTTCCTATAACATCTTGCAAAGTTATTCCACAAATGCAATGATATTTCATTGTGCTTCAAAAGTGAACACAATCAAAGGAAATAAGGAAGTGGCTTGTTGACGAGGCAAATGACCATGGAGAATATTTTGGTACTATCTCTATTTTAGAGGAGATTTTGTATCATCTCTCTCTCTAGTTGGTATCTCAAACTGCTATTGAAGACAATGTTGTTCTTTGTCTATCATTTTAAACTGTCTTTGTTTTCACAATGAGAGCTATAAAATACATCAGGTTTTTCTTTCTGGCTTGGCTTCTAGGAATCTCGAAGCTAAATTTAATGCTCAATAATAATAACCATTCTTTTTTTTTTTTTTTTTTTTTCCTGTACGCGGGCCTCTCACTGTTGTGGCCTCTCCCGTTGCGGAGCACAGGCTCTGGACGCGCAGGCTCAGCGGCCATGGCTCACGGGCCTAGCCGCTCCGCAGCATATGGGATCTTCCCGGACCGGGGCACAAACCCCTATCCCCTGCATCGGCAGGCGGACTCTCAACCACTGCGCCACCAGGGAAGCCCAATAATAACCATTCTTAATTTAGATATCTGTAATAACTGTATAAAATTTTCCCTCTAATTTTTAATCTTATTTTAATGGCCTTTTGTTGTGAACTATCTGAAATCATTCTGGGAAGTAGATGAGGCATAAATACATGAATGCATACAGAAAAGAAAGGAAGGAGGGAGGGAGGGAGGAAGGAAGGAAGGAAGGAAGGAATGCCTGCCGGCCAATTTAGATGGAAAGAGGAAGGTTGAATAACTAGCCCTTCCGTATTTACATCTGGGATAATAACTTGGCAAAATGGACAAAGATACCTATCTGGTTAGGATGCAATCAACATGTATCCATGTTCTATCTAGAGGGGGAAAACATTTCTATATGTGGAAAATAGAGTATATTTTAAAATCATGGTCTGAAAAAAATTCATTAGAAATAAATCAGCTCTGAGTAATTAATTCCATGAAAGCACTGTTATTTGTGGGAAAAGGTATAACTGTTAACTAGATATGGAACACTGCGACCAATCTAGAATGTAAAATTCAGTGCCTTCAGCCATCACTGGGACTACACAGAGCAACAGGAAGTTTAAGGAAAAACAAGATGAAACAATTTTGAAAATGCAATATTTGGAAATCCTTTGAAGTTGTACAATTTTAACAGTTTCCCTACAAAAATAGAGTCTCTACATACATCAAAAATCCTTTTTATTTCAATTGGAAAAGACTAAGAAGAAAAGAAGGTCTAAGGATAGCTAAGATTAAAGTAAAAACTAAATAACATTCTTGTTATCCAGACTGAGGAGGTGAATTTCTTGATTCACTTTTAGAATGGAACATTGGGGAAAGAGGGAGGACGGATGTGGGGAAAGAAGAAAAACAATCTAAGGGGCTGCAGAAAAATGAATAACAAATAAGCTATTTGACAAAGATTGACAGATGGATATATGGGCCACCATTGAAACAGTAACCTCTGTTGAAAATTACAGGCATCCTTATCAATCACACTCACAAGTATACTTCATCTTCTTAGGTTCATGGAGGGCTATGCACGGACTAGTATTCCTTTAAACATTTACAAACCGTTGTAAAGGCAACTAAGCATTTTTAAAGAAAAGACAGAACATCTACTGGTGAGTGATATGTGGCAATAACTATCTTCTAACCTGTTCTTGCAGATGCAGGTGGCGTATGATGTATTTGTGGCAGGAAAGTTATTCATAAATTTGATTTTTTTCTTTAAAACAGAGATGTTGGGCTTCCCTGGTGGCGCAGTGGTTGAGCGTCCGCCTGTCAATGCAGGGGACACAGGTTCGTGCCCCGGTCTGGGAAGATCCCACATGCCGCGGAGCGGCTGGGCCTGTGAGCCATGGCCGCTGAGCCTGTGCGTCCGGAGCCTGTGCAACGGGAGAGGCCCCAGCAGTGAGAGGCCCGCGTACCACAAAAAAAAAAAAAAAAAAAACAGAGATGTTTTAAATGCCATCAGGGAAATGACTAACTAAAGTAACCCTACAGTGAATCTCTTTCTAAGTTAGGAGATCCCTGAAGGGAAAAATAAAATCACCTTAGCTTATCATTTTTGTAAAATAATATTTTTTCATTTATTGAGTGTGCTTAAATAGAGGCACATCTGTATACCACTGTGAGCAAAAATGAAGTAGCCCAGCCTGGCTTTGTGCATCTGAAATTGCAGCCATTAAAATGTACTATTCAGAATGTTCAATTCTTTTTATAGGTATCAGGTAATATACAGCTAGCTCTCAATTATCTAGGCTAATGGAGAGGAACAGTGGCATGGCTAATTTAAACTAGCAAATAATCCAGAAATTATTTATGTAGATTTGGAAAGCCATTTTCAATCCAAAATTACCTTTGAGGGATGAGTCACTATTCAGGAAGATTAGAAACCAAGCTGGCATCGGGAATCCTGAGGGGGCTGAGCAAACTTTCTTTACGGATTCTCGAGGCTTTATCATTCCAGCTTCTAGAAGTGGAGGTAATAGAAGGTCTGCATCTATTATGTTCAACTAGAGAGAAAGGTTTAAGAATAGGAAGGGCAGGGAGGGTCCTGGAGGATGACAGCCAAAAAGTTTCTTGGAAAATCCCGTATTTTCTCATTTGGGAGTGTCCTAGTTCAGTTAAGGACTGAAGCTGCACTCACTGATGCCCTAATACACAGATTCTAGTTCATGGCTTGAGAAACCACCCAGATTAAGTGGACACTACTGAGAGAAAACTAGAAAAAAAAAGACATATATATTTTTAATATATCCTTATATATAAGGACTTAAAAATAATTGGAAGGAATTTTTTAAAAAGTTTGCAACATGTTTTCCAGCAGGGATTAATAAAATGTCAAGCTGTTCTGGGAAGTCTTCCCCATTCTGACTTTTCAAACATAGTCTTATGCTCTTCCGTTATCTCCTCAAGTTTTAGAACTACATGTAAAGAAACTACTGACTTTAGATCTCTAGGAGAAATAAATATCAACATCGAGAACTCACTGTTTACGTAGGTTTAGCGCATACTTTCAGTTCTGCCTACCCCAAATAAGGTAGAATAGAATGAAACGAAAAAAAATTGCCTCCTGGGCACTTAGAACCCATGCCAGGTTCCATGGCAGTGAGCAGTCTTCACGTCCATTTAAAGTTTAGGAAGAGCTTCATAGCTTTCTGGCCCTAAGACTTCTGCTCATTTGATTTGCCATGAAAGATTACATTCCTAGTGCCAGGGCCAGCAGGAATTGGCCCAAGAGTAGAGTGTCATTCATTTTCAGAGCAACCTGATTTTGCAGGTGAGCTGTTCTACCTCCACAGAGTTTTACCTCTGTGGCTAACAGACACCTATTCTGGGGTCTGATGAGTATCAGCATTGGGTGTCTTAACTCAGCATTTGGCTCTATATAACATCATTTTGTTTGTTCTGACATCTGCCATATGTCCAATCTTAGAAAAATTACATTTTTGCCTGTAGGGTTTCCTTTAATAAAAACAGGCCTAGAGAAATGTGGAGATGATGTATGTAAATAGATTTTTAAAAAAGCATAAAAGCTATAGGTTTCTGAAAAACTAAGAATATGTCTGACCAAAGCTTCAGCTCCTCATATATTTATTAGCAATATATTTAAATAACAACTTATAAAAATGCTATTGTCCCCCCCACCAAAATATAGCCTTACATATAATTTTTTTTTTAGAAAAGCTGGGGAAAACTATCATCACTTTATGTAGAAAGATGTCTTTTCTCCCCCTCCCTTTTTGTCCTGTCAATGAATCTCAGCCTTACAGATGAAAGATACATAAATTATACATCATTGCCCTGCTTTGTGAGAATTGTGAGAGAGATGGTTTGAATTGCTCATTTTTATTGTTTCATTGATAAGAAGAAAACAAGAATCAAGACAGACTGTTGAGGGCTTTTAAGTAATTATTTTTCTTCAAACCATGGAACGAATGTTTATAAAATGAGAACAGAATTAGACTTGCTGCCTGACCACAATGAATGGGTTCAAATGCTGAGTTTACTGAGTTCAAATGCTCTGTAATTATTTATTCCATGTTACTGTGAACTAGCACAGTGAAATGTGTTTGAATGGGGACTCTGGTAGAAGCAGGGTTGAAACAACCTAAAAATTAATTCAAAAGATGTGGAATTGCTTCCAATTCTGGGTTATTATGAACGAGTGGAAGGGAAGACAAAAGAAAAAAAAATCAAGTGGTAAAAAATTCAAAGGGAAACAGCAGAAGTTTCATTAGAAAAAATTATCTGAAAAGAGATAATGCAATATTTCAAAGATTAACAAACTGTCCTGCCTCCTCTGTGAAGCCTTCTTGGAATATTTCAAACTGTAGTAATCTTGTCCCTCCCTGAGGTCCTATTACCATAGAGGCATTTTTTTTTTTTTTGTACTAACAATGTGAACACATGATGTGATACTGAATTGAGACTATTTTGGAAAATCTAGGATATACCAGAACCTATAGAACATTTTAGTACATGTTTATTGTTGTGCATAATTGTTTGATTTTGGTAAGTCTGATTCCCCAAGGAAAGGGACCATGCTTTCTACTTTTATACTTCCCACAAATACTAAGCTCATGATATTTCTTCAATAAATACTATTGGTTGAATATCTTCATGGCCTGATGGGTTATTTTATATGCGTGAGTATGATCCTTCAGAAGTAGAGTTCAACGATCTAGTACCTTTCCAGAATGAGAAGTCCCTTCTCTGTTTTGCTACATAAGGGCAACAGTTAGATTTAAACGGGTATCATGAAAGACTGCTTTGCCTAGAGACAAGTCCTGTGTCAAAACTGGATTTAACTGGGCTTCCCTGGTGGCGCAGTGGTTGAGAGTCCGCCTGTTGATGCAGGGGACACGGGTTCGTGCCCCGGTCCGGGAAGATCCCACATGCCACAGAGCGGCTGGGCCCATGAGCCATGGCCGCTGAGCCTGCGCGTCCGGAGACTGTGCTCCGCAACGGGAGAGGCCACAACAGTGAGAGGCCCGCGTACCGCAAACGAACAAAAAAAACCACTGGATTTAACAAATGTTGCTTTTCTATCATTACCCAGTATTCTAGCCCCCTTCAAAGGGCAGTTTAAGCTCTGTAAATTATAAACTCTGCTGGGTAGGAGCTATCTGCATTTAGAGAACAAATCCATGGTTTCCTGTGTTTGTTACTTCATAATGTAATGACTTCAGATGTATTAACCATAGATATGAGAGGACGACGGGACGGGGTGGGCTGGCGGTGGGGAGCAGTAGGTGCAATTAAAGAGACAGTACACGCAGGTTTGCTGGCATAACTCTCCGCTTCACAGAACTCCTAACAATGCTAATTAGGCAGGTCTATTAAAAATTTTATCCATTCTCTATGCTAGATATGTAATCTCATTAGTCTTGACAAAGGTCAAGAAACTGAAAGTAAATCAGTACATACAGTATTATGCTTCAATTTCCTTCATTTATAATTAAGGGTCTCCATTACTTCATTTTAAACTCTCATTTTGTCAGCTATAAATCTATGCAAGGAATGAGAAATGAGCAGTTCCTTAAAAAAGCAAAGTATTTAGATTCACAGTAGTGCAGTATCTAAGGGAAAGTGTGGGAGTAAGGGCTGTGCAGATGAAAGGGCCAATGGAAATAAAGATTTAAAGAAAAGGTCATGTGATTTTTCTTTTTAGATCAGTACCTCGTCTACTTCTAATTTTGAATGTTAAAAGACAAAGAAGAGTATAGGAAATTACTTGGTGGTAGTGATGGTTTGGGTGGGGATAGGAGGGTGTTACAGCAGATAACTGATTAGGTGGGACACTTTGCCATTTAGGGGTTGGAAAAGGCAATTACATAGTCCTCTTTACCACCACCATAATCTGCCGGCTCTACCCTTACCATAATCCCACCCTTTCCATTTCCTGCGCCCTTTCACTCGCCCCTTCCACTCTCCCCTCAGCACCCTTCAACTCATCCTCAGCATCCAATCAGCAGCTTCTAAGGGCTGTATGCTCTGTTGGAGAGTCAGTGGCATCTATGGCCCGACTTTGTAAAAAGCTGCCATAATATTAGTCAACTCTGAGTCTCAAGCAAAAGGTTGTCTTTTGTTATGGAGTAAAATGCTTTCATCTGAATTCCCATGTTCCAACACTATGAACTTGGAGAATTCAAGGATGGAGACTCCCTGGAAGACAAACTCATTGTTTTAACTGTCACGTATACAAAATGATCTCTTGTGAAACATCTACCATTTTAGAAAGCTTTCAGAATCAAATATAATTATGATTATCTCCCATAAGGAGGCTCCATAATCAGGACCTCATCAGGAATAAAAGTGACACTAAGATAGGAGACCATTTTATTAAGTACCAGAATAAAAAGTCTTTGACAAGTAAGTAGTGTTTCAGTTTTTTAATCTAAAAACTCCAGGAAAAGAGTCTTAATATAAAGATTTAAAAAAATACATTTAATCACATCATATAGAATGTTTGTCTATATTATGTGATATTGGAGGACAGATTCCATGTATGCCTCAGTCATTCACTTCACAAATATTCATTGAGTATGTACTATATGTAAGTAGTGTGAAGATAACAAAGATGGGTTCCTATTCCATGTAAAATAGACCTATGAATAGAATTTAGTTTCCTTGAAAGTAGGGATTTTTGGTATGCTTTGTTCATTGTTGCGTCCCTAACATCTAGAACAAGGGCTAGCAATCTTTTCCTTGTAAAGGGTCAGAAAGTAAATATTTAAGGTTTTGCTGGTCACATATGGTCTCTATTGCTTATTCTCACGACCCTTTGAAAATGGAAGATTGTATAAGTAATGGAGAAATAACAAAGATAGCATGGTTGATCCCCTCTAAGAGCTAATGGATAAGGAAAGGAGACAACTGGACAGAAGTATATATAGAACTAATGATAGGGTATGAAGATTCAGAGAAGGAAACTTGGAATGAACAAGGAATATGACATTTGAGCTGATCTTGGACAGGACTTTTAGTGAAAAAGTGTTCAAATAAATTTAGTTCCGATGACTTGAATTAGCAATTTTGCAACTCATGGATGAATCTATGTAATTATTTCTGCACCTCTCAGAATGGATAAACCAAAATTATGGCACATCCTCCTAGTTTAGCATATGCAAAAAAATGCCAGTGGATATCCAGAAACATTGCTGAAATCTTTTCTTTGGATGAGGATGATGAATTCAATGGTCTACTTTTGGTACCATACAAATGCCACTGCTATGAGGTGAACCAAGCATCACAGGCAAGACGAATCTTGCCAAGCTGGCTGTTAACTATAATCAAAGCAGTATATTCTATAAAAAGAGAGACGATTAGCAGATATACAGAGCCACACCAACTCAACAATCCATTTAGGGTCTGATAAATAAGAAGAACAGGGACAATCCAGAGACCTTGTTAGTGAAACTGCACATCGGTATTTATATACAGATCATTTGACATTTTCAATTTGTTAGTACAGGTGTGGAGTTGGCTTTAAACTGCTGTTCATTTAGGTTGTAACAGATGCCTGAGATTTTTTTTTAAGCCCACAACTTCCTGAAAATATAAGTTAGAATGTTCTAGGATTGATGAGTTAAAAACAAAACAAAAAAAGCCCTACCTCATTGCTGCATTATGCTTCAGTGATCACTACAGCAGAATTGACCTTTCTTTATTAAGTGCTGCATATGTTCATTCTTTACATGGCATCCAAATGATTCAAAAGGCAGTGAGGCTATTGGCTCCATTCTGCACACTCCAGGATGCTCATTTACACAAAGCAGGTCGCTCAATTCTTATTTTCCTTCAATCCAGGGCGAATCTATACAATCTAGGATGTTTGTAATCCTACTCAAATGGTTCCTTGCATCCAGCTGTCTTTGCTAACGTTGCTTCTGAATCTTGGGTTTTTCTCCTTAAATTACGTGATGATGGATGCCCTTTCCCTGGGATGTTACAAGGATGTTACTTCTCCCTGTTGAAAATCACCATTGTCAGCAGCATGGCCTAACATGACGAGTGTCATACCCCATAATGATGATGATTCCAAAGCAGACATGACACAGAAAAGAAAAAGCAGCATCAGCCACAGAAGAGGAAGCCTGCTCTGCAATGTAGGCATCACAACCTCCTTAATTGCAAGGACTTTTAAAGACATAATTGTACATCGATGTTTGCACTGAGAATGTTGACCATTTCGTACCTGATCCTCTAGATTTCCCATTAGGAAAGACAATATATGAAAATAGTTTCCTGGCTTTTGATTAAGTGAATCACAATTCTGACCTATGTTTATTACAGTCATGTGATACGTTTTATACTATGTCAGCGTGTCTATTAGCGATTCACTCTTAGAGACCCACATAACAATCTGGTTTAGGTTGTAAGAAAGACTGTGGCAATCTCAAAATCATCCTTTGGGAACACTAATCCTTGAAAAACTTCAAATTAGTGTATTTTTTCTCTTACTAAATCTTTCTGGGTTTCAACAGAAATGCAATGAATTTGGATTTCTCCTCTCTATTTTACCTGGCATCATTTCCGACACAGAAACTGACCAAGTAATAGTCAATTAGGTTGACTGTTGTCATTGTGCACATGAAAGAAACAGTAAGTGCAAGGCCTGCTTCACAAAGGCAGCTCCAGTGAGCAATGACTTATTTATCACGGATATTCATATGGATGCTAGAAAAGGGATCCAGGATGCTTGCCTGGCAGCTGACTTACATGAAAAGGACATCTGAGAGCCAACGAAAACAGTATAACCTTCCTTTACTACAATATCAAAAGACTTGTAAGGTAGCAGAAGGTAAAATGATCTATTTACCCGACATGTACTTTCAAAACATCATTGGGATGAGATGGGCAACAACTGGGCAGGGCAGGCTAACATTGTGACAGGCTATGTATTCCACTTTTCACCAGATAAGGATCAAGGAAAGTAAGAAATTAAAAAAAAAAAACACCTAAGGAAACATCTGGAAAGACAAGTAGGACAACATAGCGTCGTTCTCATTCCAGTAAAATATCTACTCTGTGGCTTAGCTATGTTATGAAATGCTATGGTGAACTTAAGACGATTTCATAGATAATTACCAGAGATATTATCATAAACATATTCCCCATTTTCTAAGAATTTGAATATAAAATACGGTTAACAATGAAAGTAGGCTGAACATAATAGAAAATTTTTTTGATGGTTCAAAAGGTACTTTGGGGCATTACACTGCCTCAGGGTCATCATTATGCACATCAGCCATCACTACTCAGCAGCTGTACAAATGTGCCGGGTAACAGAGTTCTGCAGTTTAATGCGTGGGTACCTAACAGAGCTGACTCTATTTATTTTGAAAAAGAAAAATGTTGAAGCAAACTGAATGCATAAAACTAGACCCATGGCATTTTAGCCTGTTTTTCCACAAAAATAAGTGCTAATGAATAATTATTTCAGTCCTCTTTTCTTTGTAATTTTTTTTTTTCTTCATTCTTGCCATTGGGTGTCTCTGAATTTTCTCTCTGGTCTTTATTTGCTCCCTCCTTCCTTTTAACCATTTTTTCACCTTGTCTTCCAATTTCTTTACTGACCTCATGAGCATTCTATCCAGGGCTTTTTTTCCTCATTTGGGGAATTTCCTTTTTCCAGAGACTTCTTGTGTCACTGCCTTTATCATTAAAGGGGAGGATGCGGGGAGAGCTTAAAGAAAAAGGTTTGTCAGTGTGGAGGTTCCTTAAAAAACTAAAAATAGAGTTATCATACGATCCAGCAATCCCACTCCTGGGCATATATCTGGAAAAGATGAAAACTCTAATTTGAAAAAAACATGAACCCCAATGTTCATAGCAGCACTATTTATAATAGCCAAGGCATGGAAGCAACCTAAATGTCCATCGACAGATGAATGGATAAAGATGTGGTACATATGTATACAATGGAATATTACTGAGCCATAAAAAAGAACGAGATAATGCCATCTGCAGCAACATGGATGGACCTAGAGATTATCATACTAAGTGAAGTAAGACAGAAAAAGACAAATACCATATGATATCACTTATATGTGGAATCTTGAAAAATGATTCAAATGAGCTTATTTAAAAAACAGAAACAGACTCACAGACATAGGAAACAAACTTACGGTTACCACAGGGGAAATGGGTGGGGGTAATTATGAGTTTGGGATTAAAAGATACACACTACTGTATATAAAATAGATAAACAAGGTCCTACTGTATAGCACAGGTAGCCATATTCATAACCTATAATTGGCAAAGAATCTGAAAAAGAATATAAATATATATATATTTATCTACTGAATCACTTTGCTGTACACCTGAAACACTGTAAATCAACTATACTCCAATAAAAGAAAAAGAAAGAAGGAAAAAAGAAAAAGATTTGTGTTTGTCTCCTCCAGAAAGACTGGACTGAGAATTAAGAGAGCTGAGTTGTAGTCCGCACTGTCATGAATTCACTGTGTGACCTGGATTAAATTACTTCACCCTCTCTGGGCCTAGATTTCCTCTTCTGGGAAATGAGAGATTTAGACTAGGTGGTCTCTAAGAGTACCTCCAGCTCTATAATTTCCCATCTACAATTTTGTCAGCAATCACAGAGGATGACAGTTACTCAGGGCAGTTCAAATACATGTAGACTTTGCCTGGATACTGCAGTCTTTGAGTAGATCTGTCTGTAATATGTCAATTCACTGTGAATTCCTTCAACTGTTGGCCCTTTGGAGTGTTTCTACTCAGTGTTTATACACCGTTCTTATATCAAGAAATTATTTTCTTGAGGCAAGGAACCATCCTTTCAGTGTCCCCAGCACTTAGAACAGTGCAGGGTACTTAGCAGCAGTTAATAAAATGGTCCTTCTACTTTGTGTTTCCTCACATCACAACATTTTTTGTAAATAAATGTTTATGCTACAAAAATTTATCACATTTAACTTAAACTATTCAATGTCTATGGTTTCTGCCTACTTAGTTACCAATAATATCCTGGTTTTGGAATAGAATATTCTCCTATAAAATGGCAGTACTAATGGTAACAACACTATTTTCAGAAAGAGACCGGAAATGGACTCATAAGGGAATCAATGTTTCACCTCCTAAATAACTCACTAAAACTTACTGCTAGGACTCTGAACTGGTATATACTACTTGTGTTACTAGAATTTCAGTTCCCACGTGAAACTGTGACTTTCACAGTAAAAGGCTTAAATTGAAAAGCCATGACTTTCGGAAACACATTTGAAAAGGCAGCTACAGATAAAATAAAAAATTTTAATAACATGTTTCTGTTTCTCAGATTCCAGGAGTAAGCCTACAGTGGTATAATAAAAATTACTGTCACGACTTACACTTAACATCAATAATGGATTTTAGAGAGGGAATGCTATTAAGAGAAGTTCTCAGATTCATACACTGATCTTGTAAAAACAGGAAAGAAAATCTGTAGACCAGTCACAGATCTCAAATTAAAATAATGGTATCTGTTTGGACCACTTTGTATAAAAAGTATGCTCTCTTTGCATCTTAAATTTTACATTTATAACATTTAATGATGATTAATCGTAAAGGACACATGTAAGACTATAATGCAGCTAAATGATGCATTTGTAATTCATGTGAAACAACATAATTAGTTCTCCAAGGATTCAGCAATATATTATTCCACTAAACAGAATACTTGAAAGTCCCACTTGAGTTTTAAATGCAATATGAAGCCTTTATTTTAAGCATGGCTTCCTCTGTGTAATATTTTCATAATTATTTTCCAGCAATAAGAAATACTAGGTTGATTATTTTTATTCTAGCTGTTAGCCCCTCATGCTGTGAAGAAAACAACTTCATGAATTCATTTATTTCAATACAAAACTGACATATTTGGGCAGTTATGTTTAAAAGAAGAAAATATCTAAGTTCAAAAATCTTAAAAGAGGCAAAAAGTTGAACTGAAATAATTCTTTTAAAAGCCATATTTATTAAAAGCCAGAAAAGATTTCTATCATCCGCCCCACCAAAAAACAAAAACCTTTCTATCACGACCATATATAAACAAGTAGAGGTCAGCTTTAATTATAAAATTTAATTTATGGAAATAAATTACCATCTTTCAGTATATAGTAACATTTTAATACATGATAAGAAGAAAAACAAAAAGCCATCTTCTTCATTTTGATACATGTCTCTATGTACAAGACAAACTCCTTAACACAAACTTTTCTTTTAAGAATAATATCAGTATATGTTGGCTAAACTTTTAGGTATGAGTTAATGCTAGTCATACAGCTTACACATCTCATGAAAGTTCTTTTTCTTGCAACTACTGTCTGCTAATTGTCTCCAGAAACTCTAAAACTTGAAAAATACATAGTGCTTTTGAAAAGAAGCTGGATGAGGTCATTCAAAGCCTTTTCCTTCTAAACTTCCAGGTAATCTGGTTTTCAGCCACTGTTCTCAGTTTATTTAGAAAATCTACAACCCCAAAGAAGAGTATTTGTCTTTGTACAGTGGCCTGTCAATGTGCCTTGCTCTATAGAAGGAGAACACGAATTAGCAGGCATGAAGCCATGGGGAAGCATTTGCTTAAGTACTGCCGAAAGGACTAATGAGACATTTATTCCTGATGCTAGATTTGGGGAGGGGGCTCAGTGGGGAGTGTGTGCTAAATTAGTTTCAGACAAGAGCAGCCTGCTGCATTTCCTGTGAGTTAGCTGAGGGGTGGAAAATAGAAGACTGGAATAAAAACCAAAGGAAAGGAAGAAATAGAAGAATAGATGCAAGAAGACCCAGCACATGTGCAGGAGTGAAAGGGGAAGATTGAAGAACACATGTTCCAGGCTCCCTAGAAGGCACCTATAAAGACGAAGACTTACCAAAGGACCAATGCTGGTCATTTAAGTCACTTAGAGTGTATTATGCTAAGTGAAATAAGTCAGACAGTAAAAGACAAAGTGGATGATATCACTTATATGTGGAATCGAAACAAATACAACAAACTAGTGAATATAACAAATATAAAGGACAAACTAGTGGTTACCAGTGAGGAGAAGGAAGGGCGAGGGGCAATATAGGGGTAAGAGAGTAAGAGGTACAAACTATTAGGTATAAGATAAGCTACACGGATATATTGTACAATGTGGGGAATATAGCCAATATTGTATAATAACTATAAACGGAGTATAACCTTTAAAAATTGTGAATCGCTATATTATATACTGATATACCTGTAACATATAATATTATATATCAATTATACTTCAATTTTAAAAAAAGGGAGCATTTACCTGTTTGGAAGTGGGGTTGGAAATTGGGCAGAGATGAAAACAGGTACGAGAGGGAGACTTTTTTACTTTATACATTTTTTTCAAATTTATTTTATTGAAGTATAGTTGATTTACAAGTTATATTAGTTTATGGTATACAGCAAAGTGATTCAGTTATACATACATAAAAGAGTTTGCATTTGCTAATCCCAAACTCCCAATCCGTCCCCCACTCTGCCTTGGCAGCCATAAGTCTGTTCTCTATGTCTGTGAGTCTGTTTCTGTTTTGTAGATAAGTTCATTTGTGTCATATTTTAGATCTCACATATAAGTGATATCATATGGTATTTGTCTTTTTCTGTCTTACTTCACTTAGTATGATAATCTCTAGGTCCATCCATGTTGCTGCAAGTGGCATTATTTCATTCTTTTTAATAGCTGAGTAATATTCCATTGTATATATGTACCACATCTTCTTTATCCATTCCTCTGTCGATGGACATTAAGGTTGCTTCCATGCCTTGGCTATTGTAAATTCACTTTATATAGTTTTATAGTTAATTTTTGCCTCATGTGAGTGATTATTTTCAAAAATGTTCAATAAACAATTCTGTGATTGTTTAAAATAGTCACTTGGAAATTGTTCAATACAGTTAACCCTTGAACAACATGTGGAGGTTAATCCAAATATAACTTACTGTCAGCCCACAGATTCAACCAACCATGGACTGTATAGTACTATAGTTTTTACTATTGAAAAGTACCTGCTTATAAGTGTACCTGCACAGTTCAAACCCACCTTGTTCAACAGTCAACTGTACTTCATCCTATTCTGCCCCCCAAAATATCACTGAATGGCCGCTGTAGAATCCACGTGTATTTATAGACATTGTTACCCTAGTCTCCAATATGTATAACAAATGGTACCGAAATAATAGATAGAAAGGTACTGTGTATGAGAGAGCTTTTTATCATTAAAGCTCAGCTCTTTCTTAGGATATATAAAGTTCAGCCTATCAGGCTAGCCCTTCAAGTGTGCTCTAAGGACAATATGAACACTTGAATGCCTTCTTCCAGAGCATAACTGAGAGTCTAGTTTAGGCTCAGAAACCAAAATGCTCCCCTTATTGAAATTCTCCTTATGAAGTGTCTAGGGCAGTGACACACATAACTAGGTACTTTGCTATCATCCTGAGCCATCTTTCTCTGGTTCATAGTTTCAAAGGAGTCCCCTTGGGGTTGGGCTGGGACCACAGTAGTCTTGAAGTGTGTAGGAAAAGATTAGTTATCTTAGGCGTTGAGGTCTCAGAAGGTGAAAGGGCCCCAAGAGACCAACCTGAAAATCATAGTAGCTGTGAAAATAATCCTATGATAGCTGTGGAACCTACGAGTAGTACCCAGAGGTTCAGCAAGAGAGAGTTCTCAGAACCCTTTATTTTACCCAACTTTATTTTATCCAGCATTTTTACCCAACCCTTTTTTGCACAAGACATATAGCAATGTCTGATAAAACAAATGTTGAGTAGCAACACATTGGGAAATGTGGTCCTAACCAACAGCTGTCTTACATCTCATAGATACAGACCTGGAGTAAACCTATCCCTGAATGCTGGGACCATCGCCTGGGAGCTCTCTCCTCAGATAACTGCCCAGTTGGCATGAGAGCCAAGGGGAGTCTGGTAAGGACTTTCTTCCATGCCAATCACATTAATGTGGGATTTTGCTCTACTAACTCAGTAGAGACTCAAAAAGAGCCCTGTTGGGCTTCCCTGGTGGCACAGTGGTTGAGAGTCCGCCTGCCGATGCAGGGGACGCTGGTTCGTGCCCCGGACTGGGAAGATCCCACATGCTGCGGAGCGGCTAGGCCCGTGACCCATGGCTGCTGAGCCTGTGCGTCTGGAGCCTGTGCTCTGTGGCGGGAGAGGCCACAACAGTGAGAGGCCTGCGTACAGCGAGAAAAAAAAACAACAAAAAAAGAGAGAGCCATGTTGATCCATAATTATGATTAAAGCTATGTTACCTTCCTAATAACAAAAAAGGTGTCAACAGCTAGAGATTATTCATTAACGTATCACAATTGTAAGCTTAACTCTCCCTGGCCATGCTATTTTAGGCACCTTATAGACAAACTACAGCATTTGTTTTATTAAATGACCCTACTTCCAGAGATGTAGTTAATGTACAAGTAACAAACAAAGAAGTGTTTTAGAAGACAAAAGAAATAACTGAATTGAGTATAAGTGGAGATTTAACAGAAACAGACTTCCCTGATCTATCCGTGTCATTTAAAACAATATGGGAACGTGCTCCTCTCTCCCCTTGGATCCACCTTCTGATATTTGTCAGATCCCTGACCCAAACCACACTCTGGATCAGTGACTGGCCTCCTCCTTACTTGCAGACAGATACCAGCTATCTATCCTTCAGACACTACCTTCTAGTCTCCCAGACTTGTGACCTGACCCCCAGCCTTTAGCATTTACCCCACTCTATGCGTCAGGGGGCTCACTCAACCCACTTTGATCCCATGACGATCTCAGATACACGACAGACACCATGTTTCACCATAATGTCTTTGAGACTGGGATACATCTAATAACCAATGGTGTGCTGTGGTTCAATTGGCAGCATTTCTTTCTTTCTTAATGGTATACATAAATTAATGTATATCTTACAATTGATATCATCTTAGATTCAATGATATATACGGTAACAGTAAACATTAGTACCTCAAGTCCCTTGATGTGATGGCTCAATACACAAAATATTCTGGGCATGATGCTTCTAGGTTGCACTGCCCTCTTCTGAGATAACTTAGAGTGTTCTTCTAAAGAGGTACCTTCTATATAGGCCACAATGTTTGGTATATAATATGATACCCATCACAGTAGATTAGATAATGAGTAAGTGCTCAAGAAAAATATCCATAGGCTACCAGGAGAGCTCTTTCCTGCAGGGACCCTCTGCTCTGAACCAAACCAACCAAACCTTTCTGGGGGGAATTTAATGAGACATATGCAGAAAGGGATACAAATGGTAGGCAGCAGCAGAAGCTAAGAGAGATGTTAAGCAAAAGCAACATGGTGGTAGAAGCCATGAATACACAGACCCCTTGATGTAAAAGGAGAACAGAGAGTTACCTTCATTGCTAGGGAGTACAAAGAAGAATTAGATAGACAGAAAAAAAAAAAAATGGAGTAGCCGAGTGAGTCACCACAACAGCAAAGCATGAGAGTGGACAGATTAGTAAGCACAAGTGGAAGGAAGACTCCCAGCAGAGTGGTCACTGTGTCACCAGAGCTGCTGTCAGCCTGCCAGAGCTGCTGTTGTAATTGAGACATTCTAGTTTTGATGAGGCATGGCTGGGCAACTACTGTTATTTTTTCCCCAGGTTTCCTTAACACTCTGCCAGGCCTCTGTTCCCTGCAATTGAAAAACCCCTTGATATACTATTAAACAATTGCAAGAAAGCAAAAGAAAAAGTACAGAGAGAATGTGGTAAGGAATAGTGGCAAGAGTTACAAAGTGGTTGAGCCAGAGAAAGGAAGAGGAGGTTAGCAGAGAGGAGCTCAAAAACTTGAGGCGGGGGAGGGGCAGGACAGAGGTAGAGGGCCAACTCCATTCTCTCTCTTCTTTTTATCTTCTGGAGGAGTAGTAGCATATACCCCAGTTTCTTCTCAGGGATAGTATTTTACTGGGTCCTGGCCAAATCCTAAAATTTGCCTTTCATTCTGCTCCCCCAGCAATAACAGCTCACCTCCTTTCCTCAAATCACCTTGGACGAATCAAACTCGGACTTCTTTCCAGCCAACAGATCTGACAATATTCCCACGATGATTTAAATGAACTTGGTTAGGCCAAAATTTATTAGGCCTTGTTTTCCTGTCCAACAGTCCTTCGAGGGGCCCGAGTTCTTCAGACTGAGGACTGAAAGAAACTCCCAACTCAAAGGTGTATCCTTTATTTTGGAATTTTTTAATCGGAAAAAGTACTGGTTTTAAAATTTAATTTAGGGAATATAAAATTATGAGAATTATTTTTCTCTCTAAGAGAAAACTATCAAAAGCTTCTCCTAATTCAGGGTCACAAGGGACTACTTACCCATGGAATGTACCGATCTGTATGAGGGTGTTTAAGAGAACTATTTTCATTCATTGTATTACCTCCTGTGAAGATTGCAAACTAAAACGTGCTTATGCTCTCTTTTCTTTTTAACATTTGCACGAATTTAAGACTCGAAATGGTAGTAATTCAAATCCAATTTGTTACTCTTAATCTTTGTAAAGGTGCAATTCTATTACAGTCTTTAGTATCTGAATTCTAGCAATAACCTTCTGGGATAGTTTCTGCCCCTTAATAAATTCAATGCTTTTCTTGCACTTCTTTGGCTTTGAAAAGACCAGAGCTTGTTTCATTTGGATATCTTTGCTGCTTTTTCTAAGGTTTGACAATACGGGGTGAGCTGTTAATTCTCTTCCATTTTGGCTACCGAATAGGCAATGATTTCCTAACATAACAGAATGACACTCTCCAGGACTGGTCATCACTATGGATTTTACTGTGTAAGGGAAGGGATAAAATGAAACAGAACAGTCATCTTGGCTCTGATATACATTTATAACCAGGACAAGAGTTCAAACTGTATATTTAATACATGACAGCATTCCTTTGAAAACATGCTTTCAAAGACTTTTATCACCTTTCTCTTTCTTTCCCTTTCATCATCTTGAATACATTTTTAGTCACCTTCTAAGATCTCATTTTCCATCAAATTCATGAATAAAACTTAATTGTGGGAATTCCTGTCTCTTATTCTTTAGACTGGTGGCCTGTGGGGAGTGTTTGGTTTTATATTAGGTCCCAAACAGCCTGCAGGGACCCTGTCAGTTACCTGAGCACCACATTTAAACCCTTTTTTGCTTTAACAGTGCCAGAGTGGAGGGGGGATTCCAGATGGCCTTTTGTAATTTAGTCATTCAAGGGGAAATGCGCACATCAACCTGCATTAAATTGTATTACTCACCTAAGTAAAGGAAACTGCCCATTTAAACAACACTCTGTTGTTTCTGAGGGGGAAAAAAAGTGACTGCCAACTGACACCGGAGTATCTGAGTAGGCCAGGCTACAAGGTATGTGGATATATATCACTAGAACTGTAAACTCAAGCTCTGCAAATAATTTCCAGGCAATGCTTAGAATGGCCACAAGTAATGTCTCACAAAAAGGCTAGGAAGTTTTCCCCTGGCCTGATTAATTTTATAAGTCAGTTGCAACATATATACTGTTTAGGTAAGCTGTAGGTTGAGTTTGGCTTCATTTTTTATAGCTCTCTCATTTTTTTCTAGCTCTAGAGTACAAAAAGGACCCAGAGAACACTGGTGCAAGGAAGGACATATTCAAACCACATGCTACTTTCTTGGTCTTGAGCTACCTCAGAGGATAGAGTTTTAGGCAACTAAAACTAAAGCTGTACTGTAAGTTCTATAATTGATCTCAAAAGCTATTTTTCAATAGTCAAAACTACTTATTTGCTTAAGTTAAAGGGTATATAACATTGCAGCAAAATAACTGTCAAAGACATAGCCATTTCCATCAACTTTTTATTTTAAATTACTCAGACTATCTCGTGTATATCTTTTTTTAGAAAAGAAGCACAAATTAGATGCAGTTTATTTTTCTTGAGAAGGAATGCTGACCTCTATTCAGAGCCTGCTAATAGCATTATTTCTCCTCCTCTGTCTGTACATGCAGAGGAAGGGAGGGGAGGGGTATTGGGGGAAGGGAGTGTTATAAAGACCTTTCTGTAGAAGTGGTTTCTTGCACCTTCAATTACCTCATGGCAGGTGCAATGACCACTTTGTGTTCTCTTGAGGACAAAAGTGGCAATTTGTACTTACAAATACATAACCATATCAGTAAAAATGAGGTCATGCTGAAAATCTGCCCCGAGATGTTTAAAGGACACTGAGTTTTGGCTCAAATTTACGCATAAGTCAATGCCAAACGACAAATTTCAAGCTTCACAAGTTCAGACATTGATCAGGGAATTGGAGCTTCAAAGCCATAAAGCTGAAAGCTTTTGGACCAAGGAATATTCAACAAAAGCTGTATAAAAATGCATCAATGAAATCTGGTCACCTCAAGCAAAAATCAGCAAGGCACAACAAGGATTTGATGAATGAAGAATTCTAATTTCATCAATTCTTTGGACTTCCCTGGAAAATGAGAATGCAATCACTGTCAAAAGTTGATAACTACATTTTCCAAATGGACTTTCAGTCCATTTGAAAAGGCATAAAGTAATACCTTACATTGACATAGAACTTAACAGTTTACAAATTGTTCCTACATATATTACCATATTTCCTTCTCACTTCAAGGCTCTGAGGTAGGGCAAATATGATTTAACCTCATTTTATACAAGGAGGCATTGGGGGTAAGAGGTTTGTCTGAGGTAACAGAGTATTATGGACTGTATGCTTGTGTCCCCCCATAAATTCATATGTTGAAGCCTAATCCCCAATGGGATGGTTTGGGGAGGTAGAGCCTTTGGGAGGTAACTAGGTAATAAGGGTAGAGCCCTCATGAAAGGGATTAATGTCCTTATAAGAAGAAACGTGAGAGAGATGATCTCTCTCCTTGTCTCTCTGTCTCTGTCTGTTTCTCTCTCTGTCTCTCTTTGCCAGTCATGTGAGAACATGGTGAGAAGGCTGGCTGTCTACAAACCAGGAAGTGAGCCCTTACCAGACACGGGATCTTGGGCACCTTGATCTTGGACTTCCCAGCCCCCAGAATTGTGAGAAATAAATGTTTGTTGTTTAAGCTACCAAGTCTGTGTTATTTATTTATTTATTTATTCATTCATTTTTATAGCAGCCTGAACTAAGATACAGAGCTAGGAAGCACTGGCATTAGATATGAAAAAAACCCAGTGATCTTTTCTCCATTCCATGCTATGAAGATAAAGACTCTCCCTGTTTAGACATGATAATATTTGACTATCTTTGGGTGTGAGATGGGTGGTGCTGCTGGTGTCTACAGTATCACATTGACATCCTAGGCGTTTTTTTCCCCCCTCACTCAATAAATTCAGTACCTTAATGCTCTTTAATTATACATTCATAATGAATAAGATGTATAACCAGTTGCCTACATACAGTTAATATTAATAAGGATATTCTACTCTGAGAGTAAGCATGTACCATTATTGTAGTCTAAGATAGTTTTGTTTCCCTATTGGGTAACATGAACTGATGGGTATGACTAATCTTATTAACTCTTTGAGGCATGAAAAAGGTACAGTAATATAACCTAAATGGGAAAAGAATTTGAAAAAGAACAGATACATGTATAACTAAATCACTTTGTTGTACACCTGAAACTAACACAGCATTGTTAATCAACTATGCACCAATATAAAATTAAAATTAAAAAAAAAGAAAAAGAATAAAAAAAGAAACTTGGTCAGATAAAGGAACTCTTTAAAAATAAAAGAGACGTTTATTCTTTCATTTAGGACATAATGTGAATCCAATGTCATTTATTTAAAAACATGTTAATTTGGTTAAGAAAAATGCCTTCTACACTGAACAGAATCCATGAATGAGTATAACTGGAGAGAATTAAAATCAGTGATTGTGGCAGAATACTGATTTAGAACACAGCTACTGGATCAACTGGGATCAAGGGGCCACACAGTCCCTTAGACCCATAGGAGTCCTCTGAAGCCTGCTGCTCTTTCCCACATAATAAACTTGAGTGATTATAAAGGGAAGGCACTGGTTACTGGAGGATCCTATAGCTTAAAGGAGAAGCAGTCCTGACTCTTTCAGGATGATTTATGTGCTTTTTAGTTTCTTTGGTTGGTTCACTGATTTTAATCTATAGCAAAAGAATCATTTTGTTTGTGGATAAATATCATATCAAGCAACATGAGGTCAGCCATACCACAACGAATGAGCTTAAATACTAATTTAATATAATAAACTAGATCTGAAGCAGACACATGGTTGAAAATTGTCACCTTTGTTATTTTTCCCAAATGCTTTAGTAAATTGCCAAAATCCCATGAAAAGTAAATGAATAATAAATTCATGATCTGAACGTAGATCTTCTGGAACCTAATCTAGACCTCTAAGTAAGTAAAACTTGTAAAACACTGTTACAACTGCTTTGTTAAAACATTTATGGTATAGTTTTTTTTTTTTTTTTTTTTTTTTTTGCGGTATGCAGGCCTCTCACTGTTGTGGCCTCTCCCGTTGCGGAGCACAGGCTCCGGATGTGCAGGCTCAGCGGCCATGGCTCACGGGCCCAGCCGCTCCACGGCATGTGGGATCCTCCCAGACAGGGGCACGAACCCGTGTCCCCTGCATCGGCAGGCGGACTCTCAACCACTGCGCCACCAGGGAAGCCCATATGGTACAGATTTTGATGATGAACAATATTTAACACTTGCAAAGAATAACAAAATTAATATAAAAAGTAAAGTTTTAAAATAGTTGAGTAGGTTACTTGACCTAACCAAGTCTCAGTTGCCCTCCTACTAAAATGGGGTGGAAAGAAACAGAGTTATGTGTGTTACAGCATCTGTTACGATAGCTGGCCCAGAGCAGATCACCAATAAAGGTATATTCCCCTCCCTGCCTTTTCCTGTTCTCTCTTCCTTGATCTTTGTATTTCATTCTCATTTCCCCTTTCTTCCTTTTCTTTTGTTTTCTTTGCCAACCTTTATGTTTCTTGCTCTCCTTTTCATGAATTATTGTTTACTTTCAAAGACAATGTGTAGTTTAATACTGTAGAAAAAAAAGGTACTGTACGGGTTAATATAATATTGAAGTAGAACCTTATATTTACTTCAAAGGCAAAATGAACAACTCATAGGAAAGAATCTATTTCTAAATCATAAAAGATAAACAAGATCAACAATATGGACTATATGTTGGTATTATAATCACCAGCTACCATGTTAAGTGTTTTATAGTAATTATCATATTTGCTCCTCAGAACAACCTTATTAGGTAATAAGCATTGTTATGTACATATGATGGGTGAGGAAACTGGGTTTTAGAGAGCCCAGGGAATTTACCAAGGTTCACACAGCTAGTAATGGTGAAAAATGGATCAGAATCCAGTTTACCTGATTAAACACTGCTCTTTAACCATTATGTCTCTAGTGTTCAAACTTCAGTAGTACACACAAGAATGATCTGGGGCACTTGTTAAAATGTGATTCCTGGGCACCATATACTGGGATTCAGTAGATCTGGGGTGGTGTCCGAGAATCTAAATTTTAATAAGCTCCCCAGGTAACTCTCATGCTGACTTTTTTTTTTTTTTTACAGACTTTGAGAAATACCACCATCCATTATACTGACATAGCTAACATTGCTTTCTCCGTATTAATTTCATATGAGTCTTTTTAAAACAAGTCATATATTTGAGATTGTTTTCCCTTTTCTAAAACTTACGACGCTCACTGTCTCACTGTAATTGAGAAACTTACCAGGAGAACAGAAATCGTGATGTGATGTGAAGTGAGTGTATTGATATTTGCATAATGACTGCATATGTATGAAACAGGGTTAGTCTGATTCAATGAGGCCAGACAACAACAAGCTTCCTCTGTAGGTTTAAGTAAAGGCAGGTAGATAGGGAATTCAGAGAAGAGGGAAAGGAGAAAGGAAGGTAGAAGGAAAGAGAGGGCAGAAAAGAGAGAACAGGAACACAGTAAAGGAGTGAGCTACTTTTGAACATAAATAACTACATTTCTCTCAAAAGACAAACAGGTTCTGATTAAAATTTGTGTTTTGACAGCTGTGTCTTTTATTTGGTTTTGTTTAGGTCCTCAAATTGATGACAGGGCACACAATCCAATTGGCAGTTGTGATTAAGAGGTCAGGCAGTGAATTCAGTACTTAAAAAAAAATCTGGCTCTCTTTCTAGTCTCCCCTTCAACTGGCACTTTAGTCTCCTAACTTATTCATATCAGCAGGAAGCAGTGGCCGAATACCACCCTCCACACACAAATCTAAGGACAGGCTTCATTATTGCCTTTTGCTTCATGGAAATAAATTCAGTGACGTTTAGATAATCCAGGCACATATATAGCTTTTCAGTCTCAATTATTGTTTTCTTTTTCTCCTTCTGAACTATTAATCTAGTATGAAAAGCTTAAAAAATTAAAAGGGTTTTTAGAAAAGGAATCACTTTTGTCCCCATACAAAAGAACAGCAAAAAAGGCACTCCCAAGGACAGAGTCTGTTAAAAATCAGATTATTTCCACCACGCTCCCCTATTATTCACCTGTCAGTAAAATATTTCCCCTCATTGTCTTGGTTTGAATGCCTATTTTTATCTGACTGGAGCTATATGGTCATTTTTTGTATTTATTACTAAGTTCTTTAGGTTTCCTTCCCATTCTACTCTCCCCACCCAAAAGCATGTTTTTCTGTTCTTAAAAACTGGGCCACATGCCTCTGAGGAGAAAGTAGTGCATTATTTCATTCCCACCTTTTCTTCTTTTTTGGCATCTCTGAGGCCTGCTATGCCCAGAAGTGCTTCCACTCAAGCTGGACCATCAAATCAATTATCACAGCAGTCTGCTTTCTAAATATGAATGGCAGTGAATGACAACAGGCCAGGCAAACTTTCAGCTTTGATTTGTCATTGGTAATGTAATTTTTTCTTTTTTCCTTGCCCCCTCCCCTCCTCCTTTTCCATCTCTCTCAATTTCTCCCAGTCAGTCTCTCCCTTTCCATCTCTCCCTCTCTCACAGATGTTTGAGAGGGTCCAGCCTTTCGGCCAAATTCTTCCCGCTGCTGTCTGCAGCTGCATTGTATCAAATCTTCAAATAAAAGCTTCACCTTTGTGAGTCAAAGTTACAAGAGAAAAATGGTACTGGGAGCCATTATTGCTATAAAATCTCTTCCGGCTAACCTCTAAGCCTGATTATGACTACACCTGAAGAAACAAGACAATGTTGCATCCTTAATTCATTTGGGCTGTTTAAAATTCTTGCCGGCTCCAGTGTTTGAAGCTTCAATTGCTTTGTGCTTAATGTTGCTCATTTCATATCAAGTTTTTGGTTATGGGAAATACTTTAATTTTTAAAGTGTTATTATATCCTAGCTGTTTAAAAAGATTGAGGATGCCATAAAGAGAGAGACTGGTTTAAGCAAACTATAACTAGCTTTCCTAATGCTCTATGTGATCATGAATCCATCACTTTGGTGGGGAGGCCTGCAATTTCTAGTAGACTACAGTGCTTTAGTTTCTTTTCTGAAACTAGAAGCAATTTCTTTCATTGGCCAATGATGTCATACTTTTTTACCAATTATATTATAAATACTGCTTTTAAAAATGACTTCAGAGCAATAACGTAACTTGAAAATAACAGGCAAGAGAATTAATTATGCCAACCACTATTAACCAGAAATTCTGTACCAGGGTTTTAGAAGACAGATTGTCTTGATTTAGTCAAATAATGAAGAGTTGTGTAAGGCTATGCCTCGAATCAGTTAATTGCTGAATTAAGTTGTTGATTCTGTCATAATTAGCCCACCATAATTGAAAAATACTTATCACAACCTATTTTATGACATGCATATACTGCTCTTTGTGTACTGCAGGTGTAGGATAGGGATACAAGAGTATGAATTATAATCCCTATCCTCTAGAACATCTAATTGAAGAGATAAGTCACACAGATATTAAAAAAAAAAAACTATAACAAAGGATACTACTTGCTAATGCCAAGTGAATTACATAGAAAGCATAAATTATGTAATTGTGGGAAGCAGATAATTTCAAAATAGGGTGGTTGATGATGCCTTCAGATGAGATCTGAGCTATACAGAGTGGAAGCATAGATGAGGTTTTCATAGGTAGAGAGTAGGAAAGGGGTTATTCCACATGGGCAAGTAAACAGCTTAATTTGATTTATTCATTGTTCATTCTTCGAAAAAGTATTTCTGAGCTCAAAGATCCTTAGTATCTAAGTGTATAAATGGTTAACTAAAAATGGACACAGAAAACCTGCATAAAGTAGAAAAAGGTATATCAATAAATGGATGAGAACACTACAGCACAGTCTTTCTGCTTCTTACCCTTAGGCTTGTGGGTATGAAATCCTGGGTCAAAGGTGGCTTTCAAGGGACCAGTAATAGCTATAACAAATAGGATTCTAGTTCAGGCTGATTAGAGCTTTTAGATGATTGATAGTTCCTGATCTTTTAAGGAATTCTGAGTTGCCCCCAAAGATATCTTAATGGTCAATTTCCATCTAGATTTATAATGACGTCCTAGGCTGAGGGTGGATGTCCTACAGTGGTCTGGAGCTGTATCCCTTGGGGACTCTTCCTAGACTAGTGTCCAAACCTTCTATATTAGTTTCCTAGGGCTGTTGCAATGAATTACCACAAATCGAGTGGCTTAAAGCAACAGAAATATTTTCTCTCCTGGCTCTGGAGGGTAGAGTATGAAATAAGGTGCTGGCAAGGTTGGTTCTTACTGGGGGCTCTGAAGGAGAATCTATTCCAGAGCTCTCTCCTAGCTTCTGCTGGGTGCCATCAATCCTTGGCATCCCTTAGCTTGTAGCTGCATCCTTCCAATCTCTGCTTCCATCATCACATGGCATTCTCCCTGTGGGTCTTTGTGTCCATACATGGCCTTCTTATGACGACAACAGTCATTGGATTTAGGCTCACGCTAATTCAGTACAACCTCATCTTAACTTTATTACATCTACAATGACCCTATTTTCAAATAAGATCATGTTTACAGGTACCAGGGAGGTTAGGTCATCAACATATCTTTTTGGGGGGATGCAATTCAATCAACAACCCTTTCGGAGCCAGTTATTAAAGTATTATTCCTCTAAATAGGATTACATGATCCCATCCCAATGATTCATTTACCACAATTTTTTTTCTTTTGAAACATGCAAGTTCGTATGACATCTACACCTAATAAATAACCTGACTTTCAAATAAAATGGAATGTCTAATTTCTAAACTAGTTTAGTACTTATTAGAGCTGTCTTTAAAATCTATCCTATACTTCACATAGTGGGAGCAAGGTAGTGAACTCAAAGCTACATTAGGCCCTGTGGGGAGATAAAAAATGATAAAAAAAAAAAAATTGGCTCCTACTCTCATATAGTTTACAGCCTTGAGGTTTCACTGCATAGAATGTTCGTAATGTAAGGGATCATAAAGATCATCTATTCTACACCACTAATTTTAAAGATGAGGCCTTTGAGGCCCAGAGAGGTTAACTTGCCCAGGGCTCACAAAGTTAATTGGGGAAATAGAACATGCAAAAGAAACAAATGAAGGGCACAATTTTAAAGAAACCCCACAACGGCTAGTATTCGGCTTTCATATACGAGGTATACACTGAATGTTGATGATGTTCCATAGAAAGATTTGATCGAAGTTTAGCAGTTGCATGCAATTCTGAAGCAGATGCCAAGGCTCTTCCTCCTCTCCTTTGTGCCGATCTCTGAAGCCTCCCAGAAAGCAAAGTGACTCCCTGACCTTTCTTTTCCTGGGGCACAGGTGTAGGTCAAGTTTCAGTTGTCTGGGGAAGCAACACCTTTACAGTAGAAAGGTAAGACAGGCTTTCATGACCTTGTTATTCTGCCTGGTGTAATTCTCTGATGACCACAACGAATCAGGGAGAAGTAGCCCCCAAGGAGGGCAGAGGCTGGGAGGAAGGACTTAGGAATTATAGATCTGTCACAGATAAGAGAACTGTCATACGGGGTTCACTCTTTCCTGTTTCCAAAAGGAAATATGCAGTATTATTAACTGATTCTAAAGGAAAAAACAAAAGGTGCATTGCCTACTTCAGATACAACTAACTGCTGGAATGCTTGCAAGGCACTGTCAGTCACAGCTCTTCTTTTCCTTTCTCCTTTTACAGAAAAAGTTTGATATTTAAAAAGTGACTACCAAGAACGGAATTTAAAATAACCAATCACTAGCGTTAAAGAACCGTGAGGTCCCATGGCATTCTTATCACAACCTAACTGAAGATTTAACAAACCAAGAAAAAAAACTGGAAAAAAATAAGAAAAAAATATAGGAAGGAAGCAAGAATTTGCTTACCTTGTTGTTTTTTAACCAGCATTAAATCATCATCAAATGAGCCTAGTTTCTCTGAATTAATGGAACTAGCATTTCATCTGACTTGCCTAATATAGGCACAAGCTTGTTTCTTGCCCATAAAATGTACAGGACTAAAATTAAAGTAGAAAAGCACCACTTTCCAAGCTTACTATTTTGGGATGTATTGAAAAATTAACTATGTTTCCACTAATTTATTCAATATTTCATTCAAAATATCCTTTACATAATTACATTTCTTAGAGCTAACTCTAAGAACTGCAATTTCAAATTAGGTGATTTCCAGTACACCTATATGCCTAGATGGGAATTAACACAAATTTTACCATCATCAGCTTGAAAACAGAGCTGCAGAGAAACCAAATAACGTGTTATAGATTAACATAAATGAATTTACATACTCAGAGACTCGGAGACATAGTAGAATGCCACATTTTCTTTGGGATTTTGAAGAAAGAATAAAATTTGACAATTACCACCTCCATGAGTGTATAACTGTGGAATAGAATTTTTGACTTTACTAGCAACAAGCCTCATGAATTGAATGCTGTAAGTGTATGCACGTCATGATTCTTTGGGGATAGTTACACACTCGTAACAATGCCAAAAGATGAATTCGCATGAAATGTTTTCTCCTGATAAGAAAGTTACGATGCACGCTAACTTTGGAAAACTCCACAAATGATTGACTAACTAGAAGAGTCACTCTTCCACTTATCAGTGACTTATGCCCGGAGAGCTGAGTTTTTGGTCATTTATGATGTAGCTGAGATGAGGAGCTTTTTAGTATTTTTTTCATTAGAAACCTCATGAAGATCTGTAATTGGAAAAAGTACCGATTACCTTGGCATTAAATCTAAATTCTATAATAGTCCCTACACTTTACTTCAGTGGTCAAACACACACACAGAAATCAATGCGAGATTTCAATAAGACATTGATAGGAAAATATAATTTCACATGACAGTTGAAATCAAAACGTACTTCAATTTGTAATTATTTAATTCACCTTCTGAACACTATAGAAATGATTCACTTGCATAACTTTTTCTTTCTAACACAATGGATTAACCTAAAAAGGATATATATATATATATATATATATATATATATATGTTTTAACATCTTTATTGGATTATAATTGCTGTACAATGGTGTGTTAGTCTCTGCTGTATAACAAAGTGAATCAGCTATACGTATACACATATCCCCATATCCTCTGCCTCTTGCGTCTCCCTCGCACCCTCCCTATCCCACCCCTCTAGGTGGCCACAAAGCACTGAGCTGATCTCCCTGTGCGATGCGGCTGCTTCCCACTAGCTATCTATTTTACATTTGGCAGTGTATATATGTCCATGCCACTCTCTCACTTTGTCACAGCTTCCCCTTCCCCCTCCCTGTGATCTCAAGTCCATTCTCTACGTCTGCGTCTTTATTCCTGTCCTGCCCCTAGGTTCTTCAGAACCGTTTTTTTTTTTAGATTCCATATATATGTGTTAGCATACGGTATTTGTTTTTCTCTTTCTGACTTAGTTCACTCTGTATGAAAGACTCTAGGTCCATCCACCTCACTACAAATAACTCAATTTCATTTCTATTTATGGCTGAGTAATATTCCTTTGTATATATGTGCCACATCTTCTTTATCCATTCATCTGTCAATGGATACTTAGGCTGCTTCCATGCCCTGGCTACTGTAAATAGAGCTGCAATGAACATTGTGGTACATGACTCTTTCTGAATTATGGTTTTCTCAGGGTATATGTCCAGTAGTGGGATTGCTGGGTCATATGGTAGTCCTATTTTTAGTTTCTTATAAAGTACTACTCATTCAATCAAAATAAATTAATTCTACAGCCCAGGATTTTTTGAAGTCATATCTCATAGTACAAGTTCTGTACAAAAGCACCTTTTAAGCCCTTAAATATTGGTTGAATTTCAGAATTTCAGTCCTCAGACCCAGGAGACATACAATTTAATTAAGATTAGGCAAGATGCAGGCATCGGCTGTACACAATGGTGACAGAGAGGAACTTTAGCTTAGAGTGTTTATGCGTTCACTATTACATTTCTATCACAAGTCCAAGCTGAACTTTGCCAGTTTACGCAAATCTTTAGCTCAGGGGAGTGGCCGATGTGTAAGTTTACACTTCCACAACACTAATGTGTTAAACCACTACTCCTCTTGACTCCGCGTGAGAAGTACAGCTATAGTTTTTAACCAAATCAAAACACCATAGTAAATTCTGGGTATTTATATAGTTCATGACTTAACCCAAAATTCGAACATGACTTTCTCCATCTTTATGTTAATGTGTTGTGACTTATCTCCAGGTAGAATGAAATCAATGAGAAAATATGAACATTTCACTTAGAATGAAAGACTTAGGAACTTCCCTGGTGGCGCAATGGTTAGAATCCGCCTGCCAATGCAGGGGACACGGGTTCGAGTACTGGTCCAGGAATATCCCACAGGCCATGGAGCAACTAAGCCCGTGCACCACAACTAATGAGCCTGCGCTCTAGAGCCTGCGAGCCACAACTACTGAAGCCCATGCGCCTAGAGCCCGTGCTCCACAACAAGAGTAGCCACCGCAATGAGAAGCCTGCACACCGCAGTGAGGA
Organism: Phocoena phocoena; assembly: GCF_963924675.1. Taxonomy (NCBI): domain Eukaryota; kingdom Metazoa; phylum Chordata; class Mammalia; order Artiodactyla; family Phocoenidae; genus Phocoena; species Phocoena phocoena. The sequence continues at coordinate 81,372,600 of NC_089240.1, read as the reverse complement.
ATAGCCCCCTCTCGCAGCAACTAGAGAAAGCCCGTGCAGCAACGAAGACCCAACGTGGCCAAAAATAAATAAATAAAAATTAAAAGAAAAAGAAAGAAAGACTTAGATGACAGGGAATTTCTTAAGTATTTATGTACTGGGTTCTAACAACACAAAGTAAAGCTATAATTGAGCTGAATTTTACATGGAATATGGTGCACGTAGGTGGATTTCTAATGTCTTCCTGATGACTCATGTACAGTGCTTTATTGTTTTAAATGGGTCATGTTGTTCACTCTGGAATACTAATGGTATTTTGTGATCAATTCAGGAAGCCCTACAACCTTTCCCTAAATTACTGGGAGATGCAGCTTGATAACTGTATTTACTTAGCTAGCACAATAATTAGAATCTAAAACTTTCATTTCAAGATGGCATTATCACCTACCTATATAGCTCTGTCAATAAGCCATTTTCTTGGCAAAGAACTGATTGATGGTTCATTCTTAACATGCTTGGAGAAACACATTAATAAGATAACCCATGCCTTTTGTCACTCTTTAATATCTACAGATAATCTCTATTTTAGATGACTCTAAGTAGCTAAACACGAATAAAAAAGAACACCTTTCTGGCTCATTAAGGCAAGTGCTCAAGCTGTCATTAGCATTACCTCTCTGCAAATGCAGTATGGGATATGCAGTAGGCCTTGTCTGCTGCAGAAACTAATGGCACAAAGCTACCTTTTGACAGCAGGACTAAATTTACATACTTTACATATTCAGTGAGTAAAGAATAATTTACATTAATCAAATAGGCTATGTTTGGGGGATTTCCCCCTCCCCCATTTGAAATATACCTATGCACATCGCAGGCCTAGTCACCCACGACTGCATACTAAACGAATTAATTGTGCCAAAGCCAAAGGGGGCCTTTTCTCCTTATTTAATCCTACTCGTTTTCTAGAGCGCAATTGTAAACTATGCCTCCAAAGCAAGTCAGGCCTGAAAAGATGAGATGCTCTGGTTTTCATCCTCAGACCTGCTAGGCTGACTACCTGTCAGATAAGGTTGAAGGCAGGATTATGCCTTGAAATGCTGACAAACCACAGATTTTTATCACTAAATCAAACCTGCTGGGTTTAAACTCTGTGAACTTTAATGATTTCATATTTAATTAAAAGAACGAGATTAAACCCAAAGTGGAGGGGTGAGGGTTCTGGCAAAAGAGAATCAGGGAGTTGTTGGGGATAAGACTTCATTTTCACAAATCAAATTTCTCATTTGTAGTAAAGCAAGGTTTCCACATAGAGGAGATTCCAGGAATCACTGGGCTGCACAATACTGGAGGTTATTTAGTCTATGCCAGAATGATAATCATCTACCCTGTTCTTAAAAATCTCCACAGGAAGAGGTTCTGCATGTGTTGAGAAGGTTTCCAGCTGCTAAGGGCACAATGTCAGTTTACTGGAGATGGAGAAAATAAAAATTGTACTTCAGCAAGTAAAAGGCAAGAATGATCTGTGCTCCAAAGGTTGCTTTTATTGTTTTTTTTGTTTAATGTAAGGTAAGACAACATAATTACCGATCCTTTCAGAGTATCTTGTTTCATAATGGAAGAGTCATAAGATATTGAATTATTTAACCAGTAAGTACTCACTGACGGTCTACTCCAGCACTTGGCACACTTTCTCTGTAAAGGGCCAGGTAGGAAGTACTTTAGGCTTTGTGGGCCATAGGGTCTCTGTCACAACTGTTCATCTCTACTGTTGTAGCCCCAAAGCAGCCATAGCCAATAGATAAATGAATGAACATGGCTATAGCTCAGAAAACTTTATTCTTCTTCTTGTTATTGTTTTCAACCATTGACAAATGTAAAACTCATTCTTAGATTTGGGGCCAGATTTGCCCTGTAGGCCAAAGTCTGTCAACTCCTGGTCTGGTCTATATTTAAATTATTATGTAGGGGAGAGAAAATAGTGTCAAACATGGCCACTTTTCATAATGGTTGGAGAAACAAGGATAAAAATATTAAAAGACTGGCTAATAATACAGTAAAGGGCTAAAGCATGTAGGACAGCCCATGTGGGCTAAAAGAACAGGGGTGAGGGGGACATGACTCTGTGACAGTAGAACAGTCAGAACGGGACTCATGTATCGACTAATTGTACCAGAAAGAACTAGCTGGATTAATATAGATGGAGAAGAGAAGAAAAGATAACTCCAGGTGAGGGAAATAATATGAACCAAGATAGAGGAACATGAATTAGCAGGATTCATTTATGGAGAAGTAGAAGAAAGGCCTAATGAAGTAGTATCAATTGGAGAAATTCATTTGCTCATTCAATAGCTAATTTTTGATCACTTCTGTGCCAAGCATTTTGCTAATACTAGAGATACTGTGACAATTTTAAAACTTATGCCAATCCTCAGCATCTCATTCATTTACATTTAAGGTAGAGATCTGTGATTTAAACCATAAAGGGAATCCCAATGCAAAATAAAAATCTCTTTGTGACCCACCCAAGGCCTGATCAGTTAAGTGTTCACACCTAACTTCCTCTCCTAGAGAAATGGCAAAATCACGGAAACTTCCTATGAGTAATTTCCAGGGACCCTTTGAAGATTATAATTTTCAAAGGGATTATTATTTTATTGGCTTAATTCACTGGAACTGGACATAGTGTCATTAGCCCTAACAATGGAAGCCTTTTCAGCAGTGAAGTAAATTACTATGGAAAAGCCTGAAGTGTTTTTCACCAGAGATCTTTAAGAAAAGGATTTATATCTACCTGCATGAGATGACTCAGGATCACTAATGCCTAGAGCACAGCATGAATTTTCAACTCTATGATTTGAAAACTCTTAAAAGTATTCCAGTGACTATTTCCACAAATTAATCACTCAATTCTTTAAAAATGTAGTGGTGCTACTAGTCTTATTTGAGGCCAGAACTAAAAATTCAGCTACAAGTGTTCCTAGGAGTATGACGGAAGAAAATCTGAGTGATCTCATAAACCTTTTGCATGAGCCCTCAAGTGAAAGGCAACGTTGCAAGGAAATAGCAGAGCATGTGGTTTGGAATTAGACAAACTAGACAAACTAGACAAATTACAACTGTTGTTCAGATTCGGATTCAACTGCTCACTAGCTGTGACCTTGGCCAAGCTACTTCTCTAATCCTCTATTCCTTCTCCTGTAAACTTGAGAAAATAAAAGCTAACAGTCCAGAATGTTGTGAAGATGTAGTGAGATGGTTACTAATACAGTGCCTTTGCAGAAAGAAAAGGGAACTGGGTAGAATGAACAACTTGTTTTGCCATTTGATTATCTTGAAACGTCACGTTGTACAATCATCCCATCTTGTTTAAAACAGCTCTTAGGCCAGTAGCCGATCTTGGATTAGCTCTTGTTGTGCAAGGATGATTCACCATTGTAGAAAAGAAGAAATAAACAAAAAGTCTTTGAAATATGCAAAAAAAAAAAAAGATAAGTGTTATACTGTTCCTGGAACACTGAATAAGACAAAATGATGAACAGTACATTTATAATACTGGCTCAGGATAAAAATGAGATTATAGATTAGACACAAATCACATTTTTATTTCATTGGTTATTATGCAGTTCATGATGAATGTGTTACACAATAAAGGAACAAACTGGTTATTGCCAGCATTCCATCCCAAGCTGCATTCTTGCTTCTTTCTTTGGAAAGTAGTAAGTTAATGAATAGATGCTATTTTCTATGATACGGATGTCCTTCACTATTAGAATCTATTGAATTCAGCAATGAATGCATATTCATGAATGTGCACTCTTCTCAAAACAGGGATTTAGACAGTCTACTCCATTAAACATAAGTTTATTTTTCTTCCAGGTGTCAGCCAGGGAATCAACATTTTGGTCAGTGGCCTTTACTTGATGTTTGTCCTAATGGATGCCACCTGGAAATAAAATCAACTTATGTTTAATGGAATAGATTTTCTAACTCTCCATCTGAGAAGGCCATTGTTTCAGGAAGAAGTAATTAATTCTAAATATAAGAATTAAAACATAGATTCATAAACATAACTCGCTTAATTTGGTGTTGATTAAAACAAGAGTTAAACAAAAACTATATAATTTGCATTTTATTATTTATTCACATTATATTGATGATGCTAATAATTAGAGCCTGCATGCCATCATCCACTTGCCATTTTCTTAGGTGAACTGTTTATTTTGCTAATCCTACTGGGGTTTCTTGCATATTTGATGAGGCCAACTGTGTCACCCATCAGTCTGTTTGAGTTACAGCAGGTATACACAACAGATTACCTTTGTGTTGATCTAGCGATCAAAACTCCCGATCACCTAAATGGTTAATAAAAATTTTAGCTAATGTGTTAGTGTTAAATAAAATATGTACATAAAACCTAACAAACTGCATATTCAAACTGCATATTCTTGGTTTCCTTTACAAGTAATGATTCAGTTTTAAAAAGCCCTTTGAAGTATTCTATTCATGCTCAAGCAACAGATATACCAAAGTCAAACTTAAATAATATAGGCTTGCTAAATAGAAAACAATACACCTTGACGATAGGGATGAAACACAAGAAATAATTTTGCTAAATTTTGTTAGACCAAAAGGAATGGGGAATGGGGTGCTGAAGACCATATATATGCTAGATTCACACAATAGTTTCTGTTTTGGGTGTTCAGTTAAGACCAACCAACATCTGAGCACCTTCTGTGTTTCCATTGCTGTGGTAAGATGCTGGGGCTAACGGATATGGCATAAGTTCGTATCCCCTTACAGTCTTGTGTACTTTGAGAACCATTCTACTCTAGTCACTCTAGGTGACGATGATGATTACAAAGAGGACAGTGGCAGCCATGCTTATAAGTGACTGTGGCCAGAGGCTGACATTTGGAACATTATAATGGCCTAAAAAAAGAAAGTCTACTCCCTGGTGTGGATAATGTGACGGCCGTAGGGATACAATGTGGAAAAATCCTAAGTGGGAAATTTTTGCTTCTATTTACTTTTTTTAAAAAAGTATTCTCCTGCCAGCTTGATCTGACTGACAGCTCTTACAGACTGACCTAATGAACCTTCATCCTGGGAGCCTTTGCATATTCCCTGATAAGCAGTGAACTCAGGTTTTACTGTAAGGCATCATCTCCTAAGCCCCACTGATCTGACTAAAGTGGCACGGCCTCCAAATACCACCACAAATAGTTAGTGAAGGCCAATCCTAGCAGAAATGTTGTCAAACTGATTTTTCAGCTTTTCTAGTCCCTCTGCAAATCAACTCAGATCACATTGTTCCAGGTTTAGATGAAACATCTAATTGTATATCCACATAGAAAATACGTGGTCTCTGCTAGAATTTTCCAAAGGGGTAAATTATGGTATATGGAAACACCAGAGAGACACAAGGATATATGCAAATTATCTGCTTATTCCCCTGTAGACTGTGAAATATATTTTAAAGTTTAAAAAACTCTACCATTTATCTTATAGTTATTTTATTTTTCTGTTTCTTCCTTAGCTATTAGAGCCAGCTTATAAATGTACAACAGGGAAGATGAGGCATAAGGCCAGGACAGGAATGAGTCAGGACTGCTATTAACACCAAAAATGTGTCCTGTACAAAGGGAGTCCCTGGGTCACCTTTAGAAGGAGTCTTCTACACTGCATATCTTAGGTATTAAAGTCTAATTCCACCAGTAAAGTGTGCAAACCAGCATACTACTCTACTAGACAGAAGGAAGACAGTGCATTGGTTTCAGATCTTTGTGCAACAACAACAAAAAGGAATTAGTCCAACTATTAGTAGTTTCCTAGAAATAACGAGTGACTTACCTTGGAATTAAATGAGGATTATGGGACTTTAGGGTATGGAAGCTGTGATTAACATTTCAAACTTCAGAAACCACTTTTATGTTGGACTTTTCCTATGAGTTATTCTTAAATTAAGTAAATTGATTGCTCTAAGCCTTAGATAAAGGGTGTGTTCATTGGGATTATATTTAGATAGAATTCTAATTGTAGCTTTAAAATGGTCATTCATTCCTCTTAGAAATTAGAATGACTAATCTAGACACTCATTTAAAAAAGAGGAAAAGGAAGACATTTTAATCTATAAGAAAAGAGAAAAAATATATACAACACTTTTCTCAAATCACTTTTCACATACAGCATATTTAACCCAATGATTTTGAATTTGTCTGCAGAAATACATACAAACATATCTACACACATACACACGTGCACACACACATTTAAGCTACACAGCTGTCATGAAAAGACAGTGTCTAAGCACCAAAATGAAACCAGGTCCATCTATTTTGCTGAATTTCAACTACCCCATCTGGAGCTTCTGCCTGTATTTGTAGCACTGATTGTGTTTAACTATGGCAAAACAACAAAAAAAACAACAACTACATACAAGAATTAGTTAAACTGTCTGGTTCAGGAGGAGATCCATGGCAAGGTTTACTCTTCCTTCTTCTCAAAGCTCTAAATCCATCTACTTAGTTTCTTGTGTGTACAAAGCACTTCAACCTATATTTTTTCTATGTGGGCATAAGAAAAAGTATACTGATCATGGGTCAGAGTAGCTGACCAAATTATTTTAAGTCTCATAACTGGCTAACTACGGACTGAACTGGGCATTTGTATATACTTTCTTATAATTTTGACACTATAAGTCATGTGAATGATTTTTTAAATAACCTCCATGTGTTGGTAAATGAGATCTATCCTCATTAACGTAGTTGCTTTGGGAATTACAGAATCAAGTAATGATGGTGTGAAACATTTGTGAAGTGCCTCTTTGGGATATATTTAGAGTCAGCCTCACATTCTTCTGGATAGTCTCAGCAAATCTTTGATCTTTTGTAGTAGGTTTGAGTTTTCGAAAACAGATGAGTATTTCAGAGCCAAATAGAATAAATAAGCTGGGTAATTAAGCTGTGTAATACTAATGTTTGGTTAAAAGCTAGGTACGACTATAAAGAAATGATACTGAATTTCTTCTTTAGCTCAAATCATGGCACTTTGAAGAACATTTATTGGGATAAATCAATTCTTGTTGGTTTGGTAATAAAAGCAATATATTCATTAAGATATAATAAATGCATAAATATATAGGTACATGTGCGTGTGCATGTGAGTGGCAGAATTCTAAAGTTAGACAGGATCATTTATTTTACAGATAAGGAAATGGAGGCCCAGCATTTTCTATTCTCCTAGTGAAGTAGCCAGCTTATAGTAAAGTGCTTATTAAATGGTAAAATATTATCTATGCAGCCAAAACGATGATCTATGGAGAAATACACAGTATGTTTGAAAACAGCATTAGTGCTAGGATGATGGGTATAGCAAACAGACCATTTGCTTGCCCTTCCTATACTTCTTGAAGAATCTGCTCTTCCAAACAGTCCCTGCAAGAGGCAGCCATCCTATGGACCCTGTGATCTTATCCCTCCCTGGTTGACTGTACATAGGTTGGACACCTGACTCAAGGGGAATAAATCCATAGGCTAGGCTGGGCCAGTTAGATTCTGTCACAAGAATCTGCACTCAAAGGGACCAATGTCACATAAAGATAGGCACTTGAAGAAAGGGTCACGCTGTATCACAGCTGTGGCAGTCATGTTCAAACAAAGGAAACCAATGAAGAAAAAGAGGAGACAGAGATGAGTGAGACCATGGGAAGGCCAGAGGAAGCAACTTATATTTCTAACTTGCCAGTTTTGGTTCCAGCCCAAGGCACACTGTGGTCTAACTGTTGTTTCCTGTCCTTGGATGTCCAAAAGGTCACCTATCATATCCTTGGAGAAATCTCCCTTCACTCAAGCTAGCTTTACTAGATTTCTCTTCCTTTTAACTAAGCAAGCCCAGAGACAATGTGTTATTGGGCTACTATTCCCTCTTTTAGCTTTTTAATAAAAAAATTAGAAAAACAATTTTTAAACTGTTCAAGGAATGGCTGAATGCCCAGAAAGATTAAAGTGATTCCCTCCAAGTCATTCACATAGTGACAAGTTAGAAACCAGATCTCCAAACTCACCACACAGTACCTATCAGTAGAGTATGCCATTTCAGAGCATAGACCCGGGAGCTACATGACTTTGGGAATCTTACTTAACCTCTCCTTGCCTCAGTTTCCCCCTCTATAAAAGGGGCTATAATAATAGTACTCAATAAATAGGGTTGATGTGAGAAATTAGTTATCATATGACACAAGTAGTAAAAGCTGATTGAACCTGGGTAGGAACCTGACCTAAAGGGCAGCCATCCTAGGCTCTGGTACAGAAAATATAGGAGGGGCTAGGTGCACCAAATAACATTCCTCACACAGGAATGTGGAATTGGGACCCAAGTGTCTTTGTCAGGGGGTAGAAGGGGCAGTTAGACTGGGGTAAGTAAAGTCTCCCCCCAAGCGCAGGATAAGCAAAGTACTCCACTCCCCCTGCCCCCCAAAAAAAGCCCATGAACTCATGCTATGGAGGACCTGAGAACCACTTTGAATATAAAACAAAGATCCCACTTCTGGGGACCTGGCTCTAGATGTACAACATTTCTTGCCCTCAATTCCCTTGAGCCTCTCTGTATCTCTTCAATAAATACTCAGTTTAAATAGTTTTTTGTTTCTTGAAATCAAAAGAGACAAAATTAAGTAAAATACTTATTAATATTAGCTTACTATTTAGTATGAACATGAAAAGTAATCACATACACAGGGCATAGGCGGTCAGGGATGGCCCATATGCCTTCCATCTCAAACATGTTTTTTCAGTGTTCTCGCACTGTTTTCCTGCATCGTCAACACAATACCCGCATTTCTCTCTTTCTGGGTAAAAGTGCTTTATCACCATCTTACCACCAGGAACTAAATGGCACAGGTCTTAAGAATGAGTAATTAATTATTCTATATCCATTTAGAGTCATTGGATTCATTTTGTTTAACATGATAGAGAACAGTTTAAGCCTACATTCTTCCAATTAAAATGTGAAAATGTTCCTTACTGAAACCAAACTCTAGCATATGTTCTATAATTAGCACCCTGAAAATAATTTTTAAAACAGCAAACCAGCAACCTGAGCACAAACCAGAAGAAAAACAAGACGACTGCAAATTGTAAACAACTTCAGATGATTTATAGAGAGAGAATTCTACAAAGCTTCCGTAATGTCAGGATATAAACAGTTTTTAGTGCTATTTAGTTAAATGATAATTATAAAACTCATTGAACTGAGTGAGAATTAGGATTGTCAGACAAATGCTTGTAAGGGGTTAATTAATTCATATGAACCACACAGCTCAGCTGAAAATGGGCTCATTATTCTAAACCACCAACTTTCTTAGTACTGTCCTTTCTCTATCAGATTCACCCTGTTACACCCCCATCCCCAGTAGCAAACGTCAGGAGACAGAAATATTTAAAAGGAAATGTGAGCTAAAGGCATTTTACAAGGGTACATCGGGGGGCACAAAGATGTCTGCTGGAACACTGAAATGGAAGGATCATTTATTAGTACACCATGGTTCATAACATCCCAAAGGGTTCAATATTTTCATTACACACACAAACAGACCCCCCTCCTCCTTTTCAAATGCCTCATTACAGCTAAGCCTGGAGCTCTTTTCTTAAAAAGCTTTCCTCTGAAATTATTAATAATTTGAAGTTCCCTACAGGCCAAGAGTATTATTACAGTCAAAATGCATCAATATGTATATATACTTATATATTCTCTTTTATGCTATTTTAAATAACAAAGTATTTAGTGGGAACAGTAAAGAATTTATAAGCTATATACAGAAAAGCCTAGAGGAAGATGGCAATATCCCAGGCTCTAAGGCAATGGCTCTTGAAGCTTATTAGGTGGCTATAGGAGACTATAATAGGATTATGAGTTTTGGTTTAGCCTGTCCATCATTTCAAAATCCCTGTAACTAAAGGGAATATCTTCATAGGGGTCTCAGTTTAATATTGAAGCTGCCTTTTTAAATTCTTCCTATTTTATAATGCTGAGTGCTAATTAGTTCCATCCACTTTCTTCAGGCTTGTCAATAAGGCAACTTGGAAGCCAAGAACCTGCTGAATTATGGATTAACCAGTTCTGTAACAGCGTGTTCAAGCAACCTAGTTAGCTACTCCAAAGCATAATGTTATCATGGGTACAGGAGAGCACAAAACACTCTTGTTATTCTCTGCTTAAAAGCAGAAAAATAACTCCTTAGAAGTAAACTGCTTATTTTGCATGTGTTAATGAACATTTTGGATATGTAAACTAAAATAAATAACATTTATTTTCATGTGCGTCTGACATCGCCTATCACATTCACAACATCCACAATGTCTGCTACAGAAAATGACAAACTAGTCTTAAAATTTTTTTTTGCACATACCATGCAAACAAATTTTAAAGGCAGCAAAGATTGGGAGATTGAATCTGACTAGCATGAGTTCCCTCGTCTACCCTCACTTTTATTGAACCTTCACGCTAACCTCCCTGAGCCTTCCCATCACTTTCCTACTTTTGGCATTTCAATTGACTCCTTTCTTCTGCAGCTAGACTCTAGAATCAGTCCCTTAGTATCATAAATTCTAGAGTGAGAAGGGATGTTAAAGATAAACTGATGTTTATCAGTTTATCAAGGGAATTAACTGAGATCCAAAGGTCAAGTGACCTATTCGAGGGTCATACAAGCTAGGTGATTGTAGAGGTGAAAAATGAACCAAAGTCTCCTGATTCCCTCTTCAATGCTCCTTTACTTCTACATCATAACCATCCCACTCTGGCCTCACTAGGCTACTGAGCTATTCCTCCAATAACCTGGGATCCCCCTCCCCAGACATTCCTTTCCTTAGGTTCCAGGAATCGAGCTATGATAGAGTAAGGACAAAACTCAACTTGGCTGTATCTACTCTGTGCTGCCTGGCTTACGCCCCAAGTGTGTACAAACTCCCCTTGTGTCCACAGGCTTCCAACTCTACCTTCCTTTCCTCATTCCTAAAGGATGATCTTGATTTCTACCTTGTTGTCTGAATGAGTCTGTCTCCCAAAAGTTTCACCATCTGCTTTCGCCTAGACATCAATTACCTTCTCTGCTGTCCATCTTCGTGGTAGAAACAGCTTTCCTTTTCTTGCCTCCTAAAGGTTAACGCTCCTACACTTATTTCCTTCCTCCTGAGCACCTTCCATCTCTCCTTCTTAACTGCTGCCATTTCTTTAAACCCAAACTAATAAAAATAATTGATAATAATGAATAATGCAGTAATAACAACTAGCTAGTATATACAAAGTGCTTATTATGTACTAGGCATCATTTTAGGTACTTTGCAAGTATTAATTCATTTAGTCCTCATAATAACCTATGAGGTAGGTATTACTATCATGCTCATTTTATAGATAACAAAACTGAAATACAGAGTGCTTAAGTAACTTGCCCAAGATACACAACTAGGAAGCAGCAATGCTAGGATCTGAACCCAGACAGCTCAGCTCCAGATTCTGTGCTCCGAATCATCACACTATCTCTTTAGTATGTATCTCATCTATACCGTCACTTATTACCTCCATTACGTTGGGCAACTTACTGAACTTCTTGGAGACTCAGTTTCCTTATATGTAAAATGAGAATAATATTGCTAATCTTGTAGGATTGATATGAGAATCAAGTGAACCAGAGAATATATGTAATCCACCATGCCTGGCATATATGAAGCATTCAGTAAATAACAGTTAATTTAATAGTGATGACATTAATAGTAATAAGAACCAAGCCTTGATTTTACTAAAAAAAAATTCAGATATTTCTCCCAGAGGGAGACAAGCTTTATTATGTGTTTAAGAACTGCTTACCTTATAAAGCAGAAACTAACACACCATTGTAAAGCAATTATACTCCAATAAAGATGTTAAAAAAAAAAAAAAGAACTGCTTACCAAGGACTATTCTAAGCACTTGACCAGTGTTAACTCATTTAGTCCTCAAAACAACCATCAGGTGAATCCTACTATCATTTCCATTTTATATATGAGAAAACTGAGACACAGAAGCAATTAACTTCTCCAAACTCACAAAGCTAGAAAGGGGCAGAACCAAGATTTGGACCCAAGCAGTCTAACTCCAGAGTCTATGATAGGCAGATTTCAATGTAACAGTTTGTTGCAGGAGGGCAAACTTGAGATACCTATGTCCTGGTAGAATAGCATAGACACATACAGCCACCGTAAGTATGTAAAGGTACCATCTAGTGTAGTTCCCCAAACTTGTCAACTCAAGAGAATTACCTGGAGATTAAAAAAAAAACAGAATCATGGACCCCATTCCATACCTACTAAGTCAGACTCTGGGAATGGTGACCAGTAGAAGTTAATAGAGGAGCAAATCAGAATCACTTAGGAAGCTTTTTCAAAATCCCCATGCCTAGAACCCACCCCTGGAGATTCTGCTTCAGCGTATTCATGGTGGTTCCCAGATCTCACTTGTTACCTTTGGGGGATGCTAGGGAGCCAACAAACCATTCTGAAAACAAACCATTTGTAAATAAAGGGAAAAACAAGCATTTATCCTGCCTCCTCTGTACAAAATATACTTCGATGTAACCAAATGGCTGATGAGGGGACACTGCTCTTTACAGAAGTATTCCAAATAATAAAAAAGGAGGGAAAGATAGAATATCACTCTTTTGAATTCACGGATCTGGGCAATGATTGTCAATAGCTGCCAATATAAGAAGAGCCAACCAGCCATCATGTGCTCCATTATAAAATGACACACCTATAACTACAAGGAGGTCTTGCTCAAAATATGGAACCTGAATCTGATCAAGCTTTTATATCTAAGTTTATAGGAAATGTATGGAGTGGGTGGGGTGGGGGGCAGGCAAGGATATATGTAAATGACACCACTGGGATGCAATAAGCAAACTACAAACTCTATCAGATAAATGACCTGGTTGTTTCAGCAAAAACAATTCTGAGAATTATAGTTAAAAAACTTATAATTAAAGTATAATTATATAAATTATAATTAAAATTATAATTTTAAAAGAGAGAGAGAAAGAGAGATGTAGTAGCCAGCCTCCAAGACGACTGCCCAATTATCCTCGCCCTTTGGTGTTCATGTTCTAGTGTATTTCTCTCCCACATTGTTTCTGGGTTGGTCTGTATGACTAATAGAATATGCCAGAAGTGCTATTATATCATTTCCAAGGTTAGGATATAGAAAGTACTGTGGCTTCCTCTTTGCTCTCTCTTAGATCACTCACTCTTGGGGAAGCCAGCTACCATGTTGTGAAGAGACTCAAGATACCCTACAGAGAGGCCCACACGGTGAAGATGTGAGCTTGAAAGCCCGTTCTCCAGCCTCAGTCAAGCCCACAGACTACTGCAGCCCTGGCGAACATCCTGACTGTCACTTAATGAGAGACAATGAGACAGACTAAGCTGCTCTCAAGTTCCTGACACAGAAACTTTGAGATAATAAATATTTGTTATTTGTTATTTTAAGCTGTTAAGTTTTGAGGATAATTTATGTAGCAACTGATAACTAATACAAGAGCGATCTCACAGTTTTTTAAAAAAAATAATTTAATTTATATTTTTATATAGCAGGTTCTTATTAGTTATCTGTTTTATATATATTAGTGTATATGGGATGAATTGGGGGGGATCTCACAGTTTAAAAGAACAATAATAATAAATAGAACTTATTTAGTTCCTGATTCAAACAGGAAAGGGGGGGAGTAGTAGACAATCAACAAAATGTGAAAACTAGACATTTGTTATTAAGGAACCTTTTTTTTTTGATACATGCACCCCAATGTTCATAGCAGCACTATTTACAATAGCCGAGACATGGAAGCAACCTAAGAATCCATCGATAGATGAATGGATAAAGATGTAGTGTATATGTGTGTATGTGTATACACACATACACACACACACACACACACACAACGGAATATTACTCAGTCATAAAAAAAGAATGAAATAATGACATTTGCAGCAACATGGATGGACCTAGACATGATCATACTAAGTGAAGTAAGTCAGACAGAGAAAGACAAATATCATGATATCACTTATAGGTGGAAACTTAAAAAATGGTACAAATGAACTTATTTACAAAACGGAAACAGACTCAGACATAGACAACAAACTTATGGTTACCAAAGGGGCAAGGGAGGGGGGAGAGATAAAATAGGAGTTTGGGATTAGCAGATATGACTACTATATATAAAATAGATAAACAACAAAGACATACTGTATAGCACAGGGAATTATATTAAACATCTTTTAATAAACCATAACAGAAAAGAATCTGAAAAGAATCTATATATGTATATATATGTATTTCTCTCTCTATATATATATATATATACATATATATATATATACAGGCACAGACACACACACACACACATATATATATATATATATATATATATATATATCTGAATCACTTTGCTGTACACCAGAAATTAATACAACATTGTAAATCAACTATACTTCAATTAAAAAGAAATTAAAGAACACTTTTTTGGGGGATAAGGCATGATAATATTATTTGGTTATGTTAAAAATAATCCTTATATTTTGTGGATAGATATGGAAGTGTTTACAGATAAAAATTTTAAAGTAATGCCTAGGATTTGCTTGAGAATATCCAAGAGTGGGAGTATAGATGGAACAAGATTCAAGAAGAGCTGATCATTGTTGAAGGTGGGTGCTGAGTTCATTATATTGCTCTATTTGGTACGTATTTAAAAATTTCAAAATAAAGAGTAAGGGGGAAAAAAAAAGGACTGGCTGGCCATCAAGGCACCATATCAGATGAAGTAATTCCAGCTAAACCACCCAATATGGAGAGGCAATTTCCCAATCCATACCTTGTACATACATACAGATATATATATAAATATATATATATATATATATATGCGGAGGAGGTAAGAGCGGTGAGATGAGGAGCATAATGTGGGCCTCGGGAAGGGGGACTGAGGGAAAATAAGGGAACTTGGAAGACTAGGTCATTTACTAAGATTGACAGGTGTGAGTTTCAGTTTGCAGGATTAGGGAGAGTATAGCAAATCTGAAAGAGCCACCAATGCATGTGACGCAGTGAATAATGAATAAGGAGATTGCTAAGCAATAATGAAGACTCAATTAATGCTACAAGCATACTGCATACATAAAATATGAAGATAGGGCTTCCCTGGTGGCGCAGTGGTTGAGAGTCCACCTGCCGATGCAGGGGACACGGGTTCGTGCCCCAGTCTGGGAAGATCCCACATGTCACAGAGCGGCTGGGCCCGTGAGCCATGGCCGCTGAGCCTGCACGTCCAGAGCCTGTGCTCCGCAACGGGAGAGGCCACAACAGTGAGAGGCCCGCGTACAGCAGAAAAAAAGAAGATAATATTTGAGATTCTTCTATGGGGGCCATGAATTCATTTTTAGTATTTATTTTGTTTTGTTGTTGTTGTTTGCTTTGTATCTTTAGGAGGAGAGGATTGAGGAGCAACTGTGCTTCAATTGTAACATGACTAGCAGAGAGATATGATTCTAAATATAAATAAATAATACAGAATAAATAAATATTCTGTATGTTGTATATGTTTTTCCCAGGAAACTTTCCACATAGCTTGAATAATTTATGGTTTGATTTGAATACTTTGCAATAGTTTGGAAATATGTAAATATTTCGTAAATATGTAGATATTTCGTCTCTTACTTTGTGAAAGTCTGAGAAAGCAAGGGTCAACCAGCAAAGACAAAATCAAACAGTAAAAACCTCATATTTGAGAAAAGAAGATATGTTTTAATATCTAACTGGGCCATTTACAAAATAATAAAGACAATCACTGAAACATTTGTTCCCATGGCCATCTGAGAATAATCCCTCAATAAATAACTATGGACACTTAGGAAAAAAAGCTTAGATATAATAATACTGCATAATTTAATAGGACAAATAGCTGTAGAGCAATTTCATTTTAAAATAGAAAAAAACTAAAATGAAATCTCAGCTATCCAGAAACTTCAGAAAATGCGTTGGTCTGGATAGCTGAGGGTTTATAAATTTTAAATAGCAACGTTTTTTTAGCTTAGTTATTTTGTATAGAAATGTTTTGAAGATGTATTATACACTTTGCTGCCTTCATAAAAAGAATCTACTAAAAATACATCTTTGCTGATTCACATAATTATCATGAACATCAAAGACTGTGCTGCTCTCTAAATCCACCAAGGTCCTCAGGGCATACTTGAGGTATGTCTATTTGTTTCTTTAAATACACCAGAACTACTCTGTGTTTAAAGTTCTTTTTCATCTTAAAAATTTCATGTTTAAATTATTATTTTATTAAATCCAATGATATAATCAGCACATGGTCACGACAGAATATTTTGAAAAGTAGAAAGTAAAAATCACCCATAATACCATGACATAGCCACAAAGCCTGTTAATATTTTGACATATTTCATTCTGATTTCTTTTTAGAAACTATATACATATATTTTACTTAGCTGAGATCAATTATAACCAGTTTTGTATCCTGTGCTTTTGCTTTGTAAGATGTTACCTGCTTTGCGAATTAGTTCATCTCCTCTACTGGAGTCAGCATATTAGCTATCATTTCTTATTGCTGCCAGTGGGTCCTAACATAACCGTCCCTCTCCCAATCCTACTACGCTGTTTCCCAATTGCTGGGGGATGAAAAACCAGAAAACCCAATTTCACAGAACTGTGTCTAACAGAAGAATAAATAGATTTGAGCGAGGGACTGGGAAAGCTGTCTTCAGATGAAAGTCCACGTGCTATTGTTTAGGGACTTGATCACATTCCTTTTGCACATTCCTTTTGTTTTTGCTTACTTTCAGGCTTATGGCCATGTTTTGAAGAGACAGACGCCATTTCCAGGTAGGCATGATTGCTGAATAGCTGAATCTCAGAGAAGTGAATTGTTACTGTACTGCAATGCCAATTAATACCATAAATTGAATGCATGAGTCTGATCTACCATCTTTCTGGTACACAGACAAGAAGGGACCCACTCCAATTCATTCTTGCTGAATAAGCAGCGACAATCTATATCACCTCTCTTCAGAAGAGTGAATTGCTTACACATCTGTGTTCCTACACCACCATGTATTCACTTCAATATTAAATCATATTGTATTACACTAGGTGGAAGCAAGTAAAATGAACATTGTTTTGTAGATCAAAAATTGACATTCATATGGCTCAACCTAATGGTTAATTTCATGTGTCTCTCTTGTCCACACTAGATAGTAAGTACCCTTGGGGGAAGGTCCATCTTGGTGCCCTAAAGGTCTGGCTATAATAAATACTGAAAATATTTCTTTAAACAATGTGAAAAATAGGTAGATTGGTCTAGATTTGGATATCTAGATCTATCTATCTATCTATCTACCTACCTATCTATCTAAAAACCAGCAATTACAGGTTTTATGCTGACTTGACCCAGGTAAATGATGCTTTGTACCTGGTAAGTAGTAAAGAATTCTCATTTCACTTCGTTTATTTATTTTTTTTAAGATAACGCAGTGGATCAACTTTATTCCCCCTTCTAATTGCTTTTTTCCTTTTCGTCTATTGCTTGGAGATGTTCTTCTCATAAGCCTTCTTCTTTTCCCCCCAGCTTTACTGAGATATAATCAACCTATAACATAACGTATGCTTCAGGTGTACAACACAATGATTTGATATACATATATATTGTGAAATGATCCATCACCTCACGTAGTTATCATTTTGTTGATGTTGTTGACATTTAGGATTTACTCCTTTAGCAACTCTCAAGTATACAATCCAGTATTGTTAACTGTAGTCACCATGCTGCACATTAGATCCCCAGAACTTATTTCACCTTCTATCTGAAAGTTTATACTCTTTGACCAACATCTCATTTCCCACACTCCCCAGCCCCTGGCAACCACTAATCTACACTTTTTTTCTATGAGTTCACCTTTTTAATATTCCACGTGCAAGTGAGATCATACAGTATTTGTCATTCTCTGCCTGACTTATTTCACTTAGCATAATGCCCTCCATTTGGTCTGTAGTGTTATTCAAGTCCACTATTTCCTTAATGATTTTCTGTCTAGATGATCTATCCAATGTTGGAAGTGGGTACTGAAGTTCCCTAACATTACTGCATTGCTGTCTATTTCTCCCTTTAGTTGTTAATATTTGCTTTAAATATTTAGGTGCTCCAATGTTGGGTGCATATATATTCAGAATTGTTATATTCTCTTGATGAATTGACACCTTTGTCAGTATATAGTGACCTCCTTCGTTGCTTGTGACCGATTTGTTTACTTGTTTATCTGTATTCTCTTGAATTTCATTAAGTTTCTTTAAAATAATTATTCTGAATTTTTTGTCAGGCAATACATGGATCTCCAGGTCAGTTACTGGAGCTTTAATTAGTTCCCTCTGGTGATGTCATATTTGCCTGATTTTTCATGATCCATGTAGCCTTGCATTGGTGTCTGTACATTTGAAGGAGCAAACATTCCTTCTAGTTTTTACAGACGGGTTTCAGGAGGTAAATACATTTTCCTGTTGGTTCTCCAGGCTAAGTGGATTGTCTCTGGAATTGCAGTCCTGACGTGTTGGAGCTGGATCACAAGGCTATCGCTGCGTCTGCAGTTGGCAGGTGGGTGTGGATCCTGTGTAATCCCTGGGTGGGTGGGATGGCCTCTAGGACCCTGCTCAGTAGGGTGGTACTGGGACAAGGGTCTACTTCAGGATCCACAATTGAGTCCTCAGACAGTGTGTCTGTCACCAGGTGTATGGATGGGTATGACTCCCACTAGGTCCCTGAGAGGGTTCCTGCCAGGTCACTGGGTGGGTCCCTAGGCAGGCAGGACTGGCTATGGACTAGGGTTGAGAAGTGTTAAAACCAAGTTCCAGGGCAGCTTAAGGGTCCACTGCAAGGACTGAGGTTTGTAGAACTGGCTTTGGAGACTTGGATGGGTGTGTCTTCTGCCAGGTGCTTGGGTCGGCTGGACTGCTCCCTGACCCCAGCAGGGAGGGGTTGGAGCCAGGTACAGGGTGATTTCAGGATCTCAAGAGGTGCAGATGGGAGTGTCTCTGACTGGGTTCCTGGACTGGCAGGACCGCTCACAAACTGCAGCTATGAGGGGTTGGAGCCCAGTTACAGGGCTGTTTCACAATTTCTAGTTGGACCGAGTTTGGCAGCCTTACCTCCAGGGGCTTCAGGACCATAGCTGAGAGAGGCTGGAGCTGGTTCATTGGCCACTTCCAGATAAAATAGATAATACATTTATTTAGATAACTTATTCATTCCACAGACCTTTACTGAGGACATATAATGTGCCAAGAACATAAACAATCTTAGCCATTATTTATTATATGGGTGACAGAATACTTCAGAAGTCCATTTCCATTGTGTTTTGCATTTTATCTTTTTGAAAAAGAAACCAAACCATATATTATTTTAGTCAGATGGTTCTAGAATACTAGCAAGGGGGCACTGACCAATTTGTAATTCTATAAGTGATGTCCTTCTTCATGTGGTATGGTTCCTTTTCACAGTCACATTATTTACCATCAAAATCAAATATAATAAGAGCACAATAACCTCTAGAGAATAAGAGTTTTAAATAAGAATTATGTTTGAGGGGGCTTCCCTGGTGGCACAGAGGTTGAGAATCTGCCTGCCAACGCAGGGGACATGGGTTCCATCCCTGGTCCGGGAAGATCCCACATGATGCGGAGTAACTAAGACCGCGTGCCACAACTACTGAACCTGCGCTCTAGAGCTGGCAAACCACAACTGCTGAAGCCTGTGCACCTAGAGCCAGTGTTCCACAACAAGAGAAGCCACCGCAATGAGAAGATTGCGCACCTCCATGAAGAGCAGCCCCTGTTTGCTGCAAATAGAGAAAGCCCGCACGCAGCAACGAAGACCCAATGCAGCCAAAAATAAAATAAAAAATTTAAAAGAAAAAGAATTATATTTGAGAATAAGAATGCACCCACAGTCATTTCTCAGGATGGCCAAATTCTGGATGACCTCAGCAGGAAATCCTAGTATCACTTTTTACAGCATGCTGAATTTGTCATTTGAAGCCAACCTCTAGACACTGATAAATTCTGTTCACAGGTTTCATGAAAGCAAGTGGAAAGCTAAAATATTAATATCAATAGTACGTTTCTGCTTCTGACAGAGCTGTGATGGCTATGGCTCCTCTGATCATAAGACTTAAATATACATTTGTCTCCAGGAAGGGACACTTAAATCAGAATAACAATATGAAAATCTTTATGGTGATATTATTATATATAAACAAGTGATATCTCTTAGATACATATTTGACTATATTAGCTTCTTTTTTTTTGAAAGATATATTACTTTTGTAGTCCAGTTATAACTATAATGTTTGAATATTCAGTGTATCAAAGCAAAATATTTAAAAAAAATTTTCTAGATTGAAAAATAATCAGGGGAAAAAATGACTATTTTAACTCCTGGAGTTGCTTGTCCTTGATCCAAAATAATTTTTCTTTCAAAAATTTTACTGCACTCGAATAGGTTAGCCAGGAAAATAAAACACTTTCTATATTATAGATGTAGCCACAGAAATGTAAGTCTAAGGTTGAACTATGAAGGCCAGGGTACAGGCAATATTTCCGTTGCTTTGTAAAGTTATAATAGTAGAAACATTAGATATCATTATATTATTTAGAACCTGGAGTATGGAGAGATGGATACTTTAAAATAAGGTTCGTTCTAATTGTTCCATTTAGAAAATATCAGACTTACCCTATATTGAAAGTCTGACAAGCAGTGTAACTGGAAGTTCAATATACTATATTTACTGCGATTAATTAAATACCTCATAAATTCTGGCTTACATTTTATTTGTTCATTACCTTAATCAATTAAAGATATAAATGAAACCAATAACATTTTACCTATTTTCATAATAATGACCAAACAATCATAATAATCTGGCATCACATCTTCTTAACCATCAAATTACTACTCAAATATTACCAAAAGCTCCAGTTTCAGGGATGAGTACTGGAAGATCTCGTCACCCAAAACAATGCTCCTCTTTTTAATATGATAACAGTTTTGTAGCTGAGTGCTATATGCCCTCACAGCCTTGAATTATTCAAGAAGAGGCAGGTAATGTAGGTACGAGTCGGATCATACAGAGCCTTTCCAGCCACTGTAAAAATTTTGAATTTTCCTAAGAGTAATGAGAAGCCACTGACATAAATGGTATTGATTTAATATAGTAATGATAGTAACCTTTAAACACTGTAAAGCTTTGTTCAAGCTTTAAATAAATTTACTTTAAAAGTTTCAAAAAATTTCACATCTACCGTCTCACTTTAACTTTTTATTAATTTCTATTTGCTTAACTATTTTTAAAAATTTAAGTATAGTTGACTTACAATGTTGTGTTAGTTTCAAGTATACAGCAAAGTGATTCAGTTATATATATATATATATATATATATATATATATAAATATATATATATGTATTCTTTTTCAGATTCTTTCCCCTTTTAGGTTATTACAAAACATTGAGTATAGTTCTCTGTGCTATACAGTAGGTCCTTGTTGGTTATCTATTTTATATATAGTAGTATGTACATGTTAATCCCAACCCCCTAATTTATCCCCCCCCTTCCCCTTTGGTAACCATAAGTTTGTTTTGTACGTCTGCTCGTCACTTTATCTTCATAGTCACTGTAGGAAATAAGCAAGGTATCCTCACTTGTGATTAACTTATGGATTAATTTATTAAAGTAGGGAAAATGTGCTATCATTATGAAGATTCCCCAAGTTTCAATGTCAAAACTTCCTCTTTTTTTGAGGGAGAGGGTGTTGAGTGGATTAGCCATGGTAGATTTTCTGAGAGGTTTTAACTTTTTTTTTAATTACAAATTTTCCCTTCCTTCAAAAAAAAAAAAGTAGACCATTTTAAAGGAGGCTTATCCTGTGACTTAAGGCTGTCACTCGAATGGGCAGTACATCTTAATGAATGGTGCTAATCGCATTAATATTCTATACTACCACATAAAAGCATAGCACAGAGATATGTTAATAAGAGATACAGGCTGTAGTTATAGCACTTCAGTAAACTGTGGGACATAAGAGTTCCCAGATGGAAAGAGAAGAAAAGAGACAATGTGGTTGAGGGATCAAGGCAGAAGCTGTGGGGAGGCAGGGGCTGCAGAATGAGAAAGTCTCAGACTTGAAATAGCCCAAGGAGAGAGTGGAAAACATGATAGAATGGCACCTAGTTCTTACTAGACACCAAAGGAGTTACATATGTACATGCAGACATACAACATAGCTTGTTTTACCAAGTATGATTTTCAAAGAGGCTTTTATAATTAAAACCCATCCTCCCCAGACCCACATACTTTAAAAGAAAGTAACCAAGCTGCTTATCATTCTAAAGCTATTTTTTCAAGAGTGTTATAGGTTAAAAAATTGTACACGTATTAATTCATGGTACGCACAGACACCCCTTAGTTTTGAACCATTGTAAAAACTAACTATATTACATGATTTTATAATATCTTTGAGGATTTTTACCTTCTGATACCCATGTGCAAATTCCACTAACGTTAAGGTGCAGATGTATATGTGCTCACCAATGGATGTATATATCTAAGTATTATTGAAATAAAAGGGTCCTACAGCCACTATTTATTTCCAGGCAATGTAGAATTTGAAGAATAGCATAAAAGTCTTTTTTTTTAAAGCCTAATGTTTATTTACTACCCTTCATCTAGATGCTACAGCACTCAAGAAACTTGAACTGATGTTCGCACAATACATAATAATCACTTGATCCACCAAAAAAAAAAAAAAAAGCAGCTGCTTTGTAGGCTTAACCACGCTACATAATGCTGAGGACAGAACATGATAAATACCATAGCCAATTGAAATTGTATAAGCAATTTTAGTAAGTAGAATGTAAGACATACAGCACCATTCAATGCCGAGTATTTTCACAAGCAATGGTGAGAGGTTCTAACCCAGGGCATAATGGGTCCCTCTAAAGGGCACCATGGGGGGAGGAGGGGCTCATTCAGATATGGGTCCCCTTATCCTTTGTTCCTCTGACTACAGCTCTCACTCCTTGCTTGTCATCTGAGTGGGGATTTAGGCAGATGAAATTCTCTAGGATTATAATAGGAATTGTTTTGTTAAAAGCCTGGTAACCAATTGAAAATCCTACCTTCTCCCACCCCTCCCCAACAATCTTGCTTTGGAATGACCATCAGTTGTTTCACAAATAAAATACATTTATATTGTGTCAAGTTGTTTACCTGCTAGCTAGCCAGGAAATATTATTTAGTTTTATTACTTTAATTACAAAATCATAAAATAAAATACATATGCAATAAAAACAGATTATGCAACAAATACATGTTTTCAGATTGCCTTGGGACTGCTTATGGAGCAGTTTGGCCCAACACAATGACTAAAACCAGATTTGAATGCTATTTTAAACAGGCATAGGCTTTCCTTACATAACCCATATTTATATTTATCAATAAAAGCTGAGACTTAAGGCTTGCTGTAATAACTTTGTGGAGAAAGCAGGGCAAATTTATTATCTGTGATCCCTTCTTTATCTCCCCCTCTTTACATCTGGGACAACTCTGTAGTACTTAGGTGATATGACTAAATCTTATTAGTGGAGGGCTCTTCTATTTTAAGCACAAATCTGGCATTTAAAAATCCCAATGCAAAACATTTACAAAGAAAATGTCAGGAAATTAAGCAAATTAAAAGATACTGTCAATAGCATGCAGTACTGTCAAAGGACTAATAACCCCAGTTAAATAGTATCAGGAATGGGTAGTAGATTTTTGAAAAGTAGATACCAAGGCAAGAGAGACATTTAATGTCAAAGCATAAAAGATATCTAGAGCACAATAGCTATTATACTGACCATCAGTCCTTTGATTATTATTTTATCATTTGTACAGTTGACACATAGGGGTACAAAGAGCAGTAAAAATCTATGAGGTTTGTAAATTACCAGCTTGCACCAGTGCTAACCATGAATCATAACCAGTGCTAGAATAAGGAAGATTCATTTCCAGCTTCACGTATTTACATGTTTCAAAACTACCTTATTTAAGAAAATATAAACTACTAAAATTGTTAATATCATCTTTTCAAAGCAGGCTTATTTCTTTTTTTTTTTTTAGGCTTATTTCTTTTTATTCCACAACTTGATTTTTCCTTCCATGAATGTTTAAGCAGCAGGCAGTCAGTAATATAAATTACCCATGTGAATTCTGTTTCAATTAGCTTAAGAAGAATCATAAATGTGAGAAAAAAGAATTTTTAAGTTTGTTAGTTAAGAAAGAAAAAAACATTTTAACCATAACAAAATATTAATTCCCTTGCTCTTCTGATGCAGAATCTTGACATTATTAAAGGAGTTAGAAGAGTAGAACACTTTAGAGTACTTATTGAATTTCTCACTTTAATAATGAAGATATGGTTCCGTGTAATCTACAATTAATTTAAAGGTAATGAAAAAGAAGTAATATTCTACTATCTCTGTTTTGTTCTCTCCCATTCAAATTTAACAAGTGGTAGGAGCTTTCAGAACAGCATGCACAAAAGATTCAAATTAGATGTCAAAGTTGAATGTCAAGTTTGCCTCCTTCTATTATTTGAGTGGGATTTAATTTGTTTGATAACCTATTTTTAAATTTTTTTTAGAAAATTATCATTTTCTCAATAAAACTTAAAGCTCTGGAAAGTGAACTTCAAAAGTAGTGACCATGTCATAAATAGTATGATATTCACATTGAAAACAAATAAAATGACAAGTGGGTGGGAAAGTGGAGGAATCACATAAAAGAAATGCTTTGGAGGAAGGGGAATAAACAAGGCAACCTTAGCAAAGTTCTCTCATTCTCTGCCCCAAATGCAAGTCAAATGGGACCTTTTCACTTGGCAGCAATGTTGTCCTAGGACTGAAGCACCGTGAAAATGTACCGGGGGTTTGTTTTCATTTTAGCTGCATTTCTGACGTTTTATGGGCTGTGGAGATGTTCCCCGTAACACATACATAGGTAATGCACTGTGCGTCATCTCTAAGGATCGCGTTATTATGGCTGCGTTCAGAGAGCTCTTGCTTTGGGTTATTTCTCTAATAGAAAAGATGGATTTATAAGTATTCATTTAGACCCTCTTACCCATAAACCCATATGCCCCCATAATTCCTACAAGCTGCATGGTCAACTGATGTGAAATAAGTTGACAAAGAAACAATGTGCTTTAAAAACGCGACTGAAGCTTTCACATCATTTAGAAGAGGAAAATTCCAGAAATAAAAGAGCGTGGGTCTACCTTAAAGCAGGAATTTCCCCGCAGAGAGAAACAGAAAGAAACGAAGGCACATAATGCCACTGCAGCGGCAATATTTCTTAAGTAGGACACTCAGAAAAGGGCACAAGCTCTTCACGTTTCCAGAAACATTACGTTTATTTCCTCTGCGAAAGATTTAGCAGCTTAGTGGAAAGAAGCAGCACACGGCGGGGGGCGGGAACCGCCCTGAAAAAGAGTCAGCACTGCAAGGAAATTTGCTTAAACTACTATTAGAAAGAAAATATTTCAGAAATGGTTGCCTCTAATAATCTCATACCTTAAGGCTAGAATAAAAGGTCATAGCTAATTGGTACAAAAGCAGATTTGGATACACAGTTAGGAAGTGAAATTCTGTGACGAATTCTACCCAATCACTACCCTTTTTACCTTCAATTATGCCAGGACATGTACCACATGTTATAGAGCTCAGAAAAGACAAAAGAATGGATACTTCAAAATGGAGCTTCTTTTCCACTAAAAAAAAAAAATTGCCACATTTAACTTCTATAGCCAAATCAACGAGGGTAACAACACCTATTTAATGGTCAAGAATAGAAGTTAAGTAGTAGTTGGATAAATTATGCATAATGCATAACAAAAATGTTTTTGCATGATTTGATGAAAACAATCACGATTGATAAGAGGTGCTACTTTCCAAGGGCCACACTTGGGTTTAGGTAAACAGATAAGCACACACACACTGTACAGTCTTTCTTTTACTGGAGTTAGTCCTCAAGTTAAGGAAAAAATTAAATGAATGGAGGTGTACGTTTTCAAGATATTAGAGAAAAAATTTTAACATATTAGCTTATAAGAAAAGTGCTTTTTTAAGAAAGGTTTGTTTTATGTGCCTTAATAATAAAGAAATCTCCTTAGAGTAGAACTTAATTATGACCTGTTCCAGTAAAATCTAATATTTTATTTGAATGAATGTGGAGAGACAAAAATAAAAAAAATACTAAACCTGCTAAACTACTCATTGAAATCCCGAACATCTTCCTTTTCATTGAAGACATTCATACCTGTCAAGCTGTAAATAACAGTGCATTGTGATTTGAGGAATTTTTATGAAAAGGTATTTTCGGTTTTCTTTTTAAGAGTGCATACTTTTTGAGAGCAAAATATCATGTAGTCATTTCACAATTGTCTATACTAATTGGTGAAATAATTTATGTATTATGTAATTTATTAAGGTTTATTGTCTACTTGATGCTTTCCTCACTATCAGGAGTACTTATAAATTTCAGCAGCAGTGACATCATAATTCCAAAACGGTTGGGAGCCAAGAGTCCATCCAGGAACGTTTCCCTGTCCCTTTGAAATGTCCTTTGTTGACCCCTCCCTGCCACCAAGATCAGGAACAATTTGGCATAAAGTAAGAGAGGATTTATTTGGAACAATAAGTATTGCCAGTGGTCTTTGTTTTCATAAAAGAGACAATGCTGAGATTTAAGAGAAATAAAATAGACTTCAAACAATGCTGATATAATTATATTCCCCCATTTCCTCCCCCTAGTTTTTCTTTTCCAAGGCTAGCGTGTGGAAAATCAGATTGGGACAATGGAGGTGGGAAACAGTGTTGTGAGGGAGATAAATTGATAAAACAGGATTCTTCTGAAGCAGCAGAAGGGAAGTGAGGAAAGTGGTGTACCAAAGGCCCCAGGAGGGCAAAGCATGGTAAGTGGGAAAAAAGTTAAGAAACTGGAAGCATAAGGATAATTTATAATGCAAAGAATCTGTGTGGACACCATTCAACTCGACCATAATCCTTTTTCAGTGCTTTGCATCTTCCTCTGCCAGGAAGTTTCAGTTCTAAATGAGCCATGCAAACTGATCAATACTATTTATGGCAACTGAAAAAAAATATTTAAATTGCTAGATGTGATACTTTTCTTCCCATTTGCCCTTCCCAATCTGCTACCACCCTGAATTCAACATTTAAAATATCCTCTAATAATTTCCTAGAAGTTCATTATGTTGGAACTTCATTTCTAAATTTATTTTCTATCTTGGACCATTACCCCAGTCACTAAGGAAGGCACTTGGTGCCTCCATGTTGTGGGTTTTTAGGACTATTAACTGAACGTGTTTTAATGTTCTCTACATGTGCATGAGAGTTCAATTTGGACCTTAAAATGAAATCTACGTACTAGAAAAGTTTTTTAAAGAGTCCTTTTTTCTTTTCAATTCAAAAATGTTTATGTTTGATTCCAATTATCTGTTGATATGATAATAAAATAAAATCTACAAATATTATGCACAAAGCACAGTCATCTCTCATGATCTCTGTCACATAAAATAGTACTGATATAGATGACTGAGATGAAGTCACAAACATAACTAAAATAAACACTGGCCTATCCACACAAAGCCACACCGCTTATCCCTCCTGGTACAAATTTCCCTTCACAGGTTAACTCCAAATATTTGAAGATAATCTATCAGTTTATTAGGAAACACAATAAACATGTACACTGTTGATTAATAGCTATAAGGCTGCTAAAAGTCTAACAGGAATTCTAAGTGTGCAAGAAAGATGAAATCCATGCCCAGCAGTGTTAACTTTCCAAACAACAATATGAAAATCATATCCTTGTTTTTGTGTTTTTTCGTTTCTTTGTGTCCAGGATATGCACTGGCTTTCTGAAACCACTGCAGAGTGGTGAATAATGTATGACATGAAAAAAAAAAAAACAAAAAAAAACCTGTTCATTGTCCAGAGAGTACTGTATTGCTTGCTGTATACTACATCTATGCAAGACAAACAATAGAACAGACCAGTAACCCCAGAAATCTCAAGCTAAAACCTTCCCAAGTGGAAAGGGAAAATATCATCCTGGATTCTAGAAAGTCTCTGAAACAAACAGTTCAAATCCCTAGAATACCCCTACGTACTAGATAAAACCTCTTAAATTTCAGAAAGATTGGTCCTCCTGAGTAAATCTGTGAGAAAGCTGGAAAAACAATTACTATTTAATGTTATTCTAAAGAGATTCACTAACTCCCGTCCACCTCCCCTGTCTTATAGGACATATTTGCAAAGACTGATGAGAAGATATGTAAAACTTAAAAGGCTGTTGTCAATCTACTTTTCCTGTATTTTCTCTAGTAGTACTTAGGAATTTTGCCCTCTAAGTCATAGGAATAGAACAAACCATGATCTGAGTTGAGAATGACAAAGAGGCAGCAGTCAAATGCAAGTACAATGGATGTAAGAATAAGAGAAATGGCATATAGTTATATTTCGTTTTTATAAAAACTCAGCATTGAGCTTCCCTGGTGGTGCAGTGGTTGAGAGTCCACCTGCCGATGCAGGGGACACGGGTTCGTGCCCCGGTCCGGGAAGATCCCACATGCCGTGGAGTGGCTAGGCCTGTGAGCCATGGCCGCTGAGCCTGTGCGTCCGGAGCCTGTGCTCCACAACGGGAGAGGCCACAACAGTGAGAGGCCCGCGTACCGCAAAAAAAAAAAAAAAAAAAAGAAAAAAAACGCAGCATTTTTCTTCACTTGTCAAGCCTAAACATTACTGAGTAGGACATTCGAGCTTGCCCATAAAATAAACTCAGATTTAATGGAATTCCATGTACAATGATGTAGAATGGAATTTCTATTTCCTCATCCTCCAAATTTCAAACTTAAGAGATAGCTTTAGGTACAATACATTGAAAAGGCTTTCATGTAGATTCAATGTTTTTTTTTTTTGATAATTGTGAAGTGTTCAACAAGCAGTTATCAAGAGTATACACTATACTGAGGTATGTGCTAGGTACTAAACTATATATCACAATCTTTTAATAGTGAAATATAGTTATAAACCTTGCCGTATTTTAATACTTTGTATCATCAATATCTTTAAGAGAGTTGACATTGAGCATAACCTTAAAAGGCTTCCTGGAATAGGTGAAGCACGATATTAGGTTCAAGGTATCTGGGCTCATCCTTTCGCAAATGCAAAAAATACCAATGAATAATGGAAGAACTTGAATCTCAGAAGGGTATTATAGAGCCTTAGGTACCCACTGCCCTCTTCCTTCCTTCTCCTTCGGCTCCTCTCATTTTAATGGACACAAGGAAAGAAACTACCAGGAGTAAGGTTCAAATCATAATACACAGGAGAGGTATATCCAAAGGTTTCATTAAAACTGGGAGATGGGTAGGGAGTACATTCATTTGCAGGTGAATCTAGCTGCCTTTGGCCATTGGGGCAGCAGATGGAATTCAGCGGGACAGGAAGCAGAGTTTATCATTTCTTATCCCCGGTTAGGAAAATTTTCAATAATATACTACCGAGTCCATGTGAGAGAAATAAACCTATCATCACAACCACCAATTAGAACAATTATTTCCCTTTAGTTTTGAAAGCAATTAGTTTTCTAGAAAATTTAAGATACTTATGACAGTCTGATAAATACCTTGTCATTTAATATAGTTATAGATGCACAGAGTGTCTGCTCATGTTAGAGTGGTATCACTCACCCGACATATAGGGTCCCAACGATTTATTCCTGAACTGAAGGTTTGTAAATAAGCAGGTGGTTATGGGAGCTTAGCTACCAACATTAGCATGTCTGCGAATTCTTGACATGGAATTAAAACTACCAGGAGAAGTTTACTGCTGCATAATAATTGCTTGTCCGAACTTATCCCATATTCCAATATCTAAAGGAAGCCTGTTAAATTCATGTTCTCATAAAAATCAACTGAAATTGACCTTATCTCCTACTAGCTTGCAGAGATCACCAGTGAAGAAATCTGCAGCAGAGCTG
Source organism: Phocoena phocoena (assembly GCF_963924675.1). Classification (NCBI taxonomy): domain Eukaryota; kingdom Metazoa; phylum Chordata; class Mammalia; order Artiodactyla; family Phocoenidae; genus Phocoena; species Phocoena phocoena. The sequence goes on along the minus strand of NC_089240.1, from coordinate 81,342,434 downwards.
ATTATATTGTGTAGGAGAACAGACAAGCAAAGTGATTGAAATTTCTATAGAGAACATCATCAGTGCTTGCTTAGAACAATTTTGCATATAAATAGGGCATAAATGGTCTGTGTTCAATTTGTTCTCTAGTTGTCAAAGAATAATCAAGGATAGACTACATAGCAATCTTGTTTCTAGCCTCCCTAATGCAAACCTATGTCTTATTAATCAATACATGTATGTGTCTGTCCTGAAAGTAAAATTTAATTTCTGTAAAGAAAAAGAAAAAAACAAAAATTAAGTAACTAATACACGTACACACTTCATCATAAGATTCACATGAAGCGATGAAAAAAAAAGACACTAAATTAAGTGGCCTTAAAAACGAATAGCATTTTAGAACTCAAGGCATCTGCCTCACTCTCACCCCCGTCCAAACACACTCTCCTAAAACTGTTTCTGCTAAGGTCACCAATGAATTCCTAACAGTTAAATCCACTGGATCCTTTCCAATCCTTATTTTATTGGTCCTCCTGGCTACATCTGATGCTATTCAGCACTTACTCTTTGAAAAGCTCTATTCCTTTGGCCTCAGCGATACCACACTAGCTTTTTTCTCCCCACTCCTCCAGAACAAACCCCTTCATTCTATCTTTTATGGGCTTCGGTTTCCGAGCTAGTCCCATAAATTGGTGGTTGTCAACTTTTGTGACACATTAAAATCGCCTGAGTAACTTTTTTTTTAAATTGAAGTATAGTTGATTTACAATGTTGTGTTGGTTTGAGATGTAAAGCAAAGTGATTCAGTTACACACACATTTCTTCTTTTTCAGATTATTTTCCATTATAGGCTATTATGAGGTATTGAATGCGGTGCCCTGTGCTATACAGTAGGTGTCTGTTGTTTATCTATTTAATATTTGGTAGTGTATATATGAATTAATTTTAAAATATACTATTGCTCAGATTCTGACTCCATAGATTTGGATTTGATTGCTTCAGAGAGGAACTGGACATGGGTATGTTTTAGAAGTACCTCAAAGTGATTCCAGTGTGTAGCCAGGGCTGAGAACCAGTGTCACAAATGTTTGTTTTCTCCAGGGTTTTCCCTTTGCCCGTTGCTCTACTCATTTTCCCCAGATTATTTTACCTGCTCTCGTATTTTTAACTGTCACCTAAATGTTGATCATTTCACCAAGATCCTAGAATTCACCCTCTAGTTATTGCCAAGAGGTAACCGAGCTAATGCTCCTGAGAACACTGAGTGGCTGGCCTGAGGATTATTTGATCCTTCTGTCTCCTTCCCCACCTCCACCCCCACCAGCTAAACTCTCTGTATGAGCCACAAATGCCCTTCATTTTAACTTATGCAAACAGAACTCTGCATTACTAGATGGCTATGAATCACATACACACAACAGATGAGAAAGTGCTTTGTTAACTGTAAAACGCCAAGCATGCTAAAGTATTTTAAGTACATCACATAGTATATGCTCAATAAATACAGTTGAATTAAGAGGGAAAAGTGTCCTATATTTGGAAGGAAAACCAGGCATAATTTATGATTGGCAATGCCATTCAAGACCCTTGAAAGCATCTAGAGTTTCCTGTCAGAATCTCTAGAAGAGATTCAATTTATCTTTTCATTCTCTAACTCCCTTTCTTTCCTTCAAGCGCCAGCACTTAAGGAACAAAAGATATTCTTTATTCTTTAATCCATTAAATCCTCCCTCTTGGCCCTCACCATTCTACTGAAACTGCTCGGGAAAAGGACAGCTGTTACCTGCTAGCTGACAAACCCACTGGTCTATTTTCAGTCATCATTCTACTTACTTAACTTTCTGCAGGATGTGACCTTGCTGACTTTCTCCATTCTGAAATTCTCTCTAACCTCGGTCTTCCAGGCATCACTTTTTGCTGTTTCTCTTCTTCCCTTTCTGACTATTCTTTTTTTCTCAGTGCCCTTTGTTGATTCCTCTATTTTCCACCTAAATATTGTAATTCCCAAAGGCACTAGCCTTGGCCTTTACCTCTCATTGGACATACTCTTCCTGGGTGATCCCAAGGTTTCTATAATCATATACATGCAGATGTTCCCCAAATTGGTTATCTCCAGTCTCAACCCCGCTTGCTTTCATGTGTGTGTGTGTGTGTGTGTGTGTGTGTTGGCTTTTTGTTGCAACAAACTTTTCATCATTACCACTGTTCCCTTCCATGTCTCCATTGCATGTATTTGCCACCATTCCGCCTGTTCTCCAGACAAACTACTATTCATCCTTCAAAACAGTTCAAATGCCACTTTCATCATGAAAACTTTGTTGAATTCTCCAGGCAGTTTATTCCTCTTTTAGCACTTTGTACCTACTTATATCACAGCATTTACATTATGTATAATTCTGTCTTTCCCATGAGCCGCTGAGTTCTTGAGGGCAAGACCCATGCTTTATCCATCTTTGACCTCCAGGGTCCTAGCACTGTTGCCTGGCCCCTACTATTTGATCAATAAATAGGGGCTTCCCTGGTGGCACAGTGGTTGAGAGTCCGCCTGCCGATGCAGGGGACATGGGTTCGTGCCCCGGTCCGGGAGGATCCCACATGCCGCGGAGTGGCTGGGTCCGTGAGCCATGGCCGCTAAGCCTGCGCATCCGGAACCTGTGCTCCGCAACGGGAGAGGCCACAGCAGTGAGAGGCCCGCGTACCACAAAAAAATATAATAATAAATAAATAAATAGATAGCTAGATAAATAGCTGGATGAATGCTGTGTGTTTGTTTGCATAATGTCATTTTTTACTAAATTTGAACTGCACATTCCAATCTAATAACTGTACTATAGACAAAATGGGGTTTAGTTGGCTATTCTAAGATTCTAACACTTAGAAACAGAGACTGAGGAGGCTCAAGTGAAAGAACTCTTCCACAGGGAGAAAGAAGTAAACAGCTTAGAATGAATGACCAGCTTGACCTAGTAAAAATAATAAAAGAAAAACAAACGTAAAACCCCAACAGACCCTGGTCATCAAAACAGGAGGAGGATACTGAGTACTACATGGGCTTGTCTTTGGGCCTTGCTGTATGGGGCCAAATCCTATGGAGATCAAGAGGGCTGTAACTTAAACCTGAAAGCTGTTTTTCTAAAAATGTCTGTAAGACCTTGATGCTTAAGTAGTATATTATCTTGGTACCTTGATGGAGTGTCACACTGTACATAGGTGGAGTGTCACACTCAAGGAAGAGAGAGGCATTTCTTCCCACTTTGCCACTGACCTCTCACAGCCTCTGGCATTGTGAAGGCAGGAGAGTGTCGGTTGCTATAGCAAACAGCAGGCAGGGAAATGCATGGTATTATAGGTGAAAGTGAAGGAACCGTGGTTACTGTGAGGTAGAGAGGGCCAAGAAAATGTGGATTTTGTTTTGCTACGAAAATACTTTTCCTAATACTTAGAGTTTGGTTTTTTCCTCTGTTGAATATCATTGCTTCTTGTCTCCTCTCTGTTCTCAAATGGTAAATTATACCTTCTCATTCAGACTTTTATCTTGCTGATTCATAAAAGTAGGATCATGTGTCTCCAGAGTTTCTTCTGTTTTTTTCAAATTTAGTTTTCTTGGTTGCCATGAGTGGTTCTAAAACCAAAGTACATTTCTTTTGTTTCCTGCTTTCATTTCTTCATAATGCTTTTCTTGTGTGTGTGTGTGTTTTTAATGTCTAGAACTATATATCAAAATCTAGTCAGAGCCAAAATAGCTAAGTTAGATATCTATCTATTGCCAAGAAGCCTGTTTATATTTACAGTGGGCAAAGAAGGAAGAGGTGGAGTTGGTTCAAAGAGAAGAAGCATGTTCTAAGTATCTGTAGCTATTCAGAAAGAAAACAGATGTGGCACTGTGTATTAATATTTTAAGTGTGGTTTTTACTCCTGCAAGGTTTTTCGTCATGTGTTTCTTTTTCCTCCAAAGCTTACCTTTGATCTTATAATGACAAAGTCGGGAATACTGATGGGCAATTCTTTACAAAGTAGATTGTAAACATATGGGACTTATTACCTTAAGTGCTAACACAGGCTGTAACAAAGAGGGTCCAGAAAGATCTGGCCAAATTTATAGATGATAAATTCATCCTAGATAATTAAGGAGAACTGAGATGCTCCTTTCGCAAACCAAACTTCTAGAAAGTGTAGTCCATATTCTAGGGAATATAAAGATGAGAGGGGAGGGAATGCGGGGAGTTACTCTATGTCCTGTGCCGCACAAGCACACGATCCCTACCTCATTATGGCACATATAAGATTGCATTGCATTTTTTTTTTGCATTGCATTTTTTAATTAAAAAACTTTTTTTAAATTGAAGTATAGTTGATTTGAAATGTTTGTTATGTTAGTTTCTTGCACTACACTTGTATCACGTGGATTATATTCATGTTTTCCCAAATGGTACGTGAGCACCTTGAGGCAAGAATCCTGTTTGGTGTTGCATCCTCAGTACCCAATCCAGCACGTGATGCCCAGGGGGCATCGAATAGAATTGTTTCATTGTTGAATGAATACTATCTACCCCTCGAGCCTCACCATCTACTCACTGCTGAGTCCCTGCATTCTGGATCCCAATTCCATTCCAATATTGAAAAGATGCTCTTAAAATGTCACTAGAAAGCTCCCAAATGGCAAATCATTGGTCTTTATCCTTTTTGATTCCACTGTAGCATATGCCATTATTGAAAATGCCCACTTTTCGGCCTTCCTTTGCTTCTAGAATAATAATGTCTTGATTGGCCTCCTACATACCCAACTGCTCCTGGTCTATCTTCTCTGCTAGTTCTACTTTTAGCCCCAAAGGGGAGGCATTTTCAAGGTTCTGGTTTTGGATCTCTTTTCGCTTAATAATCTCTCTTATAATCTCTTCCATTTCCAAAGTATAACCAGAAATCTCACAAACTCAACCTCTTGTGATGAAATCTACACTCATATTTCCAAGAAAGTTCTGGACATCTTGACCTCAATGCTCTGCTACCACTTTCAGTTTCACTTGCCCAAAACTGAATTTGTCTTCTATCACTATTCCTTTTTCCTGATCTTAATAGTTTTCTCTCATAATCCAACTGTCCTCCCAGCTAATCAAAGTCAAAACCCTAGGATTATCCTTGACTCCTGGCTACTCCCCTTCCCCTAAATTATCTCCTTTTGACTAAGAATTAGTCATATGACTAAGAATATGACTAATTCATCACCTACATTCCTATAGATTAAATGTCCTAATATAGAGCTTTGATCATATTCTTCCACTGCTAAAAATATACTCCCATTGCCTAAAGAATGATATGCGAACACCTTAGTCTCTTATTCAAGCACTGTATGATAGGGTAACACCCACTTTTCCAGAATTATCTCCATACTTTTACACTTTATATAACCTATTTTCTTACTAGCTGTACCATTTGCCATTCTCCCAAAATGCTTTGCACTTTCTAAAGTCTTAATGATGTTTAATTTGACTCAAATGCCCACTATCCCCACCTCCAACTCCTACTGCTGAAATCCATACTCATCCTTCAAAGCCTTTTTCTCCATGATTTTTTTTCTGATATATCAATATTGTACAATATTTCCCTCCTCAGAACTCACACAGTATGTTACTAACACCTGGTGTATAATGCCCCTTATCCTCTGCCTTATCCTGTAGTCTTTCTGTCTTTTTTATCTTTCCTATAAGACACAAGGGTCTTATAATGAAGGAAAACTTAATTATTTCTGCATCTGCCATCATGTCCAGCATAGTACCTTTCACAGAACAGAGGTCCAATGCATGAATAAATGTTTAGGGGCTCATTTCCTAAGCTTCAAGTTTGACACTAGCACAGCCATAATCTGGGTAATACAGCCAGTAGCAGCCATGCACTTATTGCCTGTGCATGTTCTGATTGGCTGGGGCCCATGCTATACCAGTTATTTATATTTTCAATATCACTGCTGATATGATCGTCTCCCTTAAAATGGTTTTGGTGCCCTTAACTGAAACAACACACTCAGCTGAATGGGCTGGAGGCAATATTTGGGAGCTCCTTCTGAGTTAACTAATATGAGTTCTTCTTGGGGAGGGGAACATCGGCTCACCGTGGAAGATTTGCAATGTCGGTAACTAATCATACCATTTATTAACATTCTGATTTTCTAATGAAGAATACAGACTCACCTGATTTTGTTTAAATATGCAATTGAAAACACTGCAATTAGAAGCACAATTGTAGGGCTCTGTATTTTACATGCCGGGGTGTCCATCTGCAAGCAATGATAATGGGGTTGGCAAGCAGAGCAGTACCTCTTTGCTGTCTGTGGTTCACTCTGATTTCAGATATTTTGGCTATTTCCTCTGATACAACTTTACTTGGAGAAAACAGCCTTCTTTATAATTTGATTTTTCTGCTTTTATCTCATCATGGTGAAGTAGAGGTTTCTGGACAGGAGCAAGGATGCTGGGGTTAAACAGGGAAAGTGTAGCAATAGAAAGTCAATGGGATCTTGGAAAGGAACCAAATAAGGTGCCTAGGAAAGTGAAAACAAAAGGAGGCCAGCAGGAAAGGATGATCTTAGCTAAGAGAGGCAGAAACAGCGAGGAAATCTGGAAAAGCCCCCCAGTTCTGTCGTTTTTAGAAAGAGGGAAGCAGACAGGAGAGTTTTTGGCAGACTTGCTAACTCTGTGCCTGCCTTCCCCTCCCCTTCCCTTCAAGTACTTCTACTGATGTCCAAGATGCTTTACCAATCACTGCCACTGTCTGCCTTCTAGTTTCTTCTTACCGCTAGACATTTGCATTGGCTGCTGCCACTTGGAATGACTGCCAGGGATAAGTGCGCTGATATTTTTGACCCTACGTGTTCATGGAGGCCCTCCAACTACAAAGCAAAAGAGGTCCCAATTTAGATTACTTGGAGTCAGTACTAAAAAATTATGCAGTTTGTGAATATATTCTTGGTGTTTCACAGTTGACAACACTATATTCCCTTGAGTACCAAACTCACAGAAACCCCATGGAATGATCTCTTTCTCTCAGTACAGTCGTTCTAGAGCCAGTATGAGGTGTGAGACTAGTCAGACAGGGGCCTTAGCAAATGTATTTTAAAAATAAACAGCCTAGAAAGATGCTAAGTTTGCTTCCACTGCCTATTAATGCTCTGATTGTTCAAGAAAGAGCAGGGAAGGTTTCTATTTTCCTTAAAAGGTGGCAGGGGCCTCTGGTAGCATGATAGAATATTCTCATTTTACAGGTAAAGATTGAGGACAGATTAGTAGTGCTCCTAACATTCTGCCATGCAGCATTACTGTAAAAAATATGGACATATAAATATAGATGTTAAGTTTCTTTCCTGCAGTCTTCCACTCTTTCTGTAGGCCATCTGCAATGTCTTCATCCACATAAAGCGGTCTTACACTCCAACCAAAACACTCTTGTCCTCTCAATCAAATCTAACCTTCAGGCTAATGTATCCATCGGAATTCACTCAAATGTGAAAAAGATGAAATATAACTTATATTGTCTTCCACCATGAATTTCACCATTGCCAAAAGCTTTTCTGGACCATTCTGCTCTGGGCTCCATTTCTTTCACTGGTTTGTTGGAGTACAATGGTTTTGAGAGGTACCAGTTTGCATTTTAATAAAATGTGATCGTTTCTATTCTAAACACAGGATATTTTTGAATTGTAGGCTATTCATGGCAAATCTTACTAATCTAAATTCAGTAGAGTTTCCATGTTTACTATTAATTTTCCTTTTTTCATTTATGTCTCCGTATAGCCCTACAGCCCATGAAGAGAGCTTTTACAGTCAACACACCTAGTTTCTCCCTGTACTTCAAGAAAGATAGGAACTAGAAATATAAAAATTTCCTTAGAGGAGATGGATAGCTCAGCCTACTTGGATTATTCTGAGAGGAGCTATTATTTACTTCAGTCATAGGGTATGAAGAGAAAAGGCAGACAACTTTCTGGGTCCACTTGAGTGAGGGAGGTTGTGCTGCTTCTTTTATGTTTTTTCTTCCTCCGAGATCAATTTTCATAGTGTGGCTTTGTTACTAATCAAAGAAACACAAAAAGGGGGTTCCAACATTTTGGCACTTTTGGGGATCTTGGATCATCTGTGCCTGTCCTCTCTTTAGTAACATGGAGAATGGACAATGGACTGCAAAGCCAAAATGGCCTCTGGAAAGGGGCATTATCTCAGCTTCCTTACCTGTAAATAGCTAACGTGACATCATTAGGGCTAATTACTTGGAATGATTTAATTACATTTATGGTTTTAAACCATCTTCTACTCAAACCACATGTTCATAAAATCACAATTAAAAATATTTAATATGAAACACAGAAGGAATCCTTGCTTCTGAATTTTTTTTGCAAAGCCTACAGTTACTTGAAGATGCTTTTACCAAGTTGAAACTTGTGATCACGTAGATATAGAAGCCTGCTGAGATTTCACACATGAACTGAGATCAACTGTTTAAAAACATTTTTTTCATGAGAAAGGTTGTTTTTGTCTTTTGGGTTATTTTTGGTACTTGGCTCTGAGCACTTACATTCTATAATACCATGTGAGATGGAATGGCTCTTACCTGGATTCCTTGGAATCCGCTTTCTGCGGTCTCGGAATGCTGCACCTGATTGCAGGGCTTCTAGAAGATTATCCATCACGCCCGTCTCATCACCCTCTGGAGGAAGGGAGAAATTGGAATTAATCTTGGAGCAATTAAAGTTAAACTACAGGAAAATAAAGGGAAAAACTCCTGTCAGATTTACATAATACCCCTAAATTAAAGACATATATCTGTTTTAACATAATGGATCCTGTCAGTTTCTGGCACCACAGACTACTTTGCTTATTACGCACCATTAAGCAAAATTCATGCCAATCTCACTGTTCTTTCAACTTAAAGACCTTGTCTTTTGTATTATTGATGACATGCTCAGTATGCAAATAAACAGTAGCTGATCAGCTACTGCTGCCTTCCTGTTCAGATTCTTATAAGATATTCCTAAGCAAGAAACCACTGACCCGGCTTAATGCAATCAACGTGCAGGGCGTGATTTGATGAAGCGGAGTTACACAAGGTTAAATACTGATTGTATTAATACCTTAAGCATTCAACCATCATCTGCGGTTATCTTAAAAGACACTATTTGCAAAACACACTTGCATTCAGTTCCTATCTAATCCATATCCTTTACCCATTTTGAAATGCTGACATTGCAGAAGCCAAAGGTGACCACGTCATCTGAAAGTCCACATTTTACATTTGAGAGACATTAGCCAGAGTCTCATCACCCCTTTTAGAATGCTGTTGTGTTTCTAAACTTTTCCTGTGAGTGGAGTACTCAGAGATGTTCATGGAAATTCCTAACGGAAACGTATATAAAACATTTCACCCTACTCTTATCTTTGACAATTCTGGCTGTTAAAAATACTTTTAAGATTTGCTAGGACAAGGTGTCCATTGCCAGAAACTCTCTGCGAAGCTGTGGATGATTCACAGTGAGCTGAAGACCCTCTTCTCAACAGGCCTCACTGATGAAAAGGACCCTCGCCAGGTGGTTAATTTGAGTGATAGCTAAGTGTGTGGGTCTCGGGTAGAGGACACTTGTAGGCAGGAGGGTTAAGAAAAGAAAAGGGGGGCAGTGAGGGAGAAGAAATTATTTCTGATGTTACTCCAAAGTGAAATTTAAATCCTACTTTGTTTAAAGAATTGACTGTGGGGTATCAGATCACAGGAAAAAAATATTTTCTTATGGGGCAAGAATAAGCTAAAATCTCTTTTGATTATGCTCTTCATTTGACTTGAGATTTCCTCAATGTTACAATCATTTATTCTTTTTTAAAATGAATTCTTTAGGACAGGATATTGAGTGAAAAAATAAAAGGAAACACAGAGGTTCTCAGGTATAATATTTGGTGAAAACGCGAAAAATAAAGGGAAAGTAGAACCTCAGTGACTAAACAGGGAAAGAGGATTGTGCACTTTTAGGAATATTAAGGCTGCAGACACATCTGAACCATGACCTGCTCTTTACAATGGAAAGAAAAGAAGAAATGAAGGAAGTCTGGCGTGGCTGGAATGTATCTGGGAGAATTAAATTTTATGCAGTATGCACTTCACACTGGTTATATCTTTTTTTTTTGGCCGCACCACGTGGCTTGTGGGACCTTAGTTCCTCGACCAGGGATCGTACCCGGGCCTACAGCAGTGAAAGCGCTGAGTCTAAACCACTGGACCACCAGGGAATTCCCATATTGGTTATATCTTATAATCCTCCCAACAACATATTGAAGCAGGAAATATCTCTGTTTTTCAGCTGGGTATACTGAAACTTAGAGAGTTTAAGCATCTTGTTCCAGATTGCACAGCTGGCATGTGGAGGAGCCCAGGTATGAACCCAGATCAATCTGTTTTTTTTTTTTTTTTTCTTTTTTTTTTTTTTGCGGTACGCGGGCGTCTCCCTGTTGTGGCCTCTCCCGTTGCGGAGCAACAGGCTCCGGACGCGCAGGCACAGCGGCCATGGCTCACGGGCCTGGCCGCTCCGCGGCATGTGAGATCCTCCCGGACCGGGGCACGAACCGGTGTCCCCGGCATCGTTAGGCGGACTCTCAACCACTGCGCCACCCGGGAAGCCCCCCAGATCAATCTTTGCATGACAGCTAGAAGAAGATGAAATGAACTAGGCAAGTGATGGCCAGATGATGAAACATCATAATTCTGTTGTTAAAAAAGAGACAACAGGCCCAAAATGGAGTCACTTGTGCTAAGACTCACATCACCAACCAGAGACTTGATACTTAACCTAACTGCAGTTTCAGTCTTTCCCAGGAATGTAATCTTAACCACTCAATCTGGAATTTCCTGGTCAACACTAGTACGGAAATCTACCTGATAGACCCCCCACTGTCCCACAAAGGAAGGTAACCTTGTCTGAACAATCCACTCTTTGCTAGAAGAACTTCCTTGTCTTGCTTCCTTCTGCCTATAAAAGTCTTCCATTTTGTACAGCTCTTTGGAGCTCCTTTCTATTTACTAGATGAGATGCTGCACAATTTATGATTCATTGAATAAATCCAATTAGCTCTTTAAAATTTACTCAGTTGAATTTGATTTTTTAACATGATGATATGGGTTTGAGCACTATCTTATAAGCCAGCACTATCCAACAGACATATAATGCAGGTCACAAATGTGAGCCACCTAAATAATTTTAAGTTTTCTAGTAGCCATATTTAAAAAATAAAAAAGAAAGAGGTGAAATGCGTTTTAATATATTAATATTTAACTCAATATATACAAAAATTATATATTTTACATTCCTTTTATTAGAGCAAGTTTCAGAAACCTAACATGTTTTTATTTCATCCTTCACTTCAGATTAGCTACATTTCAAGCGCTCAACAGCTGTATGTGGCTCGTGGCTGCTGTATTGGGCAGTGCAGCCATAAGCAATATAGGAAGTGACTTGATCAGATTTATACTTTAGAAAGACTTGTCAGACAGCACTATGGAGGATGACTCTGGGGATGGCATGACAGAAGGCAGGGAGATGTTTAGGAGTATAGTGTAATTGTCTAAGTAAGAGATAAAGAACTGAACTAAAGGGCTAGCAGAGTGAATAGAGAGGAGGAATATTTTAAAGGTATTAGTACATTCATTAGGACCTGGCTGGAAGGGTGAGATCAACGGGGAGAAAAAGCGTCTAGAGGACAAGGGATAAACAGGTTTGAAAAAAAAAATTTTTTTTGAGGAATATCTAAGTAGAGAAATCCAGTAAGAAGTTGGAAATATGGAGAATTCCCTGGCGGTCCTGTGGTTAGGACTCTGTGCTTCCATTGCCAGGGGCATGGGTTTGATCCCTGGTCCGGGAACTAAGATGGAAATATGAATCTGGAACCCAGGAGTGAAGTCTGGGCTGGAGCTAAAGATGAGAGTGCTGTCGGAAGATGGGTGAGATGACCCTGAGATGTATGAGAAGGAGGGGCATAGGATGCAATTCCTGAGGATCTCAGTTTTTAACAGGCAGTCAGGAGAAGCAGAACTGCAAAGAAGACACGGAAGGAATTTTTAGACACAGAAGTACAACTGGAAGAGAACTGCGGTACAACTGAATCTCAGGTATCCTCATAAAAACAGTCATTATGAAGACTATGTAGAAAGATGAATATCTGTATACGAGTGACGAGAACAGAATACCAAAGAGGATTTATGATTTTACATAAATAATATACAAACATGAAAAGAATCTACAGCAACATTATGGATGTCATTTCATTAAAATTCTTTAAAGCTATTATATTGTTTATGGACTAAAGAGATGAAAAGAACAAATATGACATAAAGTAGAGAGGAATTACAAATAAATCCCTTTGCTTAATTTAGTGGTTGCCATCTGAAAACACTTAAAAAAATGTTATGCCAGATCAGTTTCTCAACTTTTTTCTTCCATTATCGTTCCCTCCTCCCTTAACAGAGCCTTGTTAGATATCTTTTCCCTAATCCCCTCCACATTAATATTTACAGATAAAACTATATATCTGCTTATGTATTCTGGTCCTTTGGAAGGTCACAAACCATTGTAATATCTAAGATTTTTCTCCTCCCACCTCTCCAAGAACCAATATTGATTCCCTTGGGGGTGATATTGCTCCTGCTGAGAAGGCATATGCTAGATGGTTCTGTTAAAAAAAAAATTAAAAATCCAGGTCTTTGTAAACATCAGTAACGCCTTTAAGGAAAGAAATATAAGTTTTAGTCCACCAGTTCACCATTACTTTTTCATTTGCTTCATGATAACTTTCAAAGGGACAGAGAAATTTTCATGAAATGTTTAACCTTAAGGAATAAAGCTTTTATGAATATACTATAGATTTATATTTCAGTTAGTCTTCCTAAAACAAAATGAAAGCAAACATGATCATTTGAAAGTTATCCTTCATTTCAAATAAGTTTCATTGCAATTTGGTCAGTGATTGAATTGTGTGAGGTTGACAGTTCACTTAGAATTTCCAAGTTCACAGAACCATTAATTCTTACTTAGATGTGATTAGTAGTGAGTAGCTGTTTGGATTTTTTTTTTCCCCTTTGGTCTATGAGATCAAACTCAGGAAAAAAAAATCTTTTAAGTGCTTTATTTTTCATTGAAAAAGAGAATAACCTTATTGAATTACATAGAAAAATGCGTTTTCTTAAAACTTACAATACCTATTTTACTGAGTGAAAGAATATCAAGGAGAAATCGGTAATGCTTTTTAGCCACTAAAACAGTAACATATGGGCATGTCTGAGAAGTAACAATTCAGAGGCAACTTTCTAATCTTTCATCCTGAAACTAGATCACAGACAGTATTAAGGAGCTAGAAGGGCTGCATGCAGTCCAGTGGGCTCTGTGTGAGCTACTTATCTTTGGATAAAATGGAAGGCATGGCTTGTATCTTCTATTTCATATTTCCAACAGTGTTGGTCATTCAGTGGATCCTGAATGCCCACTGATTTCACCTTTCAGCATCAATGCATACCTGGGTTGTGTCGACTTAATTTCTCCAGAAGAGTTTGGAGATGCCACAGATTAAAATTAGCACTAGGTAAATTAATGATCTCTATGACGCTTTTATGCGAGACTATTCCCCAATGGCTAGCATAAACTTATATAAAGGGAATTCCCTATGGGTTTCTCACATTTCTGCATATTTTGTGGGCACAGGCATTGATGACCTTTGTTCTGGACTATCTTTTCAAGAATTTTTTATAGTCAACGGCCTTGAAGGCACAGTGTCTCCCTCCAGAACAGAGGGTAGGTTTACTTTGAAGACAGATTATATCTCCCTCTAGGGCAGATGTCAGACAGGTTTGCTTTCAGTCCATTATAAAAGATTTGGGTTCTTTAAGCGTGGGTTCCTCAGACATAACACAAATCCACTGTGTGCCTAGCATCCACCTGGGCCCATCTTGGTATCACCCTGTGGGAGTTGGAGGGCAAGGGAAAGCAATTTGAACATGAAGCTCACACTGCTTGCTGTGCTGTGGATAACAGTTCTTTGTCTCTGAACCAGGAATCTTGTGTCTTCTGCCGGCATCCCTGAAACTGTGGCAGCTGACTTGCTGGCATGCAAGAAGAGTAAAATCTCTGACCCTTTACAATTTTGAAAATACTCTGAGCTCTTCTTCCTTTTTAATCAAACATTATTAATTAAATATCCCTTATTCCTCTAGGAACCTAAACATCTAGTGCCTTGGATTTTTCCATTAACTAACACCCAACTCTAGCTCATTATTCCTCAAAAATGACTAAAGTAAAACCAATACCATAAAAATCATTCCCTAAGATCCTTACAACCTGGTCATAATGGCTTCATTATTCACTACAATTGCCTCCTTGAATTCTCAATTATATAATTAAGGCTTTCTGGAAAAGCTGAGCCACTCAAAATTGAAGAAGTTGCCATCAACCAATAAAAATGGCCCAAAAGTAAATAAAGGGAACCAAAAGAAGCAAAAGGCTTCTTAATGAGGGCAGGACCCTACCACACAAAATAATACTTAGGTAGATTAAATAATTTAGAAAATAAAACTATGTTCTCCATGGGTTCAAACAGTAGGGGAGGGACTTCCCTGGTGGTTCAGTGGTTAAGAATCCACCTGCCAATGCAGAGGACATGGGTTCGATCCCAGGTCGGGGAAGATCCCACATGCTGCAGAGCAACTAAGCCCAGGCATCACAACTACTGAGCCTGTGCATCATAACTACTGAAGCCTGCATGCCCTAGAGCCTGTGCGCCTCAACTACTGAAGCCTGCGCACTCTAGGGCCCGCATGCCGCAACTACTGAGCCCGCGTTCTGCAACTACTGAAGCCTGTGCACCTACAGCCCGTGCTCCACAACAAGAGAAGCCACCTCAATGAGAAGCCCATGGACCACAACAAAGACCCAACGCAGCCAAAAAAATAAATAAATAAAAATAAATTTAAAAAAGCATAGCCAAAAAAAAGAGTAGGGAAGGCTCATGGAAGAATTAGGGCTTAAGTTCAGCCCCTGAAAAAAAATTAATATTTAAAACGTTGAATAGTGACCAGTTTAAAGAGAGTAAAATCTAGATTTTTTTAAAAAATTAAAAAACAATTTAATTTATTTAACCATAAGTTTGTTTTCTATGTCTGTGAGTCTACTCCTGTTTTGTAAATAAGTTCATTTGTATCTTTTTTTTTTTTTAGGTTCTACATATAAATATCATATGATATTTGTCTTTCTCTGTCTGGCTTACTTCACTTAGTATGATAATTGCTAGGTCCATCCATGTTGTTGCAAATGGCATTATTTCATTCTTTTTTATGGCTGACTCTTGGCTATTGTAAATAGTGCTGCAACGAACACTGGGGTGCATGTATCTTTTAGAGTCTTCTCCAGATATATGCCCAGTAGTGGGATTGCTGGGTCATATAGTAATTCTATTTTTAGTTTTTTAAGGAACCTCCATACTGTTCTCTATAATGGCTGCACCA
Organism: Phocoena phocoena; assembly: GCF_963924675.1. Taxonomy (NCBI): domain Eukaryota; kingdom Metazoa; phylum Chordata; class Mammalia; order Artiodactyla; family Phocoenidae; genus Phocoena; species Phocoena phocoena. The sequence continues at coordinate 81,326,939 of NC_089240.1, read as the reverse complement.
ATTTACATTCCCACCAACAGTGCAGGCGGGTTCCCTTTTCTCCACACCCTCTCCAGCATTTATTATCTGTAAACTTTTTGATGATGGCCATTCTGACTGGTGTGAGGTGGTACCTCATTGCAGTTTCGTAAAGTCTAGATTTATTAACTCCTCGTGTACATGCATATGCTTACTTGCTCACTTCCTCTGTGTGTGTGCATGTGTCTGTGTACAAATTTACAAATATTGTAATGCACAGATCTTGCATACAGCTTGATGAATTCTGACAAGTACCTAAACCCATGTAACCACCACCACAATGAAGATACTGAATGTTTCCATCATCCTCAGAAAGTTCCCTCTTGCCTCCACCACTCAAAGGTAACCTCTGCTCTGATTTCTATCACCGTATTTTAGTTTTGCCTGTTCATATCATGTAATGTTTAAGAGGGTAAAATGTGTTGAGGTGGTTTTGAATCAGCGTGGCCACCTGAAATCAAATATGCATGGAGTACATGATAAACCATGAGGAGAGCATCAGGGCAAAGTTCTAAAGGGCCTCGGGTATCAAAGTAAGAAGTTTGAATGTGATGAAAGGGCCTCTAAAGAGCCATTGGTAGATCTTCAGCAAGGTAGTGACATGATAAAGGTGACATGTAATATCAGCCTCACAGTATTATGCAAAATAGACCAGAGTGGGTGAGAAATTCTGCAAAGAATACAATTGAATTTGCAGTGACAAATATTTTTCTGTATATAACCCTGGGCAAAGTACAATAGTCAATTTTGGCATTATTGGTAAAAGACTGAATAGAACAGTAAAACTGGTTTTGTAAGCAAGGTCATAAGCAGTGGTAAATGGAAGCTGACAGAATAAGAGGGCAGTGACAAGTGGAGGGCAAGAAAAATCAGTGTTAGATTCAATCTCTTTCACGCTACCTATTACGGGCCAGATTAAGACCCTGCTGCAAGATGTATGGATTTGTAGATGACACAAAATTAGAAGACTGCTCACTTATCAAAAAAGAGGGAAACAAAATTCCTTCTCTGGGGTCTGAAAAAAATGAAGGCCTGGGGCTGACAAATAGCTCTTATAATTCAACACAATAAGAGGTAAGACATGACAAAAACCTGAACAACTTCTACTGCAGTCCACAAACATCTAGAAAGCCTCTACCTGATGGGAGGTTTTTGTTAGTTTGCAGTTTAATTGGAAGCGAGTGAAGAATGGAGATAATGGTGACTTGACAAACCAACAGATGGTAACTAAGATAATAGTCTATGAAGTAATTTAGGGCCACGAAAAGTGTTTAAAAAAATCAAGATATTATTCCATAGAGATTAAAAGAGGGCATAAATAGAATGTATAAAGTTCTAAGGGAAATAATGAAGGCAGATGCTCCTGTTCAAAAGAAGAAAACTTTCAAGAGGGAAAAGAGGACAGAGGAGCTTAGAAGAAATTACCAGAAACCACAGGATGAGCTAGGGGCAGACTAGTAATAACATTATGCAGCAGTTGAAGATTTGCAAAACAAACCAGAAAAACATTATGCTCCCAGGTTGAGGCCTTGCACAGTGGTACGCACCAAAAAGCAAAATTAATCTCAGAGCAATTAAAGTTAAAACTGTAGAGGAAAATGTTGGTTAGAGAGTTCATTCATTCTGTTATCGCATCTCCTTTCCAGAACAGATAATGAACAGTTTCCTACAGTGAAGGGAATTATCAGATTCAGATAAACTTCATAGTGAATACTACTCTTCCTTACCATTTTTAATTGAAGGTTAATGTTATAGGTACATTTTGTCATGAAATAAATATTGTACTAGAGGGTCACAAGCTAATGGATATTCCACTCCAGAGTGATGAATGGTAAAGGATAAAGTGATTTCTCCCCAAATATCTACATGGTAGGTATCACCTCAAAGTCTGTCACAGTAGCTAAATTGGTGAGTTAACTTTCCATAATGTATTTGCATTTTAAAGAGTTGCCTGTTGGGCTTCCCTGGTGGCACAGTGGTTGAGAGTCTGCCTGCCGATGCCGGGGACACGGGTTCGTGCCCCGGTCTGGGAAGATCCCACATGCCGTGGAGCGGCTGGGCCCGTGGGCCATGGCCGCTGAGCCTGCGCCTCGCAACGGGAGAGAGGCTGGCGTACCGCTAAAAAAAAAAAAAAAAAAAAAAAAAAAAAAAAAAAAATGCCTGTTAACACACTTGAATGGATTTCTACTGGTGGTCTTAGTGAAGGAACTTTTATGGACAGAGGCACCTTTTGGGCAGTCCACCTGCGGTAAGACAGCTTGATAGTAAATGGTAGTTAAAAAGTAATGTTTATGTGTATTCATTTTTTTCCCCAGTTACCTACCTATATGCTAGAAGATTGGGAGAAGAAAATTACACTCTATAAATAAGCCTGAATAAACCTGAATGTTAATGCTTACCAGAACCACTGTTGATGCCTCTGGTAAAATATCTCACGTTCGATATTTTAAATAATTAATATTTCAAAGATACCTTTGAAATACTGTGTCTTATCAGAATCAATCATTTACTAAGGGCATGGAACACTTGTGAAGGGAGAACTAAGCAAAAACAAACTTGGAAAAATAATAAATTCAAAACCATCCGCCAAAGTAAATCTCAGTGACTTTCTGAAAAGATAAAAGAAAGATGTTTTTGTACTTAGGAATAGTAATAATGTCTGTCATTTATTGAGAGCTTACTATATGTCAGGCCCTGTTCTAAGGGATGTTGGATCCCTACGCCAACCTATTTTTCAGGTAACGAAACTGAGGCATATTTGGGTAAAGTAACTGGATGGCCATATCAGAACATGATACCATGCAATGAACCTAACCATTTCATAAGAAATACAAACACAACCCTAGTGGCGGAGAGAAAATGGAGAGTTTGAGCTTCCAGAGCACCATCATGAGGTCAAATGTATACTTTTATCTTCCTTGGTGCCTAGCATAGGCACCAGGTAAGGGAGGGATGGAAGTAACTTTTGAAGAATGGCTGTCATGAGAGTCCTGTCAGGTAGTTTTAACAAATGTCACACACCACAGCTACAGTGGCAGCCTACCACCAGGTATAAAAATGTACATGAGGGAATTGGTACTCTTAGTTGCTGATGGTTGGAGTACAGGAAACAAGTGGGCAATTCATCTGTTGCTAGGCTATCTTTTGAATTCTTCTTCCTCTCTCCAGTCAGAAAGGCAATGACAACTTCACTCCACTTTTGCACAGGAACTTAACTGTTGGTTATATATTTTTAAAGTGCAAGGAATCTTGTGTGTATGTGTGTGTGTGTGTGTGTGTGTGTGTCTGTGTGTGTGTGTGTCTTTCTGCCCCGAAAGTGAATATTGCTGCAAACTGATCTGTTCTTATTACAACTACCACTTTCAAATTGAGGAGCATATATCTTGTTTTAACATTATATTATACACTTTTGCTTTTTTCAAAAAGCAGTATGAAAAAAGGCATGTATAACCAACTAGTTTATTGAACAGTCTCAACTCAGTGAAGGAACAAACATAAAATTGGTTTTCATTTTTTTCAGCATTGCTCCTAGACATACAATGTCAAGTCTCACTTTCATGTCCCTTAATGACATCTTGGGAAGATTCTACAATTTTCTGGTTGTAATTTAAATACTGATTGTATGTTTGCTTCAAGGTGTTTCCTTCCCCCGTTGTTGGTTAGTCTTTTGGACGCAGGGGCCTGAAGGGGAGAATGGGTGGCATAAGCTGCTTGCCCACTCACTCCCCCAGCCTCTCTCATGGAAAAATTTGACCCCCAGTGGGCTGGGGCAGGGAGGAAGAAAAAGGAAGACAGGGAATGTTCTAAGCCTCTTGATGAACGTGTTAGATGGGCTTACAAGAGACAAAGGTGGGGATTTAGTGTAAGGATGTATGCAGAAGTAGAAGGAATAGGAAACAGGCTTCAGCAGCTACGTGGTCAGGTGTGACTCACAAAGAAGTGAAACACCATTCAAGATACAACCTTAAAGGGAAGGCGTGTGGGGGAGGGAAGGATTGGGAGTTTGGGATTAGCAGATGCAAACTATTATATATAGGATGAATAAATAACAAGGTCCTATTGTATAGCACAGGGAACTATATTCAATATCTTGTAATAACTTATATTGGAAAAGAATCTGAAAAAGAATATATATATATGTATAACTGAGTCACTTTGCTGTACAGCAGAAATTAACACAACATTGTAAATCAACTATACTTCAACAAAATTTTAAAAAATATGTAACTTTGACTCTAATCCTCCAACTACAACAATAGCCCTAGTCATCCATTAATGTTACTACTTCAGTACTTTGATGTCCATTCTCACCTACCATCTTTGTGTCTTTGAGTTCAAACTCCCCAAGAAAAAGAATCAAACTAATTCAACCAGGACGGACCAGCCTTTGGGGGAAGAGTGTTCATGACAGGCTATTTCTTAGGAAATAGAAAAGCCTACAGGTGGCTGTCCTTGGGTCAAGAATCAATCTCTGGCCCATTTTGAAGGTAGGGGAGGAATGTGTGGCACAAAGCATGGTCAGCATTGCTTAAGAAGCTGCCAATTGCCACATGCTTCAGAAAAGGAGCTGAAGGTATGCACTTCTGATATGCATTATCATAACTCAATAGTGTAATTTACATTGATGTTTCAAAATGGGAGAGGGAAGGATTTACCTTTAAGCCTTGATCTAAATCCCTCAATAATTCCTTAAGCGGAGTTCAATAATCTGCTCCAGGAGAGAGCCAGACTGACTCTGAGCATGGCTAGCTTCCTTCTCAATCAACTGGAATGTATTTATACTTCTAGCAATCTCACTCCTGTCTCCTGATGGAATTGAAACAAGTTGGTGAAAAATAATTATTTAGAAAGCAGAATGAAGTGTCACTGGACAGTCTGTGGCCTTTCTTTCTTGGGCTCTGGGAAGTGATCTCAGTTTCAAGGCTTCTAGTTCTCTTCTATGATGGAGATGCCTTAATTCACAACCTCACTATTTACCTGCATTCCAATTTCAAGGACGAACCATTAGCTATGCCTGAACAATGTTATTTATAAAATTTCCTATCATTTCAGACTCAGTGTGTCTCAGACAAATGGAATCACCCACAGATTTCCCCACCTAATCACACCCTTAATGACTTCTTATCCCAATTTTCTCATTTTTGATTATCCTCCAGGCTTAGAACCGTTGAATGGTCTCTAGTATTTTTTATTCATTTCCAAAGTCAAATAGTGACTAAGATATAGCACATCTTCACAGGCAATACAGAGTCTCCTCCCCTAGTGTAACACTTATCCCTTAACCTGGATAACCTATATGAATCAACTTGCTGAATTTTGTTTCTAGTCTCTCCTATCACTAAACTATAACTTTAATCACATTATCCTCTTTTCCAAGATTCAATGCTCATCTGATCCAATCCAAATTCCAAAGATCTCACTAATTATTTCCAGATTTTTCTTTGGCTCCTCCAACCACACCAGCCAAGCTACCTCTCCTTATCATTTTCTACAGATCCTAAGTGTTCACACCTATATGTCTTCCCCCATGTTCCTAATTTAAGAAATAAACAATTAATGTAAATTCTAAAGGAAAAAGCAAACAACAACAAAAAAAGATAGATACTTTATACTTTCAAGTTTAAATGGATATAGCTTTTAGGAAGATTATTAAAGTGAATACACTTCAGCTCACCAGATCTATTCCAGGGGTCAAATTCCTAGAGTGAGTGCTTTGGAAACATAAATGGCCTAAATTCAGGTAATTTAGGTAATTTATACAGATACACATTAACAATATCCTATTCTATTAAATAATTAAAAGTTAGATAGACCTTAATTATATGCTTTACTAAATAAATGGAAGTTGGTCTCCAATAGAAAAAAATTAATTTCAAAATAAATAAATAAATAACTCCCTAAGGCAGATACTCATAGTAAATTTAACATACTGCTACTACCATTTAATTGAATTCAACCTTTAAATTAAAACGAAGACCTATTAAAAGTAATATGGTAATTGTATATTAGGTGGTATTGCCTTTTGGTGTTTCAAACAATCAAGGCAACAGTGATTAACCTCTTCATTACTTTATAATGTTCATCAGGGAAAAAAATTCCACTCCAAGTTCAAATTTTCTAAAATTGAAACCCACAGAGCTCCTAAGAACACAGGGCAATAAAGCATAGGGTGATTCATTAGAGGAAGTCTATAATTACAGATTACTGAGTAGATAATATGGATGCCATTGAATTACACGGGGGTTGATCAGTTAGTAGAAAATGGCATAAAATTACAAAATTAGGCGCCAATACCTCAGAGATATAATTATGTCAATTTCTGAACATTATGTAGTTCTTTTAAAATAAAGTTATAAGGACTTCTCTGGTGGTGCAGTGGTTAAGAATCCGCCTGCCAATGCAGAGGACACGGGTTCCAGCCCTGGTCTGAGAAGATCCCACATGCTGCAGAGCAACTAAGCCCGTGCACCACAACTACTGAGCCTGCGCTCTAGAGCCCGCGAGACACAACTACTGAGCCTGCATGCCACAGCTACTGAAGCCCACGTGCCTAGAGCCCATGCTCCACAACAAGAGAAGCCACCTTAATGAGAAGCCTTCGCACCTCATGGAAGAGTAGCCCCCGCTTGCCGCAACTAGAGAAAGCCCACGCGCAGCAACGAAGACCCAACGCAGCCAAAAATAAATAAATTTATTTTTAAAAAAGGCATAGATGATAATTATGCTTAACTTAAATAACCCACTGCAAGCTGGTAAAACCAGAGAAGACACTGGCATTTAAACATTGTCATTCCTTGGAGCTTAACATCATAAGTGCTTTATTTTGACATGTCTACTTGATTTTTACTTTTACATTCAAAAACTTCCATGGTTTATATCGTATACTATTTTATGAAGTAACTATATCACTATCTAGCTACTGTTGGGTAACTACTGCTTGTAAATATTGTTATATTTTTAATAAAATGTATAGAACTCTGTTCAGAGACAGGACTTGCAAACAGGTGCTAAATTTCTTACTTGGGATTAAGTAGAAAAGGTTTACAATTTCATTGTTTCAACCATCTCTCTTCTTGGGATAGTAGGCTCCCAAGAAGAAAGCCGGGAGGACTTAGACACAGTATGCTTCAATCATACCCCCAGCACATTCCTTATTTAGCATTTAATTCACTCTTTCAAGCTATCAACACATGACCACTGGGCACTTAGTAGTGGATAGCACTGTACAAAACAGGGAACTGTAATGCATCCTCCTAAGACGCATTTCCGCAAAGAGGTCAATTATGTATTTCTTCTACTATGTAGTCTAATTTGGAAATTAAGAGAATTTTTGGCTAATAAAGAGCCTTGCCGATCAAAGTGAATACAAATGAAATACTCTGAAAATCTCTACTTGTTTAACATATATCTGAAGAACAGAAAGAAAAATACTGTAGATTTTTTTGGCTCTTAGAACATTAATTTAATAGAACACCCTAATTTTTACATTATAGTTTGGGCATGGCTCAAGTGTTTGCAGAAGCCAAGATTCTACCATTTAGAAAAGCAAGTTATTTTTGTATAGTCCGTGTATTGATAAATTACCTCAGATAAATACGCTATAAAGGGAAGAACTGCTGATTTTATTAAATAAAGGATATTAAAATGACTGTTTATTTTCCCTGTCCACTGAACAGTAATAATTTTTAATATTCTTAATTATTTTCTCTCTTTTAGATAGGTAAAAAAAATTCAAAACCAAATATCTGTTACTCTTCAAAAATGGGGTTAAAAAGTGGTATCTGCCCAAAGGGTAGAGAGTGAGGAAGTCACTAAACACTCCTTGGCAAAGATTTAGGACCAGGTACTATTTTGTTCTTTTTATGATTTGCTCACCTAAACTTATCAGTGAAATCTTTGCATACTATATGATTTCATTTGACTGTTTATTTCCTATTTATAGCCTATATCAAGGGGGAAAATTGCAGTCCACAAAGAAATGATAAGGACTATCTTTTACTCAGCACTTCCATGGCAGCTGGTGATTTTTAGTATAAGGGAAATTTATCCTCATCCTTTAGAAAGAATGTACAACGTATGCTCTTATGATGTATGGAATCCTGGGTCTTAGAGAAGACTAGGATTTTCCACTTCAGGAAAAGGAAGGAAAAAAATGCACCATCATTTCTTTAAAGCAATTACCTGCCTTGTGAGGCTTTAAAAATGCCGTTATATTTGTTTTAGTAACTAAGCATTCACGTTAGCACTGTCTTGAACAAAGAAGTATACTTAGAGAATCTATTCAGTGCTGAAATCTTATTTCTATCCAGTCTAGGGGAAGCTATTTTAAGGTACATCCTGAACTGGGGAGTAAAGTGAGGAAGAGGTCACTTCCACCTCAGAGTCAAATTGGGAGAAGTCAATATGTGCTGGATGGATGAATCATCCTCATGTAAGAGGTGATTTGGAAATAGGTAGCTAAGGAAACCTTGTCAACATCCAGCTCCATCCAAGAAATGACAACGTCTCTTAATCTCATTAGAATGACAGAGTTTGAGTTTCATACACAACAAAAAGTGGCTAAGTCACCATTGTAAAGCAATTATACTCCAATAAAGATGTTAAAAAAAAAAAAGAGTGGTTAAGTAATAGGAGAATATTACCTTTCTGTTTGGGGAATTGTGTGTTTTTCATTAGTTTGAACCATGTGAGGCTGCCATTTTTATAGGCCAAAGAGTAGTTAAAGAGCAACAGCTTCATATAGTTCAAACTGCTATTTAGGGATACAGTGAAGTCATTTGAATTATTACCAACTCTCTGAAAAAAAATATTTCAAAACAGAAGAGGGAAGATTGTACAATGCAGAAGGCTATGACAATGATGATATGCATTTTAAAATATTTTCTAAAATGCAGAACTTGAAAAGCACAGTCTTTCCAATCGTCCCTATTTTCCATAACTCTAAATTCCATGTTCTAACTCTGTATGAGTCATCAATACAAAATCAAGACAAGCCCGTGCTCGGCACACAGTCAACACGTCCTCTGAGCTATTATGTTCATGATGGCGACGTTGCTGACATTTCACTGAGGTCAATCATTTGCACTTCTTTCCCTAAAGCTTAGGATGGTTTTGCAAAATCTCCCAGAACTCTGTCCCTTGCCCCTACTCCAGCATTGGGATGCAAGGCAGCTTATCTTGTCATTTTCATGAAACATCTTTGAGGTATGATTTCACTGGGGAGAGATTTAGAAATCAAAGCTTAAGTAGGGCTGTGAAAGTAAGTTATCCAGTACTGAGCAAAACACAATCTCTAGAACTCATTTTTTCCCGTGGCAAGCATTAATGAATGTCAAGCCTTTATAGATTAGTTAATATACTTAGAGATAGAGAATGCATGTTTGTTTTGCCAAAACCTTGATACAGCCAGTACCTCACTGAGAATTGAATAAATAAATCCACTTGTTATAGTATTTTTCAAGGAAAAGTTCACCAGTATTTGCAAAAGAAGTCAAATTAATTTTTTTCTATTGTAATCACATGAAATAATGACAACTGCCTCAATATTATGTAGAATACCAATATGTCTGCTACATTTGCACTTTCTTATTAATTGTAATTTTATTTTTGTGTATTAGAATTTGTCAGATAGGAAAACCAACCAACCAGCACAGTTCAACCAAACATCTAATTACATTTTTCATGCTCTTTGTCATTTTAGTGACTTTCTTGTAAGAGGACGCCAGCATGACTTTTATTAATGTCAGAAAATGCATTTTTTCCTTTTGGTAAAAGAAGAAAGGACCTTTCACATTCAAAATTCAATTTTTTCTCCTAACATTTCCAATATGACACAAACATACGGTAAATAAAATTATTCTAATAAATATTAGAGCCAGTGGACCAGTGAGAGAAACTCTGAGCATGCTGTGAATATATTGAATACTAAAGAACATTTGAAATACAAAAATCATTGAACTTTTAAGAAAAACTGAATAATTCAATATTTTTTCATTAAAAAAGAAAGAAACACACATAACAATAATGATTAACCAGGATATGTCTACATATCAGAAAGGGCTGACAAATGGACAAATGTGATGACAAAGTTTTCAAGAGTTTTACATGGTGGAATATACTGGTTAGAAGAGTCTGCTTTCCTCCACGAGAATATAATTAAGGTTCGTTTTCGAAATAAAGCACTTTGCCTAAAGAGAATAAGACACATCAAATAATTTCAATAAAAAGAAAAGAATAATGATTGCATTCAAGAACAATGGAACTTGTGAGAAATATAAGTGCATTGGTGTTCCCCAGACATCCCTCACTATGTAAGGATTATTGGTGCTACTACAGTTTCCTTCTCCTGGGACATTTAGAAACATGCTGTCTAACCATTTGTCTTACAGAGTTACATATGGATATACCTTGAGGCAGGGAACTGGCCTGGATAATCTAGAGAGCATCTTCATGTTTTATGAAAACCAAATCACAGAAAACAAATTCAAAGGATGGATATTACTCTAAATGAACTCAGCATCAAGTGCAAACAGACCCAAAGACAATGCTGCAGAATGAAATCCTATGTCTTATTACGTTACTTATATAGAAATGTGGTGTAAACTATCTGTAGGTATGATACCTTAAGCCACTGGGGATTTAAAAAAAGAAATAGGAATCTCTTCAGAAAAACATGTGAGAAATTTGAAGCTGTTTACTCAGAGTATATAAAGTATTCATCAGAGGAAAATGTTCAAAGCTACTTTAAGACAGATGAGAACTATTCCTTAATATATCAGAAGAGGGCCAAAGAAGATTGTTTCTTGACAGAAGTTCTCATGGGAAAAGCTCCCTTTTTTATTTGCTACAGAGATCATGCTGGAATTGATGGGAAAAGAAGAGACATTTTGAAATAAATAAAAGAGGTCACTTGCAGGAAAAGGCTTTTTTTAAAAAGGGGATTCTTGTTAAGAGATTCCCACTTTTATTCAGGTTAAAATGTTCATTTTGTTCCATGAACAAAGGCATGTGGATTTTACTTCTTTCATTCACTGTACACTTAGGCAAAACACAGGGGCTTCCTGGGTATGTGACCCGTGCAGTCGCACAGGGTCTTGGGCTCAGAAGGGCCCCATACTTGCTTTAATGCTCTGCTGCTGCCGTCTTGAAATTCTTAATAATCTTTGAACAAGAGGCACAGATTTTCATCTTGCAGTCGGCCCCACAAATTATGTATCCAATGCTGGTAAAAATAAAACCCATCTGTAACATAATAAACTATTTTGATTGTCCATTTTTCATAAATTTCTTATCAGTATTTGAAAAAGATTACAAGGTCTTCAGAATGATGTAGTACTGACTACTCCTGATAATTTCTTCATGCTATTTTCTTTTTATTTATCTGTCTATTTATTTATTTTTTCTTTTTAAAAATTGATTGATTGACTGATTGATTGTCTGTGTTGGGTCTTCGTTGCTGCGCGCAGGGTTTCTCTAATTGTGGCGAGCGGGGGCTACTCTTTGCTGCGGTGCACGGGCTTCTCCTTGCAGTGGCTTCTCTTGTTGAGGAGCAGGGTCTCTAGGTGCATGGGCTTCACTGGTTGCAGCACTTGGGCTCAGTAGTTGTGACTCACGGGCTTAGTTGCTCTGTGGCATGTGGGTTCTTCTCAGGCCAGGGCTTGAACCTGTGTCCCCTGCATTGGCAGGCAGACTCTTAACCACTGCGCCACCAGGGAAGTCCCCATGCTATTTTATTTAACATTCATAAAATCACATCAAAGAAAAATTTTCCAGTGGCTGAGTCACTTCCTTTAGAGGCTACACTAACTTTTTCAATCCACTCAAGTGTGATTTAGTAAGAAAATGGTCTCAATGCTCTGATTATCATTGAAAAGAAATGTGTGGCTGTTGAAAATAAAATCGAAAGCAGAAAAGATTGAAACAGTAGCTTTGTATTTCCTTTCCTCTAAGTTCATATCCATGAGGATATATGGGGCAAAGATGTCAAGCCAAGACAAATGGAAACTCACACGTTTATTTGCTATCTGAATCCATCTATCAAGAGCAAACAAAAGGCTTTAAGTTATGTACAAATAATGATAATTATAGAACAAGTATACTAATACTCAACTAATAAGTAACATAAAGTAAACTTGCTTTTCAATAGATGTGCTCCTAGCTATGTAATTCATTATCTACCTCCTCCCATGACCAAGAAATTCTATTTTAACATATCAGGGACATTGCTACTTAAGAATTTCTTTGGTAATTCACTTTACAAATCAAGTACACACATACATATATGCATACATATATATATATGTATATACATATACATATATACACACACAATGTAAATGATCATTCCTTAGTAAATCAGTTGCTTGAGTTCATTTTGGAATGTTATAGTTGGAAAAATATGGCACTATCCATCCATCAAAGCCATACTGGACAACACAAATACTCTGCCGAGTTCCCTGTAAACTTCCAATTCCAAGGATATCCTCCCACCTCGTCACTGAAAACTACTTGATTCTGACTGATCCTGTCACTTGGCAGAAGGTTCAAAAACGATAGGAATGTAAAGCTTGGAGGACAAGTCTCTTGTTTTCACATGTACAATAATCAATCATGACTAAATTTAAACAATTTAAAACAATTTAAAGGACTAGCACTGTGGAGTAGTACAGCAGAAGGAGCAGTGGATGAGACAGGCTCTACTCCTGGCTCTCCTATTTAGCACTAAACTAGCTTTATGACCTTGAGCGGTGTGCTGAGTGAGGGACCACACTTTGAGAACCACTGGCCTAAGAGAATGCCAAGAATCTGAAGGGCAAGATCTGAACCCACCCACTGTGGGAGAGTTCCTGAGGCACCTGCCAAAGTGTCACAAGATATCAACAGATGATGGCAGTGTTCTTTCGAAGGAAGAAACTCATGCTGAAAGATGGCACTGCATTAGCAACAGGAGCAGGGTTGGGGGGAAGGGGGTGGGTGAGCCAGGAGGAAATCAGGAAGTTGTGACCTGAAACTGAGACTAATAAGACTACACAAAGCCCTAAATTAGGAAATAAAGCCAGGTTGAACCCAAAGCTGGATGAAATACTTTGGCTTGTTGTAAACTAAGGGATGGGAGAAAATGACTGAAACTAATGAGTCAGGACACAGGAGGAGCACTTTTGGTGAGACAGGACTATAGGAAGGAAAACTCCTGTGAGATTAATAAGAAGGCCAAAGGTCCCAAGCTTTGGGGGTAGGGTGGGACAAGGGTTGGGTCTCTCTTGGCCCAGAAAGTTCCTAAAGAGGCTTGGCCCAAACAGTTTGTCATCTTCACTCAAAGGAAATTCTAAAAGATGTATTGCAGGCAGAAAGAGTAATTCCAGGTGTATGGTCTGAAATATAAAAAGGAATGAAGAGCAATATGTGGGTAGTATAAATGAACACTAACTGTTTGAAAATAATTATCATACCGTCTTGCTCTAAGGTGGGTAATGCAAGACCCTGACATCAATACCATATGCCTTTCTGTTTCTTTAAAAAAAAAAAAAATTATTTTTTTGAAGTCTAGTTGATTTACAATGATGTGTTAGTTTCAGGTGTACAGCAAAGTGATTCAGTTATATATATAGTGTTTTTCAGATTCTTTTCCAATATAAGTTATTACAGATAATGAATATAGTTCCCTGTGCTATACAGTAGGACCTTGTTGTTTATCTATTTTATACACATTAGTGTATATCTGTTAATCCCAAACTCCTAATTTATCCCTCCCCCCCTTCCCCTTTGGTAACCATAGTTTGTTTTCTGCCTGTGCATCTGTTTCTGTTTTGTAAATCAGTTCATTTGTATCATTGTTTTAGATTCCACGTATAAGTGATATCATATGATATTTGTCTTTCTCTTTCTGACTTACTTCACTTAGTATGATAAACTTTAGGTCCATCCATGTTGCTGCAACTGTATGCCCTTCTAATTAGCTTTAAATACTTCAGTGGAACTTGAAAAATAAGCTGTGATAGTCAATTCTATTATTACATAGACACATACAAATAGCCACTTATTTGTGGGAGTCCATGTAATAATGCGCATGTATGTACATATGTATATATGTATGTATGTATACACACATTATATATACTGTAACCTTTGTTATACTTAAAAGGCATCTTTGCTAAGGAGTTCATCCAGTAAAACCACATCCATATTCACTTTTGAACATATTAAAGTTTTATTGATCTCAAACATATTTTCTTGCTTATCAAAGCCCACACAACACCTATGTACATGTAATGTCTACAGTCAAGAAGGTCGAAGTTTGATAATTTGCTCTTATCACTCTTTCTAGATAAACACTCCTTTAATATCAGCAAAAATAAAAACATACTGATTGAAGAAGCATCTGTAGTTCCTGAGATGCTCCTAGAAAATTAGTAGTTATTAGCTATTGCTGAATGATACATTCTAGCGTGATAAAAATGTATATGGTAGGAGAGGTCTATTATAACACATGGGGTAGTACATTTCCAAGAAGATTTTGAGTCAACCAAATGTTTTTTGAAATGGAGTGAAAGTGAAAAGAGGCCCTCCTATAGTGCCTAATATAATTGTGAAAACACGATGTAGGGGGAAATGTAAGAAAACAGAAAGAGGCTGCTTAATTCCTTTAAAACAGAAACTGAATTGCTGAGGCAGTTCTTACCACCTTATTTATATATTGGATTGCTCGTAAATCATGATGTCACCCACCAGGAAGCAATGCATCAGGAAGAGTGTGACAGTGTCACAATCCCCAAGAAGGGGATAGAGGTGCAGCCGAATGACAAAAAGGCACCATCAACTCAAAAAAATGCAAAAGGTTTTATGGATAAATATTGTATAAAAGCATCACATGGGAGTCAGAAACTAGTTTCAGAAACTGGCTAGAGCTCCCCCCCCAAAAAAAAAGATGCTTATAAAAAAGGACTCACATTCTGTGAACTGAAACTTGGTATTTCTTGAATACCAGAGATTTAGAGATGGCCAACTACCATAGTTGTGAGATAATCAACTAGCTTCTTATCCTCCTCGCCCCCCAAGAAGCGAGCAGAATGAAACAAAACCTGGCCCTGTTTTCTATTTAAAGAATACATTTTTTTCTTTAACACATACTACTGTCTGTGGAAATGTTTGTGAGGGAATACAGACTTCCAGTTTTACTTTGGAATGTAACTTCCAATCAGTCCTTAGTTAACTGTTGTCTTTAAAGAGCCTTCTCCTGCAGAAGAAGCATTAACTACTGAAGTCCAAAGCACACAGTAGCTTTTCCTAAGGTTATAATTATCTATGATTTTAAAAGAAAGAACCTGCATATTTCTTTTTTTTAAATTTAATCAATCAATATTTTTTTATTGAAGTATAGTTGATTTACAATATACATTTCTTTATAAAAATGCTTACTTTGTTCTTCTGGGGTCTTAAAATGGGAGAGGGGACAGGAAGGAGAGGCTGGAAACTGCACTGCAAACCCCTCACGGCAAACCCCTCCTTTTCCACCCTTGAGGAGAGAGGTATCTTTAGGGGGTTTCATTTACTGTCACGGTTACTCAGGTGAAAAGGGCTAGTTTTCAACATGCCTGGGTCACAGGAGCTTACATGAGATTACTGAAAAGTCCAGGCTGTATGTACTGTGGGGATGGAGCGTGGGTACACTTAAAACTTAATGTAGCCATAGTTCACCTCTATAGCTCAATCTCCATTTCCCCTCAAAATATGATCAGATAGCCCTTCGAACAAAGCTGCATTCACTCTTTGAGATGCAAAGAACAGTATAACAAGCCCTAACAACATAATGGATTCCGGTTATGCCAGAAAGAGCTCTGACTCAGAACCAGTTGCCTCAAACAAGTAAAGCATCTTTTTAAAACACTGGGGAAAGACACAGGGGAGGCAGTTTCATATACCATACTGAAGTGCAGTAGAGCAAGGTCGGTTAAGCACTCTATCCTGAGACACACACCTTTCATTTTCAATTGTTTTCAAATAAAAAGAGAGAAATCCCCTTTTCAAGTTGGATTGTTTAAATGCACCTACAGCTACTCTTGTCTAGCAAAGGCTAGGCAAGCTCTCCCTACTGATGCATTTCAAAAAAGGTTCAATTGGCAAAAGAAAGGAAGTGCAAAGGGTTTTTGACAAAAGAGGACTAGAGGGAACACATTTTCCTTTCACAGAAATACTGTTCTAGAAAATCAGATGAGGTAGCAACTCAAACCAGGAATGTGTACATATTGGTGAGACAAACAGGGAATTTGGAAAACTTCAACTTCAGACATTCAACTACATAAAATGATTAGCTTAAAAATTGGGGTGGGGGGATAAATTTGGAGTTTGGGATTAACAGATACACACTACTATATATTAAATAGATAAACAAGGACCTACTGTATAGCACAGGGAACTACATAGTCAATATCTTGTAATAACCTATAATGGAAAAGAATCTGAAAAAGAACACATATATATGTGTAATTGAATCTCTTTGCTGTACACCTGAAACTAACACAACATTGTAAATCAACTATACTTCAATTAATAAATTAAAAAATAAATTGGGGTGGGAGTTACGTTATAAAAATGGGAGACTAAACGCTTAAACAAAACAAGGTATTCTGATTTTCAGATTACAGCACAGCCTAACCCAGTATGCGGTTCTTCTACCATAGAACCATAAAGGTCTGTAAAGAAGCCCTGGGACCCTGTCCCACCCTCAGCAGGGCTATGCCTGCAACTCCCTAGACCTATAGCCATACATCCTGCTTAGCGATGCTCTAAGTAATTCCTAGGCAGCCCTCTCCAGGGCTCAGCAAATGTAAAAGACTAAATCAAAATCAGGACCGCTAAAATATCTCCTCTGATGAAGAGATATTTTATTTTTTATATATAATGTACATTTAGAGTAGATTCCAATACTGGTTCAAACAAATAAAAGCATTATCGTATCCATAGTTAATTGCACATTTAAAAGGATAATTATTTTTTCCTTCCCAAATGAATCATGCCATCATCTTCTGAGCTACTATGAAATAGTATATAAAGCCAATTGTTGATTTAGATGACAATCAGGTATTCTAAGTTTAGGTTATAATGTGTTTCTAATACCATTATAACAAAGGCATAACTGCTTTCTTAAACTAAGATCTTTTTTTCCCATGTTTTTCTAACTAGTCAAGATATCATATACTTTATAGATTGTTCATGTGTGAAGGGAGTGACTGAGGACTGAGGCTTGACTAGACATAAAGAAGAAAAATAGAATTTTTCATATATTAAAATATGTGAAAAAAATGAAATATACATGCCATATGCTGCACATGGTCCTGTGTGAGTGGATACACACACACACACACACACACACACACATACATACATATGCAGCAAGAGCCATTATTTCTTACAGAAAAGACACACACAGAGGCAGAGAGGCTGACGGTTAGTAACCCCTTAAGTAGGCTAATGGTGCTGAGTTAACAGACAACAATACTATGATTAGGGTGTGTCACCCTGCTCAGCACACTGTGGGCAATCAATAAACACTTGCAGAATTAAATTAAAAATCACTGAAAGGTTTTCATCCATAATAAGCCTTTCACACATTTAGTGTAACAATAGATTTTGCCCTGATTCTGAAGCAGCCCGGGGGCTCAGGGATTCAATGTGGGTGGAACAAATATAATATTCAAAGAAAAAGAAGTCATTAGAGACTCAGCTGGGTCCAGTGCAACTTATTGGTTCTATGAAGCTGTTAGGTGTAATTACTGATGTGAATCTAAATGCATTTGACTGAGAACACAGCCAAGTTAATTGCAATGTTGGTATATAACAGCTGTTATTCATTTGACACTTTTGTAATAAGAATTAGAATACTGAAATATGGAACCGAAGCATGTTTCTAATAAATGATTAGGCCATCTACAATGTGTTTTGGTCATTTCTTATGTAGTCAATTTGATTGTTTTCACCCACCTGCTCCAATATTTTCATGGTTTTCTGGCTAGTGAAGTTACATAAGGCATACATGGCAACAAGCACATACTGTAGAGAAAAGCCAAATTTGTAACTGCCAGCAGTACTCATCTTCTACATAAGAACTGACGAAATCTTGTTAAATGCTCAACACACTGAAGACAGTTCTTAGAGTTTTTGCAAATCGGAGTTTCTGCATTTAGAATGTAAGAACTCTTAATGAGATCTAAAGTGTATTACCTATCTTGTTTTGCATATTTATTTTTGTCTCCCATTTAAAAGAATACTTTTAGTTGGTGTAGAAATTTGTTTTACTGCTAAGGCAGACAGAATCAGAGTTTAGCACTTATTTCCAGTGAACTGATGCCAGAAATGTAATTATTCTATCATGAGGTCAGAAGAAAATTACTAGTGATAAGTGGCTCAAATAGACTACTGGAAAAATAACTAGAACTTTCAATTAATCTAGAGTGTATTCTGGAATTAGAACAGATGAAGCCCACTCTCCAACACTTGTTTGCAATGATCACTCATGCTCTGAATACAGGTCCAGAGACAATAACAAAGTTCTATTGATTTACCAATGATCTATATATTGTGGGCTGACTGTATGTACAAACCTATATTTAAACACTATGTGTGGCACATTTTCACCTGTGTAAAATGTGAAGCCAAAAATACTGGGGGTTGGGGGGAGGTATTTGGGTGAGTCAGAGGAGGGTTGTGCACTGAGTTCAGAAAGATTATGAATGATAAAGACTGATGCCCAAATGGCTTTCTTATAATTACAAAATCAGATTAGTCAAAACACCTCTTCCCCTAGGCATTTCTAGTCAACTAAGATTTTATTGTAGTGATTATTGCTATTAATCGTTTTCCATGATATGTTCACTGAAATAACTATTATTATTAAGGGGATAACAACATTTAACACTTATTAAGTGCTAACCGTGTACCAAGCAACTGCTAAGAGATTTGTACGTATTGTCTCATTTCATTCTTATGAAAATCCTGGGAGGTGGATGCCATTCTTTCCTCTGTTTTATAGGCAAGGAAGCTGAGGGTCAGAGGGGTTAGGTGAATTGCTCAACACACACACTCACACACCACATATTTCCACTGAAAAAAACAAACCTAGAGAACAAAGAGAAAAAGTTCTAATTTTGAATAAACAGATTTCTTGAAATGTTTGCTGATATAGGGAGCAAGGCAATTTAAATAAATGGAATATCAACCAGATATTCTTTTATTTCTTCATAAATAGGGCTTATTAGGTCAATATTTAGTTTTGCATTAGCATCTATGAGCTGCTCACTATCATTTGTAAAATATGCCGGAATGGTGGTACCCATTTTGTCTCAGGAATTTATATAGGGGTAGACAAAAATTTCGGTCGGGTTTTTCCGTAACATCTTACAGAAAAACCTGACCGAACTTTTTGGCCAACCCAATATTATCGGGGCGCTTTAATACTACTTGGGATCAATTCCATTATTTATGGGTATTCAAATCTATACTACTGGCTACCATAATTTAATGCCTGGGGTATGACATTAGGAAACATAATTTTGATCTATTCAGATTAAAATAATGTAATGTGAAATGAATTAATTCACTTATAAGATGTAATTATTTTAAAACTTGGAAAACAGAAAAATAAAATTGCTATTCGCCACTAATGACAGAGCTTAAATGTTTAGGTTTATTGGTTAAAATTTGCTTATTCACTCTCAGAAGAGTGATTTATCATCAAATCTGACTCAGGTAGCTATCTTTATCATCATACTAGAAGTAAATAGGCAATTCTAATTTCCATATAATCTTATATAAGGAGGAGCAAAACTGTTCCTGATTAAATAATATTTGCATAAGAATCACATTTGGAGTTTCCAATTTCAAAACACCCTTTTTTTTTTTTACATCTTTATTGGAGTATAATTGCTTTACAATGGTGTGTTAGTTTCTACTTTATAACAAAGTGAATCAGCTATGCATATACGTATGTTCCCATATCTTTTCCCTCTTGCCTCTCCCTCCCTCCCACCCTCCCTATCCCACCCCTCCAGGCGGTCACAAAGCACCGAGCTGATCTCCCTGTGCTATGCGGCTGCTTCCCACTAGCTATCTACCTTACGTTTGGTAGTGTATATATGTCCATGCCTCTCTCTCGCTTTGTCACACCTTACCCTTCCCCCTCCCCATATCTCAAAACACCCTTTTTTAAATGCACTTCTTTTTATTGCTTCCTCCAAGTCCTTGCAATTAATTTGCTGACTTCCAGAAACATGAAAAGAGATTTATTCACCAATATTACAAATATTCAGTAAGCTTTCTTACTTTACCTACAGAATTAATTAATTTTTTGTAATCCCTAAGTTAATTATCATCTATATTAATATAATCAAAGGTTGGAGAACATAGATTATGCCAAGTACTTTGCACAGTTTACATACTATTACACACATTTTAGAGTACATTTATTGATTTAGCATATTTTTGCTGCATTTAAATTAGCTTTCTCAATTTTACATTTAAATAAATGGTGTATTACTGTGCATGCTTTAATTATAATTATTTGGGAAATGGTGCAATAAATGTTGGTTGGATGAATGAAATAACCTAATATGTCAAAAAATATTAATACATAGTTATATATTGATGAAACCTTGCTGTTCTTAAAAAAAGTCTAGGCTATCAGTAAATGCACTGCTTCCAACTCCCACTGCCTTTTTTTCCATCTCTTTTATGAAATTTTTCTTTCCTGTTACCACCTTCTTAAACTGCCACAGGTTGAAACTCCTTTGAAGAGAGCATTAGCTATGAGCTAACTCCTTTTGTTTTTTTTCTTTTTTCACCTTTCACTGTTCTTTTCCAGCTACATCCAGCTTGTGTTCACCTTTCCTTTCTTGTATTCTGTCTCACTACCTGGGTGATCCCTGAACAAATTCCTATAAGCAATTTGGCTCTCCTACCTCATCGCATCACAACCTCCCATCTGACTTGGAAGGCTCTTCACAGTCTTTCCAACAGTCTTCCTACTTTTCCAACAGTTTCCCAGTTCAAACCCTCCTCTGCCAACGACGACAACGAGGACAATGACAATATGAGAAAATATTTACTGAACATTGAACTATTCATCAGAGACCAATGACATCAACATGTAATGGATAGACTACAGTATTAGTAACACCAGTCTCTGTGGGTTACCTCATTTAACCCTCACAATAACAAGGGAACGTTTTACTATTCCATTTTATAGAGCAGGAACTTATGGCACAGAGAGGTGAAATACCTTGTCAGAGATTATATGGCTACTCAGTTGTAGATCTGAGACCTGAACTTAGGACCTGTCCTTGTCATCATTTTGATGTACTTCTCTGTGGGTCACTGAACAGATCCTCTGTGAGGCCTGTTGCCTTCCGTGCTGACGTGTACCACTGCTGACGTTAGTCCCATTTACTTGAATAGTCTCGCCCCTGCTTTAGCTAAATATTACCCATCCTTCAGCATCTAGTTCAACGGATATATTCAGAAACCATATTTAGCCTTCTCCACGAAGCCTTACGTCATTTTACCAGATCTCATTGATCTCCCATTTTAGATAGTTCGAAATGATCTCTATTATTTATCGGTACACTGTTTGCTGGTTCAGCTTTATTACATCTGAAGAGTAGCAGAATATGTCACCCAAAGATATGCCACTTTGGCATAAGGATTATTTCGAGCTGAAGGTAAGTGAGAAGAAGCAGATAGCAGAAAAGCTCTCGGCCCTCTAGCTATTTCCTTAAAAGCAGGATATAAATTTGTAAAGGTGTCCCTCTATTACTCTTTACCAGGAATAACAGAAGTTATTCGCCAGAGACTACTCTAGGTAGACTCTTATCCGTCCAGAAATGGCACCAGAGGAACCTACATAACAATTTACTAACTAGCCCTTATCTTCCATTAGTACCCCCATATATTTATCTTCCCACAATTTGCCACACTAGAAACTCAAAGTCCTCTTCCTTTGTCTCATCTAAAAACTTCTCAAAATGTATTATTCTTTTGCTAAGATGCTACATAAGCCCACGTTCTAACCACCCCTCTGAGTTACTCATCACCGAATGCTGCCAGGTGTATGCACGATGCATGTATTAATAAATCTGTTCATTTTTCTCCTGCTAACCTGTCTTTTGTCAGTGTAGTTTACAGGGCCCCAGCCAGTGAACAGTTTCTCCTCCCCTACACATCTCTATGACAAAATTGTAAACTAGAAAGGATGGGGACTATGTCTTGAACTGTCTTGAACTTTTTTCTGATTCTCCAATGAGCACAAAATGACTCTTCCATCAGCAGCAGCAAGAATATTCTAGGCTCTTTGTTATATATTGTACTTAATTATCTCATTTAATCCTCACTAAAATGATAGGAGGTAAATGTCATTATCCTCCATTACAGATGAGGTAACTGAGGCATGAAGAGATGAAGGAACAGAACAAGGTCATAAAGTGAGTAGGTGGCAGAGCTAGTACTGATCTCCACTTTTTTAATGTACAGACTTTAATAACTTTTTAGGCATGCCACTTAATGTTTGCAAATGATGGTCTCTTTAATATATAACCATGTCTTTTTTCTCTTTTACAATTAAAAAAATACTATTTCTTACCATGGCCTTTGACTTTGGATCTCTAATTCTTTCAAAATGGAGCCATGAAACATGGCATTTTTTTTTTTTTTTTTTTTTTTTTTTTGCGGTACACGGGCCTCTCACTGTTGTGGCCTCCCCCGTTGAGGAGCACAGGCTCCGGACGCTTAGGCTCAGGGACATGGCTCACGGGCCCAGCCGCTCTGCGGCATGTGGGATCTTCCCAGACCGGGGCACGAACCTGCATCCCCTGCATCGGCAGGCGGACTCTCAGCCACTGCACCACCAGGGAAGCCCGAAACATGGCATTTTTTAATGGATTTAACTGAAAAGGTATAACTCTCTGGCTGCTTGGTTTCCATGATATCTTTACTTAATTCTGAGCTCAGCTGATCACATCTAGATTATAGAAATAATCTTTTGTGGTTGCTTTATCCTATTATTCTTCTGAATAATTAGATTCCAGAATATTTCCTCATGATGAATGCATATAATTTTGCATGCCAGATAAATATATATTGTTGTTGTTACTTATTAGCTATATGGGATCACAGGAGATTTTTTAAAAGGGAGGGGTTGGCAATTTTGCTAAGTTGATATGAAATAGAAATTTTACATAAAGGGTATTTGTGTTTTCAAAGTTGTTTGTAATTTTCAAGTGGCTTTCTTTACCCAAGAGACTCTTTACTTGACTACCTTTGTCATAGGTCAGATCCCCGGGTTCCAATGGTATGTATCTCTAGTCACATGTGCATGAACTATCTCTACAGTTTAAATTATATGTATCTCACAATGGCAATCAAATGTTCTATATCAGTTCTCTTTCAGTGGAAAGTGGATAACACCATTCTAGTTGGACACATTTCAAAGTTCTCTATGGCACCTCATTCTCATTTCTAACATGGAGTCACCTTTTACGTAGCTCCATCATGCCTCCTCCCAGGCTCTCAGAATATCTGCAGCTGACTTCCACCTAGTTAACAACAGCATCTTTTATAAGATACTAAGAAACTCACCGACACTGAGCTCCATCTTGACACCCAATTACCCAACTCTGTTCTTATTCTTTCTTTTCTGCATCTTTTCATCTTCTTAAGACTATACAATTTCAATGGAAGGATCTCTTTTTAAAACATATTTATAAGTACTAACAAACATATACTCTTAAGTGTAAAATAATATTACAATAAAAAACAATAATAATAATAAGTACTTGCCACATATGGGCCACAAATCAAGAACCTAATGGTGAAGTTTATTATTTAATTGATCTGTAAATAGAGATATGGTAAGAGTATACAAAAGATTAATCCTATTTTAAAGTGTGTCTTTCGCATTCAGATCACTCAGCTAAGCATTTGCATAAAAGACTTATTTGGATCTATATACTATGCCTTCAATGATGTTTGAAGAGGTCATCAATCAAATCTTGGCAAATGAAAATATATACATATTATAGACACAATCAAAATAGGTTCTTTCTTTTTTTCTTTCTATTGTAGGTATGTTTTTAAGGAAATAGTGAAAGCTTGATACATACTTGGGGTGGAGGTCGGGGAGGGGGGGCAGTGTGATGTGGGAACAAGATTATGTTCTCGGCACAAAACTGGACAGACTCTGCCTTGACTCCTTCCTCTTTTCACTATTCACCCCGGAGAGTCTCAAAAGTGTAATCTGGGAACTTGTGGAGACCTCTGAGATCATTTCAGATCTGCAAGGTTGAAACTATCTTCATAAGAATACTGACACATTTTTGCCTTTTTCTCTCTCATTCTTTCATGAGTGTATAGTGCTTTCTAGAAGCTACATGATGAACAATATCGCATTAGACCGAATGTAGAATCAGGTATGAGAATCAAGCTGTCTTTCATTAAGCCAGATTTTGAAGAGATTTACAACACTATTTTTTTCTCTTCTTACTAAGTTTTTTGAAGGGGAGATTTTGGAAGATAAAGCTACACTTCATAAAAAAATGTTATTTAACACATAATAGTTTATTTTAATAGAATTAATAAATACTTTAAAAATTATTTCTTAAATAATTTTATTTACTATGTCTCCGCTTAAATTCTAACATAATAAATGTCAATACGTATAACCCAAATAAGCAAAAGGTATTGGAGGTCCTCAATAATTTTTAAGAGTGTAAATGGGTTCTGAGACCAAATACTTTCAGAACTTCTGATTTATACTTTACCCTGTGATCTCATTCAAACTCATATGTTATAAGATAAATTGTGTAATTAATTAAGGTGAATTTAAACTAGACTAGGTTGGACCCCTAATCCAACATGACTAGTGTCCTAATAAAAAGAACACCATGTGAAGAGACAGACGTGCACACAGGGAGAATGCCATGTGACCATCGAAGTTATGCTGCCACAAGCCAAGGAACTAACAGAAGCTAGGAGAGAGGCCTGGAATGGGTCCTTCCCTAGTGTCTTCAGAAAGAGCAGGACATTGCCTACACCTTGATTTCAGGCGTCTGTCCTCCAGAACTGTGAGACAATAAATTCCTGTTGTCCTAAGCCATCCAGTTTGTGGTACTTTGTTACAGAAGCCCTAGCAAACTAATATACCCTAACTTTAATCATCAAAAATCAATGATCCCCAAGTCTGTCTGTCTAGTCTAAACCTCTTTCCTGAGTTTCATAGACACACACACACACACACACACACACACACACACAATGGCTTCTTAGACATTTCCCATCTTTATAAGGTTTCTGAAAATGAAACAGCTTCAAAATGTCACTAATCATTGTAACCCTCCTGATAAAGTCTGCTCTATTCTTGAACTGTTTTTTCTCTATGAAGAGTACCACCTTCTTTAATGCTTCCTTCAATTAATTCCCACATCTAAAATCATCAGGGTCAGTCAGTTCTACCTTTTAACAACCCTCTGGTGATGGTTAATTTTATGTGTCAGCTTGGCTGGGCCATGGTGTCCAGATATTTGTTTAAACATTACTCTGGATATTTTTCTGAGGGTGTTTTTGGATGAGATAAGCATTTAAATCAGTGGATTTTGAGTAAAGCAGATTGCCCTCTGTAATGTAGGTGGGCCTCATCTAATCAGCTGAAGGCCTGAATAGATCAAAAAACTGATCTCCCCTGAGCAAGAGGGAATTCTACCAGCAGACTGCCCTTGGACTTGAACGGCAACACTGGTTCTTCCCTGGGTCTCCAGGCTGCCATCCTACCCTGCAGATTTTGGACTTGCCAGCTTCCATAATCACGTAAGCCAATTCCTTAAGATAGACCTGTCTCTGCATATCCACAACCTAGAGAATCTAATACACCTCTTACTGGTGACTTCTGTAACCTCACTACCACTGCATTAGTTCAGGCCACCATCATCTCTTGTCAGGACAATGATAACCTCTTAACCTCTGTTGTCTCAGGCTGTTCCCTTTCCAGTCCATTCTCTATGCTTCTGTCAAAATGATCTTTCTAAGAAAAAAGCATATCACTTTCCCATTTAGAAACATTCATAGGTTTCCCACAGCTCTCAGGGTAAGACCCTTAGCATAGCCAAGTGAATGCACAGTCTGTCCTGTACCTCTTCCAGCCTCTTCTCTCAGTACTCCTTCATGCACGTAAGGGAACTAACATTCAGCACAGTTCTACTGACTCCATCACCTATTAAGCGAGAACTTCCTACAAATACTGTGCTCTAGTACTTTTCCTAATTGAGTGAGACATGTCCCACCCAATCCAAGGAGACAGAAAATAATCAAGTTCGGGGAAAGACCTCTGCTTTAACATGGATTTTATGGCGTGGGCATGAATCAGCAAAGAAACACTGGAGTGAAAAACACCTCAATCTCCACACCTTCAGTATTACAGGTGGGTACCTTGAAGTGTGTGTGTATGTGAGTGTATGTGTGAGTGTGTGTGTGTTTGTATTTGCAAGGCCCAAATGTTGCACTGAGATTCTGCCTCACTTATAAAATTGGGGATGTCGGCACATCTGTGTAGTGGCTTACAAGTACTGTCGTGCTCCATTTTCCCCCGAGTAAATCATAGCCATTTATTAAAAAAAATATATATATATATATTCTTTTTCATATTCTTTTCCATTATGGTTTTTAATAGGCTACTGAATATAGCTCCCTGTGCTATACAGTAGGACCTTGTTGTATCCCTTCTATATACTTTTCTCATCTTTTAAAATTATATTTATTTCCTGGGTAAAAAAGATAAACTGCAGTCAATTCCTGAAAAATTTTATGTATTTTAGAGATATGAAGAAGAATGGTATAGATATTATTTCAGAAGATTCGCCATTAAGAGACATTACTACAGAGTAACTGACTATGATTAACAATATGTAATAATAATTAATAATTAACTTTGGCCACAGACTGCCTAGGCTCAGATCTTGGTTCTACCTCTTACTATCTTTGTTAACTTGGGCAACTCACTTAACTTCTCTGTGTCTGTTTCCTCAACTAAAAATGAGATAGTAGCACCCTCCTACTAGGGTTTTATGAGGATTAAATATATTCAAATGCATAAAATTCCTAGAACAGTTCTTAGTACAGAGTAAGTACTATATGTTAGCTGTTGCTGTTGTTGTTATTGTTATTATTATTTGACAATGGCATTTATAAGTGCAAAGATTTTATTGCCAGACTACTTAGATTTTAATCTTGCTGCTAATACTTCCATTTGTGTGACCTTGGCAAGTTCCCTAATTTCTATGAGCTTCAGCTTCCTCATCTGTAAAGTGAGATAATAATAGTACCTACCTCACAGAGATGTTATGAAGATTAACTTACTTAAAATATGGCACACAGTCAACATTATACAGTGCTTGCAATTTTTAATATCATTATACTTAGAAATAGGTGGTCCATATTAATCATATTATCTTGCATCTTGTTAAGATTTTGAGTTTTTCAATTCTCTAACCCTCAGTGGCAAAGGCTATGCTTTTGCATTCTTAAGTTGCAGCTACCTGGTGCTGATCACTTTCTTTCCTTACCCTCTCTTCTTTAAAAAGAAAACCAAATCAAACCAAACCCAAAAAATCCACCTTTACTATACAGTCATTCTTGCTAACCAAGAAAACAACTTACTTTATATTGTGTGGATATATCAGTATTTTGTTGGTAGGCTCACAGCTGGACAAGGTGCTTCTCCCTATTTTTTTTGCAACTTATAACAGTGCTGTCAATATCCATTATGACTTGAAATGTTCAAGCCCCCAAGAGAGGGTGTTAATTATTACTGTACTGTCAACAGACATGTGTCAACAAAATAAAATTAGAGCCATAAGGCTCATCTCCTCAGACCAGTGTTTCTCTTTTCATCTCACTCTCTTCTTCTCTTACCACTGCCTCATCCAGAACATAATATGATTTGGTAAAATAAATGAAGAAAAAAAGAGTGTTGCAACAACATATTACCTTGCATTGGTTATCTAAAAGCCTGTGTTCAGTGCAGGATGAAAAGAAATACAGATAATAACATGAAAGACATTTGATACAAGTAACTAATAATATTGTGAATTTCCTACCAAAACCATTATTCATTTTATAATTCAAAATTATCAATAATTAAGTGCAATTATTTTGCACTTCATACCTCTTTCTTAAAAAACGGAAGCACTTCATACCTTTGTTTATATCAATGAGTTGTTTCTTTTTCTTCTGGCGTTCTAACTTTTCTTGTTCAGCTTTCTCTTTTGCAAGCTTTGCCCTCCTAGTCTTCTCTTCCATTTCTTTTCTCTTGTTGTTTTCTTTCACTGCTTCCTGTACAAATAAACAAAGTTAAACAAAAATTATTCCATTACGTATATATTGGAGGAGTTGTGCAACATTAAAATTCTATACACACAAGTGTGGGTGCTCAGAGATGGAAAAGTATTACAACAGCTTTGAGGTACATTCATATACTTTATTTATTTATTTATTTATTTATTTTTTGCGGTACGTGGGCCTCTCACTATTGTGGCCTCTCCCATCGTGGAGCACAGGTTCCAGACGCGCAGGCCCCGCGGCCACGGCTCATGGGCCCAGCCACTCCGCGGCACGCGGGATCCTCCTGGACCAGAACACGAACCCGCGTCCCCTGCATCAGCAGGCGGACTCCCAACCACTGCGCCACCAGGGAAGCCCCCATATACTTTTGAGAGAAGGAAATAATCGTTAAGATAATTCTTCTTGAAAAAAAAATATATGTAACTCAGGCTTTAACTGCTATTACCTGGGGTGCTAGAAAATTCGAAACATGAATGTTCACAGATTTTTTAACAATAAATATATGGTCTCTGTGGTTGAAATATGAAATAGTTTTGATACATAAGAAAAAGTTTAATAGGAAAATATGGCTTAGCAGGTATTGTACCACTCTATTTTACATTTTCCCCTTATCTGAAAAATGTTGTTTTTAAACTACGTGATAAGATTTTTGTAAGAAAAATGAGATACATTTATAAAATACTTAGAACACCTTGTCTATGACAATGATAGTGGTGGTTGGGTGTGGCGGAGGTGGTCACCATTCCATCTATATTATTACAGGAAAGAAACATCTGCACGTTTAATAGCTTTTTACATGCCAAGATCTTTAAGAGTGCTGAAGCATATTTCAAGCTATTGTCTATTTTATTTTGGATAGATTATCTGTGGAACTCAAGGTAATCAGTACATTCCAGTAGACCGTATGGGAGAACGCTGGAGTAAATTGTTCTGCTGGACTAATAGTATTTTAGAGAATAGTCATTTTAGAGAAATCACTAATGCAGAGACACACCGACTGCAAGTTCCTTCCATTAAGTTGTTCTGGGTTTTTTTCCTCTTATGATTCATCAGACATACTTCACAGCATGTACCAACTATCTCACAAAAGCTATTTTGTTCCAGAAATCCTAAAGAAAAGGATTCAATAACAAGAATGCATCTACAAGCCTTGGCCTGGAGGTATCTATGTTGAAATATTTTTTCTTCGTATTAAAAGGTAACAGTAGTTTTTAAAAGCCTTGAAAACACTTTCAAAAAAATTCTCTTGACTTGCAAGAATTATTGGTACCTCCCCCTTCTCCTGCCCCTGTAACACTAGTACATCTAACATTAGGCTAAGAGCACAAAATAATCTGGCTCCTGCAGACAAACTCAAAGACTACCACTTAAAATAAATTTGAATAATAGAGTCGTAATTTTAGAACAGGGTTTCTCAGCTTCAGCACTACTGTCATTTGGAGCAAGACAATTCTTTGTTGCGGGAGCACCCTGTGTCTTGTAAGATATTTAGCAGCACTCCTGACCTCTACTGACTAGATGCCAGTAGCACCCCTCCCCAGTTCTGACAACCAAAATTGTCTCCAGAGATTGCCAAATGTTACCCAGGTTGAGAACTGCTAACATAGGGGGTTTCATAGAGATTAATTTATTCACCCCAAATTGCAAATCGTCTGCTCTGCTGAATCCAGCTTCTTTTTGCAGATGTGGAAACTGGGTTCTGAATGAGTTTAAATACTTGCCTAAGGTCACACATTTATGTAATTGCAAAGTTGGGAAAATAACTCATGTCTCTCTTCTCAGGGTTTAGTGTTTGTTTTATTCTTCACGGAAGAAAGACAATGTGGATGACACCAAAAGCACAAACAACCAAAGAGAAAAAATAGATAAATAAGACTTCATAAAAACCAAAAACTTTTATCCATCAAAGGACACTGCCAAGGGAATTCCCTGGGGGTCCAGTGGTTAGGACACGGCATTCTTACTGCCAGAGCCCAGGTTCGATCCCTGGTTGGGGAACTAAGGTCCGGCAAGCTGTGTGGGGTGGCCAAAAGGGAGGAAAAAATAAAAACAAAAAAGAACACTGTCAAGAGGGTGAAGAGATAACCCACAGAATGGAAGAAAATATCAGCAAATCATATATCTGATAAGAATATATAAAAACTCTTACTACTCAACAATAAAATGACAAATAACCCAACTAAAAATGGGCAAACAATTTAAATAGATATTTCTGCAAAGAAGATAAGGAGCCAATAAGTATTTGAAAAGATGTTCAACATCATTAATCACTAGGGAACTGCAAATCAAAACCACAGTTCACTTCATGTTCACTAGGATGGCTATAATAAAAAACAACAAAACAGATCATACTAAATGAAGAATTGGAGAAATTGGAATGCTTTGTATTGCTGGTGTGAATGTAGAATAATGAATCATCCTGGAAAGCTGTCTGAGTTCCTCAAAATGCTAAACATAGAGTTATAATATGACACAACAATTCCACTCCTAGGTATATATCCAAGACAAAAGAAAGCACGTGTTCACACAAAAACTTGTACAAGAATGTTCATTAGCAGTATCATTTCTAATAGCCAATAAGTGGAAACAACCCAAATGTCCACCAACTGATAAATGGATAAACAAAATGTGGTACATATATATCCATATGATGGAATGTTATTCAAGCATAAAAAGAATAAAGTACTGATACATGCCACAACATGGATGAACCTTAAAATATTACGCTCAGTGAAAGAAGACACAAAAGGCCACATATGGTTATGATTCCATTTATATATAATGTCCAGAATAGGTAAATCCATGGAGACAAAGTAGATTAGTGGTTGCCAGGGGAAGGAGGAGGGGGGAATGTGGAGTGACTGCTAATGAGAATGGGGTTTCTTTCTGGGCATGATGAAAATGTTCTGGAATTATGTAGTGGTGATGGTTGCAGAACCTTGTGAACATACTAAAAACCACTGAATTGTGTACTGCACAACGGTGAATTTTATGATATGTAAATTATATCTCAATGAAAAATAATACAATTTTAAAAAGTAGATGTTTGAAAAAGGCAGGATTGAAATAAAATCGTAACTTAGAATAAAAAGACAATGTGCAAAGGCAATACATTCAGGCTCTGATATTAACAAGTTGCATGATCTTTGGTAACATGAGAGAAGGTGAGTAGCAGAGGAGAGAAGGGAGGTTAATGCTTGTGTACATTTTATTATCAGTCAAATCTCTGATCTGGTAAACAATCAACCAACATCTGGGTGTGAGGCAGGAGGTAGATGGGCCACCCCCTGCAACCCAGGGAAAGCAATTGGAGATTCATTCTCTGTGGACCAATACTCCAAGATGAGAATAGCAGGACAATTGAGAGAGGAGGCTGGGCCCTGCCCAGCTAGAAGATAGGAGACCACATTTTTCTCATTCTCGAAGTCAAGGAAACCTTCCCAACTAGAAAGCTCCTTGGAGGTCAAAAAGGGAGGGGGCGCCACCCCACAGTAAGTGGTGCCAACTACCCACAGGCCTCTTCGGTAGAATCCATCTTGACTGAGAGACGCGTGCGCACACAGGGAAGGATCCTGAGCCAAACAGGGACTCTGAACCAGGCAAATCAAAAGAACTGGCCATAGGAAACCCGACCTCAATCTCTGGCTGGGAACCGAAAGCCTGCTTCGAGCCGCTGCAGGCCGAGGCCACCTGAGATCAGGTGGACTCTTCCATTATCAATCTAATGGGCTATTTAACTGCTGAGTGCTGTCATTTATTATGAAGATGGAAAAAACTGGTAACTTGCGTTTGTATTTCTTCCTTGCTCTGATAATAACAGCTAATGCTTAATGGAAATTTATTATGTGCCAGGTGTTTTAAGTAAATAACTTCAAATATTTATAGAAAACCTAGTATTTGTTCTCATTTTACAGATGCTGAAACAGGTTGAGGTAGGTTAAGTGAGATGCCCAAGGCTACACAGCTACTTAAGTACCAGAAGCACATATGTTCACTCACATTACCATGATGCCTTCCAAGTAGAGTTGTCAGATAAAAAACAGGACACTCAGTTAAACTTGAATTTAGATAAACCGTGAATCATTTTTTTTAGTGTAAGTATATCCTATTCAATACTTGGCATATACTTATACTAAAAAATTTCATGCGATATGTGGGACACATCGATACTAAAAATTATTCATTATCCATACAATACTTGGGATATATTTATGTTAAAAAAAATCATGTAATATTTGGGACACATTGCTAACAAAAGATTTTTTCATGGTTTATCTAAATTCATATTTAACTGGGCATTCAGTATTTTTATGTGATAAATTTGGGAATCCTATTCCCAAGACTGTTGATTTTTTATAAGCATCCTTTTATAGACTAAGATTATGTAATGAAGACAGTAGAATAATTATAAAAACACAAGAAAGCCCAAATCTAAACTATATTTTGAGAACAGAAATGTTGATATAGATCACTGATAGGCATTATGTGATTCATGGACCTGAATCATACTATTTCTGTAGCATTCTTCACATTTCATTCCTTTTTCTTTCTTAAAAATAGAGTAAAACTAAAAAAATAGTTTATATAAAAATCTGAACTAATGCAGTTCGGGGTAGAAGAAAATCAGTCAACAATATCACTAAATCGCTAGTAGAGAAGTTTGGCATATGTGAATAGGTTAAATTTCTATATGAAAGGTAGACTTGCAACTGGCACTACTAAAACACCATGAATGTAAATCTATAAACAATGAAACAGACCAAGTAAAAGGTTCCTCAGTTCACATCTTAAATGTTTTAGGAGTAAATTTAACTACAAAACAATCACACAATTTGAAATGGCATGTGCAATCCCAAAGAGACCAAAACAGAAGAAGAAAATAATTTCTGTGGTTTGGCATTAATAGAAATGAATGAACGCATCTACAAAGGCATATATTTTTCAAGCAACACAGACTGTGGAGTAAGATTCAGTTCTGATATCACCAATTCTGTCTTCATGAAGAGGCCTCATGAAGGCCTAAAAAGAACATCCTATTCCTCTTGGTGGTTTCACTCTTTGACTCTGGCTTTAGGAAATTAGGGGTGGGAAACACGTGCCTGTTTACTTCTCTCTCCTTAAGAAATAAATTTAAAAAGAGAAAGGGAAATCTTAACTATGGTTTCATATCAACAACCTTTAGTTTTACTAGAGAGCAAGATAGGAAATTTCAAGACTTTGTTTAACTCTCCCAAAAATGTGAAAGCCGATGGGGAGAGAACCCTTTTGAGGGATGGGATGTATTCTTTTCACCCTAATTCCTATAAAACAAAACCCAAATGATTAAAAGAATAAAAGCAACAGGAGCAAATTTGAGCTCAGAATTTTTTTAAAAAAACCTTTAAATAATTGACTGTGGTTAACAACACTGTATATTTGTTAAGCCTCACTAAACATTTTAAAATGCTAACTCCTCTGCTTCAACATGATTCTCAAGTAAGCGTCAATCATTATTTCTTAGGGTTGGGAATGCCAGCTGATTAGATTCTGTCAATGTACAGAACTGTGTTCTGCTAAAAGGATGCTGCTAATTGAGAAAGTTTTTTGGTAGTAACCTCATACAAGATAAGAAACGTTTACAGAAAAAAAGTCTTAGTTTTACTGGCATATCTATTTTTCAAGAGTCAGGAAAAAGCACAGAAGGAGCAAAATGTAACAAAAATTGTCTCTAGGATTTACTGCAAAATGTATTCACTAACCTCATTTTAAGTCTCTCACTGATTGTAAGACTCTATTGCCTTACTGAAAAGTATGAATAAATTACAAATCTTATTTCCCTTGTTGTGCATAATTAACAAATGAGACCTATGGACTAAAAATGTCATATGCAAAAAAAAAAAAAAAAAAAGCTCATGTAAATGCTAAGACCTCTCATATATTCCAATTAAGCTTTACGAAATGGATGAAACTGGTTTCGAAAATTCCAAGAGGCTCAGATGCCAGCTTCTTTCATGTCAGGTCTACACAAACCCAGCATCTTCTAACCTTGTGATATTTAAAAACAAAAACCACCTCCCACCAAAACCCTTTCCTTACTCCCATTGCCTTCAATGGCTTTTTATCCCAGTGCTGACTTCAGAAGCACTTTGTGAACACTGTGATCTCACTGGAAGCCAAAGTATATTTGAGGGATGGAGAAGTGGAGCAATTAGGAAGAAAAATGGATCTTGGAGTCACCTTAACCTGGTTTCATACCTAAACTCCCATCACTTATCCTAAAAGCTGGGTGACCTTGAACAAGTTAGTTACTTCATTTCTCTGAGCTTTAGTTTCCACATCTGTAGAATGGAGACACTACTACTGAAATCGCTGGGTTGTTAAATAGATTAAGGGAAATAATGTTTATATAAAACACTGAAGACGATGCCTGGTACAGAGAAATGCTCAATACATGATGGCAGTGATTATTATGTGTAAAAGAAACATCTGAAAGTTTAAACAGTAAGCACATGTTACCTCACGTGTTTTCAATAGTTTATTCTGCACAACCCCCTCCCTCTTTTTTGGAAGACATGAGGATGTGACCCAGGACTAGAAATGTAGCATCTTGACACCATCTACCCTCATAAGCATACTGAACATAATTTATAACTGTACCATATTATTGGCACCTAAGGTAATTTTTAAAATCCATATATATCACCATCACTTGGCATTCATGAAAAAAAAACTTAGAAACGTATTCTTTTCTCTTTTGAGTTTTGGATCATCCTGGGTACCTGTGTGAATACACTTGTCAAGATTGTGATTCATTTCAGTATCGGAAGCTGTGCTAGAAGAGAGTGACATAACCTTAAAAGAATGTATTGGAAATGTCCTGGTGAACAAATTGGCAACATTGGTGCCAGAGGCACACTGTGATCATGCCCCTGAGTGTTTCTTCATACATCAGGGATATTAGAAGGATTCGCAGATGATACTGAGTCAAATCATTTGGCAACAATATAAAGAAACCTGGTACGTATTATATTGAAAATCTTTTTATACACTAAATGTGAGTCACCGAGAAATATATTCTTTAATGAAAACTCAATGAAATAGGTGAAATTCTCTCCACACCTTTTATCTTGAACTGTCCTAGGACCTGATCCTCTTTTAGCTTTAATTCAAACAGTGCTTTTGGAGCTTTTTTTCTCTTTTACCTTCTTTCTGTTTTATGCTAACCTCTTTAGAATTTGAAATTGTTTCTTTTAATCACCTCTTTTAAAGTAACATAGAACACTTAAAATTTAAATCAAAGAAGTGCTGACTTGGATACTGTACATTTCTATCTTTCTTAGATAGGTATGATGATTCTAAGGCTCCATTTTTTAAGCATCTTGTTGATAAGATTTCTAAAGTTTCCTGACCCAGAAATTTTATTCCCAGAGTAAAAATAATGGGAAAGAGGCCTATTTATTTTGTTCCTCTCAAATCAGGACCCCTAATCCAAACACTCTGAGTAGACCAGCATACCCTTGTGAACACAGGATGGCCTTTAGGAGCTGAGAGATCCGGTTTAAATCCTAGCTGCCTAGCGACCATCATGCTTTATCACTTTGGGTCACTTACTTAACTGTGTTAAGCCTGCTCTGCTGATCTACGAAATAACTGTACTTCACAGTGTTGGTTTGTGATTTAATGTGATATTGCATCGAAAGCAATTAAGCACAGTGCCTGGCACATAGAAGAAGTATGCAGTAAATGGGCTGGTTATTATTATTACATAATTCCACAGTTGGGCAGTACCAATTCAGGATCTGTACTCCATTTCCTCTAGCCCAGGAGCAGGCTCACATATGCTCATGTGCACTGGGGAGAAGGAAGACTCCTTTTTGATATGGAAATCTTGCAATATCAGTTAAAACTATGAAGAAATGAAACACACAATCTCTCTCACACCCCAAACCTTTGAACAGATGACAGAAGTTGCCTTCTTGAGCCATGAGAAAAAAGATATAGATAAAATGAACGCTAATTTTTTGGGGAAAATTCTGGGGTTTATATACTGTATTTGACAAATCTAAGAAACAAAAACATCGTAGAACATTTTGCTATGTAGACTAATGAAATACACGCATCGTCTTACTTAAGGTTCAACACACCTTATGAGATTGTGGCAAAAACAGAGGGATGAGGTTTCCTGGGGAAGGCAGTGGATTTTTTTTTTTTTTTTTTTTTGCTGTTACTGTTTGTTGTTTAACATCTGGAGTTAGTTCTGTCATCACCCTGAGAAAATGAAGCACATACTCTAATGCCATTTGATGTGGAAATAAGAAGGTTGCTTTTCTTTCTTTTGTGAGTATTTATCTCAGAATGTCAGTCACTTGGTCTGCTTAAAGGAGAATTAGTCTACACTCAGTCTTCTACCCCAGGCCTCACAAAACTTTCTTAAACTTTCCCCACCTGACCCATAGGAGGCTGCTGGTCCTACTGGAAAACCATCTACTGGAGGATTTCAAAGAGAAGAGAAGATGAACATTATAACCTGTTTGCTGGTTGGGGTTCTCATTTAATTCCAGGCATAACAGGAGGCAAAAAAGGTAGAGATGGAAAGGTGGTCCAGACCAGTGAACTAGGGTTAGAGCAGCAATGTCCTTTCCTTGTCCCAGAGATGTGCTGAGCATGACGACGAAAAGGAAAGGCAATCCTATGTATGATGCCTTTTCATCATTTTCCAAAAAAATTTTCTTTAACAAAATTATCCTTCCTTCCCATTTACTCTGCTTCATATAGGTAGATACCTACCACATTCTTTGCTTGAATTGTTCTGGCTGCTAGACATTTCTGCAATTTGCTGCACTTGCCTGTAACCAAGGGTAAGGGTTACTGGGAAACACAGATCCCAATATATGTTACCACTACTGATGTGTAACTTGGGCCGAGGTCCCTATTTGTTAGTACAAGTGAGTGAAAATCCTAAAGAATACCAAAGGTCACAGTAAATCTGGACTCATCTACTCTTCCAGGTCTTTGTCAGTCCCATTTGAGAATGATCATGGCAGGTTACAAATGGGAAGAGACAATGTGAGCCGAGATGAATTTTTCAGTATTTGAACAAAGAACTGAACTACCAGATGATTAGAGAAAAACCTACATAAGATGGTAGCAGTGATTTGGGCACAAATTTGGGCTTTCCATTAAAAAAAAGGAAAGAATCCTACCCTTTAATTAACATCAAACAACTTTAGACGTTCCTTTTCTCTAGTTTCACTGTGTTTAGAGGGCATGTTGGATTGAAGGAGTCATGACAAATGCTCAGGGCAAAGAATTTTCAGCTGCAGCAACCACACTGAGAGTCAGTACCTTTGAAGACTCTATCAGCACCGTAATACTGCTAAACTTTTTTCTTTCCCAGATATTTCCACTTATTACGGTGCAAGCGACCTATAAAATTCCTCTTATGGAAGATCTCATGAATACTTCATCAACCAGTCAACTGTGATTGTAACTGAGAAGTCTAACTTTCTCACTGGGGTAATTGAAACCTTGATTAGCTTGCTCGAGTGCTTAGGTGTCTCAGTAATAGACACCGAACGTATGTACTGATACTGTAGTTAGATGGAGATTTAAGTTGTGCTCACTAACCTAAGTAACTATGGTATGAATCACAGAGATATAGGCTACATAACCAAATCAAACAAAATAGATATTTTCTGCCCTCTTAGATTCCAAAGATGCTATGTTCCTTCCTTCCTCAACTACACTGCCCTCTCCCACCCTTAATTTTTACCTTCCCCTAAAGCTCTGTCCTCAGCTCATTCCCCCTCCTTCCTTCCTCCTCCTTTCTCTCAGTCTGTTTGTCAGAGAATCCATCTATTCCTACTCAGAGTTGAAGAAAAAAAGCCCTTCCAACAGCCTACAAGGCCTGACATGATCTGGTCCCCCCACTACTTGTTCTGGGTCATTCTCTTCTATCCCCGCTGG
Organism: Phocoena phocoena; assembly: GCF_963924675.1. Classification (NCBI taxonomy): domain Eukaryota; kingdom Metazoa; phylum Chordata; class Mammalia; order Artiodactyla; family Phocoenidae; genus Phocoena; species Phocoena phocoena. Next base: position 81,288,605 of record NC_089240.1, on the reverse strand, counting down.
TCAACTTCCCTCAGAGACTTTCCACTTGTGTTCTCTCTGCTCTCAGACAGGGCTACCGAGTCTCTGCTTCAATGTCTCCTAATCAGTGAGGACTTCCCTGACCACCTTACATAAAATAATCCCTAATGAACTTCCTAGCTCCATTCTTCCTTACTGTAGTCTTCCTAACATAAAAGGTCAAAACCTAGTTAAACTTCAGATACGCTTCTCATTTTCTAAGAAATGGAAGCTGGAGTTTGTCGATTTACATAATAATAGTTTTCAGCCTGGGAATTCTCAAAACATGAAATTACCAAGAACCTCTCTATACATAATTCCCTATACATCTCATATTTCTTTATTGTGGAAAATCTGAGTGGCCTTGAAATAAGCATCATCCACCTTCCTATGGTGGGTTTCTTTCCTAATCATCCAAAGGTTGTGGTTCACTGACCTCTACATTTATTTTCTTAAAAATGCCAATGCTTAGTGTTTCTGAGGGCTGAAATCCATGACATTTGTCACAGGGACATAGCGCCACACTCTGCAGTGAAAGTCCACTTGTGTAGAGATGAGTGTTTACATAGAACCTCCAACGTTAAAAGAAAAAGATGTTTTCTAACTTTGAAAAGGAGATCTTTGTTTTGAATGAAAAGATGTTTTCTAACTTTGAAAAGGAGATCTTTGTTTTGAATGAGATATTTACATGATCCACACACGTTCATAACACACAGCTTTGCCAGTGATCTTTCGGTTTAAGACCAAACCATCTCAGGTTCGGGAGGAAAGTTTAGATGAAAAGTTCCTTGAATTTATTTGTATAAATGACTCCCTCTTGGCAGAGGGGAGACTCATAGAAGAAACCGATCTGCTGCAGAAGAGGAAGCCGGTTAAGTGAATTCCAGTACATGTTCACTAAAGCAGCCCTCTCTTGTATTCAGCACAACCAGCTTACTGTTCAGCCTCCTTAGGAAACAAGTAAAAAATGAATGCATCTTTCATATGCTGTACATATCAGGAGGTTTGACAGACAAACAGATCTTTGCACACTAGTGTGGTCGTGAAGAGAATCTCAAAGGTAAATTATTCAAAATGAGAAGAAGGAAGAAAAGAAGACTGTTATGTGCAAATCTCCTTGTATATTAAACTTGCAGTTGGTTACAAAGCGGTCATGCACCGATAATGAAGGCTGGATGTAATCCCCAAGGCCTTCTTTTAAAATTTGCCTTACAACTGCAAAAACATGGGATCTGAAGTTGGAGGAAAAATTGCCTCTCCCGTCACAGTCCATTAGAATGCTGAACTCTGATTGATTAGCTAGAAGTTAATCGACAATCTGGAGCATGGAAGAGGTTTTCAAATGCTGCAAGTTTCTGCAGACATATTTTTCTTAGTAGGTATTGGAGTATCCCTCTTTGCATCTGGGAAAGAAAAACAATTGAGTTTGACATGCCTCTATGGACCTCAACTTGATTAAAATCTACGAAGCGCTTTGGGCGCCTATAGGAAGTTAATCTATAACTTAAAAACAAATTATTTTGAACCAAAGGAACAAAATAAAATTCTGAAGTGACTGATAAGATATGTTAATGGGAAAGCATCTTGGGGAGGGGTGGGTGGGGGGAAAGGGCAAAACAAGTGGTATGTTACAGCTCTGAGAGCTGAGTTTACAGCCTTATTACTGTCAGCATCTTAGAAGATGCAAGAGGCAGCACAATCAATTAGGTTTTTGATGAGACCAATTTGGGTGGGTTGAAAAGCACCTTGGAGACTTGGAAAAGAATATCAGATTACCTTGACAAGTAGAAATATACACTCAGAACAGGAAAGACCCTCAAGAAATGCTCCAGTCCTCTGCCTGTGAATAGGGTTCCATGACCTCCTGCAGGAACCTATGCTGATACTTAATCACTTCTAAGAGGAAATACTTCCTGATGTCTAATTAAAAGCTGTCAGTTCCTTAAGCCCATATCTTGTCTATTGGCTGCTGAGAAATAGAAACCTGGTCAATATCTTCCTTGAAAAATTCCTCTCGGAGGTATAACGTGTCCCCAGGAAGCACTGTGGTGCCTGAGTCCCACAAAAGTAAAGCTGATCCTCAAATGCAATGTGGGGGAATTTCTGACTTTGTAGGGTAAATGCTGGGAGGAGGGATGGGGTAAGAGAGGACCTTAGGAAAATTAGTTTGGACTCCAAATTAAGCTGCTCAACATCATTTTCTAAAATAACAAGTCTCAGGCTTCCCTGGTGGTGCAGTGGTTGAGAATCTGCCTGCCAATGCAGGGGACACGGGTTCGAGCCCTGGTCTGGGAAGATCTCACATGCTGCGGAACAACTAGGCCCGTGAGCCACAACTACTGAGCCTGCGCGTCTGGAGCTTGTGCTCTGCAACAAGAGAGGCTGCAACAGTGAGAGGTCCACGCACCGCGATGAAGAGTGGCCCCCGCTCGCCGCAACTAGAGAAAGCCCTCGCACAGAAACGAAGACCCAACACAGCCAAAATAAATAAATAAATAAAATTAAATTAAAAATTAAAAAAAAAATAACAAGTCTCTCATATAGAGTCCTCTCTATAAATTTAATAATGTTTAGGTTTTCCCTTGGGTCTTCTCTCCTTCTTGGACATTATTTTTTAAATTATAGGTTTCTCCATCTTCATATGTATGTCTCTCCCACCCCCAAAAATGAACCAAGCTGGGAAAAAAAAATACCCTAAAAGATGGGCTAACCAATATCTAGAGTAAGGCTATTCCCAGTTTTCCACGCTCTAATTCTCGCAACACATCATAGCATTTGTTTTGTAACAGTTTAAGGTGCAACTGTAAACTTGTAAGATTGGTTTCCAATATTTCTGTTGAAACCAGGAATCCCATCCTTCAAATGGCCACCTTGGGAAGCCATAAGCTTATTTTGGTGAGGACCATTACTCTGTGATTGAAACTTCTCTTTCAGAATTGAGCTCTGAATCAAATAAAATCAGTCTCATTATTTTAGATCTGCAATATTTTTGACCAGAAACTTTGTTACCCAGTTCGATCATACACCTTATTCATAAAACTTGGCTCGATATCACTTTTGGCTGATTTCAAAATCAAATCTACCCTCAAATTGCAAAGATTTAGTACCCCTGAAAAGATCTAAAGCACAGGCCACATAACCCTTAGGACAAATCTAAAACAGGCATTTACAGAATATTTTGCGAAATGTCATTATCTCTTTTTTTTAAATAAATTTATTTGTTTTTATTTTTGGCTGTGTTGGGTCCTCGTTGCTGTGTGCGGGCTTTCTCTAGTTGCAGCGAGCGGGGGCTACTCTTCATTGCGCGGGTTTCTCATTGTCGTGGCTTCTCTTGTTGTGGAGTGTGGGCTCTAGGCATGCGGGCTTCAGTAGTTGTGGCACATGGGCTCAGAAGTTGTGGCTCGCAGGCTCTAGAGTGCAGGTTCAGTAGTTGTGGCACACAGGCTTAGTTGCTCCGTGGCATCTGGGATCTTCCCAGGCCAGGGATGGAACCCGTGTCCCCTGCATTGGCAGGCGGATTCTTAAGCACTGCACCACCAGGGAAGCCCTGTCATTATCTTTCAATTAAGATAACAATGGGGGTAAAATTCCTTTGACTCTACACATTTCTGGTTTGTCTTTAAAAAATAGTCATACCTCATATACTGCTGATTCACGATTAGTACTCTAAGAATCAAAAACCTTTTTCTAGTGAATTTATGCATGTTCTTGTGTCTATGCTGTCTGCTTGATGCCCTTAATTATTTTCTATTTGACTAATTCCTAACTGAACTTATTTCTGAGGGAAGATACACATCAAAAAAATGTTCATATACATATTAAAATTTATATATATATTTTAATGAAGTGTTAGAAATTCCTCTGGACTTACTGATAATTTTTCTGTCCTTTTGGTGATGGGAAAGACAGGGAAAGGAAGAAAAGGCCCAAGAAGCAAAAAAGCTAAGGCAAATGGAGCCTTATTTGCACCCAGTGACTTGTACCTTCTCTGAGAAGCAGGAAACTTTCATTGAGTAACTACCATGTAGGGGGATCAGCGAAAGTATCACAGACAAGGCTCTTGTGCTTCTGGCACTTAGGGGTCATCCAAAGAAGCACTAGAGTATTAGTCCTCTTTCAGTCAATCTCCTAGACTGTCAGTTGAAATAGTATTCTAGACTCTAGAGTCTAGGTCCTACTTTTTTTTTCAATCATCATTGAGAATAAATGTCACATGGGAGGGAATCAAATTCTTTGCGAATAAAGATTCTGTCTTGGACTAACAAGGCATCAATTTTTTCACAGAAGTAAACAAAAATGGTTTTGCTCAATTTACTTTTCACAAAGCCATCTTGATTGCCAGTCAGAACTCTGTGCTCTTCTAAGAAGAAAGTGATTGTTTGATGAGTTGTTGTCCCACTTTCCAGGATATTGACAGAAAGTTGTCCTTCCAGTAATTACGGGGTAGCACCTTTCCCTTTATTGATGTCTGAACAATCAGGATAATTTTCATACATAGAGAAACATATAGAACACTAAACAATGACTGGAAGCCAAGCAACACAGATAAAAAAAGGAAAGCTGATGAGGCACAGAAAAGCATGGCAAGATGGCCCCTAGAGGTCACAGCGGTCCTGCAGTGAACCTGACACTTCCATGCTGTATTGTTGGTAAGGGAAATGTCATTTTCATTAAGTAGAAGAGAGAGAGAATACCTCTAAGCCTCTCTTCCCTCAGATTAAATTGGAGACCCCAAGGACTGCTGCCCTAACCATCACATCAAGATGAGCTCAACCTTTTTCATATATGTTAAATATGTAACATGGATTCAGATAACCAAAGATTTCCTTTATGTACATTTGCTTCAGTCTTGGCTTAGTTTAACAGCATCTGAAAGGGCAGGCGCTGTGTTGGTTTAGTTTGTTTCACGTATGATATATTCAGATAAGCACTCAAGTATAAACCGAACAGAGCATCTAATACAAAGGCAGCATGTAATAAGTATTTCTTAATTAATGAAGACAGTGATGATTAATTTAGTGTAAATACTAGCTTAGCACGTGTGATAACAACATTCTGACTTACGTTTATCTCTTTTGACAGTTTGGCCTTTTTTAAAGAGCTGTGCTTAATTTATGGGAGGAACAACTCTAAGGGCAGAGGCAGATTCACCATGACGCTAAATGAAGAAAGAGCATCAGTACCCCTCACTTGCATGGGGTGGGGGAGGGGCGCTGGCAACGTGTTCACCTGCCCATGTGTTTTTGTGAAGCTTGCAAAAGAAAAATATTTTCGTATTCTTTTTCCTAAATGGATCATCCCAATTTATATAAACTCAGGCCTCACAAATCTGGATCTTCCTTTGTTTAAGGGATATATAAAAACCTGAGGAGAACTCTAATGAAGAATAAGGGAAATGCTGAAAGTTTGGGAAATGCCAAACCACGAATCAAAAAAAGATGGATAACTAAGCTCAGGGAAGACAGGATTAAGGGATATAACTCTATCCATGGACACGGATATAACTCTATCCATGGAAGTGGATATTTATTTAAAGGACAAAGCTTATCTGATATCTTCCAGATTTCCAGAAGCAGAATAACAGTGCCTGCGTTTGAACTCTAAGAAGAGAAACTCTGTTTGAAAATTAAAAATAATTTTATAGTAAGAATGGCAAAGCAGTGGAACCAAGTCAAATTATGAACCTGCTTTCCCTAAAAACCTATTTGAAGAATAGCTATGTAGCTGCTAAAAGGCTCTGGAAAACATGCCAGGAGCCTGAGTTACGAGATAAACCTACGGGGAATTCCTCACTTTCTATTCTAGGATATTTTGGCTCTAGAAGTATGTATGTCTGAGTCAGTAGTTCATAAAAAAGGAAAAATAACATGAATATCTTGTTATTCAACCCCTTGAATCTGGGGTTGCTACAGCCAGAAAGAGTTGATCTGTGAAAATACCTGAAAATTAAATTAGAGTGTGGATCACTTCACAATTGGGTTTGGATAGGACAGAGGGCAGGACCAGGGTATCCTGCTTTAAGATCCTCTTTTCAAAACTAGAAATAATAAGGACATTATTATATGGTGGTGATTGTTTTCTGGGAAGCAAGCCATTCCATCTGTATACGCGCATTGCAGCTACATTCCACAATGTAAAACCCATCCCACTTGTGATTATATCCTTGATCATGACCTAGATTTGGCCAAATATCACTGCTTCCTTACTGATGGAAATATCCTTGTCTTACTATGCTAATGATCTACTGCCCTCTCCTTTACCTCCTTCCTCCCTGGATACTATGCCATTATTTATAGAGGAGTTTTCTGGCTTCATCATGAATCTTCTGCTTAAGCTGCCTTATTTATTGGTATAGAGGGATTTTGCCATTAGGCCTGACATGTTGGACAAATAACTTACTAGGGGATTTAGGGAGTTTACAGACACACTGGATTTTATTTCCTGTACAAAACTTTGCAATAATAAACATTGTGTTTTAGATTTGACTTCTTTCAGTGTGAACTTCTGTATAATGCCTTTCTGACTCACAGTTACTCTACTACAATGAAATCTCAATGTTACTTTCTACATATTGTGCATGTTTATGCTTAAGTACTATAAAGGTAAAATACAACACTATGATATACTTAAGAAATTTAATATGACTAAACTTTATCCTGTAAAACTTAACGACTATTTTTCTTCTTTTAAAATGCAGCAACTCCCCTAAATAAAAGTTTTATTCCCTTCAAAGGGTTTTTGAAGATGGCAAGACTTAGAGAAGGTAGAAAGATCAGGTGTATGTTTGAAGAATAGTCCTTCTGTAATTATTTTTACCATAAAGAGAAAAACATCCTAGAGACATCAGCAGGGGAGTAGTTGGCCATGGATAAATAATGAAGATTTAAGGGGTCATAGTCTGTCATAAGGGAACAGTAAATCACAAAGTAATGCTGACAAATGAGAGGCCGGATACTAGAATGTATAAATAAAACAGTAAACATGAGGTACTTCCTGTGCCTTTGGATAGCTCACTCAAGAGTTATATATACATGGAAAATATAGGTCACTTTGGGATTTCACAATGATGAGTGATGGGGTGAATGTAGATAAGTTTAAGTACTTCAGTCAAATATTTGCTGAATCAATGTTGATGAAGAGTCAAAAGAATCATTAAAATAATGAAGTTTTGGAAAAAATGGCCAAGGAAGGCCAGGGGAAGTGGAAGGAGACAGCTAGAGGGCTTTGAAGCATTTAATACAAAAGACATTTATTATTAGATGTCTAGCACAGAAGGAGCATGATCACCAGTTACAAATATGGTTACGGATCAATAAATATCTGCTGGTGACTATGTGCCACACACTCTGTTGTGTGACAAAAATTCAGACAGGTGAGATACATTTATTCCAGAGGAACTCACAGCATAAAGGAGAAAGCAGGTCTGCACACCACCAATTATAATGAGCGCAGTGTGACATCACACTAACCACGTGATGGAAACATACAAACTAGGGAGTGATGAATTCTCCTTGGAGTTGAGGAGGACAGATTAGGAAAGATGTAATGGAGAAAGTCACCACTGAATGGAGTCTTGAAGGAAGAAAATGATTTCACCAGGTGAAAGGACGATGGTGCACATGATGGCATTCTGAGCAGAGGAAAAGAAGAGTAGTTGGGGGCAAATTAGACTGCCAAGGGTTTCCAAATGATAGTTTCGACTTTACTGTCACCCATGGGCGGCCATTAAACGTCTGAGAAGATGGGTCTCCCAGTGAGACCTAGGTTTTATTATTATTTTTAAAATTTTTAAAATTGAAGTATAGTTGATTTACAGTATTGTGTTAATTACTGCTATACAGCAAAGTGACTCAGTTAAACATATATATATATACATTCTTTTTAATATTCTTTTCCATTATGCTTTATCACAGGACATTGAATATAGTTTCCTGTGCTATACAGTAGGACCTTGTTGTTTATCCATTCTGTATATACCAGTTTGCATCTGCTAATCCCAAACTCCCACTCCATCCCTCTCCCACCCGCCTCCCCCTTGGCAACCTCCAGTCTTTTTCTATGTCCCTGATTGTGCTTCTGTTTCACAGACAGGTTCATTTGTGTCATATTTTAGATTCCACACATAAGTGATATCATATGGCATTTGTCTTTCTCTTTCTGACTTACTTCACTTAGTATGATAATCTCTAATTGCATCCATGTTGCTGCACATGGGAGACCTAGGTTTTAGAAAGGAATATCTTGCAGTGGTATAAAGATGGTTTGGAGGGTACTAAGTCTGAAGTCAGGATGACTGAAAAGATAACTGCAGGGGAGAGACAACAAATACCAAAACTAGGGCAGTTGAAGTGACTGTGATTCAGACAGAATCAACATGAACTTGGGGTTGAATAGGTGTTAATGGTGGCGGAGAAGAAGATATCAAGTCGTATAATTAACCAAAACAGAGAATATGTTTATTTAATTAACAGAAGCAGAGAATATGTTTATTTAATTAACCAAAACAGAGAATATGTTCATTAATTAGTTATATAATTAACCAAAACAGGAAATTGGGAATAGATGTAATGAGTTCGATTCTGAATATGCTGAGTTGGAGACAGTTGTGGGAAATCTAGTTGGAGACATCCAACAGACAATAAACTTGAGGCTAGAGCTGAAGAATAAGATCACAACTCAAGAAAGAGTAAAAAACCGTGAGAATAGATATGAACTGCTCAGGAAAAATTATGTAGGACAAAGGGTAGATCCTTGGTAATGCTCACATTTAAGACTGAAGGACAGGGATCCAAAGGAATAGACTGTAGAGATATTCCTACTGAAAGTCAAAACCAAGAAATCCTGCCCGTTATGACAAAGGATTGTTCTACTGATCGGGATACGTGTGTATCATAGCATAAGGCAGAGTAGGGGGAAAATCAGGAGTATAAAGCATATATTGTATATCTAATATACTATAGGCACTAAAATGACATAGAAGTACAGTATCTTTTGCCTCCAGGGATACAGAAGTAAGTTCAGGACTATTGGCTAAGCAAGACTTGGGTCTCACTAAGGCTTGGGTCACTCCCAGCAGTATCCTGCTGAGCATGCAAGATGAGGGCAGCAGTTCTGTCTCAGGGGCAATATATGAAGACATGAATGTCACCTGGAAAGGAAAGGGGAAATCAACAGTCTAGCTGATACCACATCTCTTCTAGTGAAACTCCTAATCCCCATCTTCTCTAAAAGCTAACCCCTCTTAAGGAGGGACTGCATTTGAAAGTTAAAACACAAGAGACTGTATCTGTTTTCTGTGATTTTCCTATCAGAATCTCACCTCCATCCCCTTGTTTGTATGTGCTATATTAAGAGTCAGCAAGCTTTTTCTGTAAAGGGCCAGATGGTAAATATTTTCAGCCTTGTGGGTCATATGGACCCTGTCTCAAAGACTCAGCACCACCATTGCCATCATAGAGTGAAAGCAGCCACAGACAATACAGAAACAAAGGGGCTTGGCTGTAAGCCAACACAACTTTATTTACAAAAGCAGAGGGCAGGCTGGATTTGGCCCCTGGGTCACAGACTGCTGATCCCTGATCTATATCACGGGGGAAGCCAATACCAGAGGATGCCAATCTGAAAAACACAGATCATAGAGCTGGATTATGAGACCAAAACAGACAAGTTGAGCTGTGGAATGTCCTTGATGGGGAGAAAAAAATCTTAGACCTAGAAAGATTAGGCAGCCACTTACATGATGTTCTTTCAGAGGTACAAGAAAGGCTGCCTTTCTCCCCAACATTTCCTCTATCAGCTAGCCATGCTGCAAGAAGTTCTTGACAGCAGAATTGCTCTGCCAGATTAAGGCACTGTCCTGAATTTAAAGGGCATGCATGTAGTGGAGAATTGAGTGACACAGTACTGCATTAGTTTATCAGATCAATTAGCTGACAGCTGGCAGAGAACAAGGACCAGGGCGAAAAGAATCCAATGAACTCAATGTCTTTGTAAGTTCCTTAGAATTTTTCACTTTTTTTGGCACTAAAAATATGCTTTTACTGTACTACATGCTTTGCTATACATCCCATCTTTTGTCAGAGCTCCTGTCTGCTTCTAGGTAAAGATCTCTGTTTGCATAGCCTCCATATTTCGGATGACAAGGTTATAATTATTTAATTGAAATGATAAAGCCCTTGGGAAGACTCTTTCTCTCAAGGGGGGCAGAATTCATTTTTATTTCTCCTATACCACATAAGGATACACAACTTATGAAATAGTTAGGGTTTGTATTAAAAAAATAATCTAATTGTAACTAGTGAAGTCTTCTAAACAAGAAAACTCAGTGATTCCTATACTTACAGAAGAAGTTACAGTGCTAAAATCTAAGTCTTAATTTAAAATACTGATTGTACAAGGAACTTTAATGCTGAAACCTGTCAGCCATTGCCATGTGGCTTTCCCATTTGGCACATTTTTTTTTCTTTCCATTGCGTTTATTATGTTGTAACACATAATTTTCCTAATAATAATGTTTATAGTTTATTATCTCACCTTCCCCATTACAAGTCAAATTTCATGAGGGCAGAAATTTTAGTAAACTAAAAAGTGCCAGTAGCTAGAACAGTATCTTTAATTCAGTGCGAACTCAGTAAATATTTGCTGAATGAATGAATGAGAAAAAGCAAGCAGGCAAGCTGGAAAAGCAGAGCTGTCTTGTATCAGCATATTCCAGCTAAAGACAGAAAACAAACAAAGAAGGGTACCTTGGAAATAAACAAATAATCTTTTCTATTTAAAGTTCTATTCCCCAAGATTCTTTTTTAAACTATTTAAATGAACCCAAGTGTGCATTTCACAGAAAACATTTCCTTCATTTGTATTTTGCAAATTTGGAACTTTTGGCAATTCAAACAATGTTGAGCAGCAATGTACTTTTGGGTTGTCTATTTTATAGATACTTTCCAGGCACTTACAAAAATGTTCGAGCAACAATATCTACATACGTAAGCAGTTATAGTTACAGTAATAGTTATAAATTAATTTGCCCTATGCATTAAAGCCTGTTGCCTAAAGGATTATCTAAAACATATTTGGCCTAAATAATGCTCAAATGTAATAAAAATGTATTTCTATGAAAATATTATATGCTTTAGACTTTTAATATAGTATGAAAGAACAACCACATAATTATGATGTATTAAAGAAGCTTAATCTTAAATTGATTTTTTATTTATAAATTTGTATTTTAAACTAAGGAGCAAGTACTTGGGCAAATACTTTCTTAGAGATGTCATCTGATGAAGGGGAATGGCTTATAACACTAAAAATAATTAATCTTCAAAATAAAGTTTCCAGGTTGTAAGGGACATCAGCCCATATCTCCCATCTGGAGATTACAATTGGTCACTACAGTTATATTTATTATTTCATCCACATTTTAGTTGATCATCTGTCTTGCTCTTCCGAATCACTGTTGCTTTATTTGTCTCTAATGTACATGAAGCTTGTTTCTTTTTCTTCTAGACCAAAGACAACTGAGCAAAAACAAATTATACACTATTCCAAACTATACTGTCTCCATATAAACAAGTTTGGCTCTTTTATGCACTATTAGTGAAATCTGAAAAAAATAAATGACTTCAACTAAACTATCATAGTGAGTAATCCACTAATTTGAACACAGAATTTATAAGATCTTGAAGAATAATAGACTTTGAACATCTTCCAATTCAAAATGCCAGGATTTAAACGAATGACTGGTCTATTCCCTGGCTTTTTGCCTAAAAGTCCTATCAAGAAAATCAGGACATTCTGATTATTGTGAGACCAAACACTTGCAGAAAATAAAATCAAAACAGTTATATGAGCAAAAATAGAAACTGTTTCATCATTAGGATTATAACATGTTTTAGATCTTAAAAAAAAAAAAAGGGCTTCAAAGACTGTATTCTATGACTTTGAAATTTGATTCAAGGAGAGAATGAGAGGAAACAAAAGGAAAACATATATATATATATATTTAATATATAAATATATTTATATAAATGTATTTATATAAATATAGATAGATATATTTAGAAGGATATTTGGTCTGACTTCAAATCATACTATTACTTTTGTGAAAGGTTTTTGTGATTTAACAGTTTGCATTTGTTAACTAAAAGACAGCCTAGCTGAGGTAAATAATGGTTCTTAAAATGTACAGCAGAGACAAGTAGCAGAAGGCTTATGAAGCACTAGTGTGAATGGGCCCAACTAGCAATTCACCAATTACCAATTGCCACAGGCAACTTTAATGAGGGTATTATGTAAAAACAAAAAGAGAAAGCAAGATTACACCGGTCTATTTACAGGTAACTTCCAATAGTCAATGATGGCTAGCATGGCACCAAAGACCAGGTATTTTGAAAAAGGCATCATGAAATGAGCTAATTAATATTTTAAATCACAACTGAAGGGATAACCAATGGCACTATACACTAAATGCTGATGGTCATATACATACAGGCATAAGCTGCTAGGAAGTACAAGTAAATATACACTTAGGACTTAAACTTTCACAAGACTTTTTATTATTATTATTTTAAGAAAAATATATTCAAAATTTAAATACATATGTACTTGCACAGACAAATATCTGGAAGAATATATGGCAAGCTATTAATATTATCTCTGGGTAGTAGGATTTTAGTTAATTTTTTTTTTTTTTGCCTATGGTTTCTAATTTTCCTACAATTTACATGCATGATTTACAAATTATACAAGTCATATGAACCAGAGCATCTTTCAATGATATAGAAAATATCAGTAATTAAAACAATACTTTACAGTGATCAAGTCAATAATTGAAATTATTGTTAATATATTAAATTGATGTGACAAATAGATGAATTATTAATTTATCTAGTACAAATTCTGCTTATTAATTTGAGTCACCTCGCATTGTCTTCCAAATGAAAATTAAAAAAAAAAATCTTTAGCAGATAACCCTAAAGCCGGGTTTCTCAATCTTGGCAAGGATTATTTCTTTGTTGTGAGGAACCGTCCTGTACATTGCAGGATATTTAGCGGCATCCCAGGTTTCATCCACTAGATGCTAGCAGCACTTCCTCCTTGTTTGTAACAACCAAAAATGTCTCTAGACCTTGCCAAATGTCTCCTGGGAGGCAAGACCATCCCTGGATAAGACCCACTGCCCCAAAGTAACACCAGACAAGTCAGCCTTTAAGTAACTGATTTTGCCCTAGATAATCTGCATTGATTAGCCTATTGCCCAGGACGGCTGTCAGTCATAAGAAGTAATTGAAGCTTGGTTACTGCTGTCCAACCATATGATAGATAACCTTTAGATCATAATAATTACCTGAAAGCTGCTTCCCTGGAAATGAAATAGCTGCCTTTCCACTTTGAACTCAGCATGGAAAACTAGGAAATATACATGTTTACCACTATACATAAACACCAAATCAGTTGGGGAAACAAAAAAAGGAAGGACTTCTTTAAATGTGAAAGGCTGCAGTACACATGTCTCTTCCTTAAATCAGACAGAACAAATGCCTCTCTCCTCTGCTCTCTCACAAGCCCTTTGTATATACGTATCATTTTAGTATTAGAATTTGTTCCTTTGATGGCCTTTTCCACTAGAATGTGAGCTCTGGACAGCCAAAATTTTGATTTTCTTCATCTTTGGTTGTTTGGTTCATTAATTGTTATATTAATTCATTGAGTTAATATAACTCAGTGAGTATATATGTGTGTGTGGGGGGTTGTGGGGGTGTGGGTGTATACACACACATCACTATGTGTGTGTACACACACACATATCCTTAGTGACTAGCCTACCCATGGTAGGCTAATTATAGTGCTGGTCACTGAGGATATGGAGATGAACACATTGCAGGGTAAAATATGCTAGCATGGAGGTACGAAAACACCCAGAAGGGATATCTAGGCTAAAGTTGGAGCAGTAGGGAGGGTTTCTTACATGAAGTGACTTGAACAAGTTGTTAAAGCAACTGGAGAGGAAGTGGGGGGAGGAGAAGAAGAGGGAGGAGACATATTGGGCAAAAGGAGCTCCATGGGCAGGGTTCCAGGGAGAGTCCTGCCTCCTACTGCCTCGCACAGGGACTAGGGCACGTTTTCTGATACACAAATGAGGATGAAGCACAATGAAGAAAAACAGCAAGCTGAGAGGGTGATACCAGGAGCATTAACCTCTGGAATCTTCCTGCTCAGGTTTTAACAGGCAGGCTTTGATAACAATCAATAGCTTTGGGCAATCTCAGGGCCACAGGAAAAGGTGAGCTCATATATTTTCCCGCTTATCTTATAACTTTCCTGCTAGTGAAACCGAGCAGGACCCTGTGGGGTTCCTGGGCATGAAAGCCTTTCTGTGTCCCCTGTTTCTTGTTTGTAGAGAATAAACTCCAGCCTCCATGACCTTCTCTGAGTTCCAAAGGGCAGATTCAAACAGTTAATAATCAGGGAAGGGAGGAGATGCAGAGACAAAGGAGGGGCAGCCAAGAAACAATAGTGCAGCCTTGGGGCATGGTCCTGGTTCCACCTCAAGGGACACACATAACAATATCTTTGAGCTCTTCTGCAGAACTAAAACTCCCAACAAGTGGAAGATGAACTACTTGATGAAGCATTCTTCATTCCAGAGAGAAGGTCATAGTTTGATAACCTCAAGAACCACAGCTCAGAGGAGGGGGAAGATGGCGGAAGAGTAAGACGTGGAGATCACCTTCCTCCCCACAGATACATCAGAAATACAGCTACACGTGGAACAACTCCTAAAGAACACCTACTGAACGCTGGCAGAAGACCTCAGACCTCCCAAAAGGCAAGAAACCCCCCATGTACCTGGGTAGGGCAAAAGAAAAAAGAAAAAACAGACACAAAAAGAATAGGGATGGGACCAGCACCAGTGGGAGGGAGCTGTGAATGAGGAAAGATTTCCACACACTAGAAGCCCCTTCGTGGGTGGAGACTGTGGATGGCGGAGTGCGGAAGCTTAGGAGCCACAGAGGAGAGCACAACAGGGGTGCGGAGGGCAAAGCGGAGAGATTCCCGCACAGAGGATCGGTGCTGACCGGCACTCACCAGCCCGAGAGGCTTGTCTGCTCAACCACCAGGGCGGGCGGGGCTGGGAGCTGAGGCTGGGGCTTCAGTCTGAGCACAGGGAGAGGGCTGGCGGCGAGAACACACCCTGCAGGGGGTTAGTGCACCATGGCTAGCCAGGAGGGAGTCTGGGAAAATGTCTGGACCTGCTGAAGAGGCAAGAAACTTTTTCTTCCCTCTTGGTTTCCTGGTGCACGAGGAGAGGGGATTAAGAGCCCTGCTTAAAGGAGTTCCAGAGATGGATGCGAACCGCGGCTAACAGTGCGGACTCCAGAGACGGGCATGAGATGCTAAGGCTGCTGCTGCAGCCACCTCTGAAGCCTGTGTGCGAGCACAGGTCACTATCCACACCTCCCTTCCGGGGAGCCTGTGCAGCCCGCCACTGCCAGGGTCCCAGAATACAGGGACAACTTCCCTGGGAGAATGCACGGTGCGCCTCAGGCTGGTGCAATGTCCTGCTGGCCTCTGCCGTCGCAGGCTCGCCCGCATCGTGTCCCTCCCTCCCCCTGGCCTGAGTGAGCCAGAGCCCCAGAATCAGCTGCTCCTTTAACCCCGTCCTATCTCAGCGAAGAACAGATGCCCTCCGGCAACGTACACGGAGAGGGGGGGCCAAATCCCAAGTTGAGCCCCGGGAGCTGTGCGAACACAGAAAAAAAGGGAAATATCTCCCAGCAGCCTCAGGAGCAGCGGATTAAATCTCCACAATCAACTTGACGTAATACCCTGCAGCTGTGGAATACCTGAATAGACAACGAATCATCCCAAATTGAGGAGGTGGACGTTGAGAGCAAGATTTATGATTTTTTCCCCTTTTCCTCTTTAGGTTAGTGTGTATGTGTATGCTTCAGTGAGAGATTTTGTCTGTATAGCTTTGCTTTCACCATTTGTCCTAGGGTTCTATCCATCCGTTTTTTCTTTACTAAATAATATTTTTTCTTAATAATTATTTTCTATTTTAATAACTTTATTTTATTTTACCTTACTTTATTTTATTTTCTTTTATCCTCTTCCTACCTTCCTTCCTTTCTTTCTTTCCTTCCTTGCTTCCTTCCTTCTACTTTTTCTCCCTTTTATCCTGAGCCATGTCGATGAAAGGCTCTTGGTGCTGCAGCCAGGAGTCAGTGCTGTGTCTCTGAGGTCGGAGAGCAAACTTCAGGACACTGGTCCACAAGAGACCTCCCAGCTCCACGTAATATCAAACGGTGAAAATCTCCCAGAGATCTCCATCTCAACACCAACACCCAGCTTCACTCAACAACCAGCAAGTTACAGTGCTGGAAACCCTATGCCAAACAACTAGCAAGACAGGAACACAACCCCACCCATTAGCAGAGAGGCTGCCTAAAATCATAATAAGTCCACAGACACCCCAAAACACACCACCAGACATGGACCTGCCCACCAGAAAGATAAGATCCAGCCTCATCCACCAGAACACAGGCACTAGTTCCCTCCACCAGGAAGCCTACACAACCCACTGAACAAACGTTAGCCACTGGGGACAGACACCAACAACAATGGGAACTACAAACCTGAAGCCTGCAAAAAGGAGAACCCAAACACAGTAAGATAAGCAAAATGAGAAGACAGAAAAACACACAGCAGATGAAGGAGCAAGATAAAAACCCACCAGACCTAACAAATGAAGAGGAAATAGGCAGTCTACCTGAAAAAGAATTCAGAATAATGATAGTAAGGATAATCCAAAATCTTGGAAATAGAATAGAGAAAATACGAGAAACATTTAACAAGGACCTACAAGAACTAAAGAGGAAACATGCAACGATAAACAACACAATAAATGAAATTAGGAATACTCTAGAAGGGATCAATAGCAAAATAACTGAGGCAGAAGAACGGATAAGTGACCTGGAAGATAAAATAGTGGAAATAACTACTGCACAACAGAATAAAGAAAAAAGAATGAAAAGAACTGAGGACAGTCTCAGAGACCTCTGGGACAACATTAAACGCACCAACATTTGAGTTATAGGGGTTCCAGAAGAAGAAAAGAAAAAGAAAGGGACTGAGAAAATATCTGAAGAGATTATACTTGAAAACTTCCCTAATATGGGAAAGGAAATAGTTAATCAAGTCCAGGAAGCACAGAGAGTCCCACATCGGATAAATCAAAGGAGAAACATGCCAAGAAACATATTAATCAAACTGTGAAAAATTAAATACAAGGAAAACATAGTAAAAGCAGCAAGGGAAAAACAACAAATAACACACAAGGGAATCCCCATAAGGTTAACAGCTGATCTTTCAGCAGAAACTCAGCAAGCCAGAAGGGACTGGCAGGACATATTTAAAGTGATGAAGGTGAAAAAACGACAACCAAGATTACTCTACCCAGCAAGGATCTCACTCAGATTTGATGGAGAAATTAAAACCTTTACAGACAATCAAAAGTTGAGAGAGCTCAGCACCACCAAACCAGTTTTACAACCAATGCTAAAGGATCTTCTCTAGGCAAGAAACAGAAGAGAAGGAAAAGACCTAAAAAAACACAAACACAGAATAATTAAGAAAATGGGAATAGGAACATACATATTGATAATTACCTTAAATGTAAATGGATTAAATG
Organism: Phocoena phocoena; assembly: GCF_963924675.1. Classification (NCBI taxonomy): domain Eukaryota; kingdom Metazoa; phylum Chordata; class Mammalia; order Artiodactyla; family Phocoenidae; genus Phocoena; species Phocoena phocoena. The sequence continues at coordinate 81,270,916 of NC_089240.1, read as the reverse complement.
CTCCTACCAAAAGAAACAGACTGGCTGATTGGATACAAAAACAAGACCCATATATATGCTGTCTACAAGAGACCCACTTCAGACCTAGAGACACATACAGACTGAAAGTGAGGGGATGTAAAAAGATATTCCATGCAAATGGAAACCAAAAGAAAGCTGGAGTAGCAATTGTCAAATCAGACAAAATAGGCTTTAAAATAAAGACTATTACCTGAGACAAAGAAGGACACTACATAATGATAAAGGGATCGGTCCAAGAAGATACAACAATTGTAAATATTTATGCACCCAACATAGGAGGACCTCAATGCATAAGGCAAATACTAACAGCCATAAAAGGGGAAATCGACAGTAACACATTCATAGTAGGGGACTTTAACACCCCACTTTCAACAATGGACAGATCATCCAAAATGAAAATAAATAAGGAAACACAAGCTTTAAATGATACATTAAACAAGATGGACTTAATTGATATTTATAGCACATTCCATCCAAAAACAACAGAATACACATTTTTCTCAAGTGCTCATGGAACATTCTCCAGGATAGATCATATCTTGGGTCACAAATCAAGCCTTGGTAAATTTAAGAAAACTGAAATTGTATCAAGTATGTTTTCCAGCCACAATGCTATGAGACTAGATATCAATGACAGGAAAAGATCTGTAAAAAATACAAACACATGGAGGCTACACAATACACTACTTAATAATGAAGTGATCACTGAAAAAATCAAAGAGGAAATCAAAAAATACCTAGAAACTAATGACAATGGAGACACGATGACCCAAAACCTATGGGATGCAGCAAAAGCAGTTCTAAGAGGGAAGTTTATAGCAATACAATCCTACCTTAAGAAACAGGAAACATCACGAATAAACAACCTAATCTTGCACCTAAAGCAGTTAGAGAAAGAAGAACAAAAGTACCCCAAAGTTAGCAGACGGAAAGAAAGCATAAAGGTCAGATCAGAAATAAATGAAAAAGACATGAAGGAAACGATAGCAAAGATCAATAAAACTAAAAGCTGGTTCTTTGAGAAGATAAACAAAATTGATAAACCATTAGCCAGACTCATCAAGAAAAAAAGGGAAAGATGCAAATCAATAGAATTAGAAATGAAAAAGGAGAAGTAACAACTGACACAGCAGAGATACAAATGATCATGAGAGATTACTACAAGCAACTCTATGCCAATAAAATGGACAACCTGGAAGAAATGGACAAACTCTCAGAAATGCACAACCTGTTGAGACGGAACCAGGAAGAAATAGAAAATATGAACAGACCGATCACAAGCACTGAAATTGAAACTGTGATTAAAAATCTTCCAACAAACAAAAGCCCAGGATCAGAGGGCTTCACAGGCCAATTCTACCAAACATTTAGAGAAGAGCTAACACCTATCTTTCTCAAACTCTTCCAAAATATAGCAGAGGGAGGAACACTCCCAAACTCATTCCACAAGGCCACCATCACCCTGATACCAAAACTAGACAAGGATGTCACAAAGAAAGAAAATTACAGGCCAATATCACTGATGAACATAGATGCAAAAATCCTCAACAAAATACTAGCAAACAGAATCTAACAGCACATTAAAAAGATCATACACCATGATCAAGTGGGGTTTATTCCAGGAATGCAAGGATTCTTCAATATATGCAAATCAATTAATGTACACCATGTTAACAAATTGAAGGAGAAAAACCATATGATCATCTCAACAGATGCAGAGAAAGCTTTTGATAAAATTCAACACCCATTTATGATAAAAACCCTCCAGATAGTAGGCATAGAGGGAACTTTCCTCAACATAATAAAGGCCATATATGACAAGCCCACAGCCAACATCATCCTCTATGGTGAAAAACTGAAAGCATTTCCACTAAGATCAGGAACAAGACAAGGTTGCCCACTCTCACCACTCTTATTCAACATAGCTTTGCAAGTTTTAGCCACAGCAATCAGAGAAGAAAAGGAAATAAAAGGAATCCAAATCGGAAAAGAAGAAGTAAAGCTGTCACTGTTTGCAGATGACATGATACTATACATAGAGAATCCTAAAGATGCTACCAGAAAACTACTAGAGCTAATCTATGAATTTGGTAAAGTAGCAGGATACAAAATTAATGCACAGAAATCTCTGGCATTCCTATACACTAATGATGAAAAATCTGAAAGTGAAATCAAGAAAACGCTCCCATTTACCACTGCAACAAAAAGAATAAAATATCTAGGAATAAACCTACCAAAGGAGACAAAAGACCTGTATGCAGAAAATTATAAGACACTGATGAAAGAAATTAAAGATGATACAAATAGATGGAGAAATATACCATGTTCTTGGATTGGAAGAATCAGCATTGTGGAAATGACTCTACTACCCAAAGCAATCTACAGATTCAATGCAATCCCTATCAAACTACCACTGGCGTTTTTCACCGAACTAGAACAAAAAATTTCACAATTTGTATGGAAACACAAAAGACTCTGAATAGCCAAAGCAATCTTGGGAACGAAAAATGGAGCCGGAGGAATCAGTCTCCCCGACTGCAGACTATAATACAGTGCTACAGTAATCAAGACAGTATGGTACTGGCACAAACACAGAAAGGTAGATCAATGGAACAGGATAGAAAGCCCAGAGATAAACCCACGCACATATGGTCACCTTATCTTTGATAAAGGAGGCAGGAATGTACAATGGAGAAAGGACAGCCTCTTCAATAAGTGGTGCTGGGTAAACTGGACAGGTACATGTAAATTATGAGATTAGAACACTCCTTAACACCACACACAAAAATAAGCTCAAAATGGAATAAAGACCTAAATATAGGGCCAGAAACTATCAAACTTTTAGAGGAAAACATAGGCAGAACACTCTATGACATAAATCACAGCAAGATCCTTTTTGACCCATCTCCTAGAGAAATGGAAATAAAAACAAAAATAAACAAATGGGACCCAATGAAACTTCAAAGGTTTTGCACAGCAAAGGAAACCAGATACAAGACCAAAAGACAACCCTCAGAATGGGAGCAAATATTTGCAAATGAAGCAATGACAAAGGATTAATCTCCAAAATTTGCAGGCAGCTCACGCAGCTCAATAACAGAAAAACAAACAACCCAATCCAAAAATGGGCAGAAGACCTAAATAGACATTTCTCCGAAGAAGATATACAGACTTCCAACAAACACATGAATGAATTCTCAATATCATTAATCATTAGAGAACTGCAAATCAAAACTACAATGAGGTATCATCTCACACCAGTCAGAATGGCCATGATCAATAAATCTAGAAAGAATAAATGCTGGAGAGGGTATGGAAAAAAGGGAACACTCTTGCACTGCTGGTGGGAATGTGAATTGGTACAGCCACTATGGAGAACAGTATGGAGGTTCCTTAAAAAACTACAAATAGAACTACCATATGACCCAGCAATCCCACTACTGGGCATATACCCTGAGAAAACCATAATTCAAAAAGAGTCATGTACCAAAATGTTCATTGCAGCTATATTTACAATAGCCCGGAGATGGAAACAACCTAAGTGTCCATCATCAGATGAATGGATAAAGAAGATGTGGCACATATATACAATGGAATATTACTCAGCCATAAAAAGAAACGAAATTGAGCTATTTGTAATGAGGTGGATGGACCTAGAGTCTGTCATACAGAGTGAAGTAAGTCAGAAAGAGAAAGACAAATACCGCATGCTAACACATATATATGGAATTTAAGAAGAAAAAATGTCATGAAGAACCTAGGGGTAAGACAGGAATAAAGACACAGATCTACTAGAGAATGGACTTGAGGATATGGGGAGGGGGAAGGGTAAGCTGTGACAAAGTGAGAGAGTGGCATGGACTTATATACACTACCAAACGTAAAATAGATAGCTAGTGGGAAGTAGCCGCATAGCAGAGGGAGATCAGCTCGGTGTTTTGTGACCACCTAGAAGGGTGGGATAGGGAGGGTGAGATGGAGGGAGACACAAGAGTGAAGAGATATGGGAATATATGTATATGTATAACTGATTCACTTTGTTATAAAGCAGAAACTAATACACCATTGTAAAGCAATTATACTCCAATAAAGATGTAAAAAAAAAAAGAACCACAGCTCATCGGGAAACCACGGGAGGCCAGATTCAAGGAATGCAGACCCTGCACATACCCTGATACTTACTAGCAACGATTCCCTTGAACCATTGCTGTCAAAGTCCTCACCAAACTCCTCTGGGTTGGGACACACAGTTTTGAGGGGCATGAGCCTGCTGTGTCCCCCTTTGCCTGGCAAAGCAATAAAGCTATTTTTCTCTACTTCACCCAAAACTCTGTCTCCAAAATTCAATCCGGCACCAGTGCACAGAGGCTGAGTTTCAGCATCACTTTCTGTTGTTTGAATATAATTCAATAATAACTTATTTATGGGGAACACTTCCTTGAAAAATTCTATGTGAGGTGTTATTGGTAGGACTAAATATATTGCATTTTGTTTCCTGGTTCTAGTTATTACTAGACTTTAATGAGAAAAGTAGGCATTGAACTGATTTTGTCAATATTTTCAGTGTTAGGTATTATGTTGTCTTAGATTTCTAAAGGGCAATATCCAGCTTGCCATAAACAATTTTGATAACTTTGAGAAATATCTTTAGAAATATTTATGATATCCTAAATTTTTATAATATTAATCTAAAATGTGCACCCATTTAAAAACCATTTATACCAGTAGGCATTTTTCTCATGTTGGGGAATGTGGGTTTTCTTTAAACCATGGATGCCATTATTACATATTCCTTTAGTTACTTATGATATAATATTTAGCTTTTTTATACAAGGAACACTCATCTCAGAAAAATGGGGCATCTACTTCTGGCCCAAAATAAAAACAGTCAAACAGAATACCACAGTTGACAGGTGACATCGTTTTCTAAAGAAGAATTCAATGATGTCTGTATAATACAGTAAAGTCTGCTCTCCGGCACAGCTGGGGAATGAAGTATTCTGGTCAAATATTCTGCTTAATAGAGTTACCATGTATTTTACATGGATTGCCTATTTTCAAAGAGTTGCAATAGCTCAAAATAAACCTAAGGCTATGTAGCCAGGGTGGTCCCATCTGAGCTCAAAGGGAATTATCTGGGTGTGTGTGATTAAATAGGGGGAGCTGGTGGGCCCTTAGGGCTCTATCTGCATGAAAGGATTTATGCTGGTACTTCATTTATCCCTGGCTTCTAGGAAAAGGAAGATACCTGCCTAGGTGCCTGAACAAAAGTGAGGAAGAAGGGCAATGGAGGGGATTATGGTTTTAGGATCCCCTTTAGGTCTCTAGGACTTCAAAAAAAACTTTTAAGCCTCCAAAGAGAAAGGGATCAGAAGAGATGAGAAATAAACTTTTTAAGAAGGGTCTCGGGAAGCGTGGCTACGTCTGCACTGAGCATAACCCCACACTCAAGTACTGAAAGGATTGATGGCAAAATTGGAGCAGCAGGAGTCTGCAACCTTGGCCCGGATGTGGCCATTATCATTGAGGGCAACTCAAGCAGCTTTGCCAGCAAAAGGCATTCAGCAGAGGGGAGCGGGAGCTGCAGGAGGACAGGAAAGGCAGGACTTTGTCTATTTTGTTTAATGCTATATTCTCATCACCCTAGAATAGGAGGCACTCAAATATGTGTGGGCAAATGTCAAGCAGTGACTATAGATAACACATGTTTGAGCCCATATGAGATGACTCCAGATGTACTTGTGGGAGTGGAGACTTTGCAGAGAGCTTGAGTCCTGCCAGTGGGGGTAAAGAAGAGATAATCTGGGATATCTGGATTATTGTTACTAGTGTAAACATCTGAATTCACAGGTGATGAGACAGTTAGCTTACAAATAAAACTATATTATTTCAAGAGGCATATCAGGGTCTTTGCTGTTTCTCAGGGGCATCTTCATAATATTAATTACTATTTTATTGGCAAAGCAAATATGCATCAACTTTTGAGGCATCTAATAGAGATTTTGGATTACGGAATTCTAGATAATAGAGTTTATATTACTGATTAAGACTTCTTTGCTCAAGAACATATTTGGTTTCTAACATAAGTCCACCATTTTTACAATACTGTACTAAAGTTTCCTTTAAATGTCAAGTGCTTCGTGAATTGAAGGCTTAAAAATGTTTCAAAATAACTTAGTGTTCTTGGATCAGGAATCATATACACAGTCTTTTTATGCAAAAATTCATCCTCATTTCTTTAAAGGCAAATTGCCTTTAATGAATGAATAAAATGTTCTCTATATTATCAATTTAGCCTTTGAGTGCAGATGCAGATGCTCACCTTGCTTTCCAATTATAGTTTAGATTTAGACATGATTGAGTCCTTGTAAAGAGGAAGATGGCTTGAAAATGAGAGCTTCTCAAAATTAAGTATCTCCATAAGCCAAAATGGCTACAAGGAGCTTTCAGATAAGGTTAGATTTTAAAAGAACAATTACTTAAGACAGAAGGAAGAACATCCCTAACTAAGAATTAAGATAAGAGCGACCTTGGTTGCCATAACTCTCCATGCTGCACTAGCTAGGGAGCAATTAACACAAGATGACAATCACACATTTGTCTCCGAGCCTTCATTTACTGAGCCTTGGACACTGTGCTCCCAAAGTTTCTCTCTGTTGTAAGAGACTCAGGTCCTCTTAGGCACTTACTGCTGTTTCGTTCTGCTGCCTCCACTGTCAATACTTGACTTTTCCCAGTCTGGAAGGAGAGTTCAAGTGATTATGGCTTATTCAGCCAACCTTAGGATGGTCCGGGCTTTAAGTAATCTTAGTTCTTTTGATTTTGTAAACCACATTAATTTTCAACAGTTTAGATTTTATCCTGAGGACACAAGTCATTAAAGAATCATAAGTTAGGAAAGTAACATTATCTTGTTTGTTTGGTTTTTTAACTTTTACTCTGACTATAATGTGGGGAATGGATTAGAAGTTAGAAACGGTAGGAGAAGTAGGCAGAGAGACCAGTCAGGACATCATTGTAATTAATAGTCCAGCTGAGAGATGGCAGGGGCCCAGAACTAAAGTAGCGTCAGTGGGCTTGGAGAGAAATGAGTGAAGTCCAAAAATATTTAGGAGGTAGAAGCAACAAGACTGAACAATGGCATAAAACGCCATGATTTATAGATGTCACTTAGCCTCCTTAACACTTAGCCATTTTAACGCTCATCTAAGAGCTGTTGAAAAATTGTTAAAGTCTTGATTTTTAAAAAAAAATTCTTAAAGTTTAGTTATCAAATGAACAGTAGCAAACACTTATTTTGTTGAGGGGAGATCTGCTAGCCTGATTAACAGTAATGGTAACATTTTCTTCTTAAGTTAGGCCAATGGATCTAATAATCCTATAAAGCCTTGTTCCTCTATTTCTAGTATATAAGATATAGAATGAGGACGCTCACACGACAAATATTTACTGAGTGCCTGGGTAACAGATTGTTCTTTAAAAAACAAAACAAAAACACACAGAAGCAGCAGGAAACTGACAGATTTAAAAGAGAAAAGAAATATTTTCTATAATTTATTTGGAGCTATGAAAGTTATTGAAGTATATAATACTTGCCTCAAACACTTTCCCAACAGCTGAAAATAATTTTTATGCCTAAGCAAGATGCTGCATGGTGGTGAAACACACAAGGTTCACTGATTTTGAACATTCTATTCCAAATATCTTGAAAGAAAAAAGACTGTGCAGTCACCTATTTGAACTAGTCAAATGACTGAAGCATAAAGGAGAATAAGCAAAAGAGATGTTTTGATATTATGTAAATCTGGAATTTTTCTTCTACAAAATATTCAACTTAAATTTAGGGATTATTAATTAACCTTGCCTATATTATAAGCAGTTTTTAAAACTCTCTTGCTCTCAGAGAAGCTAACTAGAAAGAGAGTCTTAATTCTGAATTTAGAAATGTTTCCAATTACATATATCTTCATGACAATATATAGGGCATTCAACTGAACATCTTCAATATCCTTATTAGTTGAGTAATATGTAATATGAATGATAATGAATAATTTATAGAGCAGCATCTCATAGAGATTGCCCAATTTTGCTTTCATTCATTTGAATGTGATTATTTTGAAAAAGGTCTTAATCCATAATGTCAACCCTTTTTGTTTATTTACATTTGCCCCATCTTTTAGAGGTTATCACTTTCAGGAAGATTATTTTGGTATCTGTATTTTGTTTATGCTACACATGCCAAATAGATCTCCCAAGATGAAACTCTGAGCTCATTTGGAAGTAATTTTTGGTAGCACATGAATCAGAACTCTTATTTTCTTCTCAGCACTACTGGTATTTTATTGCTTCCATCTATAGTCCAATATGCTTTTAAGTGCCAAGAACCCTGGGGCCAAACACACAAAGCACTAAGAAAATGGGAACTTGTGGCGATGACAACTTTTGTCTCTCTTTCAAGGTTCTTCCCTCCCCTGGGAGAGTGAAATCACTTTAAGCTCACTATGAAACAGGGACATGGTGAGCATAGATGATTGACTGAAGTTGGTGATGTTGATTTAGGAGTCTTCGGCTTATAGGTCAGGTGTAAAACCCTTAAACCTACTTGTCAAAGTCAGCTTGTCAAAGTCCTATGGATTTTTCCAGACTGTCTAAATGTCACTTTCCCTATGAAGGCTTCTCTGGCCAGCTCAGGCAGGGTTAGGCAGCCCCTCTTTTGTATTACTATAGCACCCTGACATATTCCTATGGCAGCACTTACCAAACTATATTGCATTTGTCTGTTGCCCTCCACTCATGGATAGAAACCATTCTCTTCCTTTTGTCTCTGGACTAAAGCATTACCAAAATCAAGTTGGTTCTCAATAAGTAATAATTGAATGGACAGGCAGAGAATGGCTAATAATACTCTCCATCTGCACAACATAGGTTATGAGGTGTTTTCACATCGTGGTGAGGAAGCCATGGCAGGAATTATCACTCATATTTTAAAAATGAGGAAACTAATGCCCAGAGAGGTTATGTGACCAACTCAAGTTCGAAACAGCTAAAAAGTTGCACACTACTTCTCATGACAGCAAGTCTAAAAGTATTGGTAAATCGAAGTGGTAGCAGTAGTATTCTGTAGGACAGGTGGCAATGGCTGGCCAAGACACAGTGTAGGAGCTGGTCACCTGTTTTGAAAGCTCCCAAACTCTTAGCAGGTTCTCAAGAAGTTAACTTAAATGCACACACAACCGGGCTTCAGAATGTCAACTTATTTACAATGAGAATGATTTGTGACAAATAATTTCCCTGTACTCAAGCTACACCCACAGTGAAGCCAGTAGACAAAAAGATATATCCTGTTTATGTATGGAATACAAATGACTCTCTGAAATTCCCACCATGACTCATAGACTCTAAAGAAGTTCTTTGAGATCAGTAGTGTAATCCCACCATTTCCTAACTAACTAACTAGCTAAATAGCTAGAAAGATAAATGACTTACCTAATCACATAGCTTGTTTGTGAGAGCACCAGGACGTAGAATCAGTTCTTCTTAACAATAATATCCTTACCTTTTTAAAACTAAGCTATGACTGAGAAATAATACAAGTATAGTTCTTGGCAAGGCTTCTAAGCATCTGGCTAATAGGACTAAACATAGGCTGTCACACAGGAATTATAATTAAACAAATGCTACAACGTGAGAGAAGTACAGCAAATTCTACTCTATGTCCACGTATTGGGGAGGTAGGGGGCACATAATATGACAGGCAGTGTTTTAGGATCCCATTTATGTTAAAAACAAGGTCCTTTTTCATAGAGATTGACAATATTAATTATATTTATTTATCTCTATTAACCCATAGACATTGATGCTACCAAAAAAGAATATCATTGGATTTACCTTTTCCGTGTCAACTGAAGTGTATTTTCTAGTCCCCGTCCCTTTTCAACATACATTTTTTTTTCTTTTTGAAAATTATCCAAGTAAGTATAACCTGGGTGTGTTCCTAATGTCTAAGTTTTGAAAAAGCCACTCATTGCCAGTAGAATATATTTTGCTACTTATTGACCAGCTAAAAAGTTAAATATGTGTGTCTATTAAGAGGCAGAGACCTAAGACAAAAATCAGCTAATATTCTCAGCAAAAAATAACACAAATGATCATATTTATGAAAGTTTCTGGTTTAGCTTCTATTATCAAAGCCAGGGTGTACTCTCGGTTGTCTGTCCTAAATCAGTAGATGAAAGCAAGTGCTTTCCACAAGTATATTTGTATTTCATAGACTGTGCAAATCACACCAAAATCAAATGATTTCATGGAGCAACACCACCAATTAAGAGAGAGAGTCTTATTTAGCGAAGGATTGCTTTGGGGATAGAAACATACCTCTAACTACAATCAATTAGTTTGTTGATTGATCTTCCTGCTGGGGATAATTGCTAGAATTCCTTCTTTAACATAAAGGGACTTTTACCTGTTTGATATCAACTATTGTGCATATCTTTCTGTTACTATCATAATCGGAGACTGTGCTCTTCTATGCCTTCATTGGATGCAGAGAAATATTCCCACAGCATTTATACAACAAAGCTTTTGCTTCCCTCTAGCATCATAACTGGCACCCTGATGATCGACCTCTGATTAATTCTAACGTTTACCATTATCCTCAAGAGTTACAGTTTGAAAAAGGAGAGCTCACATTCTGAAAGAAACTTTAGGTATTCCAGGTCATTTATTGATATAGAGCCCAATTTAGAATCAGTTTCTCATCTAGACTATGAAAGAAACTTATTCATCAGTCACAGCATTTTAATGTATTGAGTAAAAGATGATTTTAGATGTTAATTTTTAATCTAGGTCAAATTATAATATTATGCTGTATAAAAAATCAGGGTCATTTGAGTACCAATTCATTCATTTTCTATAAAATTTCAGCAGTAAAATTCCCATGTGTTCCTAAAGTTGAAGATAATTCATTTAGGTTCCCATTATACATTAAGCCAGCCAACAATTTTTAATCCATGTCACAGGTATAAAATATCTGTCAATTCCTGTTAAAGGGCTATAACATGAAATCAATATGGTCAGTAGGTATGTAAAATAAAATGCCTATGGAAGAAATTATTTAAAAACAAAAGCAACAGGGCTTCCCTGGTGGCGCAGTGGTTGAGAGTCCGCCTGCCGATGCAGGGGACACGGGTTCGTGCGACGGTTCGGGAAGATCCCACATGCCGCGGAGTGGCTGGGCCCGTGAGCCATGGCCGCTGAGCCTACGCGTCCGGAGCCTGTGCTCCGCAACGGGAGAGGCCACAACAGTGAGAGGCCCGCGTACTGCTACAAAAAAAACAAAACAAAACAAAAGCAACAGGCCTTGCAAAGCTTTAAGACGTATTACTTACCAGGAACAAAGTTTGGAAGTTGCTGAGATCACCGAAAAATTCTTCTATGCTCACTGTCTTAGAGTCAAAAATAAAGTATTCTCCAAGATTCTCATAGAGCTTTATCATGTTGTTGTGCATGGTGAGTAGTTTTTCATACTGTTCTCTGGCACCCTTTGTAAAGCTGTAGCTTTCTGTTAAGGAACATGATCCAATAGTACCTCAAAGGCAATCACTAGATGTTAAGACTGAATTATAACATTACTTCTGTAAACACTTCTGCATTACTTTGCTCGGGTTGCCATGACAAAATACCACAGATCAGGTAACTTAAATAACGGAAATTTATTTTCTCACAATTTTGCAGGCTAGCAATACAATATCGGGGTGTCAGCAAATTTGCTTTCTTCTGTGGCCTCTTTCCTTGGCTTGAAGATGGCTGCCTTCTCCCTGTGTCCTTACCTGGTGGTCCCTCTGTCTGTGTTGTCTGTGTCCTAATCTCCACTTCCTATGAGGACACTGGTTATATTGGATTAGGGCCCACCCTAAGGACCTCATTTTAACTTAATTACCTCTCTAAATGTCCTATCTCCAAATACAGTCACATTTTGGAAGTTTTGAGGGTTAGGGCTTCAACACATGAAGGGGGGGGCACAATTCAGCCCATAACAACTTGCTGGAGTCATTATATTGGTCAGTGAGCTGTGAAAATCTGTAAATGAGGCAGAACTATTTAATGTATAACCATGAAGAACATATTTGCTAAAACATGTTTGCTAAATGAAAACACAGAAGTATAAACACCAGAAAACTGCCTCATATCTTTTTAGGAGGGAGATAGGGTAGAAACAAACAGCAATGAAAAACTTAGGGGAAGAAAAAGTATATATTTTCTTTTTTTTTTTTTTATATTTTCTTTTTTTAATACATATTCTATATAGATGGAGAGGTTACAGAGAATTCTATATATAGGTTATGTATCTATATGTGTGTATATATACACATATATACCACATGAGGAGGGGAAAAAGAGGGAGAGAGAAAAAGAAGGGAGGAGAGGAAGAGCTTTGGAGAGGGAAGGACCGAGAGGGGAGAGAGAGGTGGAGAGACATTCTGCTGTAGCTCTAGAACCTTAATTGCCCAAAGGGCTTGTTCAAACCCGAATGCTGTTTGCTGAGTCTGAGCCAATGGGCCTGAGGATTATAATTTCTAACAAGTTCCCAGATGATACTGAGGCTGCCAGTCCAGTGTAACCCAGCAGGACCCAATGAGGCCTCCCCATGACAGACCCCTCCTCCATATCTTCTCCTTTAGCTCCTTTCTAAGTGCTTAGATAACAGTATCTGATGCACATTTCCTCAGCTGTTTTACAGATGCTAAAACCCCCACCAAATGGAAGAGGTTAACTACTTGGTGACCTTGAGCACATAGCCCTGCAGGCCTACTGGAGCCTGAGGATTGACAGTGTTAACCCCTATGACACCACCCTGTTACCTCACCACCAACCAATCAGAGAACTGTGCACAAGGTGATCACATACACTGCAACGCCCCTCCCTCACCTGGTCTTTAAAAATTCTTCCCTGAAACCCTCTGAGAGTTTGGAGCTTTTGAGCACAAGCCACCCACACCCACTCTCCTTGTCTGGCGCCTATAATAAATGCTGCACTTTCCTTCACCACAACCTGGTGCCAGTAGATTGGCTTTACTGTGCATGGCCAGAGGACCCAAGTTTGGTTCGGTAACACCAGGACTACACTTTCAGCAGTATACTCCAGAAAATTATTTATCCCAAAATTAATTACATCACTGTTTTAAAATTTTTATCAAAAAAGTGATAACAACTACCACTACTACCAAACATAAAATGAACCAGGTATGTAAATGTGTCTGACTAAATGTATCTCATTATGTGTAAATTTATAGAAAGAAATTATCGACTTTATTCCTGATTATAGAAGATACAGATATAGAAAATTATCTCTTTAGGTGACTTAGAAATATAAAAACGTAAATAAACTAAACTTTCCAACAACTCAGTGTTGTGAACTTTTTGGGACATTTCCTTCTGGTCTTTCTTCTATGGCTGAAAGCTTTTGAATGTTAATTGATAAGAATGCTTCAGAAAAAGGGCTTCCCTGGTGGCATAGTGGTTGAAAGTCCACCTGCCGATGCAGGGGACACGGGTTCATGCCCCAGTCTTGGAAGATCCCACATGCCGCGGAGCGGCTAGGCCTGTGAGCCATGGCCACTGAGCCTGCGCGTCCAGAGGCTGTGCTCTGCAATGGGAGAGGCCACAACAGTGAGAGGCCCGCGTGCCACAAAAAAAAAGAATGCTTCACAAAAAGGTAAGTAGACTAACCATGAAGAATATAAAGGAAAGCAAATCTACCTTTTACAATTAAGTCTATTAAAAACCAATAATGATCACAGAAGTAAAATGTCTTTAAATGTAAAGGTACTAGACTTGGACTTGTTAAAAAAAAGAATAATAGCACAGTTTGGGGTGTGCTACTTTAAGATCTACTACAGTGTATTCACATTTCGTGATAGTATTATTTTATCAGGTACTGATAACTGTGTCTTGAAATGCTGGATTTTATAAAATTTTCTGAATTCTTCAGTGTGTTTTATCATAACCTCGGGCCAAATTTATTTTCCATGGGAACACAGCTCTAGTTTCACAATGGAAGTCAGTGGGGAAATCAGACCATTTCTAGAAAATTACTTTGCAGCTGACACTTACAGGATACAGCAGGATTTTAAAAGTGAGATGCTCCCCTTCCCAGGTTCCTTCTTATGCTACTTAAGTATTAGCATTCACATTAGCCACACAACAACCTCTTACTTGCTAAGAAGTGACATTAAATCTTTCAACCCTCAAGTCCATTTTGCTGTCAATAGACCTGAAAGAATTAGTGCATTTCTGACTTATTCTACTTGCTTTTTACAAACAAAAGGGTTGTATGTAATGCTACCTACATATTCTGATTTTACCTCTGAGAATATCATATTTGTGTGATTTTTTAAATTAATTAATTAATTTATTTTTGGCTGTGTTGGGTCTTTGTTGCTGCACGTGGGCTTTTTCTAGTTGCAGCTAGTGGGGGCTACTCTTCGTTGCAGTGTGCGGGATTCTCATTGCAGTGGCTTCTCTTGTTGTGGAGCATGGGCTCTAGGCGCATGGGCTTCAGTAGGTGAGGCTCACAGGCTCTAGAGCGCAGGTTCAGTAGTTGTGGCACATGGGCTTAGTTGCTCCGTGCCACGTGGGATCTTCCTGGACCAGGGCTCGAACCCGTGTCCCCTGCATTGGAAGGCAAATTCTTAACCACCTGCCATGAGGGAACTCCCTATTTGTTTGATTTTTAAGAGTGTTGAATATCCTGTTTGAGAGCTGCAGAAATAAGACAATTCTCTTTATTTCTCAGCACAGAATAAAAGTTAGATTTTTGTTTTCTAGTCTCTCTTGCCTAAATAAAACAGACTCATGCCAGACTTGCTAAGAATACATGCTTTGCAAAGGTCACTTACTTATATTCTATTTGCAGCAAGGTACTAAACTGTGTATATTTCAGAAGGCTCAACACCCGTACAACACACAGAAAAAGCCAAAGATAAAAAAAAGGCAAAAAAACTGGACATTTACCATTTATCATAACACAATTTTTCACCAGCTAAAATATGCCCATGTGGTGATACACAATTTCATAAATTTGCTCTCCTAGAAGAAAAACTGATTTCAGAAATTCTGTCTGTATACCAAAGTGAGAAAATCTGAAAAATTCTGGGAATGGTTTCGCTTAGAAATAACAAATGGAAAGCAGCCCAGTCTCCAAGTCCTTTACTTCTCTTCACAGTGATTACTTTGTAAAAGGGATACAGGGCATGAGTCAGCACTGAAATCTTTCATAAGAGCAACCCTGTCACCAAATCCTACTTGGGATTCTGCAGGTGAAAAAGAACTGGACACCATCATTCCTTTCCACCTCTTTATTTCATTTAATACATTTTTTATTTTCTTTTTTTGAGCAACCACTAAACGCAAGATACTGGTTAGTATTATGCTAAGCATTGTGCTTGGTACAATGATCATTAAAGCTTAATCCAGACCCTGAAGCAGTTTATAATCTAATATTACAAATAATTCTACTTATTAATTTGCATTTGTACAGGACTTTACCATTTACGATATACTTTTCCTTCCACTATGTTTCATATCCTTCATAACAACCTTGTCAAAAAGGCAGAGAAATACCACTATTCCATTTTTAGAGCTGTGGAAACTAGATAAAAGGCACTCATTTTATCAATAAAACTGTAAGCATAATAAATTACATCCCCCCCCCCAAAAAAAACAAAGGCACTCATCCATCTAGGGTTAGAATGTAGTGAAGGTGAGCAGATGTGCCACCCCAAAATATGTCTCTTTGGCATAGATTATTTTGAGCTGATTGAAAAACAGCAGACACAGGAAAAGCTCTGAAAAGAGTAAAAGTTACCCATTTGAAAGGGAAATTTCCATTTATAAAGGAAATCTCCATTTGTAAGGGTGTCTTCCTCTCTGTACCAGGAAGAGAAGGAGGACACCAGAGAATCAAGGGTATCAGGAGTATCACTGGTGAAGTTGCAGATTTAAACCTGCAGAACAAACCTTATCCTTGTGTATGGTGCTTTTCCCTGTAACCCTCTCCCCCATTATGGGTGTCCTCACATCTTTTATTTGTCTTTAGCTGAAGATGATATTTAAGCTGGTGACTTAGGCTACTTTGGGGAGTTACTCATTATTCTCTGAGTATCTCCCAGGTACACATGAGGTATTCAAGTTTATTAACTTCTCTCTGGTTTTCTCTTGTTATTCTGTCTTGTATTACGGGGAAGCGGTGGTGGTGGTGGGGTTGGTCCTCAGCCAATTACTCAGTAGGGTAGAGAAACAATTATTTTTCCTCCCCTATAGTAGACATCATGATAGACGCCTGCATGATACTAGTCTAACATTCTTTTCACATGGTAGAAGTGTACTATTTATAATGACAATGTACCTTCACGCTGCCAAATCCAACATTCACCCACTGTCCTCCTTTTGATGTCTCAGCCACATCTGACACATTTAGCCACTCTTCTTAGTTTCTATGACACACACCCTCATGCTTAAAATGTTTTTCCTCTTACCTCCTCTCCTTCTCTGGCAACTTCTATAAAATGTTAGAGTACCCTGAGGGCTTGGTCCTGACTCCTCTGTCTATAGTCTAACTGACCAGAGCAATTCACATGACTTTAAATACCATCTATATTGATGATTCCCAAATTACTTGTAGCTCCAGTCTCTCCCCTGAGATACTTTTATAATCAACTGCCTGCTTGTCATCTCTACTTTTTTTTTTGTTCATGGCATCTATTGGTATATCAAATGTAAATCCTCTCCTGCAAACCCTCTGACAGTTTCCCACAACACTTGGAATAAAATCCAATTTTCTTCTCAGCGTTTATGAGGCTCTACGTGATCTGGCCTTTACCCACCGCTGCAACCTAATCTCACCCCATTCTCGCTCTTAAGCACTATGCTGAGACTCATTAACCTTCTTTCTCTTCCTTGTGCCTAGCAAGCTCTCATATCCAATTCAGGGCCCTTGCACTTGCTCTTCTTTCTGCCTAGAATGTTTCTTTTTCACCAGGTCATTCAACCTCAGCTCAACTGCCACCTCCCCAGAGAGGCTTTCCCCCAACCATCCAGTCTAAAATGTCCACTCCCCTCACTATTACTCTGGCCTATTTTATTTCATTCTGAGAACTTATCACTATCTGACATTATCTCTTTTATTTATTTACCTGTTCATTGCCTATGTTTCCTCACTTAAAAATATAGCCCAGGAGAATAGACCTTTCCTGTCTTGTTGACCACTGACTCACTGAAAGCAGCTCTTTTGCCCCTTTCCTGTTTGCCCGTTTCTGTTCCCCTCTAACCTTAAAAGAACCTAATTATAAGAATGAGATCACTAGGCAATTTAACCTAACTCCTAACTTATGCTCTCCTGAATGCACACCACACCTTGCCTGACCTGTTGGTTCTTTTCCTGGAAAAAAAGCAGTAAGAATGGAGAATTAAGTAGTTAAAGAATGACTAGCTCTCTACCCCCAATGGCCCCCTTAGCAATTCTGCAGGCAGATCACACAGGCAAGATACCATCTGAAGAGAGAGTCAGCCCCTCTGCACACAATGGAGAATGTTGCAGAATCCAACCTCCTGCCTTGATGATTCACTGAGATTCTTCCTCCTTTTCCCCTTTAAAAACTGTCATGGCTAAGCAGAATCTTGGGAGTTGGTCATGGGACATGAGTCCACCTTTTCCCCAGATTGCCAGCTTTTCTGATTAAAGCACCTTTCCTTTCTACTGACACTTGCCTCTTGATCATTGACTTTAGAGTGGTAAGCAGCCGAACCTGAATTTGGTAACATCATCAGCCCCTAAAACAGGTAGCAGACATAGTAGCAGTGAAAAAATAACTAAAATCAACAATAATAATAATGATCATTATACCTAATCTTTTATTTATTTATTTTTGTTTTAATTTACTCTGTGGGAGTCATTGTGAACTCTTCCCATGGATTAATGCAATTAATCCTCACAACTGTTTTCTGAGGTAAGAATTTACCCAAGATCTGACAGCTGGTAAGTCACAGTAATGTGAACAAACTGAGAATGGGTCCAGAACTCATATTCTTAACAACTATGCTATAGTTTCTCAAGAAATATTTGGTGAAAGAGAAAAGTCTCATTATAACATCACATTGGAAGATGTGCCATGGGTTTGACTTGGGTACTTGGGAAACTAAAACCCTTCTTATACATCTTAAGATAAACCAATTTCACAACAAACCTTATTGATAGAGAACATTTTAATAGTGATTTTCTGAATACTTGAGAAAAAAATTTAATCCCCTCATATTTTCATCAATCTTGACATTTTAAATTCATTTTTAAAGGTAGACTTCAATCATATTGATTTTATTTTAAACCTATATATGTAATAGAATATATTTATCAGTAGAATGATGGTCTGTTTAAGTTGTTTGTGTAATTAGACCTAGATGTGGCCCTAGTAGATACTTTAGTAGATAACATTTTAAATTGGGCATTTTATTTATTTCCCATATTAGAGACCTGAAATTGAAAATACATTTTAAAGGAAATAAGTCTTAAAGTTATCTTCTGGGATGCCTGGTAAAGAAATAATTTATTAGAAAATGTATTTTATGAAAGGGTATTTGGTGGCTCATGGGTAGTTTTCATCCTAGAGGCCAAAAGCCACTTTCTTGTCATAGAGATACAAGGCATCCTTATAGCTACCTATAGAATTCTGTTCTATTTATAATGTAAAGTACATATAACGGGATTGTGCCTACAGAGAAGAGGGAGAAAGTAGAGATTTGAACTGAGCTGCTGCTTCCTATTTGGGAGTATTTAAAGCTTCATTATAAGAGAGACTTTAGAAAATATGTTGTAGACTCTTGTGATGGACTTCTCTGGGCAAGGCAGCCTGCCCTTAGCTGGGTTGTGAGAGCACGGAATGAGAAGCCAGTGGCCATGTTTAGGGTGAAATAGGAAGGACAGTTATGGGCACACCGTGTAACTAATGCTAGAAGCTCTTCTGATGCCTTTCCCTGAAGAACTATTGAAGAGAATGGTGAGAGCAGCAGGAAAAGGCCATTTGCTCCTGGATGCCCAGATTTCTTGGCCTTTGGTGCCACAGGAGATGGTGACAATGGCTGTATTGGTATCAAAGAATAAGATATTTTGTGGAAGATGATTAGACTATTCTGGGACCAAAATGTAAACTGACCTCTTCCCACCTGCTTAAACAACCTGGGGAGTCCTTGAAATATTGAGAGAGAAGAACCCTGGAAAACAATGATCTTTCCAAGATGAAGTTCAGAGATAGGGGTAATTCATAGTAATTTATATACTAAAAGAAATAGAAGCTTAAGGCGGTAAAGTGGGCATATCAAATGCATATAAAGTTATCAGTTATAAGGGGAAAAAAGCAATTGAGAGCAATTTTCCTTTTATTTAGTTAACTTTCAGATTCATTTTTCTACAAAGACAAGCATTTCTGATTTTTCCAGCTTAGAAGTTTTTGAAGATAACTGTGAACTATTGTAAAATTACATCATCTTCTCTCTAAGAGAAGTGTTTGTTGCAGGGTTTATAAGCTAAAATGTGGTCAGCATTTTAAAAAGCTAGGGGTAAAATGTTAACCTTTAAAAAGTATTATTAATTTTAAACCATTTGATCTCAATCATGAATCTGGAAACAATTTATAAAACATACATCGTAAGTCCCACAAAGCATTTTTATATTAACTCATTTGAAAATCTGACATAGGGAAGCAGTCTTCACACAATTACTTTGGTACTTACACACTACACAGAATTGTCTAAAGCTTTTATCATCTATGCTTTCATGTGACTATATACAGATTTATAGATTATACTCCTTACTAATATAATAATAGTATGGACTTGAAATTCAACCTGAAATAGCTATAATTCACCCATAGGCATATATTCAAGTAGGAAATATTTTTAATACTTTTATATTATTTTATACTTTTATAGTGTATATTTATATACATTATATATAGTTTTAAACTATTTTCAGTAGCTATAATTAGCTGTCTATAAATTGATTGAAGGTAGGTATTGTAACCCTTGCCCTCTAACTGGCACAATAGCTGATGGGGTTCACAACACATTACCCCAAAATACAGCACGGTGACATACTGAATTCTTTAAGCTGAAGGAATTTGCGAAAATGGAAGAAGTAGGAACATCAGTGCTCTTCTCCCCTGAAACAGGTCAGAAAACGCCGACGTGAGAGGTAGCTTCCCTATACCCCAAAGAAAGGAACAACCTTATCTCCAAGATGGAAGAGGGACACCAAGAAGTATCTGAATGAACAGGCCTTTCTTAGTTCCCCCCAGTTTACTATACTTCATACTATTTGCCCATTCATATCTTTCTATGACTTTCCACTATTTATCAAACCTAGCATAAAACCACTCAGGTTTAACCATTTCTTTGGGTCTTCATTTCCTAATGAAGGCTTCCATGCCACATAAAACTTTTATATTCAATAAATGTGTATGCTTTTCTCGCATTAACCTCTCTTTGTCAATCTTAATTTTCAGATGCAGCCAGGGACCTTATGAGGACCGGGGAAAACTTTTCCCTGCCCTACAATAGCACTGTTGCATCAAATACTAGGCAGAGTACTACTAACACTACTGTTTGTCATTTTACTTAATTTTGATGTGGGGAGTAATTGTTAATACAGAAAACTTGTTCCATTAGAACTGGAATAAGCATTAGCAGAGCACTGGGGATGAAGGAGTTTATGTACCTCACAGCTAATTGAGTCAAATCTGTTCTTACAACTTCTCATCTTAATAGGCAGTACATTAGTTATGATTTTAATAAAAAACTTGAAATTTGAAATATCATTACTGCTGGATTGTTGAGAACATGGAAAAATCAACTTGAGATCCACTTAACCTTCACACACGATTTAGTTAGCAACATGGCATAATTATCCATTTAAATAAAAGGAAGTCACAAATATAAAATCTATTACAGAATACAGAGAATATTTCCTCTTTCCATAACCTGTCAGAAAAGATGTCTCTAAATGCTAAAAAAACAAATATTATTTTTTTCATTTAATTTGAATATATAATTTTTAGTCAAAAATGATTACTATTTTAAAGAAATTTATCTTTAAAAAATAATACTAAGGCATATTAAAGTAGCTGGAATTTACTTAGAGATCACACATTATGTGATAAATACACACTGATGAATATTTTAAAATGTGAAACATTAATAAGAACAATATAGAATACATATATTAACCTGCAATTGGGTTCAACATAATAGTTTAAAATGGTTCAGGATTTAGACTACAAAATTCTTTTAACAATCAGATTACAAAACTTAGGCATAGGACATTTAAATGACATAACAAAGATAGCATAGCCAACGATAGGAATTCTGAACCAATCTCCAGTTTTTAACATATAGGAGGCAATTATGTTTCCAGAGAGATGAACCAATTTTGTAATGAGCCCACTTTTTCACAGATGGCCTGAGTCGGCTGGGTATAAAGAAGATGCTTTTAAATCAGTTTCCAGTTAAAGTCACAAATGTGATGATCATTATAGAGGTAAAAGGTACACTCAAGCCCTCCTACTTTTCTCTACCCCATTCATTTCATTATTCACTCACTGTGCCTTTTGTGTACATTCCTTTTTACTCTTCCTTTGAAGACAGACTCTAGCTTTGCATTCTGAGACACCTAACAGAGTGATTTTTCATTTAGTCAAAGATATTTATTAAGTGCCTACTCTGTGCCAGGTATCTTCTAGGTTCTGAAGATATAGCAGTTAATATTGATACAAAGTCACTGGTCACTGCTTTCATGGAGATTACAGATTCATGGGAAAGCATACATTAAACAAGTAGAAAAAATTTTAAATTACAAATTGGAAACTGTGATTGCAAAGCACAGGTTGTTAAAGAGTGTATATTTGGGAGACCTAACTTAGACTTGTGGGAGTACGGGTGGGCCAGGAGTCTGGTAATGCCACTTGAGGGGTGAAATATTAAAACTCAGACCTGAAGGGGCAGAGCCAGGAGGAGCACTGGAGTAGGGTGAGTGAAGGCTCTGAAGGATATTAAATACTGTAGGAACATAAAGGAGAGAGAAAAGTCCTGGACTACTAGAGCCTATGGAGGAAGTGGGAGATAGGAGAGAGATGGTTCCTGACGTCCATAGGGGCCAGATTCTACAGGTCTCTTAAGCATTTTGAAATTTTTCCTGAGACAGATGTAAGTCAGTGAAGGGTTTTAAACAGGGAACTGATACCATCCGATTTTTTTTGCTCAAAGGCATAAAAAATGCTAGCTAAATTAACACATACACATACACTAACAACAATAAGAAAAAACCCTAGGACTAATGCAACATAGAATACTGTCCAAATGATAGTAAGTCTACTTGCTAGTTCCTAACTACTGATAAGAAGAGTATATATTATGTAAACATCCAATTTAAGTGTATCTGATAAATTATTGAGAATTTACATAGTATCAAAGGCAGTTAAAAAATAGCAGGTGTTAGGCAACACATAACTATTGAGACTGGCATATAAATAGTTGCATTTAGAGTAACATAAGAGTTATGATTAGAAAATTTTGAGATTGATGTGTATATTTTGGAATGTCAGTATTATTATTGAATATTCATAGTCTGCACACACAGGTGTTAATTAGATCAAGTACTACCTCCAGCCCTACCTCACGGTTCAGCTCTCAGCATCATTTATCATGTGGCAACAACGTATAAGAAACTGGGAGATTAAGCAGAGAAACAGGAAGTAAATAAAGTGACCAGACATGGCTTCTAACCCTCACTGAATTTACAAACTAGTGTTGGGAGACAGATAAATAATAGCAGAGCAAAAGTAGCAGGAACTAATGTTTAGTGAACTCTTACAATGAACCAGGTACTGAGCTAAATGCTTTACAAGCGTTGTCTTATTTAATCCTCCGAATGGCCCTCTGATGCATATATGCTATCAGTAACTCCATTTTACACATGATGAAATTTGCCTCAGGGAGGCCTACTGACTTTCTCAGTGCCATCTCCGCAGTTAGTGGTGGTTTCAGGATTTGAACCTGGGTACCCTTACCCCCATAGCTCCCCCATAACATAAAAGTATGAATTTAACCAGCACACCATACTGCTTCTCTTGTTTAAAATAAATAAGTAAATAAATAAAAGTGCGTGGTAAAATAAACTAAGCTCCACAAAGGAATTCCAGAAAAATATAGAAACACATAGAAAGAAGTGATTCTGAGATTATTAGGTAAGGTTTCAGAAGGAAGTGACTTTCGACTTCCATCTTGAGGTATGGAAAAGATTTTTCTATCCAAAGAGAAGACACCACAGGCAAGGAGAATAGCATGAGCAGAGGTATAACTGTATCTGGAGCTATCAAGAAACTTGGACTATTCCAAGATAACATAGATTGAGAAGGCAGGGAGCTGCAGAGGAGGACAGCCTGTGATGGGTGGCAGAATAGGCCACCCTAAAATATGCCCATTTGGCATAAGAATTATTTTGAGTTGAAGGCACTTGGGAAAACAGCAAATGCAGGGAGAGGCTTTCTCTGAACTCCCCTTATCTGCATAAAGACAGATCCTCCAAAAGGAACTCAACTGTCATAAACCTCTTCCCTGGGAGTTTCATCAACCAGAGAAGAATGACTCTTATCAAAGGAGAGGAGACTAGAGTTGACACCACACCCAGACAAACTTTGCCTCATACTATCATATCTTCCATCTATCCTCCTGAGGTTCCACTCGTCTTTCCTAAAAATCCTTTACTCTCCTCTAAGTGGCCTATGTCCCACCTCCCCTTCCCCTATTAAGATATTGTATAAGCTCTCAAATCTCACTGCTTGTTGGGTGTTCACTTTTTTTTTTCTCCCTGCTATGTCATAATATTAAATCTTAATAAATTTGTATACCTTATCTTCAGGCTAACCTGTCTATTGTCAGTTTGTTTCATAGACTCAGCTGTTGAACCCAGGAACATGGAGGGCAAGTCTTTCCTTCCCTACACCTGAAAAGGTATTGAATGCATGTTAAGGTTTTCAAGTTTTCTTTGGAGGTAATGGCTAATCAATGGTTTTTATACAGAGGAGCAATATGATCTTACGGTTTGTAGGAATCTCACTCTGGCAACCATGGAAAGGATGGTTTGGAGAGATGAGACATTGAACCCTGGGACATGGTGACTAGACTAGATGTTAGTGGTTAGAGAGAGGGAAGTATTGAGGATACTTGAGTTTTCTTGCCCTAGTAACTCAAAGTGTGTTTTCTGTATACTTGTTTTTTAATACAACTTGGGAGACAAGAAAGGGAACATTATTTAGTGTGGGTGGAGCAGGGAGAGAGGGAGAATAATAAATAGTTTTGAACACACTGAGTTTGAGATAGCTAGGAAACACTGGGATGGTAAGATCTAACAGGCAGGTGGAAATAGTGGCCTCTGATAACTTGGAGATCAGCTTATATGGTGACAGTGAGAACTGCAAAGCCAAGGCAAATGGAGCAAAGATTTCCCCTTATCCATTCAGATCTAGATCAGGACAGTACCTCAAGACTGTTCCCCAACACTCTTGTGGGTTCAATGAACATACCCTTAGTCTGAATATGTTTGGCCCTGATATGTTCTCCCTAAATAGAAACTATCCTCGGATTATAACTTCAGCTAAAAGAGCAAAATATCAGATTCCGCAGTCTCTGCTAACAGTTTCCAATGATCTTAAAAGATCATTTTACTACAAACGTCAATGAAGCAAAATATGTAGTCAGTGTGAATTCTGCCAAAGGGTATGTCCCTGGGGAATTGAGTTTTATTGTTTTGGGTAGTGACAGAGTCAGGGTGTAAAGGACTTTGAGACATATTACTACAGACTCAAGAATAACTGTACACAGTTACGAAATTAGTTATAAATGGTGATGCCGAGTATCTGAGAATTCCTATGTTTCTCATCATTACTGCGCACCTTCTTGTTTTTAATTTTTAAATTTTTACTATACCAGGTAATTCTGTCATGTCTGCTGCTCTGAAATGAATGTCTAGGTGCTTGGGATTGATCGTTTACTGTAAAATAATTCTGTAAATTCTTTGAGCATTTAATTTTTCTATTTTTCCTACATTTGTTTTCAAGGGCCCCCATTTCAAGTTTGGGGATTAGTATACTGAATTGTAGACAGTTTTCAACCATGCGTTTTCAATTCAAGTGGTAGTTTCAAATTCAGCAGATAATGCTTTATCATTTTTTGCTTACCTTTCCTTAATTAAAATCACCAACAACTTAAAGAAGTGGTAACGAAAAGGAAAAAGTCTTCTTAAGCAAGTTTACTCATAAAGATAAAAGGCAACTGGGCTTTTGAAAGACCTATGAACTGAGGCAAGAGATTTAATCCCTTTTGTGCATGGACAGGGTCATCTGTAGGATTTACTTCCCTCAACTGCAAAATAGAGCAACAAGAATAGAAATTCTGTAAAGTTCTTTCCAGCTGTAAAATGCTTGATTCCATAAATATTCAGTAAAAATGGAAGCACTTGAGAAAAAGTGAATACTTTGATTTCTTTAATGGAAATACTTGAATATATTATTTAAGCTAGTTGCTTAATTTTATATTGTCTTCCGATTCTAGTTTGAAGGCAGTTGGTGGTAAAAATATATTTTGCACATCTTTTGTATGTCCTATAATCTCTAAAACAGGGTAAGAACCTTGTAAGTGCAGAGCAATCTCATCCTGAATTTAATCCACAATAAACTATCAAAGTTACTCTAAAATAAAATAATGGCATTTAAACACAACTTTATATTTCTAACCCAATTGCTTATTGACGGCTCGTTTCTTTTCAATCTGGGCTGTTTGTCATCCCTGACATTAAACTTCCAACTCCTAGTTCTCTAAGCTTTGAAGATCTATGTTCACTTATCAGAATCTATCCATACCATCACCTTATATAATTTTTTTTTAGATGATCATGTAACCCCAACCCTAAGCCTAATCTCTTCCTCACTTACTAAAATTTTTTGCAAGGTTGAAAACAAGTTTATTTCAGGATATAAAGCCCATTAATCTAATACCTCCGTCATGGCACCTAAACATTTCAGAATGTTTCCCTGCATTTATTCAATATGGTCAGTTATTCTGGACCAACCCTGGGCCAGACATTCCACTAGGAAAATGTTATTCTTGCTACAATAGAATTTTCTCAGACAAAGCTGTGTTTTTTGCACCACATTTCTTATGCTTTTCAGCAACTCTTCATCCATTTTTTTAAGGTTCCCTAAATATGTATGTATGTGTATGCGCATGTATGGACCTATGTATGTACATGTATATATACATATATAACAATTGATTAATTTTACTGCATCACTAATGGATGCTGTGTTTTCTCTAGTATCAATGTAATGTATGTCTTAAATATGAAATTGTATCATTTAATTCTGAAAGACATTTTTAGATGCTTTCTGTGGAAGAAACTATTCAAATACAGTGGCATTACTTCCAAACAACACATCCCTTCTCTTTTCTCTCCTTTGTTGGAAAGATAAAAATGTGCCTGTGAAAGTTTTCTGCTATAGGAAAACAGTAACAAAATAGCTTCAGTAGCGTTGTATTTGTGACATGGATATAAACTAGGACTATGAATCTATCTTTCACTGTGTTTGCTGTGTCTAGGTGTCTCTGACATCTCAAAAAATTACATGATCTTAGGAATCATATATAGTTCAATGTCAATGTGTTATTCAAAGTCAGCACTTGAACTAAAAAAAAAAGAAAAAAGGAAGCATTTCAAAGAGATATTTGCATTCCCATGTTCATTACAGCATCACTCACAATAGCCAAGAGGTGGAAACAATCTAAGTGTCTCAGGGCAGATGAATGAATAAAGAAAATGTGGTATATACATACAATGGAATATTATTCAACCATAAAAGAGAAGGAAGTCTGTCATATGCTACAACATGGATGTACCTGGAGGATATTATGCTAAATGAAATAAGCCAGACACAGAAGGACAAATATTGCATGATACCATTTATATGAGGTGTCTAATAAAGTAATCAAACTCATAGAAACAGAAAGTATACGGTGGTTGCCAGCGGCTGAGGGGAGGGGAAAACGGGGAGTTGCCATACAATGGGTATAGAATTTCAGTCCTGCAAGATGAAAAATTTCGAGAGACTGTAAGCAGCTCTTTGAAGGAAACAGCCCTCAGTGGGAAGCCCCTTTCCTTGTCATTTCAGCAAAGCTATATGGTAACTAACTTTTAACCGGAAACACCCATGCTCTACTCATCTCCAGCCCAAGCACACCTTTCAGATCTTTTAATCACACAATACCTTGCCTAACTCAGTTCTTTTCGTAGATCAAAGAAGTAGGAATAAAAAATAAATAGATGACCAGATCTCTTCCCTAGCTTCCCGTTCGGTAATCTCACGAACAAGCTGTGTGACCAAACTGTGTGAACAAGATAAAGTCTAGAGGAAGATCACGAGGAGTCAACAAGCTTGCACACAGTGGGGGATGGCGATGACTCTGACCCCCTATCTAAATGATTCACTGAGATTACTTCCCCCCCTTTCCTTTAAAACTTTCATGGCTGAGCAGAATCTTTGGAGGTGGTTCTTTGGGGACACTGAGTCCACCATCTCCCCAGATTGCCGGCATTCTGATTAAAGACAACTTTCCCCTCTACCAAAGCTTTATGAGTTTGATTTTGTAAGTGGAGAGCAGAAGGGCCTAATTCAATTGGTAACAAGATGTACCACACAACGTTGTACTTAGAGTTAAGAATACTGTATTGTACACTTAAAATGTTGTTAAGAGGGTAGATCTCATTTTATGTATTTTTTACCACAATTTTAAAAAAAAGGGCAAACTTCTACTGAGGTCATTAACTGTACGTACGCACACACACACACACACACACACACACACACAAACACATAAAATGAATCTGAAATTTTACTTGTACGTCTGAGTAGTCTCACGGTTCTGTGCAAGCTCAAGGTAGAGGGGCCGGTGGCTTTCTCCTCCCCTCCACCTCCTGCCCTGTCAATTTAGTATACAGACTTTGCTTAGGAGCCCAGAGGATATGTATATGTGTGTGTGTGTGTGTGTGTGTGTGTGTGTCTTGAAGCGAGGGCAGAAAGAATGTCAGTGGATGTGCCTAGATAAATTTTGAGACTCACATTTTAGAGCTACTTTGTGACAATGCCAAGAGAAGGCTTTTAAGTATTAGGCAGAGTTACCCAGGAACAGTAAAGAACAATAGAAACATTCTATCATTCTATGATTAAGCTGACTCTAAAAATAGAGAACCCAGCTGGCTCCCTCTGGTGTGCCCTCCCCTTTATAACACCTGGGTGCCCTGGAAGACCTACTGCTGCCTGAAAATATTGGAAGTAGTCATTGGCTGGTCTAAGGAAATTCAGATACTTCTACAAAAGCTCTGCATAAGCTCTAAACAAGTGATAGAATAGGTTATATATACCAGTGCCCAGTTTAGTGAAAGTCTTGAAAACAAAACAAAAATACTGATTGTTCATGTATGCTTCTTTTGTATATTAATACTTAAATCACTCTCATACATAAGATTTCATGTTTGTTTGTTTTAAAGTGGGTACTTTCCTTTTAGCATCTCAGTGTATTCGCATTTTAGTGAGGGGAGTAGCTGGGAGTGATTTTCACTCATCTCTATGTACAAACAAAAAGATATCTCTTTTATCCACAAATGCCCAGGCTTTGTCAAGACATAAGAGCAAAGTGTGCCAAAATGTTAGGCCATTAGTATTTTGCATAAAACACACATTTAAACATGTATTAACTGAACAGCAGATGGCAGAGAAAAGAAAATCAGATAGATTGCAGTGTGGGTGAAACAGACCCAGCAAGTTCTGTAAAGATGGAAACCTGGGCATAAAAGACACCATATTGAGCAAGCAAATGGAATGTCTAATCTGATTCTTTCATCTTTACTCTTTTTGATTTATCCCCTCTCTATAAATACATTATCATTTTTATCATAATGCCTTAAAGCTACTTTTTGATGGAAGGGGTGGTGGTGGAAAGAATATATTTATATAGTAACACTTCTTGGGAAATACTTAGTCTAGGAATAAAGACTTTTAATGATGTACAATGCTTCCTAATATTCATTAGTGGATGAAAGTTAATTTAGATAAAAATACTCATGTACTAGCAAAAAAAATGATGAATATGGCTATATAGTCTAACACAGCGGGTCCCCAACCTTTTTGGCGCCAGGGACCGGTTTTGTGGAAGACAATTTTTCCATAGATGGGGCGGGGGGGAAGGGGTGATGGTGCAGGCGGTAATGCGAGCGACGGGGATTGGGGATCGATGGGGAGCGGCAGATGAAGCTTTGCTTGCTGGTCCCACCGCTCACCTCCTACTGTGCAGCTCAGTTCCTGACAGGCCGTGGACTAGTACCAATCCGTGGCCCGGGAGTTGGGGACCCCTGGTCTAACATATCCGAGAAGCGCCTTGAGCTCATTTTACGAATCAAATTAATAGAATATTTATATATTTTAATATTATTTAGCTTATAACTTACTTTTTTCCCCAGTCAAAATAAAAGTAGAAAATGAGGATAAATATCTAAAAAGAACATGTAGAAAAGAAAGAAAATATTTACACATTCATTACTGATTTAGAACTTTCAGCTAATAAAAATGGCATTTTGTTAAAACTGGATTGAAACTTAGGTGCATATAAGCTAAACAAGAGCAATGACAGATTCTAGATCTAGGAAAAAACAATAAGATAACCTAATACTTAAGGAGCTAATAATATATATTTTAGACCAAAATAATTATATGATGAAACTAGATGCTCCAATACTATATACCTATATGTTTTGATATTACAAAACAAAAAAACACATGCCCCAAGCTAACAACAACAGGGAAGAAAACTGATTGCTTCTGGAGGAGCAATTAATTAATTAAGAAGGAATTAATTAAATGGATTATAGGGAAGGGTATGAAAAATGCTATTTAAAAAGGCAATGAAGGGACTTCCCTGGCAGTCCAGTGGTTAAGACTTTGCCTTCCAATGCAGGGCATGTGGGTTCGATCCCTGGTCAGGGAGCTGAGATCCCACCTGCCTCGGGGCCAAAAAAACAAAACATAAGCAATATTGTAACAAATTCAATAAAGACTTAAAAAATAATTAAAAGGCAATGTAAGTATTAGGGAAATGTCAACTTTGAAAAAGGGTTAAATGCATAACAAAGAAATTTCCTAAGCCTGCAGATACTTGTCCATAAAAATAAAACCTGGTGAACATTCTTATATTTCAGAATGCAAGCATAGAAATTATACTATAACTGTTCCGTTTGTAAGTGGTGGGGATTCTTTCTCAACAAGATTTCAAACTGTCTAATTAAACAACCTCCTCCTGTTTACTTTGTTACTGTTTCCCTCTTCTAGAAATGACCCAGTGAAAATAGCACAGAGACCCCTTCTATGAAAACACAAAAGCACTACATACATTGCTCCCCCAGGACAGGTGGGCATCAATTACCACAGCAGGCCGTGAGTGAGTCTTTGCTATTGTGATGCTGAGCTTAATATATGCACATTTGCCAAGCAGGAGGATATTAATCAATCACGGAGAGTCATTGAGTGCAGCTCAGCACAACTGTGGACCCCATCTTGCTTTCCTTTGATGCCACTTGGCTGAAACCTTAACTCAAGCAGCAATGTGTCCTTCTGAGACTAGGTTTTGTACCACTCTGGACAAGCTGAAAATGGTATTGTCACAGCCCATTATAATTTTCATAGCAGCCATCTCACAGCCCTAGGAAGCAAGTCTGTTTTGTATGCATAAAAGAAAGTCCCAAGTCTCAGGCAGGTGGGTAGGTGGTTATTTCTGGCTGCAATTTTGCTAAGTTTCTAGATCAGTCCTGCTTTAATTAGGAGCTTTTCTTCTGAGTTATTTTGATGTTAATAATATATGGCTGTCCCATTCCTTGTACATGTTCCCAAACAGTGATACAAACATTATTAAATCTAGTCAGTGTTTATGGAGTATTCCATATGCTACCCACTGTGAATCTTTTAAAATGTCATTTTATTGGATAATGCATAAAGAAAGGTTGGTATATACAATGATACGCTTTTGTTCCTGCAGACAGTGATTTTTATGAAAAATTTTCTACAGATGGTAGTTGCTTTCAGTTTGTATTTGACCATCTTTAAAAAAGAATCTTTTATTTATTAGACTTCTATATAATGTATATTTAAATTCACAGACTTTCAACTCCAAAGAGTACAATCATTAACTTTCCCTTCACTAAATTAAAGAACAGAAACAATGCTGCAAATGATGTAGATCAAATAAAGAAGATCCTGTTAAAATGAGGCTCCTTAGAAGTATGCATTAAGAAATATTTAGCAAGAATTGAAAACCAGGCACCGTGCCTCAAATACCTAAAGTAACATTAGGAAGAAAACTTACTTTTGCCTAAGACATCTACGTGACTGCCCAGACTGGACTGCTGCTGTGCATTCCAATATAACGTCCTTCCTGCTCACGGTATCAACGATGAACGACTAATGTTCAATGTGTCCACTAAAAGTAATTCTAATCAGATGGTCCTATATTTCTGAAGATGTCTATATGTAGTTTCTCTCCTTGAGTAAGGCTATCAAATACATTATGTCTCTAAGAAGCAAGGCTGCAGATGCAGACTCTGTACTAAAAAGACACATTGTCAACCACAGAAGAGCCAGCTCACCACTCACATGCGTGAAGTGGATGCTGTAGCTTGTTCACCTATCTCTTCTATAGCCATGTACACAAATAGCAATCGTCACTAGAGTCACTGTCTTTAAACTCTAAGATGAGTGATATATGTTTAAGAAAAACAATTTGCTTCTATAGCTTTCTAGCATCCTTGGTATAGATGGTTTAAGTCATCACTGCCTGAAGAGAGCACTGAAAGAGCTGATCAGTGGTGTTTTCCTCTGGACATCAATACATTCTTAAGTCTTAAGCTGCACAGACTTTTATACTGCACTATTTGTAGGTTCCTCTTGATCTCTCAAACCTTCGTGTTTGAATATAGACTATCAAAATATGTCTGTTAGGTTAGACAGAAAAACAGGAACAAAAATGGAGATGCCATCATTAAAAAATACAAGAGATGAAAAGCAAAAAAAATTGTAAGAGACAGATTTTAAAAATTTATTATTTGACTAGTTGATTATATCCACTGTGAATGTGGGGTTGACTGTTTTGTCATTTTACTGATCTTATCATGCTTTCCTATCACTATGACATTCTCTTCTAAGATGTTATTTAATGCTAGTAAACTATAAAGGAGTTTTTCCTTTTTTTTCTCTCTTTTTGCAAATCTATTCTAAAAAGCACTAAAAGTATGTGATTTCTCTACTGTTTACTTTCATAGTTAAAAGAAGGACGTTCAAAGCCTGGCAGGCAGGTACAGTTTTTTATAGTTAATGAAAGGCATTTTACATGAAATGACAGTACAGTTGCCACCTGAAAATATTAAGTGGTATATCTGACTTTTAGAACATGAGGTATTTATTTGCTCTTTGATTACAGCTTTCTATATAGTGGTAAACAATGCACGCCTTTTCATAAGCCCTCACCAACCCCTGCTGGAAGATTTGCCAGAACCATTAGAGAAAGTGGCTTCCTAAGTGGGAATATCATGGAAGTCTTTGAATTACCAGCAAAACACTCATTTTCTTGAAATATGTTTTATTAAATGCAGAATCATCTTTAGGCACCAAAGAGTAATTGTTTCCCTTAAAGTTGGTTATCTATCAGTAGAGTCAAATTATAGCAATGAGATATTGAATACACAAATGAGATATTGAATACACGAATTTTAGAATTAGGTCCAATAAGTTATTTGAAAAAGCATCTCTTTTCTATGCTTTTTTTTTTTTTTTTTTTACTTCCAAGCCCTGCTCTGCAATACCACATCAGTTCTGAGCACACCAAAACCTTTGCTCCAATAAATATGCTTTAGCTTCACTTGGCCAGGTCAGTATTTTTTTTTTTTTCCTGTGCTTGCTTTTTAAGGAATGGGAAAAAAATTAAGAGTAAATGTTAAAAGATTTCTATTTGCAAAGGTATATCATAGTTTACAGCAAATCCTAGAGTTGTAAATGACCTTTTGCTATTAACAACCTATTTTTTAGTCAGGAAGAAAATCTCAAAGCGCCATCTCTAACAAATTTTGAGGGATAGGTTTTCAATTGAAAATGTGTTTTCTTCTTCTTCTTCTTGAAAAACTAATCAAAATCAGTAGATTCAGCTGGACTCCCAAACCTCTCCAAAACTGTACATATTAAACCAGTGGCTAAGAGTCAGCAATAGTTTCTGATGTGTTTTCTTTTCATATGCCTTCAGGCACACACATGTAATTTTGTGCTTCAAGGAGTTAGCACTTCATAAAAACAGAGATGAACAGTTATAAAACATATACCAGCACCCTTTGGAAGTAATTAAAAATATGGCCTTTCCCTGTGCTCATTTCCTTTCCTTTTGACATTGCCCCTTCTATAACCTATGTGCAGCTTCCCCTCTAACTCACAAAATACATTTTATTTCTCTTTTGCTTTCCCCAAAGAATCGTATGCTTAAACTTACAGAAATGTGTCATGAATAATATTATTAGGCTTCTAAATACATTTTTAATTGCATTAAAACTAATAAGAGTAAACTCAGGGGAACACTGGCTCCAATCCACAGACTATGTAGACTATTCTCTGTCTTGAAAGTACACTTTTACTATCTTCAAAGGGGCCTCCAAAGTCAGAAATACAATGTATTTTCATTAAATACAGTGGGACATATATTTGATGCATACATTAAAATTTACTTGCAATTAAATGCTCAACTCTACTGCTGTGGGTTTTTGCATTTGGCACTACCATTTGTTAATCCAAATACTTTAATAAAATTGTGTCTTTCTAAAGTATACCACATGCAAATATCTTTCTAAAGGTATAAATTAGCATGTCATTTGTTTGAACATGCATAAAATCAAAACAATTTCCAATCTGATTTTCAACCAAGATTTGAAGGCAACTTTAAAGATCTGGCAAGTGCCCACTTAAAACACACGTATATATCAGTGTATGTGAATAGGACTATAATTATACACAGGTTCATTTAAGTTGTATTACTTATTATGCAATGACAATATTCTAAAAGGAAACAAAACTTAGAAGAAGAAAGTATACTAATGACAGTTAAACACATTTTGTTGCATGCTCAGGGCTGTGATAATGTCTAGATATCATATGCTATGTGCATTATTTCAGATTTTAACTACACAGTAATGTTATCTTTCACATGACATACTTTGATCTCTGACATATATGAGACAGGTTATGAAGTTCCACTAGACGCTTTATCCTTAAATTTGTTTCCACACCACTGCAAATATAACCCTAATTTCCTAGTATATAACATGATTCAGAGGTTAATTCTCTACCTAGCCCTCTCTCTTCCAATCTCCAGCTATTGAAGAATTGCTTAATACTATTCTAAATAGTATTCAGCTTAGAAAATGTGCTCCTATTCAGTCATCTTATAAATGATGTCATAAAGGATAACTGAAAATCATAGTGGACTCATAAATATTAAATGAATTAGTAATAAAATCTCTACTAATACCACTTGAAATTAAAGATCTAGCCTTTAATGAAAATAATTTTTATACTCTTCTTTTTACTCTTTCTATGATGAATATAATGTTATATATTTCAAGTAAAAGGGAGGATCCTTTGTTGGACTCTCAGGTTTTAAGGTAAAAAATTATCCAAAAGCTCAGATTGACCTACATACACATACAATGTAACCTCAACTTGAGAAATAATTTTGAGGGTGGCCAATTTGTTCCAGTTTTCCTGGGACTTCCCCAGTTTTAGCACTAAGAGTAACACTCAAACATACGGTCCCTTAGGCTGTTTAAATATTTATGGTCTGAATATTCCACAAAAACAAATAAATAGGCTTTGTTGCTGTTGTTGTTAGAAAGTAATGTGTTGCTTAGCAGAAACAATAACTTTTAAAGAATATATTTAAATGTGTATCGTCAGGAACAATGATGATGTCTTGAATGCCTACTAAGTCCCAAGTGCTATACTAGGCACTAATTCTTTTTTGAAACCATTTTATGAAATTTTATGTTACAGATACTTGAAGGTTCTGATGACCTATAAAAGAGCTAAATCTTTCCAATTAGAATAGGAAAAATGATGTTTTACCAACCTTGATTTATTACTGCCTTTTGTGTGAATACACCCTAAAATCTCTACATTGCCATGGAGGGGGCAAGGAACATAGATTAAAACATTTATTGAAGAAGTGGGATAGGAAACATCCAGGATAACTGGAGAGACAAGCAAATTCCTTATCGAGTTCTGTACAAGCAAATTCCTTATCGAGTTCTGTACAACTTTTTTTTTTCTTATTGTAAAACCTGTTTACTCATCAATTTTAGAAAATTCTCAAGATTATGAATGGAAAACAGTCATGCTCAACATTCTAGATTGAAAGAATTATGAAAAAAAAAGAGTGCTTTGAGGAGTGTATCAAAAGGCAAGATTTTTAATCTGATCTTTTCCTCAGAAGGGAAAAAAAATACAGCTACTGTTTTTTTTTTTTTTTTTAATAATTGTTTTCCTGTCCTTTTCCTGGAGTGTCTATTAGTTTTCTTTTCTTTTTTTAAAATTTATTTATTTATTTTTGGCTGCATTGGGTATTTGTTGCTGCACTCAGGCTTTGTCTAGTTTCGGTGAGCGGGGGCTACTCTTCATTGTGGTGCGCAGCCTTCTGACTGTGGTGGCTTCTCTTTGTTGCAGAGCACGGGCTCTAGGCGTGTGGGCTCAGTAGTTGTGGCTCACGGGCTTAGTTGCTCCGTAGCACGTGGGATCTTCCCGGACCAGGGCTCGAACCTGCATCCCCTGCATTGGCAGGCGGATTCTAAACCACTGTGCCACCACGGAAGCTCACAGCTACTGTTGCTTCTTGAAGATCCTTTTGTGTTTGAGTCCTTATGGGAAAGCATTCTATATTTCTGACTCTTAATAATACAACTGAGGAGCCTTATCTGAGTTGAATGTTTCTGTAGTTTTACCACTATCCTTTCTCCAATGATGGGTGATGTTTAAGACATTGGTGATGATGTGACATGTTAGAAACTGTAATCAGTTACAGTGGAATGATTACAATCACTGACAAGGTCAGGATACACTGGTTCTTAAAGTGGAAAGGGGTGCAGGTAATTACCACTGCCTTCAGTCACATTTATGCATATGAACAGTAGTACCAGAATCTCATTCTTTTGCAAATGCAAAGTGTAATATTCCCCAGTTCTACTAATTTCCCTCTGGTATTATTAGGCAAAAATATATGTTTACAAAGGTTCAACGTGGTTTGGTGTTAATACCAATATTTCTCCCATCAAATCGATGTACGTGTTTTTTTTTTTTTTTTTTTTTTTATGCGTTACGCGGGCCTCTCACTGTTGTGGCCTCTCCCGTTGCGGAGGACAGGCTCCGGACGCGCAGGCTCAGCGGCCATGGCTCACGGGCCCAGCCGCTCCGCGGCATGTGGGATCCTCCCAGACCGGGGCACGAACCCGTGTCCCCTGCATCGGCAGGCGGACTCTCAACCACTGCGCCACCAGGGAAGCCCG
Organism: Phocoena phocoena; assembly: GCF_963924675.1. Classification (NCBI taxonomy): domain Eukaryota; kingdom Metazoa; phylum Chordata; class Mammalia; order Artiodactyla; family Phocoenidae; genus Phocoena; species Phocoena phocoena. The sequence goes on along the minus strand of NC_089240.1, from coordinate 81,234,166 downwards.
ATGTACGTGTTTTAACATCTGGCTGATTTAACTTGAATTATCATCAGGTAATAGGAAGTACAAGAGCAACGTCTGTTTATAAACAACTAAAAAATGAACAATCATCCCTAAGAGAGGAAAATGATATTCAAGTCTGAATCTTGCTTTGCGTTCCCTAGGCAAGTGAAGGTGAGGCATTAAAAAAAATGCCCTTGAACCTCTTATTTTAAAGCATTCTTAATATGTTATTTGAGTTTAAAGAAGTTAATCATAAGAACTACTGACAAACAATGGACACGACTGAAGAACTCACTTTGCAATCAGAAAACTGGTGGTTGGGCTGTAAAACAAATGATGACATTTTAACATTTTCAGTGTTCACCTGCTTTAGTTCATTTCTTACAGATCACACCCAGAATGGACACGCAATCCTTCTGGTTCAAGCTCAACATAAAGCCATCCTGAATTTTCAGAAAATAATAGGAACATCACAAGAGTCATCATGCAATTCATATTCAAGGCAATTTGCTTTCTCATCTTGCCTAGACACCCTGCACTGGTTTCTATTACCTTTCTGTTTCAATTCGTGCTGTTTCCATTATGGAAGCTAGTGCACATCTAACTTTTTCATTTGGCATGGACCCCAATACGTGAACACATTTGCCCCACGTACACACAACTGTTGCAGATTTTGCTTGAGGCAAATGGAAACCCAGAGGGAAACTAGTCGACTTGTCAAAACATATTTTTTCTCTTAATGTGTAAATAAAGTTTATCTAAATAGGGCTTGAGGTCCAGAAAAAAAGAATTGGACTCTCTTGCCTTCATCAGATTGCCTATGCTCCCTACCCCTAGTCTCCTTGTTTTTTTGGTCTTTATAAATCAGGGGGTTTGAAGGCAAGAAAGTGAGAAAAGAAGGAACAGAGGGGAAGGGGAAAAAGAGGAAAGGAAACAGGAGAGGGACCATCTATGCTTCTCTATGCATCTATATACAATTTATATATTGTGGTATATTTAAGAAATGATAATATTTGCCTGGCACTCCAGGGGAAATGGATGAGGCTGCTCATGTACTGAGGTAACAGGCTCCAGGGCACGGGCTACCCAAAGGGCTAAGGGGTCACATATCTCATCATAGTGAGGCTAAAGTTTGGCGATTCTCTGCTCCAGAGCTCCAAATTCTACACAATTAGAAAGACAATAGATAAACACAACAGAATCAAATGTAATCGAAATGCTTATCTGTTCTGTGGGGATCAGAAACAAATATAAGTAGATAGTTAAATGGATGCCAGCTATAGTTATTTAGGCAAAACCACATGAAGAAACTTAGAATAGACAAGAAACCAACAACCATCGGCATAAGAAATATGTGAAGCTGCTTTTTCCAAGTTTTTAAAATAAGACCCATGATATCAAAATAGTTGAATAGAATCCACATTCTTCTAATTCAATAGGAATGTTTGGTCAACCATTGCAACAGGCGCTGTCTACAAGTCACTCATTTGATCTTGAAAATTGAGAGACTTCTGTAGAGGGCTTATGGTGATGGATGATGTAAGCATCATCTAAGGGCAGAACTGAAATTTTAACCTAGAATTCTCTTATATCAAACCAAATATCATGTTCTTTCTACTAAAGTTGTGGCTTAAAAATTATTGTTTTAATCAAAAGAATGCTTTCATTTCACAAAGCCTTACTTATACAAAAAGATGAAAGAGATAAAAATGGAGCTGTTCTGTGTGAGTGTGTGTGTAGGGGGATGGGGGTGGAGGGCGGTAAGGTTCCCATCTCATCAACAGTCTCTGATGCATCTTGAGGGAAATCCCTAGGACACCTTGGTGCACACTTTGAGAAACAATTGCATTGAATCATGAAATCACATACATATATGTGACGTATAATTCACATCTCCTCACATGCTAATTTCCAGTAAAAACAGGATTTAACATATAAGAGTATCTGTTACAACCACATCATGTCATGTTTCTTGTTTTATTTGTGTTCTTGTTTTATCTCCCTTACTGGGTCTTGAAGGGCAGAGGAAAGAAGGATAAGAGTTTAATAAAAAGAAGGAGAATGATAAATAAAACTAGTCAACAGCCATATATTAAAGGTAGGTTTCTATACTAAGGGTAGAATATTGCTTCTCATCATCCTTTTCTAAGGGAGGAAAATGTTAAAAATGTGGACCAATTTGCTGCTAAGGATTCTTCAACTGAAACATTTCCCAGTGGCAAAACCAAGCCTGCCTTCCAACGACTTGGGGCACCACTTATGTTAATACACAACATGTTATCTTGAAAATAGTAGCTTGAACAAACAGCTTTTATGGTTTCTAAATTTGGACACACTGAATGATGCATATAAGTATTCCTCTAAATTCTCTAACACTTTTTCAGTCCAATTCTATTTTTTCCCTTATAAATTCAAATGCAGAAGAAGAAATCAGCCCCCATAATAGACAAAGATATGTATCACAGAGACTGCTAGTCAGGCAAAAAGATAACGTCAGGCCACCTGATAGACCCTTACCTTTAACTCGTCCTAGACAAATACTGGGACCCCTTTAAAAAGTATATTATCAGCATTCTTGACAAATAGCTATCAATGTTTGCTAATTTCTGACTTAAATGTAACTCGGCAGTACACATTTTCCACAAAGTTATATTTTGCTGTGATGAACTTGCCTCATATCTTTAATGTACCTAAAGAAAATACATGGTCAAATATTTTACTTTCACTTTTATGGATGTATACAGTATTGCTGGCAAGGCCATTCAAGTCAGGATGCAAAGTTTGTTCAACTTGGACTTGTGTGAATCTACCTTCACTGCTTCCTGAGAGCAGACTTAGAAAATGGTAAAACCTTACTCTAGCCTGACTCCAAAGTCCTATTTTCCACACTTGATCACAGAACATAAAGACAATCTTTCTAAATTGTATGTACCAACATACACTTAGCCTAGCTGAATCTTAACTGATTTAGAGTGACAGGAGGTCGTGAAAGAATATAATAAAACAGGAAGAAAATGAGCTGCAACAATGAAAGTTGAAAGAGGTGGTATGAGTGTAAGCAAATATTGAAATCGCATATTTTAAACCACATTATATAAAAGATACAAGTAATGCTATATCCTTCTAACATGAAGATGACCATGCTGATCCAATATCAATCAGTATAACAGGAAATCTTGATTACTTTTGCCATCAGTGGGCACAGATCTACAACGAATCATGCACCTTATTACCTAGTGTCCAGTTGTGACCACTGGTATACAGCAACAAAATATTTGGTGGAAATTAAACTAATTCAGTGTCTGGGAACAGAAAGCTAACTAGCTCCAGCAGGTATCAAACTAACAGCCTTGGGCTCCCCATCATCTCAATTAATGGCAACTCTATTCTTACCAATTACTTAGGTCAAAAGCCTTGGCATTTTTCCTTGACTCCTCTCCTATCTCATATGTTCATTCTGTCATGCTAGTAAAAGCCTTTCCATACTACCTTCAAGATTAGAAAGAACTATATTAGAAGTCATAGATTTCATTGATCAAAAATGTTGGCAATTTCATATGGTTCAGACTGATATATCAAGGTATTTGACCACTTTTCACGACCTCTACTAACACTACCCTGGTCAAAGCCACCATTATCTCCAGCCTAGATTACTGCAATAACTTCCTATCTTGTCTCCCTACTTCCAACCTGCCACACTGATCAGTCTGTTCTTTTATTTTACTTATTTATTTATTTATTTATTTATTTATTGTGGTATGCGGGCCTCTCGCTGCTGTGGCCTCTCCCGCTGCAGAGCACAGGCTCCGGAAGCGCAGGCTCAGCAGCCATGGCTCACGGGCCCAGCCACTCCGCGGCATGTGGGATCCTCCCGGACCGGGGCACGAACCCGTGTCCCCTGCATCGGCAGGCGGACTCTCAACCACTGCGCCACCTGGGAAGCCCGATCAGTCTGTTCTTAACACAGTAGTCAGAGTGACTTTTATCAATATCTAAGTGGCAGTGCGTCTTTTTTTCTGTTCAAAACCTTTCAATGGCTTCTCATCTTTCTTTCAATAAAAGCTCAAGTCCTTATTAATGACACATGAGGCCCTACCTCACTTGGGTGTACAACTCCCTCCCCTCCTCAGGACTTATCTGACCTTATCTTCTATTCCTCTTTCCCCTCATTTAGTTTGCTCCAGGCACACTGAACTCACTACTTTTCCTGGATCACACCAGGATTTCCCAGTATACTTTTGCCTTAGGGCCTTTGCACTTGCACTTGCTCTTGCCTCATGCCTGGAATGCTCTTTCTCCATATGTCTGCATGACTTAACTTCATTTAGATCCTTATTTCGAACTCACCACATCAAGGAAGCTTTCCTTGGCTACCCTATCTCAAATACCAACATACCCTCAACTCCTTTCTTGCTTTCTTTTTCCTATGGCACTTATCATCTTCTGACATACTCTGTAATTTAAAAAAAAAAATTGTTTGTTTCTCCTTACTAGTATATCAGTTCTAGAAAGACAGAGATTTAGCAGGCACTCAATAACTTTTTGCTGAATGAATGAATGAGTGGGTCTTAAAAATTAAGCTCATCAGTCAATTTACCTTTTACTCTATTCTGTTCTTCAAAACCCATTCATACTGATTCTTTGCAGGCAATTTTGTCCCTTTGCAAATTCAGAGTAAGGAAATCTCATTTGACTCATGAATCAGTGTGTTATTCTAGGAGGGGACCAGGTAAAGCAGTATAGGGAGGATTTCTCTAAAGTTCTCTCTGGCATTCTTTAGGAACAGAATACCAGTCTAGCTTTTTCTTTTCTTTTCCTTTCCTTTCCCTTTATCACTCCAGGAAGGTCATGATAGCTTGTCCAGCAACTTTGGTTATTACATCAAAATGAGAACTGGCAGGGAAGAAATAGGTTTGTGAATTCACCATGCCTTGGGCCCTAAAACTTTCCTGCTTTTCTTCACTCAAATGGCTCTATCTCTCAAGGACTCAAAGAGATCCTTCAGAAGAGGACATGAAATCTTAGACAGCTTATCCACAGTCTTGTATAATTGATATTTAAAGCTGTCATCTATGAAAATGGTTGAAAACTGACCAGGATCTACACATAGCATTCTTGGGAGACATAAGAAAAGTTGCCGGGAAACATTCTGGCAGCTATAATGAGATTCACAGAAATATTGTTCTCGAAATGTTATTTATAAGGCATTTTCTATAGCAACACTAGTAAAACAAACCAGTTAAAAAGTGTGACTACAATTCCTTCAGGTTCTTCTATGACAAAGTTACCTTATTGCTAAAGCCCATGTGGCATTAGAAAACATTACCTTTGGCAGGCACTTCATTATTATTTTAGTCTTGAGAATGCATCAGTGAAAACTGGGGCTAAAAAAAGTAAAATTGAGCAAGCCACTGATAAAATGTTGAATCAAAATCTGCTAGCAGAGGCTTTTTAACACATAAAACCTGTAGGTGGTACAGAAGTGAGGGCAAAGTGGAGGATAGCAAGCAAAGCAAAGGGGTAGGGTCTGAGGATGAGAGCAGCCCTGCCACTTCAGATATGAGGGGCCTTAGTAAACATAGTGTGAGAAGACTTCTGACCCGGAAGTGAGTCAAGGTCCATCTGTAAGATCAGAGTCAGTTAAGCAGTAATGAAATCCTGTTTCATTTAATTAGGAAGGTACGTGATTTAGGCATAGGTCATTCTATTTCTTTTCAACCTTGCCTCAGTCTTTCTTTTTTTTAATTTATTTTTATTCTTTTTATCATTGCTAATATGCATGTCTAACTAACTAGTGTTTAGACAGTAGTGACACTGTTTGAAAATGATTCCTTTTAATATCAAAAACTTGTTGAAAAGTAAATGATAATATTATCTCTGAGACTCATAAGGCTAAGTTTGGAGAATCTATATGATCTGCCTTTTAAGCCACTTGGTTCACCAATACTACCCTAGTGCAGGTCGCTGAATGGCAGGTATAAAATCACTAGGTAGAAACAGCCAATCTCTAGGTGAGATTTAGTCAGGCCAATCTAGTCTTTGGTAATACTTTCTTACAGCTAATAGCCCTATGTGCGAATAAAATGTATACAGCTAATGCTTTTTCTATTCTCTGTTCAGACTGAATCTTAAATCTATAAAAGCTTAGTAAATATTAAGAAAAAATAAAAAGAAAACCTTTACATGGCTTCATAATCTTTTCAGGCAAAATCGACTGCTTATAAATCACATTTAATTATAGTCTTCTTCCAATCAACTGATCATTCAATTCTCATAAAATATTACTATCATTCTTTCACCAAAAGGATTTCCTTCCTGACAAAGGGCAAGGCTGTTCCTGACTAGGGCCAAAGATGGTTTGCCAAATAAGACAGAAGGATTAAACCTGAAAGGCAGGCAAATACTACTAGCTTTTGCACAAATGTTCTTTTCACTTTTTTTTCTCTCTATAGTCAGCTATGACTATTTCTTTTTTTTTTTAATTGAAGTATAGTTGATTAACAATGTTGTGCTAGTTTCAGGTGTACAGCAAAGTGATTCAGTTATACATATGTATATACATATTTTTTTTCAGATTCTTTCCCATTATAGGCTATTACAAAATATTGTATATAGTTCTCTGTGCTATACAGTAGGTCTTTGCTGGTTATCTATTTTATATATAGTAGTTTGTATCTGTTAATCTCAAACTGCTAGTTTATCCCTTGCCCCTTTCCCCTTTGGTAACCATGAGTTTGTTTTCTATGTCTGTGGGTCTATTTCTGTTTTGTATATAAGTTCCTTTGAATCATTTATTTTTTAGATTCCACATATAAGTGATAGCATATGATATTTGCCTTTCTCTGTCTGGCTTACTTCACTTAGATTTCTATCTTATAGGAATAAACTTCCAGCTTCCCAATGCAAGGAGTCTGTAACTGGCAAGATCATTTTGATGATTCAGTACTGGCCTTTTCTTCATGTCTGCCTCCTCACAGTAGACTCTACTCAAAAATCTGACTTACACATTTAATAAAAGCTTCTTCCTTAGGCACTCAAAACTCTGAGGGGGCCAGCCTTAATTGACATTTCCAACCTTATTTCGTACTACATCTCATGCACAATTCATTATCTATCCAATCGTCCAATTAAATATAACAGTCCACTGTTACTTAACTGTTAGATTTTCCCACTTCTCAGCCTTTGTTAACTGTGCCTTTGGTAGGGAAAGTCTTTCTTATCCTCATTCCTACTTGAGATACATAGCTGAAAGTCAATCTCATTGTGGTAGAGGATAAAGTTCCAAAGCAAGTGTTGATGTATCAGAAGTGCTTCCAGGAAGCTATGTTGATAAACACAAAAGTACCATTGGGGAAACAGATTTTTGACTAAGGTTCTCCAAAAAATGAGGCAGTATCCTAACCCTTCAGATGAAAGGATGTTAGAGAGTGTATGCACATGTGGAGTGGGGGCGGGAGTGGTAAACTGATGGCAGGAAGTGGAGAAAGATACTGTTCCACGATGCCTGGCCTTGACTCTTTTTTTCCTCCCTTCAGATGGAGCCCACAGCCTTGGTAATTCTGAATTTGGTTCAGGGATGAGGAAAGCCCAGTGTTCGTATACATTCCTTTAAATTAGAATGTAGACATTCTAGAAATACTATACGAATGGTGATGATAAGTGTGTATGAAAAAGAGCAGTGGTACAGCATAAGTTGAACTTTCCCGATCTGGTGACAGCCGACAGTAAGGGGACAAGTAAGCCTATCATTCCCGACCACTACCTCCCCCCACCGCCAATGGTGCCATCCCCTCATGCAACTTGGAACCAAAAGAGCTATGCTGAATTTTGCTGTCTGTACTTCTGCCCTCACTTCCTATAGCGTGGTGCATCCTTGGCTAACTAAGTCGAGAATTTTTTCTAACCTGAGAAAGAAAGAGAGAGGGAAAGAGAGAGAAGGAGATGGAAGCACAGGAGGAGCCAGTCTGTACCTGATTAGAGACGCTTTCAATGGACTAGCACACTGTAAATTAATTACCCCAGGTTTCTTGAAACTTCTTTTCTATATACGTTCTATTCGACCTTGTTCAATTTATTTTACAGACAGACCTTTCTGGGGCCAGACATCAATTTAAAAATGCCACTGGGCATGAGGTTGTTAAAAGCATCTCCAGGTGAAAAAAACACTACCCAGCACAACTGGCTGACCTGCCCTAATGACAGCTCCCTGCCTCCTTGCCTCCCATTCTTTGACTATTTTCTCAGCCTGGGATCTCTCAGCTCCGAGCCTTGACTATGGCATTACATACTGTCTCAGTTCAGCTTAGGAGAAATGATGCTTATTGACTTTGGATGTTCTCCTCCTGGAACTCCTGCATTGTGGTCAATCTGATGTGCTCTCCCTTACTGCATGCTCATTTTCCCTGGTCTTTGAGTTGTTCTTCTATCAAAGTATGTTCAGCCACACAGTATTGCCTACTTTGTTATTTCTCCTTAAAAGTGGACACTATTTAAAAACAAATACAAAATAAAAATAACACTAGGCCCTTTCTTATAACGTAACAACAAAACGATCAAAACTAATCGATCCATTAAAAAAATATAATCCTGCTCCGTTGGTAGCAAAATACTCACTTTACAACGTTGCAATGACTAGTGCAGCACACAGAATGTAATTTCTGAAAAGACAGCTTCCTGTCAGTGTTTATATGCAACAGCATCCTTTATTAAAAAGGAAACAGCTATAATAAACACAAATCATAGTGACAGCAGGAATCATGCTAGCAACAAACCCATCAAAATGGAATCAAACATCATGAGACGAATGCCATCAGAGAGATATGTACAAGTGCTTTTCCCATATGGGAGTCTCTGCAACTTCAATTTGAAACTACAGAACTAGGGCAACTGTTTCTGGCAATATATCTATGTGGGTTTTTCTCAGTGTTACTCTGTTCTCAGTAATGGTTCACAGAGGCTTTTATGCTGTAACAGGAGAGTTTTTCATGATAACAGCTTCACTGCAGTCCCATGTTTTTCATATTGCTGTTATAAGTATTCAAGTTCAGCCACTGTGACTTATTTTCAGATCAACTAAAGGTATTGTTAAACACCTGGAGAATGTTTTAAGTAACTCACACAGGAAATATGTTTACAAACTGATAATCCTTGGACGGGGTTATGGCATGTTGGTGTAAATGGATCACATGTTCTGAAAGCAACATCTTTCTATTACTGATAATCGGGCTTGCATTCATGTGTAGCTTTATAATGTTCTAAAGTCCTGGATATAATATAATCCATATTGTTTAGATAGTAGCTAAAAGTATTCTATTCTTTCTTATATCCAACAACAGGGGTATTGCCAATGCATTTTTAAAAGTAATCCTATTTGATTTTTTTCTCCCTCCTCCTGAACATTTCAATGGGAATTTCCTATAATCAGGAAGCTTTGCCAGTAAGGTTTGCAGCCATTTAAGGTATGGTGTATAATGAAATTTTAACCATTTTCTCTAGGTCCATTTCACTTACATTTTAGGCATACAAGAATAAATAGCTAGACCACCTTTTCCCAAACCGTGCACCATGCTTGAGATGTTAAAAGGTATTACACACACACACACACACACACACACACACACACACACACACAGACGCACACATGGCTAAATAAGTTGGGAAACATTTCATATCATAGCTCCTCTTAGAAATTTACAACAAAAGTAGCATATTAAGTCAGGAGCAATTCTGCAGTAAATAGACTTGTTGATCTTTGTTTAACCCAGCATATCCACAACTTATTGGCCACAGACAATTTCCCTGACTACCCTCAACCAACCCTTTTCTTTTTTTAAAAAAATTTTATTTTCACATCCTATGGAACAATATTCTGTAGAACAGTTTGGGAACACTAAATTCAATAAAAAAATAATATCCCCCATGTATAATTTAACATAATTTCAATATCTCAAAATAACAACATATCACAACCTTCTTTCTTGAGAATGCTAGTTTATCAAGACTGGTATGTACCATTTTCTGAATGGTATGGGACTACGAAACAGAGGACAACATGGGGAATTTGCAACGTTCTCTGTATATCTTACAATATATGTAAGCTACAGTTGGGTGTCTCCTGTTGGTAACAGAAACAAGATCTAGCCTTCCGGTGTCCATGTGGATTTGAAAAGCAAAAGCAATGGCAAAACAGACTATAATCCATTAGAGGCTAAAGCAAATTACTTCTCGTTGCTGATCAAAGACACTAAGTAACAAAAATTCAAACGAATAAGGGGATAAACCTTTTATCTGTACCAAAGTTAAAAATAAAAAGGGACATGCAAATCTGAAAAGCAAAAAGTTAGGTCAAGTACTAAAAGTGTCAAGAGCAACAAAACAAAATGGAACCGAGATCTTAATCAAGCAAGTCTTCCTCGCATCATTGGGATAGGCAAGGTATAGGGGACAGCTAGTTGTACGAGCCAACGTGCAACTCCCCAGGATCATGTTCATTGCAGCTCTATTTACAATAGCCAGGACATGGAAGCAACCTAAGTGTCCATCCACAGATGAATGGATAAAGAAGATGTGGCACATATATACAATGGGATATTACTCAGTGATAAAAAGAAACAAAATTGAGTTATTTGTAGTGAGGTGGATGGATCTAGAGTCTGTCATACAGAGTGAAGTAAGTCAGAAAGAGAAAAACAAATACCGTATGCTAACACATATATATGGAATCTAAAACAAAACAGAAAACTGGTTCTGAAGAACCTAGGGGCAGGACAGGAATAAAGATGCAGATATAGAGAATGGACTTGAGGATACAGGGAGGGGTAAGGGTAAGCTGGGACGAAATGAGAGAGTGGCATGGACTTATATATACTACCAAATGTAAAATAGATAGCTAGTGGGAAGCAGCCGCATAACACAGGGAGGTCAGCTCAGTGCTTTGTGACCACCTAGAGGGGAGGGATAGGGAGGGTGGGAGGAAGGGAGACTCAAGAGGGAAGAGATATGGGGATATATGTATATGTATAGCCGATTCACTTTGTTATACAGCAGAAACTAACACACCATTGTAAAGCAATTACACTCCAATAAAGATGTTAAAAAGAAAAAATAGGGGGTTTCAAGGTGAGCGCATGCCTTAGAAATCAGAGCTGCACGTAACGGAAATTCTGCCATTTTTAAAAGTCTTTTGGGTATCAGAAAACCTCCAAAACCAACTCATCTGCAAGTTCCTAAGAATAGCAAAATATGATATCTCTGCAAACGGCACAGAATTGTAAATTACCTATTCAATATTAATCCAATGTGTCAGTCTTACAACACACAATTGGGAAAAGAATTCTTGTTAATCACTTATATCTATAGTTATGCTTTCCTCTTCTATTACCAAGCATAGTTCTCAAGCTTCTATTGTTCTAAAAGAGGTGCAATAAGCAAATCTCAACTAGTATTTGAACATAAAGGAAACTGACATGGCTTTTTCAGTTGGAGCATAATTTAGTCTTGATATTTGATTTTGAATGTATTATAAATGTATGACGTAAAGAATAAAGTAACTATAAATGGCATTTATTATGCAGCTTTGATGAAAGTGCCTTAATTTAAATTTTAAAAGTCTGTTTACTTTGGTCACTATGGTTACATCATCTCCAATGTATATGCATAATTCTTGATTCTCTAACTGAAATTAAAAATATAAAAATATTTTGCTTTAGAGTGACATTTGGCAATCCCTTTATAATATCCATTCTGGACATTGTAAATGAAAAGAGTACTAGGCTATCTTCATGTCAGGTGTCTGAGGTGCAATAGCTTGTTTTGCCACCAACAAATGGTGTGACCTTGAGCAAATCACCCAAACCTTGCAACATTTCAAAAATGGTAGGGGTTGCACTCAGCGATGTTTAAAGCTCCTGAAATTCAATTCTATGATAGATCTTCCTAAAGTATTTTTCCATCAGTGCATTTTTATAAGGTAAAGTTCAAGCTATATAGTCTGTAACTCAGGATCCTCTGACTTTTCCTTCTAGCCTTTTCTACCAGCACTCTCCAAAATGTAACACTTTATCCAGATGGGTTGATGGTAGTCCTTACTGGGAACGTCATCATATTTAAGCCTTAATTGTTATGTTTTCATGTGTATCCCTTGTCACCTCAAGATATAATAGTATTAATAATACTAATATCAACGTTACTATTATTAATGCTAATGATAATTTAAGGCCCCCAGTGTTATTTAGGTCAAGGCCTTATCAATAATAATAACAACTATTATTACTATTAATTATAGGACACTATATGCCACATCTATGCTAGGCCCTTTTTATCTGTCTCATTTAGTCTTCACAGCTAGCTCTGGTTACTTTCCCTTTTTATAGCTCCTTTTCTACTCTACCTCAAAAATGTGGCAAACCTCTCAAGAGAGGCAGGCCAACAAATTAACATTCTTTGTAGTCTGTGTGATAGGTACGAACCCAGAAAGGGGGAAGAAAAGAACTGAGAGTTCCTTAATAGTAAATGTGAAAATAACATACATCAGACCTATAATTTCATAGATTGTTTAATAACAAATTCTACATCCTGGGCTGTCTAATGATGAATTTCTACATTTCTGATTTATTCAAATGAGTTTTGCAAACATGATTTCTTAAATCTTATCATTTCATTTTCATTTTCTTTTAAATGTAACTAAAGTTAAACTATGTTGTATTTATCATATAATAGATTTATTTCCATATTGAAAAAAATAAGGAAACCATAATAAAACTCTGCTGACTCTTCCTTGTTATCAACAACGTCAGGTATCACGTTCAATCCATGTGTCTATTTTATCAGTTAAATAAAATTAATTTATATCATCTTCATTATTTATTCAAATTTCAACTACCTACTAAGTTCTAAATGCCTAGCATCAGGGTATGAGGATAAAATTAATTCAGTTATGATAACAACCAGAAAGAGTCAAGAAATACAGTGTTAGTTATTATTTTTTTTAGTTTATAATATATAGCATAAAGTCAAATATTACATTATTGTGTTAATATTTAATACAAATCATACTAGGAAATATACCATATTGAAATTGGAAGCATCTTGATGCAAACATTACAATAATATATGTAGTTATCATGATGGGATGGTATTGTAAACCATGGGGCAGTTGTTAAGAAAGCTCTCCAATGAAATTCTGACTTTATGTAAATGCATGCTTATTTAAAGGTCTCCCCTTTTTCTATAAGCAATGTGAGAAATTAACTTTTAAATTTGTTAGAGGTACATAAAATTTTATCAAGTCATAGGAATATACTTTCTGATATAGCAAATAAACAAAAAAGAAAAGTAATGAAATGGGTAATTTAGAATCTACAGCTAAAAATATCATTTCTTTTTTTTTAAACATCTTTATTGGAGTATAATTGCTTTACAATGGTGTGTTAGTTTTACAGCATTAGTTATAATAAGAAACATGTCTTATGTGCTCAAAACCATAAACAGAATTATATACTGCTTATGATTTTGGATTTAACACTTGCTCTTGACCCCTGAGACAACTATGGCTGTGCAGATGTGTTCTATTTTTGTTTGCCCAGAAGATTCACTGATAAACGTGCTAATTCTCACATCAAACTCAATACCTTGGTGTCCCTATATTAAGGGGCAGAGGGGAACTGTGGTGTACAAATAAAGAATTTTCCCAAAGTCATGAAATTCACAAGAGAATCAGAAACAGTCCTCAGCTTTCACAATAAAAACTTGATCAAATTCCATCCCATATTTTGTAAGGTGGAAACAAAATAGTAGTAACAGTAATAGCAATGATTATCTTTAGGGAAAAAAGTCACTCCAATGGTAATACTTGGTACCTGTCCATTTATCAAAACAACCCATAGCTATTTTCACTCATACTCTGCTTTGGTCCAACACCACCAAAAAAAACCCCAAAAAAACCCCCCAGAAACGGGGCACTATAAATCACTGAAATAAACTGGCAGAGTAGTTTAGGGAATTGTGCAGGATACTTTGACTCACTAGCTCATGTTTGCCACTAGTGCTATTTTCATGAATAAAAATCTACAGGAAAATTGACAAAAACATATTACTGACAGGTGGTTAGAGCCCCTGTTTCTATATAAATCTATATTACACAGGAAAGAAAATAGTGAGTCAGGACAATTTGATTGCTTTCAATCTCTACTGCTATTTTTATATTGTTTTTCACTCTTAAAACAAGCAACTCTGTAGGATCAAGAATTTCCTATAAGCTGCTAAATGCAGGTCTCAATTTGGATATGCTCTTTAAGAAAATTATTTCCCCAAAGGCCATCTTTTAGTTCTGTTTTCTCTTATGATTTGTCGCTTGTGTAATTTCTACATGTCAGAGTTGGTTAGCTCATGGTGCTAATGAGGCCAAGGTCATGAGTCTGATTCCTATAGGAGCCAGTTAGCTTTCTAAAAAAAAAAAAAAAAAAAAAAAGCCTCTGTAGCCAGTACCTATAACTGCAGCCAGCCAGGATGCAAATTCACATCTTTGGTAAAAACAAGAACCAGAGAAGGTATAGATGAGCACATGTCCTAATGGCAGTGAGTCAAGGGTTTCTTCTTCATATTCAGATCCTGTAAGGTTCACATAAACATTAGGGAATTAATGCTGTAAAACCACCATCATGCCAATTACACATTGGAAATATTTTCAAAAGAAATCAACACCACGTGTTTACATGTGAGAGCATTTTAAAGGTCTCAGAGGGAAAATAAGTAATATAGATGATGGCTATTACATGATCTAGAGGTATACATACATAGGATGATGTATAATATGGATAATTACAAAATCCCATATATAACAAAAGAAATTACATTTGAGAACATTTTAAAGGGAAAGGAAATTATAAAGATGAAGTTTCTCATATCCAAAGGCAAGATTCACTATGTTAATGGCATAAAATAAAATATAAATGTAATGTCATATACTTAGAACTCCATAAACATTAGCTGAAATTTTCTTAACTTATAAATATCTACTCTCAATTTTATAATCGAGTGCTATGACCTACACATTTTCTAGAGAAAATAATATAATGATGATAGTGTATAACAAATCATTTCAAGGTTCAATAGAGTATGATATATCTAAATTGTTATGTTAATTACTATTAATTTTTTTCTTGTGGTTGTTCTACATTACTATAATTATCTACACAAAATAAGAAAAACTAGTGTCCCTCCTGTAATTATTATACACATACACAACTCAAATAACTCAAAGGAAAATATAATTTCTTTAAAAACTCTACAAAACTCTATAGAAATCGTCTCTATCTTCAGATTTCAATAAAAAGGTTACAAAATGTTATTCAATGCAGACGTAAGTCACCTCTTCTAAGTCTCAGTTTACTCATCCATAAATTAAGACCAATAGGCTAGAATATTTCTAAATTACTTTCCATTCCTAATAAGTAAAGATATAATCTTTATAAAAACCTTGCTTGGATAGTCTGGCACTGGGTAGTGAAAGTAAACAAGAGGCTGGCCAGGTGACCATCAGATAATCTATGCGTGACAGTCAGGAACTGTCTGGGACTCGAGAGGTGAACTCCAGAGTAGACAGCAAGGGCTGGTTCGTGACTATGAGTCTACCCAGGATAAGAAGGCAAAGAATCCATTTAGGTATAGTGATGACTAGTGGACTACAGATCGTATCCAGCCAATAAATTCTTCTAAATAGCTTCTTTCAAGCTATTTTTATGGAATCTCTTTTGTACACAGAAGCTTGCTTTCCATTTGGTCTCAGATGCTAAAATTTGACCTTAGATACTTTTAACATACTATTATCATAAAAGGAATAAGGTAGTTTTTGAAATTCAAGTATTATCTCTTGCAGTAGCCACTCTGAACTGGAATCATTATTTGTGTACAAATTAGGAACAAACTAAAAAAGACAAGAGAATCAAGAAAATATGAAACCAAAGCTATTAAAAGAATGTTGTTTTTCCCTGGAATGTAATTAAATCTGACTGCTTAAATTACAACAAAGAAACAAACACCTAAAACAATCCAAACATAGAGTCTATAAAAATAATCAAATATTTATAAAACGTACATTTCAAAAATTTAGTTGTTATATCTACTGTGAAAGACTAGACCTTCCAACATCTAAATCTCTAGCCATGATACACACAAAATAATTAACAATAAAAAATGTCAAAGAAAGAGAGAGCAAAAATAAAAATTATAGGGGCCTGAGCATGACAGACTATAAAAAATTGAGAGATGATGGGTAGGACACAAAAGTACTGGAATTTATAGTGATATTATACAATCTCTAGAGTAGAAGACTGGTCGGCCTAAGTCATTTGCAGGTTCACACATGCTTTTTAACTTGCCTGTTATCACTCAATCTTATCTTTTATTTAATTAGCAGATGCTTATCTGACCTGTCAGCTACTTCCTGCTTTAACCAGCTTGAATGGGTAAGTCCCCCATACTATTGCTCAGCCACTTAAACATTCCTTTGTGCTTCTTCTTATTGTTTTGCACAAATCTCCAAATGGTTATTATTTCATTTCTAAGGTAAGGATTTATATCCTGAATGCTTCCAAATGTATTTGAAGTAACATAAAATGTAATATAAGAAAATTGAATATAATGTGAAAATAGCATTGTCAAGGATAGTAACAGTAGACACTGTCTAGAGCAAGTCAAGGGATTGGATGAGCTAATTTTGAAAATTGGGTGCTGAGTTTGAATATAAGTTCCCTGACAGCCAGGTTAAAGAGTGGTGCATGGAACATTTTTTAATGTCTGAGTAAAAGAAAACAGACATCTTGGTACAAAAAAATCTTGCTGGCATTCAACCAAAAAATCCATCATATGGATATTTGTATGTACAAGGAGCTTTGAAAACACTGTGGACAATGTCTTTAACTACAATTTAGTGCAATTCACCAAAAAGTGCAAACGGACAAAAAGATGCTTTAAAAATTGCTTTCATTAAATAGTTCTTAATAATAAAACTAGCAATACGAGTAGAGTAGAAATATCAGTAGTGCGTGCAATGTCAAAAGGACTGCTTCAAATCCCTTATACATCATCCACTAGTCACATAATTGTTGGCAAGTCACTTAGCTATTTCTTTATCTATAAACCAAGGATAACAATATATACCTTGCCTGACAATCAGATTGTTGAAGGATCAAATGACAATAGTGTATATGAAAGTGTTTAAGTGCTATACTAATGGAAGCTATTACTAGTACCATCACTACTATTACCATCATAAGGGTTAAAAATCACAGAAAAAATATGGAGATAGACACACCAGTTTTCATAAAAGCCACTGGTAGTACCTGGTGTCTCAGCTCAACAATCCATTTTTCTGCCTAGCGATCAGAGAAATCTTTATAATGAGCCTTAAGTCACTCCCTTGCCTAAACCTTTCCTGTCTCCCACTATCTTCAGAATTTAACTAAAGTCAGGGCCAGCTCTGAGGGAAGGGACCTGGGCAGTAACGCAGGGCCCCATGCTTAGAAGGGTTCTGTGCTTGGTTTAATGCTCTTCTGCCGCCATCTTAAAATTCTTAATGATTTATGAACAGGGGCTCCACATTGTCACTTTGCACTGACCCCACAAATTATGTATTTGGTCCTAATCAAACCCCTTGAAATGAGATACAAAGTCCTTCAGAATACAGCTCATACTTATCTCTTCAGCTATTCTGAGGCTCCTTCACACTAAACAACCATTAGCTCCCCCAGTGTCTCATCCTCTTTCAAACTCCTTTGTCTCTGCTCAGAGTCTCCTGGCCCTCCTCCCTTTGTATCACAATAACTTGAGTGTAGAGCAAATGGATCTCCTTTAAAATCTTCAAATGCAATCTTACTTCTGGAATCCCATTGCATTTTGCAATAGTAAATTTGAGGCAGGTGGAGAAATAGTAAGCTCTGATAACCCACGAATGTGATGGTTTTTAATCACATTTAAAAAAAAAAAAACTACTGCCAAATGAAGAAAAATAAAAGTGGAAGGGAGGAGGTAAAGAACTGGACTTTTGCTGTTTTAACTGCCTCAACCTCACACCGAACAGAGTGTTCTGAGTGGCACTGGTCAAAGAATAGAAATTATCACCATGGTTCTTGGAGCTACAACTCCCAGAGATTCTGATTTAATTAGTCTGGGATGGTGCCCAGGCATCAGTATTGTTTAAGACTTCCCTAGATGATTCTAATGTGTATCCAGGGCTAAGAACCACTGAGTTACAAGAACTTTAAAGAGCAATAAGTTAAATGAGATGTAGCAGCTCAAGGTGTTGAGGTATAAATAAGCCAAATAATTATCAGAGCCGGACTGCTGGGGAAGCCTATTACATCGACAATGTAAATGAAGACATACCAGACCACTGTTTAAAGCAAATCAAATCGAAAAGATTAGAGACATTACCGCATATGTTGTACTTGTGATTTATCTTGAATATTTCTGAATTCCTGAACGAATTAACAACATCCATATATGGTGAAAGGCAAGCGGTGTGAAACTACCATTTCAACACCTGATAAGATTATAGACAAATATCACATAATTATGGACATATCACATTTTAGCATCAACTTAGAAATCAAGATTTTACATCGTGCTAAACGCTCATATTTTTCTGTCAACAATCCTGTATTTGGCTGACAGAGCCCACAATTCATTTGAGCGAAAAGTAATATGTTTACCTACAAAATAACCATGACAGCATTAGTACCCTGGACAAAAAAATTGGTATGCTCAGAAAATATCTGGGAAGAATTCTCCAATATAAAAACATTAGTTAACCAAAAAGATGAAATGATAAAGTTGTTACAAGAGAAGGAATACTGCTCCCAATTGACCTGGAACAAAGAAGAGGATATGATCCAGTTTAAACTGGTTGGCTTTCCAATGCTACAGAGAAGTGCTCCTAGAGTGAAAGATGTTTTTAAAAGGAGACAATAATGGTTTATACGGGAAGAGTATGGTGTAGTGGAAAGAACATAGGCTTTGAAGTCACACAGATCTGGGTTCAAGTTCTGGCTTAGTCACTTGTGAAATAGCCATGGAATCTTGGGCAAAGTGCTTATACTGTAGGAATTTCAGTTTTTTTCACCTGAAAAAGGGATTAATTGGTAAAATAGTAATAATCGTTGAAGCTGAATGACAGGTACACTGGGGTTCATCATGTCATTTTCTCTACTTTTGTATATACTTATTGTTTTCCATAATAAACAAGATAAAAATAATATGTATCTTGATGAGTTAGGGTACAAATTAGTAATAAATGTGAAGAGCCCAATCCACTGTAGACCCAAAATACAGGAAGTGGTTTTCTTTTCCTAATACTGCTTTCATTTTCTTACCTTTCCACTCTAATCCTTGTTTCTTATAGGCATGCTGTTCAACTATATCACAACTCCACTACTGTTCCATTGATAAAATTTACAAAAAATTCAACCATGCTTATGAGGTCTTTGGTGCCTGGCTCACAGACTCATCCTCTACAGTAAATCCTACCAAAAACATTGTGCATCACTTCACTAGCTCTCCTCTCTCTCACTGCCACATATTGGTACTTTGTCATCGCCTGGAGGACAAATGAATGCTTATTCCACCTCTGAAATCTTAAACTCAAAATCCCCCTCCATGACAGCAGTCTCAAGGTCTTCTACCCTCACATACTCTCACTCTCTACAGCATCCATTCTTTCACAGAGAAGTTTTCTTATTCACTTCATGTATGTGATGTGACTACCCAGAACTGCACTGCTCTTGAAATCTCCAAGTAAAACATCCCATTTGTGATCCATTGTGATCACAGCCTTTAAGTCCTCTCATTCCCTGCTCTTCACGTGCAGAAATCCTTTTATGTAAGCCATCTATTAGTTGACTCCTGGCCGCCTTCCTTCACCACCCAGTATGGCTCCATGGCTTATCACTTAAGCTATAATCCCTAGCCCTGTCAATTTCCTTCTACCATTTTGCTTCATCATCTGCCAAGGAAAGCTCCGACTCTGGACCAATACTACAAGTACTATCTCTACTCTTATACTGGAGTGACTGCGTGATACTGAAGAAAATCACGTAACTACGTAATAGCAACAATAAAAATCCACAAATCCAACCGCAGCCAAGCCCTCAGCATCATCTATGAGCTGTTTTTGTTTGAATGTGGTTAGTGTTTCCTGCTACTCTGCACAGCTAATATTCCAGATCTACCACGTTTCTAACGTCCCACAACTAGACTCTCTCAGTCACACAGAAAATTTAGATCTTTAAGTCTTCCTCTCCAAAGACAAGAAGATGTGCATCTTTCTGAAGGTATAATTGGCTTTCTTAAACTTCTTTTTACAGAAGTCATATATCAACTTCAAAACAGAGGAGAGCTTATTCTGCAGTCTAAGTATTGTGCCATCTACACCCTGATTGTAATCTGCATGTTTCTGGTGGCAAATAAAAGCACCAGACACCACAAAGTATAGAAATGCCTTTTACGGTCTCATAGAACCTACTGAAGCATCCCTGGTGTGAAAATAACAACAAAAACACACTTAATGTGTAACTAGATATTAAAATTGGACTCTTCTCATACTTGACTGACGTGCCAATGTCAGATAAACATTTGACAGAAAAATGTCTGTAGGCAGACTCCCATATGCAGAATTTTCCGAACTATAAAAGGTTAGCAGAGTGGAGGAGGGCAGGATTTATAAAGAGACTCTTTGGAGAAAGCTGTTGTCATGACGTGAGACATCTGCCAAGGGTGTGTATGTATATGGAGACACTACATCCTTCGATTCAAGCTTAGAGAAGGGGGCTTCCACCAGACTATTCAGAGCATGAATGTGTTCTATGACTTTGGGGGACACAGAAGAGGGGTACCTGACTTATTCCTGAAGAAGCTAAAGTGGCCTGGTCCAGGGGCATAGACACAGCTGGGCTTCGATCCCTACAGAGTTTTTCAGGACAAAGACCTGCATGAGTGTTTTCCATGGACTAGAAGTGAGCCTGGTGGGGAAGAGAGATGATCTGGAGCCTTAATTTAAGTCCTATACAAGAGGAACATCTGAGAGGGGGCGGGTACACTGACAGAGAATCTGTGTTATGACACGTGTGGCATGGAGCCCTGAGAAAAGTGGGACAAGGGGGAAGTGGCAAGCTGGAGGAAATGCCATCAGTTCACATCAAGGGAGTGGCTCCCCAAGCAGGGGAAGCACCTTGCTCCCTGCACTATTACAATAGCCTAGCTTGGGAAGCAGAAACGATTTTACTTTCAACTTGAAATCTGTGAGTTTAGATTGCTAGTATTACTAGCACGCTAGAGGCCAGCACTCTGATTTCTGGATTGAGACTGTGTTTGCAATTTAAAGAGACTTCAGAGATCTGAAAGCCATGGGGGACTGCCTGTGTTTCCCTCTATGTGCAGGGAAAGTTAATCCCCATGGAATAAACATTAAATAGGTAGCAGAAGACACACAATTGCATTCTGACTATTTCTTATGGGATTTGCTTGCTCAACATATGGGTTACGAGTACAAGTTGGAAGATGATAACAAAAACCAAGTTTGTAGGATCTATCGCTGACATCTTGATGTAGTATTAAAAATGGTAAAAAAAAAAAAAAAAAAAAAAATGGTGCAACACAGCCTTTGAAGAGATCATATGGAATATCAGCCTGACCATAAGTGAATCTTACAAGACTTCAGGGAAGCATAATTTGAAAGGTTCATGTCATGATGCACAAAATACAAGAAAGGGGGAAGGGGGAATCATTAATTTAAATAACTGGGGCTGCTTTCAGTTTTTTTCACTGTCAATCTGACTGCTATAAACACTTGGCCAGTTGGCTTCACACTTGGTGCATTGAGGACATTGTACTTTTTTTTGTTTTATAGACGAAGAAGTAAACTTACAGCTAGGTTAATGACTCTGGCAAGATTAGGGAGCTTATTTCTTTCACTTATGCCTCTTGATTACCAATAGAGTGGTATTTTATTAGTGGGGTTCAATGCTTTTATTTGTTCAGTAACTCTTGAGCCCCTGCTCTGTGCCAAGTACTGTACTAGGCAGTAGAGACAGAGATGAGTAAGATACATCCCTTGCCCTCTCTGTAGCCATAGTCTATGGGGACAAGAGAAAGATACACAAGTAAGATATGGCTCACTGGACACACACTCTCTCTTTCCATTGCTGTAACTCCAAATAGTCAGTTTGAGGATTTCCTGGGGGCTGGTGAGAGGAAGAATGGGGCTGGTGCATGCAGTCGGCCTTACTACAAAGGGTCACAGCATGTTCATTCACCTGTCAGGAATCGTGTCACTCTTATGTGTTGAACACAGAAACACCAGTAAGAGATATCCTTATGAATGTGACAACCACCACTGTCAATTAGCTTGTCCTGTTGAACACCGTACTGGGCCGATATTCAGCCATTATACAACGGAATGGCCATGCTGGTTATTAAAACGTTTAAAATACTACCATGTGACCCAGCAATTCCATTCCTGGGTATACATCTGAAAAACAAACAAAACCACTAATTCAAAAAGATATATGCATCCCAATGTTCAAGGCAGCATTTTTTACAATAGCTAAGATATGGAAACAACCTAAGTGTCCCTCAACAGATGAATGGATAAAGAAGATGTGATACACACACGTGCACGCACACACACACACACACACGCGCGCGCGCGCGGGAATACTACTCAGCCATAGAAAAAGAACAAAATGTTGCCATTTCCAGCAACATGGATAGACATGAAGGGCATTATGCTAAGGGAAATAAGTCAGACAGAGAAAGACAAATACTGCATCATATCACTTATATGTGGAATCTAAAAATTACAACAAACTAGTGAATAAAACAGAAAAGAAGCAGACTCAGATATACAGAACAAACTAGTGGTTACCAGTGGGAGACGGAGGGACAATACAGGTGTGGGAGAGTGAGGGGTATAAACTGTTGGGTGTAAGATAGCCTCAAGGATATACAGGTGTGTATCATACAGCAGGGGCAATATGCTATACAAATCGTGACACAGGTCATGATTTTTTTGTTCTATAATACTGAAAAGAACATTTTCGGTAAGGCAGAAAAAAACAACAAGCATAAATTAATTCAGAGAGCCACTACTATCATGTTAGAACTGTTTCTAACCTCATTTTAGTTACACCATGCCTCTGGTTGAAATTGTTAAAAAGCAAAAATACAAAGTGTATCTATTGAGAGGACAATAAAAGGAAAGGATTAAGCATGAATTCAGTTAAAGAATGTGCTTTTCTTAATTCAATTGGTCTGTTATTTGGATACATTCTTTTAAAAATGCACTGAAAATGGCTACTGGGAATTGCAATTTAGCACTTCTGGGTGTGATTCAGTTGCAGCTGTGACGGCAAAGGCACATCAAGACAAAATACAGGTGCCTTTTTCTATATAAAAGCCCATGAGACTTCATCTAGTTTATTGTTGAACTCCAAGGGCCTAATTTTTTTTTTTTTTTTTTTGGCGGTACATGGGCCTCTCACTGTTGTGGCCTCTCCCATTGCAGAGCACAGGCTCCAGACACGCAGGCT
The DNA here is from genome assembly GCF_963924675.1 of Phocoena phocoena. Taxonomy (NCBI): domain Eukaryota; kingdom Metazoa; phylum Chordata; class Mammalia; order Artiodactyla; family Phocoenidae; genus Phocoena; species Phocoena phocoena. The sequence continues at coordinate 81,210,590 of NC_089240.1, read as the reverse complement.
CAGCGGCCATGGCTTACAGGCCCAGCCGCTCCGCGGCATGTGGCATCTTCCCAGTCCGGGGCACGAACTCGTGTCCCCTGCATCGGCAGGCGGACTCTCAACCACTGCGCCACCAGGGAAGCCCTCCAAGGGCCTAATTTGACAAATTAGTTTTCCCACTCCCCAAACTTCACAACCGACACAACTGAGTTCTTGATCAGTAAGTAAAAATTTCATTTTTTTTCCTTAAAAGCAACTGCTGATGTGGGTTTTCAATTAAAAAACTCCCCCTTTTCTCAGACTTAACATTAGAAAAGGCTAGTCTTTTCAATAAGTGTTTACTGGGTGTCAAAATTGCTTAGTATATTTAATATTAATGCAGTCTTTACATTTTGTGGTCTTCCATATCAAGCTAATGAGCCTTCCATTATACATTTTTTTCCAATGACTTCAACGAACTTTGTTGCAAATGTATATGCAATGAATTGCTTTACCTTAACCTTTTTCATAGGTCTTCTATGTAATATGTAAAAGGTATCAGGAGCTTTAAATGATCTCCCCATGAATTTTGGTAAGTTTCAAGAAATCGTTGCAAAGGGACCAGAGAGATCTGTTCAATCACACATAGCTACAAATATAGTAAATAGTAAGGATGTTAATCTATTAAAATCAAATTCTGAAGAACTTGTTCCACATGGATTATGCTATTCCAGTGATGTGTTTATACATAAATATATATCACTTTTCTAAGAAATACTTTATCTGCATGTTTTGTCCCTTGTGAGACTCAACAGCACTATTAAATATAAAACAATCCTCAAGAAGCATAGAGTTTTACTCTTGTATTTGAGTTTAAAGAGAACGTATCATGATACAGAAAGTAGAAAATCTTTCAATGTAAGAGCAACTTAAACACATTTTTACATTTAATTTCCTTTACTTTGGAAACTACTGAAGGTATACCTGTAAAACAGTCATTTCTCGGTTGAAATTAGTGATAGCTGAAAGCTACACAAAAAGAACCGGTGGTTTTAAATTTATTCATCACATCTCTACCTCAGGGACCTGGGGAAATGCAGAGAAGTGTACTGCATATTTATAAGGCCTCTGGGACCCTAACAGGCTTCCAAATGCCTTGTTTGTTGCAATCTGCTTGTCAAACTATTAAAGAAGTAAAATCCACACTTTATCCCCTATTGTATATGCAGAACTTTCTCTGTTAATTAAATCAAGCTCTATGATTCCAAGAATGAGAACTGATGCAACATCCAGCTTATCAACACCTTTTCTAGGTAACCTGAAGATGTAACACTTCTAGTAACCAGACTTTCATTTAGAAAAACATTTCATCAACTATCATGTTCAACAAATATTTTAACCCTGATTACTCAAAATGTTCACTGAAACTTCAGATTTCACAGATCTGTTATTAAAAAGGTCTCTATTCTAGCCCTTAATTATAGCTACTGTAATATAATTCTAATCTGGTATAGATCTATTTACCCCTCAGTTCAAAGAGGCTAAACAGGAAAAAGGACCGAGACTAAGAAAGCTTGTGATGATTAAGGAAAAAGAAAACTCCAGGATTTTAAAAGATTAGAAAAGGAGGGAGAAAAAAAGCCATATCTGTCTACATCTACCTTTCTCTCAATGTATTTATGATGTAGAAAATGGGCAATTTTGGTACCCACTTGAACTGCAACCAAGTCAGTGGAAAGGCTAACTCATTCACCTATCCACTTGATAATGAACTTGGTCACAGGTGGTTACAGCGTTACAAGGTTATAAGTGTCGTGGCCTGACTGGAAACAGTGAAGAGACACCCCAGGAAGCATATTCTTTCACTTATTTTCACCCGTTACATTTTGCAATGCTATTATGGATATAAATACATATTCACTATCCTTTTAAATCTGCTATGATTAGTGGGAACAACCCATCAGTGGTGAAAATGTTATAAAAAGCATTCACCTCTGGGACACTACAGAATTACATGTTTTAGAAATAGAAGCGTGGATGCACATTTTCAATGCAGTCAAAGCTCAGATAAAGAGAAAAGATTCTGTTCCTTTCAATCTCTATTTCTTATTTTTTCCCCCCAATTTATGTAATCAGTGGCTGTTAAAAAAGCCACTGATTACATAAAAGATAGGTTCCTACATGAAAAATCAGGAAGCACAGGGTGAAATGAGAGGGAAAAAATGCTAGACCAACTGTAGAGACTAAATTTCTAGTCCAAGCAGTGCCAATAATTTGCTGTATTAGCTCATTGAGATTAGTTAGTTTCCTTGTGCTTTGTTTTCTCACCTTTAAAAAACTAGAGGATGAGACCAGATTATCACATTTCAGAATTTAAAGGACCCTTAGAGTTCATCCTTGCACCTACCTTATTTTCCACATCAGGAAACCAAAGTCCAGAGGGGAGAACTGCACCGTTTAAGGCATTCAATAAGCTAAGAACACAGCCGTGAGCTGCAGATACCTGAAAACCTGTCTTGCATCTTTCTCCTACACATGTTGTTATGTCCAGCAAACCAGTGCTGCAGGTCCCTTCCTTATCTCAGTGGCTGGGATTCTATGGTTGTGACAACAGAATATGCTGCACTGATAAACTGCAACTTGTGCCAGGGGCAAAGCTGAATACGGACATGCCTTGGAACTATTTTCAAAACCTGTGGCTATTTTTAAGCATCCAGATAATGGAATATTATTCAGCAATAAAAAGAAATGAGTCACCAAGCCTTGAAAAGCCATGGACAAACCTTAAATACATATTACTAAGTGTAAGAAGCCAGTGTGAAAAATCTACATACTGCATGATTCCAACTGTATGAGATTCTGGAAAAGGCAAAACTACGGAGATGGAGACAATAAAAAGATCAATGGTTGCTAGAGGTTCTGGGGGAGGGAGGGAAGCAAGGAGGGAGGGATGAATACGGGAAGCACAGGGAATGCTTAGGGCAGTGAAACCATTCTGTATGATAAGGTAATGGTGGATACAAGTCATTATACATTTTTCAGAAACCACAGATGTGCAACACAAAGAATGAGCCCTAATGTAAACTATGGACTTTAGTTAATAACAGTATGTCAATACTTGTTCATCAATTGCAACAAAAGTACAGCACTGATGCAAGATGTTAATTACAGAGGAAACTGTGAGGGGTGAAGAGGGTATATGAGAACTCTGTACTATCTGCTTAGTTTTTCTATAAACCTAAAACTGCTCTAAAACATATATTAATTTTTTTAAAAAAAGCAAGCTTAAAAAAGTTCTTTTCAAGGATTTAGAATGAGGGATGCTAACGACAGAGCAGCATGGCCCTAAATCCATATTTTTGGAGTGGAGTTGTTCAATGCACTATAGTCATTTCTACAAATTGTTCTCAATTGGGGTAATAGCACGGATTTGATCAAAGTCCTCTGACAAGGAACACTCAAACTGAGGAGTAGGGTTGGGAGTAGGGAAGGGAGTGGTAGAGGTAGCTCCAAAATCTAGTGGGAGGGGTGTTAGGAGAGGACACTGGTGGACTTATGCTTGTAACTCAGCTGGGGTCTTTGGGGCATACATATGGACGTTCCTTATCCTGGCTAAAGCTGCTCTATCCACTCAAACTTTTCCTGATACTCCCTTCCAAAGGTGATCTTTCTCACCTCTGACAGATTCTTCCAGCATTTCACCTAATATTGGAAAGGCACCCATTTGGCCATGCAGTGTCATCCTTTTACATAAAGCACTTAGCTTCTCTTCTGTGCTATAGGCCACTTCGGGCTTGGATTTTATAGTATGTGATATATATAGCAGGTGCTCGATGGGTATTTCTCGGCTGAACGGATTTTCTTTACTATGTTGAACATGCTAAAGGTTTTTGGTTGGATGACAAACAAGTATCTCAATGAAGACACTACCCCTATGTTTAACTGCATCATTTATTCATTTCTGTGAATGGCTTTCTTTTACTTTACAAGTTTTCTTTAATGGCCTTTAATTCATGCAAGATTCATGGAAATTTCCAAACTGAAAGAGGAAACAATGTTTAGATTCCCTGTGCAACAGTGGGAGCAGACTCAACCTTCAGAGCTAGAAAGAACTATAAAAACCATCTAGTTCAACTTCTTCACTTGCACAGATGAGGAAACTGATAACCAGAGGGATGAACTGATTTTCAAACAAATTCACAGCTGCTTTGTTTCGTTTCTTTTTTTTTTCAGGATCAGGATTTGAATCCATATCTGCTAATTCAGTACTCTAATATCCCACGTGCCTTTTTAGTTGTAGCATTCTTCCCTAGAATATTTTTAATGAATCACATAAGACATCTAACATTGACCAGCAGAAACAGTCAATGGTCAATCATAGATTATGTCATTTAGACATTACAGTTTTACTTCAATTGTTTTTGTTTTTTTAACTTCAACACCTTAAACATCTAGCCACCTAAATTGCTCTTCTTCTATGGAGTGAACAGAGCACAACTTTATATATTTCAGGCACAATTCTCATATAAATGCTATTTACTATATCTCAATTAATGTATTTATGTCCAAACTACTTAATGTCACACTGAGTCATGACTATAGACGTTCCGCATTCATGAGAAGACATTAAATGGTAAACTCTAGAGGTGATAACAGTGTATATTTCAGCTTACCTGACAACTCAAAGCAACTGGTAAAGACTGCCTAGGATGCTGCACTTGCGAAGGATTCTGAGGTCATTTCTGATAGTGGAAAGAATGCTGATCTAGAAAGGCTAGAAATCTGGATTGTTTTGCTGGCTCTGCCTGGGGAAGGAAGCTCATTTGAAGTACTCCATCTCTCAGAAGTAAAAAAATGAGATGAGGCTGGAATTTTGTAGCTAATGAACAGGTGCCTGGTTTAGTTATCGTAGGAACTCACTGTAGTGGATTAGCAAGGGAAGGCCTGACTTTGTCTCCAACTTTCCCACCACATATAGTCTTAGGATTAAAGACCAAGAAAAGATAACCCTTTGCAAAATGAAAAAATCTTTAAAAAACTTGGGCTGAAAAGATGACAGGAGAAAAATACTGCCTTTTATATACTGACATGATTCTACTTATCTTTACCAGCAAGATACATGACTTTGTTATATTTCTTGTAGCCAAAATGGGTTCTAATTATCCAGTCATCTTGGTTCTTAGAAATGTGTTCCTGATGAGCTAATGAACTCAAAGATGTGTGTTCAGTACCTGTTTAGTTCATGTAGTTTAGATACAGAGAAAATCAAAATTGTTTCCAGGTTCTCTCTCTAAACACACACACATACATACTGATCACTAGTTTTATTTGCTGCGAAAGTTTCAAGTCATTAATTAGAAGGAGGCTGATGATGGCCACTTCTACTTCTTGCTGGTAATGATGTCAAGGCTAAGAGTAAATATGTGGAATTATTGGCATAGTGGAAAAGTTTCCTAAGGCCCAAGTATTCATTAAAATGACCAATGTCAAATTACATGTGAAACACGGTATTGACTCAGTGAAAACCTAAAATAACTATTATCCTGGTCCCCAGGTGGCCTAATTAGTCAAACAGACTTCTGGGGTCATTTTAAATGTAATAATTCCCCCTTGAACATAAGCTTAATGGAAAATACCTGAGCATCACTAAATAGTATGTCATTTAGCTGATGGTAAATGTTTCCAAACCTGTTTTACACACACACACACACACACACACACACACGTACACACACACACATTTATGCAATCTTTCAAATTATTATAGGAAGCAGCATAGAAAGATCTGAGTTCAAACTCAGCTCTACCATTAAATGGGTATGAGATCTTGGGAGTTTTCATAATGTCTCTAAGCCTATAAAGTGTGATAAGCTGATGAAAACTAATAATGTATTTAAAGTGCCTAAATACAGTGATTGGCTAATAGTTTACATTCAATAAATGTTAGCTTCTTTACAAGTACTGCCATTCAGATGATATAATTATTATTATTATTATTTTTTGCGGTACGCGGGCCTCTCATTGTTGTGGTCTCTCCCGTTGCGGAGCACAGGCTCCGGATGCACAGGCTCAGCGGCCTTGGCTCATGGGCCCAGCCGCTCTGCGGCATATGAGATCTTCCCGGACCGGGGCATGAACCCATGTCCCCTGCATCGGCAGGCGGACTCTCAACCACTGTGCCAACAGGGAAGCCCGATATAATTATTTTGACCGTTTCTAAAATGCACAAAGTTAAATTATTTATATGTAGAAATATATTCAGAGCCCCAATCACAAACAATAGCTATTGCTTCCTTGTTGACAATGATATTTATTTATTTTGTTCGCTTATCTGTTTTGTATACCCCTTGAATGCAGTGAATATTGCCTTTTATTTGCTGGCGTAGCGGATGACATGTGGCCAATGGAATTCCTGTTACATTTCTCTATCTTATAAATTCTCTGGTCTATTTGAATTATTTCCCTGTCTTCATTGGTATTTTCTGCATCTATTAATTTATTACCCATGAATTTAAAGTGTTGTTTACTCGTACTCCTTACAGATCATTAATGAAAATGTTAATTAATTACAGGCCTAGCACTATCAGAATCTTTAACAATAATAAAAGAACCTCTCCCATTCTATTATATCTTGGGTCTTATCCGAGAGTTATTCCACAGAGGTCCTGTACAATAAATGTTGACATATTCTTAAAACGATTTTTAAAAATTATGCTACATTAAATTTCTCGATCAGTTAATTATCAGTACGGTAACACTAATAAAGGCATGATATCAAGGTTATGCCAAGTGAGACAGCAGAAAGGATAATAATTTGTTCACAAATAGGTGCCTGAAGTTTTTTAACATGGGCATGCATCATTGTATTATTTACAGTACCCTGCCACTCATACAACTTTTCACAGACTGCAGAACGGAAAAAAAAAAAAAGAAAAAAGAAGTCTTCCCAGGTGGCGCAGTGGTTGAGAGTCCGCCTGCCGATGCAGGGGACACGGGTTCGTGTCCCGGTCCGGGAGGATCCCACGTGCCACGGAGCGGCTGGGCCCGTGAGCCATGGCCGCTGAGCCTGCACGTCTGGAGCCTGTGCTCCGCAACAGGAGAGGCCACAACAGTGAGAGGCCCGCGTACCGCAAAAAAAAAAAAAAAAAAAAAAAAAAAAAAAAATATATATATATATATATATATATATATATATCCATAGACAGCCCATCCTCCTTAAAAAGCAGAGCAAACAATAATGTACTGGGATTAAAATCTCATCTGAACTTGACTGCTTGACTGTGTGACGCACTATACAAATGCCAATTGAATGGTCAGAGTACAGATTCCATGTTTTTGCTGCATTTTCCACTATGATAACAATATTAGCCAGGAAAATAGGCTCCAAAGGAACACCCCACGGTGGTAACCTAGAAAATGACTCTACTGGACTTACATGGTGGCAGAGAACTTCTCAGATGGTAACAGTGAATCTTTTTAAAGAGAGTTGAGCACTAATCAATACTATTAAAGTCCTATACTTTTGGCTGCTGAATCACCTTGCTGTCTTTCAAACATTTTACTCAGACATTTCTCCTGGGGAAATTTGTTTCTTTAGTGCTATTATTTAACTTGGCAAAATAACAATTTTAAAGAAATCCAAATGGCAAAGTAAAACTGGCTTCCTTATTGTTATTACCACATGTGAATTTCATAAGAATAATTATCTGAAGCACAGCATTAATAAATACTGTATTTCTCTCACTCATTCACTCATTCATTCATTCAAAAACATTTATTGTTCGTTTGCTTCACACAAGGCTTGGTGCTAGGAGCTGTGGGGAATACAAGGCTGGATTAGCGGTCTCTGCCCACAGGTTTATAATCCGGTGGGGTAATTAAGGCATGCATACAAGTGTACCTAGGAAGCCACCGCTTATTTCAAACCTTACTTCAATTAGTGCAGACAACAGGTCTATTCCTCAGTTTGTATCTTATATGATAATTACAACATCTTGGGTAGGAACTGAATAGCTCAGTGCAGAGAACTTACTTTGCTATTCAGTCTCTCTCCAGTTGGTAGCACCTGGTACAACATTTTGCACATAGTAAAAACTCTATAAATAAGTGCTCAGTTAAATAATGGAACCTGCGAATTATTCCCAAATACCATTTTCTTTTTAGATCCTGTTGCCCCGCAAATGGAAAAGACAGTGCAGAATTCAAGCAGGAGGCATGGGACATGTTTTCTGATGCTTCAACAGTCATCACGTGGAAAGAGGTGTAGAATTAATCTGTGGCATGTCAGAATGCAGACACAGAATCAGTGACTGGAGGTTACAGGAATAGCAGAGTTTGGCTCAAATTCAGAACTCTTTAGTAATAACAGCTGTCCAGAAATGTAGCTAGCTATTTCAACAGGTAGTTATTAGCACCTTGTCATTTCTCTAGGTCCTCAAATAGAGATCAAAATGGCCACGTCAGGATGCCATAGAAGGGATTCTAGCACTGGATTCAAGCATAGATGTCAACTTCTGTGTTAGTGGGTGATGGGGAAGCACTATAGCAAACCTAGTTAAGAGTGCCACCTCTAGAGCCTGACTCTCAGGTTCAAAATCAGCTCCGCCAGTTAGTAGCTCTGTAACCTGGGGCAACTTAGCCCCTCTGTACCAATTTTCTCATAATGTAAAATGAAGTTAATAGCATCTACCTCACTGTGGTTATCAATAGGATCAAACGAGTTACCACTGTAAAACATTTAGAACGGTGTCTTGCATATAGCAAATACTGCACAAATGTCCGTTAAAACAAATCAATGACACTGACAGTAAGTTTGTGTCTTAGTATCTACAAAGAGTTTTTGAAGGAATTTTCCACACCTATCTTGCTTTATCCTCATTTTTCACCTATTCCCCAGTCCCCTGGTCAGAGGTCACTGCTTCCACTTCCTGCCAGCTATGACACTTTTGTATATATCACTTGTGCCACCGATTCCATCAGGAATTTATCACACTTGCTGTGTGCTTGGCTTTTCCCCCACCATACTGTGGACTCTTTAATATAGGGACCCTGCCTTGCCATCTCTCTCCCCTGTTTGTCTGAACAATGCCTGAGTACACGGGAGGAGGTGCTTGATCATTTCAATTCAATTGACAGTTACTCTACCTGGTGTTAACAAAGGGAGAAACATAGGACTTAAACACTTTATCTGCAACTGATATTTACTGCATTGATTGTTCTAACCTTGTAAGGTTTGGAGAGAGATGCAAAAAACACTACTTTTAAAACTGAGTAGGGACTTCCCTGGTGGTCCAGTGGTAAAGAATCCGCCTTCCAATGCAGGAGACACGGGCTCGATCCCTGGTCAGGGGACTAAGATCCCACATGCCACGGGGCAACTAAGCCTGTGCGCCACAACTACTGGGCTCATGCGCCTCAACAAGAGAGCCTGTGTGCTGCAAACTACAGAGCCCATGCGCCCTGGAGCCCATGCGCCACAACTAGAGAGAAGTCCATGTACCACAACTGGAGAGAAGTCCATGAGCCACAACTAGAGAGAAGCCTGCACACCACAACAAAAGATCCCGCATGCCGCAACTAAGACCCGACGCAGCCAAAAAATATAAAGAAAATTAATAAATTAAACAAAAATTGAGTAAATTCGAGCAAGGATTGGCAAGTGACTTTCCCAAGGTCACATATTTGGAAGAACTATGCACATAACTCTAACCTAAGTTTTATATTCTTTCCCAATAGGCCATACCACCTCAAAATAAGTGATAGTAAACCCTAGGCAAGACATTTTGTTAATACAGTCACTTATAGGTGACCAGAGAAATGCTATAATAATCAACATATCACAGTAGCCCAGTAAATGTGAAATACCGTTGGATGACATATCTTCTTCAGAATAGGCCTTGGAAAAATACTCAGTTGACTGGAATTAGAAAGATTTAAAAATAAGCCAGTACACATTGCTCTGGAAGTAGGTAGAGTGTAAATAATAAATAAATAGAGTTCTTTGTAAATGAAATGAAATTACTCAAGCATGTATAATAGCACAATTCAAGGGTCAGTAATTTGTTTCATTTTACAAATTAAGAACAAGAGGAGGACTAGAAGAGTAGGCGACTCAAAATAACCCAGGGAGCTGCCAAGAGCAGCATTGCATAAACACAGATTGGCTAGAAATCAGAACCAGCATATTTTCTGCTGGAACTCTTTGATTATAGTAAATTGCCAGACTTAACAGTGTTTAACTTATTCAGGCCACGAGGTTCATCTGGTAAATGGCTCTAACTGACTTGGAAGTTCCTTTCATTTAGTGGCCTGAGAGCAGCAAGGCAAGGGGGTGCAAAGAGCTCCCTTTCTCATTAGAGGGAGGAGACCCCGTTGAACCAGACCCTCTCAGATGAGTGAACTATTTGGAGGGTCAAAGTTGGACAGTGTAGCTGTATGTTAAGTCTTTTAAGTCACATGGGTACTATTTCACACACTGAAGTCACAAGGAAATCAATGGGGTCTAGGTGCCCTAAAAGAGTTATGTATGTAAACTGCCTAATTTATACCCCAGGGAGTATCTTATTCACTAAGCAGGAACTGACATGCTGTGACATGAGTTTTCCATTCCACTTAGTGAAAGCAAGTCTCTAAGTTCATTCAATCATGGCTCCTGAGAACAAGCAGTTTCAGAAGCAATATCTCACGGCCAAATGTAGTTCTTGTCTGAGGAGTTAAGAAGTTAATGTGACTTACTACTTGTTAGCAGTGCACCTGGGAGCTTGGCATGCTCTATTTCTAGGGATTGTCATTCTTCATCTTAATGAGGGAACCAAGACAAAAAAAAGTTAAAAAAAAAAAACAAAAAAAACACCTCAGGATACTGGAAAGGTCAGTGGTCAGAGACTACCTCAAAAGTTTTTTTTTTTTTTTTTTTTTTTTGCTATAACCGAAGTAGGTTAATGTTTTTTAAGAAAAAAAGATACATTTTAATGGATTAAAATATTATGCAAAAAGAATAGGTGACAGATGGTAATGCTGAGCAACATTTACTACAATATCTCACTCGGATCCAGCTGACACACCCCATTACATTTCATACACAGCATTCTTATTATTGATAACTCGGAACCTCTTTGCAGAGCTTTAATGTGTCCAAGTCAGATGGAACAATCGATAATTGGAGAGTTAATTTATATTACAAATCAACTTTATGCACAGTCCAAGTGGCAGCATCCTGTGTAAGAAAATCATTTCTTTTATACATGCATGTTTCTGGCACAACACATCATTTCTTGGTTTGATGGCAGATATTAGAAAGCTTATTCTTGTCGATTAGCTATACTTTGCAAGCTCAAAATAAGCAATTTGTTCTATGCCATGGGAATCTTAACCACAGCAAAGAAGGTTTCGAAAAACAAGTTGTGATACACTTCAGAAAAGCAACAAAAATCACATTTCACGTACACTGTTTTGACTCAAAGAATTAGCCTGTCATTTTTGACAAATACAGCAAAATGCAGTGACTTTTCTTTAAAGGTAAAGCCAAAATAGATTTGGCAATTAAAAGCATGCATGGATCAAAAAAATTCCTACCAAGTGTAAAAAAGTAAAAACTATAATCATATTTTTTTTGTTTGATACTTTACTGAAACAACACAGATTAAGATGTGACATGCTTTACCAGGACAAAGGCTTGATGTGCTATGTTTTTTACTAAATTTTCACTTTTTCTCCCACTCCACTTTACACATTAGATTATAGCAGAGGATTACATAAGAGGAGAAGTTATAAGATATCCAACCACCAATGAATCATTTGTTTGGAGGTAGAAGGCATAACTGCTTTATATTAAACATGGTACCAGATGTCCTGGCAGTGTTCCAGTAAGGATGATGACAGTCATTGCACTAATTCTAAGGCACTGTACATAATACTGTCCAAACTTAGAGTGAATGAAACTCACAATTTCAAGTCCATCATCAAAATAAATGCTTATGGGAGAAAATAATTTGTTTAAAGCAAAAAAGAAATTAGCCAATATTGGTTCTTCCAAAGTTGTGGGCACAATTCAAAAGAATCTTATTTTTTAAATCAAATGAATATATTATTTATACTGTAAACTCCTTTGGCAGCAAGTACTATGACATTCTCCATGAGCTCTCTAGCACTGAGCTAGGATTCATCCTAAACACTAACTCATTTGGAGAACTGGCTAGTTAAAACTCAACTCAATAGCAATAATAATATTACCTAACACCTAGATTGGTTCAGTTATGTTCAAACTCCTCATCCTGGTGAACAAGGACTGACATGATCTATTTCCTACCTGTTTCTCAGCTTTCATCTTACATTAATTTCCCCTTCGTTAACCACACACCAACCAAATCGACCTTCTTTCTATTCCTTGAATATACTAAACTCATTTCCATTTTCATAATTTTGAACAAGTTCTTCTCCCAACCCCAAATGCTTTTACTCAGATTTTTGTCTTGGTTCAAATGTCACCGTGACGAAAAGGCTGTTTCTACCCTCCCAACCTAAAGTAGCACCCCAGCCACTATCACATAACTATTTCATTTCATAGCACTGCATCCCCAACGCAGCCCAACTAAAATTTAAGCTCATGAGAACAGGAACCTTGTCCGTCTCATTAAGCCCTCTACCTGAAAGGCCCAGAATAGTGTCTGGCACATAGAAAATATTTGATTTTCTTAACTCATACTGTTTTCAGTCTCAACCATTTCTTCGTCATTGTGCATGCCATTGGCAGATGGAGATTATTAAATACCACTCCTCTCTAGGCCCCAGCTTTCTACCAAGAGAGAAGAGCATGTTTTGAGTGTCTCTCATCTCCACTACCGTCAGTGGCCTCCAGCTTTGATATTCTTACTCTGTACTGATCTGGACTGATGAGGTACTGGAACAAAAATAATGGTAGAATAACTGTTGCAGAAATGAAGAGCCGTAACACAGGTAGTACACACCGACGACAGAGAGTAAAGTCAGTTCTAAAGAGACAGAAGACAGACCATCCCTGAATTCCTAGAGGGTAGAAGGTGAAGAGGACCAACAGAAATATAGCCCTGGAAGCCATGGAACTTCTCCAAAATGTATGTGTGCATTTTGACTGAACAGATTGCCCTGATGGCATCAAAGGCATGGGCATATGTGTGTGCATGTATGTATGTGCACAGGCGGGAAATGAAGAGCCAATTTTGCTTCAACACACTGCCCTTAAACAATGCATGGCACATTCTGTGTGTATACGAGTGTGTCTGCGCATAAGTATTTCTGTGAGAAACACATGCATGTAGAGAGACTGAGAAAGAGAAAGATGAGAAAGATATAGACATATATTCACACATTCACGCATGTATTCACACACAAGGGGGTAATCATCTGGGCCTCAAGAACACAAAGGTGATATTTTTAAAGCAAGAAATGAAATAGAGTTTCAGACCTAAGGTAGGATGGACAGATATAATACTGCATCACTGGGACAAATATTTCTAGAGCACTTCATAGGAATTGAGAATCCAAGATCATATGAATAAGGTTAAGTTATAGTTGGAACACAGTTTAGGAAGGCAGATAAGAGTACAGTTACTGTGCCTAACGAGATGCCTAGTGCTCTATATAATAATGAACTTCAGAGGCTGTTCCCTAAAAACCAAAAACCAAAACCCAACCAAAACAACAATAACAAACCCCAAAACGAACAAACAAAAAGGTATAATTCTAGCATTTTACAAAGGGATATATGCTACTGAAATTACAAAATAATGGCGATTTCACTGAAAACTTGTTCAAAGCATTTGATAGCCTTTAATGCAGAGGATTCTAAAAACATGAAATGAATGGCTTATGGCAATTATTTGTGACTTAACTGACAACTTAATGGGGACATTTTGATTGATCTGGAAATACAGAGTCAGGTACAATAGAAGAAAAAACAATCTAACATAACTCTGTGTGTGCTATCTGAACAAATAGAGAAGTAAATGAAGAAATGCATGATATGTGTCTACATTTTGTCAATAAAATACTGAGAGGGTTCTGAAGTCACTAGCTCCTCTCTGCTGTCTGAGTTCAATGCCTTACACGCATTACTGGTCGAGAGTTTAGCTAAACTACTGCGTGATGTTGCTGCCTCAGCATCCATTAAATATGGCCAAGTGGCCTGCAGGGTCCTTGAACTGACACTAGTGAAACCGAGTCCCCCTAAAACCTAGTTTTCCTGTTGAGTTTATGATTAACCTCTCTATCCAAAATTTTATTCTCTTTCTTGCCCTTCCACCTGGTCCCCTCAGGATAGAGGAGTATCAAAAAAAAGGGGGAACTGAAACCGAGCAGGACCCGCTGGAACCCTCCCAGGTAAAAAGCCCCTCTGTGTCCCTGGTTTCTTGTTTGTAGAAAAAGACTTTGGTCTCCTAGACTTTCCCCGAGTTCCAAAGAGCAGACTCAAACAGTTACTAATTAGGGAAGTGAGGGATGCAGAAGCAAAGGAAAAGTAGTCAAGAAATAACAGTTCAGTGGTAAAACAGAGTCCTAGCTCCTCCTCAAGGGATATATGCAGTTACCTGACACATATCTTTGCCTTGTTCTGCAGGAACTAAGACCCCAGCCAGGTGGAGGATGATGACTACATGCTGACCACAAACCCACAGAACCCAGACTTGTTGGAACCAGAAGGCTGATGATTAAGATTCCTGAAACACTACCCTGTTACCTCACCATCAACCAATCAGAAGAAAGTCATGCCCCTGGCAACCCTACCCCAAATGTTGCTTTAAATACGCTTCCCTGAAAACCACCTGGCAATTTGCATTTTCTGAGCAAGAGCCACTTGTACTCCTTGCTTGCTGCCTGCAGTAAACACTGTACTTTCCTTCACCACAACCCTATGTCAGTAAATTGCCTTTGCTGCATGGTGGATGAGCAGACACAAATGTGGTTTGGTAACACTAGTCCTTCCTGAGTAACAGCCCGCAGAGTCACAAGCAAATATAAGTTCCTGATGTGATGTCCCCAGCAGCCCACATGAGCAAGTCTCCCCCACCTCCCAGGGCCTTCCCCTAGTGTATCAGTAGATAAGACCCCTGAAGAGCTTGACAACCTCCCCCCCATGTGCTCTTTTTGGTTTGAATTGACCAATCTGGCCTTAGCCCAGGAACCCCAAAGCAGTCCACCCATGGACCCTAACAAAGGCATGTGCCCCAGGTCTTGCCCTCTCCCTCTGCCTGCACCCAGCCTTAACCTCCCCATGGGGCCCCTGGAGGCCTGCTTTGTACTTCCTCCAGATCTTGAGGGTAAGAAACTTCCCTTTTGCTGAACTGGCCTGGGGCTCTACTTAACAAATGTTAATTTAACGAAGCCACAGCAATACCTTTTAAATCTATGCATAGAATAAATGGGTCCAGTCAAACGGATCCTTCTTCAAACATTTTTGTTACTTGGTTTCCAGGCCAGTACAGTTTTCTGGTTTCCTCCTACCACACTACCTGCATCTTTTATTTCTACAGTTCTTTTGTTAAAATTCTTCTCATCTTCCTAACTTCTAATGGTGGAGTAGCCCAGACCTTAGTCCTTGGACCTCTCTTCTCTGTCTGTATTCTCTAGGTAATCTTATATAGTCTAATGGCTTTAAATACCATCTATGTGCTGACGGTTCCTAAATTTTTATCTCCAGTCTGGATCTTTCCCTATAGTTTAGGCTCTATTATTCAAACATTCTAGGCTTTGCATCTCCACTTGGATGCCTAATAGTGTCTCAAACTGAACATCTTAAAGCCAAACTTTTGATTCACCACTGCTACAACCTCCCTTCTACCTCATCCAGTCTTCCTCATCTCTGTAACCATCATTCTTCCTCTTTTCAATCCTCAAATGGCTTTCCATCATACATCAAGGTCTTCCATGATTTTACCTTCACTACCCTTTCTTCCTCTCTCATTGCAAAACAGCCACACTAGCCTTCTTACTATTCCTTGTGGAGGGAAGAAAGTTTTGTCACCCCAAAATATCTCTCTGGCATCTGGATTATTTTGAGCTGAAAACAATCAAGACCCAAAAGACTCAGGAAGAACCTCTGACCTTCCCCCTAACTGCCTTTAGAATGTAGATAGAGGATGTGTTCCAGGCAGGGAGCTATCACCATAGATAACTATAGTGTGAAGTAGGTGTGTAGACAGGGAGAAACCTAGCAGAGTCTGCTTGTTAAAATTCCTCTCTGTGTCCCACTGTCTCTACATAGACCAGCAAAGATTTGTTTGCCAAACATTTGCTTTTCCATCTCTATGTCAATTGCCTTCCTCCCCTTTGAAGTCCTAAACCACTACCCTCAACATCCTCTTTTGCCTTTAGCTGAAGATGGTATTTAAGGGTGAGGGTCTCGGCCATTTTGGAGAGTTACTCAGTTTTCCTGGGTCTCTCCCATGAATACATGTTATTAGACTTTTGATTGATTTTCTCCTGTTAATCTGTCTCATGTTAATTTAATTCTTAGGCCAGCCAGAATAAACTAGAAGGGTAGAAGAAAATGTCCTCAGCCTGACACATGCTTCAAGCACACTCATGTTCACACTTTAGAGCCTTAGAACACTAGTTGTCCCCTCTGCATGGAAAGCTCTTCCCTCAGTTATTCACACAAATCATCTCCTCACTTGATTCAAATCTCTGTTTAAATGTCACTCCCTCAAGAGGGGTCCCTCCCTGACGAATTTATCTTTTAAAAAAAGCAACACTATCCTTCTTAATCCTTTTGCCCATCTTATTTTTCTTATCACTTATTATTGTCTGGTATTATACTATGAATTTGTTTTTTGACCATCTACTGCACCAGATTACATGCTCAAAGATTGATATATATATTTTTTTAAGTTTCTCATCACTGAAAACAACAGAGCTTGGCATATAGTAGGTATTTGATACATATTTGCTGAATGAACAGATGAATTTGTTATCAGTAAAAACAATGTTATAGCATTATACTATGAATACTGGTAAAATGAATCAGGGAGCAAATTAATTCAACATTTATGCATTTAATGTTTGAGTGGAACAAGGATGGATATACTACACTGGATTGAGAATATAAGAACATTTTAGAGCGGAAAGGGACATTCAATATTATCTAATACAATCCCTTTGTACTTAAAATGTATTTAATTGCATAACTTGGAATTATCATTTCATTTCCCTGATTTTCTGGGTTCAGGCTAATTTATTGAAAGCTGATACTTTTATTTCCTCTAAATAAAATGAGGATTAAAACACTTTATTTTTTAAAATATTAAGATTTAAATGCAAAGCAATGATTTACAGAAGAGGAAAATAGGTAAAAATCATTCATAAGTCCAAAGAGTTTTGGATCAATATTAGTATTATTAACCTAAGCACATCTTGGCATCTTATGTTATGAAAAAGATAAATAACAACATATAAAATATGTGCAGAAAAACAAATAGTGAGGCAATATGTCTCATTTGTAGTGTGACAATGTGTATTTGAGTTAACATAATCTTCTTTTAATTAACATATCAATAATGTTAATCTCATTACTCTTTTGGTATTTCACACACAGGCGCATGCACACACGTATGCACGCACGTGCACACACACCAGACACAAATCAAAAGAATTGTCAGGTTTTTATAAACTTGTAATTAAAAGATATGACATTACAATCCAAACTAGATCTTTTGGTATTTAAAAAAACATCATTTTAACACCTAAACTTCCTGTAGGCAGCAGGGTTTCTTCTGTAAGACTAACCCATGGCAGCTGCATTTCATTTTTATTTGAAAAGACTGATCCAGTGTTTTTATAGCTCTCGATTAAGCTGTTTAAATAAAAAAAGTAAATGTTGAAAATGGAAACCATTGTAGTTAAGCTCTATGTAAACAAGTAATGGGAAAATCTCTGGTGGTCTGACAGTTCGGTTTGGATAAATATCTAAATCTATTGGAACCTCTTTAGCTAAAAAATTCCAGCTCCCACAAGGTTAGTAGAGCTTTAGGTTTTCCACTGAATCTGACATAGCTTTTCAAAAATACCCACATTCAATCCTTAACCAATAGTAAAAGCAACTTTGGGGGAAAAAAGTTAAAAGATCTTAAAACATAAAATGTCTTCAATATTTGGTTCCATTTGAGAGATTTCTAACTCTCCAACTTTAAAACTCCACTAGAAGTACAAATCCAGTAAGACCACGGACAAGAAAACAGATGAATTAGAATTTCAATGAACCAAATCATCATCAAGCTACCAAACTGTCAAATATTTTTAACACCTATAGATAAACAGGCAGAAGTAAAGATTCATCTTCACCTCTTCCCTGACTTCTTATCCATCCTTCACATCTCAGCTGAAGCATCACCTTCTCAAGAGAGATCTCCCTAACTAGGTTGCTGACTGGTATGGCATTATAAATCTCTTCCATGTCACCTGCCATGGTTGCTTGTGGAGTTGTTTAATGTCCATCTCTTCCATCAGACTAAAACCTCCCTGAGGCTATGTCATGTCTTTTTTGCTCACCACTGTATTCCAAGTATCTAACACAATGCCTGGCACATAGCGAGAATCACTAGGTAAATATTTGTGGAATGAATAACTCCTCATAAACATCGACTAGGTGCAAGACTTAATATAACAGCTTTCATTATGGAACATTTCAGAGGAGACAGGGGAAGATAAAAGAGCTTTTTAAACTGTAAAATACTATACAAATATAAGTTGTTATTGCTGTATTACGAATCCAAGCTACAGGACAGTTAAATTGAAGGTAAAAAAAAAATCCATCTGCCCCATGAGACACACACAAACACAATCTTTCTAATACTGGAAACAATTCTGATTTTAGTCCTTACTTGGATCAATAGCTGGCAGGTAGCGAGTACCACCTCATTCAAGCAAATGCCATGTGGTGGTTGGAAACAGGGAAAGGAGAAGTAAAGTTATTTGCCTTTCAGCCCTTTACAACCCACCAAATACTGTTCAACCTCTTCAGACCACTATTCTTGACCTTTTGGGATTTGATATTTTATTCGTTTTCCTAGTTGTAACTCTCACTACTTTGAGCCAATCATGTGTATTTGATATTCTTTCAACACACTTTTGATCTTTACAGATTGAGTCTTTGCTTGTGTCTGGTCTGTAACTCTCCATAAAACCTTCCCCTAAGTTTTCAGTCAGAAGTGATCTGAAATCAGAAGTGATCTGAAATCAGAAGTGGTCTGAATTACTAAGATGATGTATGTGAACACTCTACACAGACTGGAAACCTCTATGAATGTACTAGGATTTATTATTTTATAGAGCAATTTCCCCATTTTATATTGCATTTATCATACCCACATTGTCTTACAACTGTTTGGGTATATTGTTGATTCTGTTTATAAACTTATATGTTCTGAAATGAAAGGTCCACGTTTTACTCATTTTTATATACCTCACAGACCTAATGCACTGTTCACAAGGCATATTCAGGCATTAAAGAATGACAATACACGTGTGGGGAAAAGGGAGATACAATCTTTTGTGTACAAAAGGGAGAGTAGAGGGCAAACTCTCTGGGTAAATTTTGTATTGATATCTGAATTTTGAGACAGATATGTTAAATAACCTAACACATATGCTCATCATATGGTATCTCAATTCCTATAACTAATTATTTTTAACATGAAATATGAATTTAAGCTATTTAATTCTATAATATAGGAATCACTGAACAAAATAAAGTTTAGTAATAAAAAATCCTGTTTGTAAATACAATAAGGCCTATAATGTTTAGTTGATCACTTCAAATCTTAAATTCTGACTCTCCTTCCATCCAATCCTAGAATATCTGCATACAGTCCAGTATGGGTGAGTTCTTGAAATGCAAAATCATTTTCATATTTATCGAATCAGACATAGTTAATGAGGGGCTTTTGGGGGGTTTGTTTGAATAGACATTAAATGAATTTCAAAGTCAAACAGAATTACATCTTGGATGACCTATGAGAGGATCTAACAAAATATTTTTAACTACTATCTCTACAAAATACTCCAACATCCTTGAAATGTCAGCAGAGAGTAAATCATGCATTCACTCATTCACCAGACATGTATTGAGGCCTACTGTGTGCCAGGCACTGGGAGTACAAAAGATGATCAACACAAAACCAACACAGTAAACTTCCTGCACACGGAGAGCTAATGTTGTAGCAGGAGTTGAGTCTTATCTCCTCTATGAAGCTGCTCCAAACCCCACAACCTTCCCTACTTGGTGAATTTTTAATGCATTTAAAACCAATGCTGTGACCAAGCAGGACCCTATGGGGCCTTCCTGGGACAGGACCCCACCCCCACCCCCCCACTGGCAATGTCCTCTGCCTGCCTCTTGTTTCTAGAAAAGCTGTAAGTTTCCCAGGCCTCCCCTGAGTCACAAAAGTCTGGCTCAAGAATGAATGATTGGGGTGTGTGTGTGATGAATTGGGGGATTGGGATTGACATATATACACAAATATGTATAAAATAGATAACTAATAAGAACCTGCTATATAAAAAAATAAAATAATTAAATTAAAAGAAAAAAAAAGAATGAATGATTGAAAGGATGTGACCATGCAGCAACAAAAACAGCAATTGAGCCAGGAGAACTGGTAAGAATTTAAACAGTGAATCAGTCATATGGCAGTCACAGACTCTTTAGTTCCTCCCTGAAATATATAGATAACAGTATCTGATGTACATTTCCTGAGTTGTTTTACAGATGTTAAAACTGTCATCAAATGGAAGTGGTTAACTACTAGATGACCATAAGCACACAGCCCCCAGACCTACTGGAGCCTGAGGATTGATAATGTTAACCCCTGTGACACCATCCTGTCACCTCACCATCAACTAACAAGAGAATTGTGCACGAGCTGATCACAAACCCTGCAACTCCCCTCCCTCACCTTGCCTTTAAAAATGCTTTCCTGAAACCCATTGGGGAGTTCGGGTTTTTTGAGCATTAGCTGCCCCGACTCCTTGTCTGTTCCTTTACCACAACCCAGGGTCAGTAGATTGTCTTTACTGCATGTGGGCAAGTGGATCCAAGTTGGGTTCGGTAACAATGTCACACAATTAAACTTTATGAAACACCATCATTTGAGTGCCTTATTTCTCATACACATGCTCTTAAGTAAATGTTAAGCTTCTTTAGAGCAAAGAACATTTTGTACTTCATTTTTATGCTTCAGTTCCATGGTACTTAGTATGGTGCTAGGTTCTGCAGTAGCTGCTTAATGAGTAGATGTTGATTGACTGATAAAAACATGGAAAGAAACTTATTTTTGAACCTAGAGAAATTGTTGGTACAGTCAGTTCTTAATTATCTGTGTTGAGGGAGATAGTTGATGCAAAACAAACACTAATATACAAGTCATTTCCATTTGGCTTTGGAATGCATTTCCATTTTGGGTCTATTGGGTCTTTTCATTTGGGTCTATTGCTTGGCTAGAGAATACATTTCCAACAAAATAATAAAGTAGCCACATTAATTTCCAACTGTGGTCAAAGCTGGAATGCTGTCTCACTATAGACGAAAGAGGGGAAGAAATATTGAAAAGGCCTATTGCATTTTTAGTCTGCACTATATTCATTTACTGTGAAATGAGCTTGGATTGTTTGTTGCTATCTTCTATCACTTTTATCTCCCTGACTACATGCCTTCTTGAAAGCAGGAAACATACCTGCATCTTACTTTATAGGTGTCCTAACATTTAGAATATCATCTTTCATGGAGTATACAAGTATCTTCAAATTCTATTAGTTGCTTCTTTCTCTCTTATACCTAAGTGAAAAATGTAGGGATTTGTTTAATCCCAAACATCTGGATACTCCTAGAATAATGAAGTACAAGCCTCCTGCTTCTTCCATAGGCACTTACTACATGAATGCATCTTTTTTCTTTCAGTCTTAAAAAAAAATATATGAAAGCAACAACAACAAAAAACCAACTTAGATAAAATGAAGTTGGGCAAAAGCAGACTGTGGTTGTTTACAAAGAATATTTTCCTTTGGGGAAATAATTTATCTCCCATTTGTGAGGTTTAGAGCAGAATGACCAATGACACCTTGTATGTTATTTCTTCATTTTACAAAGCATGTTCAAAGTCATTACTATACCTAGTCCTAATAAAAACATATGTGAGGTGGGCAAGGGAAGTATTTTCATTTCAGTTTTACAAGTGAGGAAACAGAGTGTCTTTCCTACGTTTGCAAAGACCAAGGCTAACACTTAGGTCTATTGATACTCATCCACATGTCTTTTCATTCAAATGGATTAATAAAAATGCTTTGCATTTGTACAGAACATTAAAGTTCAAAAGTACTTTTATATATATGAGGCAAATAAAGTGGACAGAGTACTTCTCAACAGTGTGCAAAATGAAATTGGATCTCTTTAGGTTTTGAGTCAGGACCATAATACAGAAATCTGGAGATGAGTAATCAGTGTTGCCATGCACAAAGTCGATAATGCCTTAGCTGATATAAAAAAGCCACTTACTAAATGTTTGCTTTTGATAAGGTAAAGAGGAGTTGGTACCTTCACCCCTTGGAACCATTTTCAACTAAGTTACTCATGACTCTTCTTACCCAGACAACATCAACTGGTGACTAGGTCATATTCTCCTTTTCACTAATGATCTTGGGAAAGCTTTTCTATAGTTTCTTTTTAAATTTTTTCATTCATTTTCAATTCTCACCACTGTTGAGTGCCTTAGCTTTAAATGAGTAGATGAGATGTAATCCTCTCAAATTGATTGTAATTTTAAATGCTTGTCTTATGAGGTATGTGTGTATATGTATGTGTATGGATATATATATCCATCATTAAGATTCAACTGAAAAATTTCAGTGATGTTTTTTATGTATTTCTTTCCATTTCTAACTTCAGTAATGAATTGGGACAATGTAGTAGGTAATTATCCTATTTTACCTTTGCAACACAAAGGACAGTATCATTACATGTTTATTAAACATATTGACTTGCTTTCTTGCATTTTTTTGTTTTCACTTCCCATACCTCAAAGTTTAAAACCAGAAGAAAGGAACAGGGAACGTTCAAGGAAAAGCTAAGTTTACTTGCTATAATTTTCAAAAGTTATATCTCAGAGAGCCTAACTAGAAATAATTGAACAGACATCTAATATAGAAAAAGATACTGGTGTATTTACCTACATTTCTCAAATAATACCTGATTGAGATTTTGCTGCAAGAGTATATTTACTGACTAGTTATACTAACGTCACCATCATTGCCTATAAACTGTGTGTATTTAACATACTATGCGTGCCTTCAATAATTGAAAATAAAAGTTTTAGTAAATTTGAAATCAAAGCAAAAGGAAACAAACTCATATTCATTGCTACAATATCCAATTTAAGCTCTTGTGAATACCAAAATGGCTGTAAGTCATATCTCTATCTATGTATAGATACATGTATATGCTACATGTTTTCTAGTATACATGCATACACAAAACCATAACCACATTGGGTCATTTAGTTTTTCAAACTTCTTTTTTTACATCATTTCTACTCAGTATGAATAAATCCCATAGAAAGGTTTTTAGTCTCTTAAAATTTAGCTTCTGGTAGAAATAAGAATTTGTAAGGTTGAGGGTACATTAACTCTTTCAGATGACTTATGTCCCGTTTTATGTTCTGAAAAAGACGATTTCTCAGATGAGTCTCTAGTGGCCTGAAAGGGTTTATGTACCCTTTAACCAAGCAGTATGCTCTTCTCTCACCATTAGCATCACGCACCAAATGTCCATCAATTCCCTAAACAAAGTTTGAAAAATGGAGCTCATGGTAATTTCAGGCTGAAGTTCAAACAAGCAAGACTCTTCAAATAAAAAATTTTTGAACTGACTGATCTGAAAAACCATATGCTCCATTGAGACAGTTTCTTAGAATGTGATTTCCAAGAGCCAAAGAGATAATTCTTAATACCTGCATTTAAAATCAAAATATATAAAGGAATAACAGTGGAAACATGTTATACCCCTTTCTTTTGTCAAACTGAAGTTATGCCAGCATCACAAGCCAATGTTTTCTATTTACTTGCCAGAATGTTGTTTAATATTAATCATTATGCAATGACCTCTAACATATTAAATAACCATTTATTAAGACAACTTTCTGTAAAGCATTGTGCTAGGCTTGTTGTACTCAAAAGATTTTATAACCCAGTGTTCAAAACACACACGCACATAAGCAGAGTACAGGCAAGTCAGCGAGTACGATAATCAAAATATTAAAATGTTATGAGAACACAGGGGACAAGGAAATTAATTTTGATTGCTATGATTAAGGAAGACTTTGTGGAAGACATGAGCAGCTAATTTTTAAATTAGTTTACAAACCTTTCAAAAAGAATTTTTTTTTTCTTCTGAAGCAACACATTATTTCACAGTGAACAAATGTGGAATTCATCTCAGATTTACAAAGCTTTCTGACCCTAGAGGCAGCACAATACCATGGTTACAAGCACAAGGCTTGGAGTCTGAAGGACCAAGACTTACTTGAATCCTGGCCCTCATTAACCAGACTTGTAACATACATGATCTCACACACGTGTTTGAACCTTTGAACCTCTATAGCCTCAATTCTCACATATTTGAAATGGGGTTAATCATAGTACTTCCCCTATAGTATTGCATTGGAGATCACTTGAGATTATACAGACACCTATATATTCTTAGCACTGTGACGGGCACATGACATTCACTAAACAGTTGCTATTATTACTATTATATTATCATTTTTATTTTTATTATTATAGATGATCATACCTTCTACTGCAAATTACTGCACAAATAATGGAAGTTAAAAAAAAAAGAAAACTTGCTTTCACTGCAGAGGACCTGGGTTCAATCCCTGGCTGGGGAAGTAAGATCCTACAAAGCATGCACAGTGGCCAAAAAAAAAAAAAAAATCTTCCAATACCATTATGAAGAGTGTATATTTCAAAGAATGCTAACAATCTTCCTTTTTTAAAAAAGCAACATTTTCCCCCATGTGATTTTCAAAAACAATTTGCTTTTCAATGTATGCATTTTCTCTATTACTGCTCCCATATGCTCACTGTCTCTTTTCTTCCTTTCCTTTCCTTTCCTTTCCTTCTTTCCTCTTCCTCCCTCCCTCCTTCCTTCCTTCTTTCCCTTTCCTTTCCTTCTTTGTCCTCCCTCCCTCCCTCCCTTCCTTCCTTCAATCCTGGACCCTCTCTCCTTGAGCAGTCTCATTTAAAAATGTTTTGCTTTGAACTTCCTAATTTTCTGAGTTTGAGACGGGCAGGCAATTAAAGGTAATGAGAGAGAGTCCGAGCCACTAAACTTCCCTCCAGCCTAACCTAAACCTCTCGACTTTTCAGCAGCTAGAAAACAGCCTGGATTAGTACATTCATACCAGAGAGAAAAAAAACCCAAAAAACAAAAAAAACTTGCTCTTGAGGTTTCTGTTTTGTTTTTGTTTTGTCTATTTTTTATATGGCATGTTCTCAAAGGTGATTAATATTACTGAGGTTGAACACTAACCCTGTGAGTTTTTCATCTTTTCAAAAATTATTCACTTAATAAAGAATAGTGGGAGAAAAATCAATGTAATTGCAGTACAGTAGAGACCCCGAATCTGTTCTGAATTGTCTGGTCAGGGCAATGTGCTTCCTCCGGAACTTGATTTTTAACCACTTCAAATGACTCTCCCTCCCACTATGAGAAACTCCCAGGTGTTGATAGTTAGCTACAGGGTGTTAATGTCATTAACTTTCTGTCAGCAACTTTTGTCAATGTGTTAATGGTGCCCCTGCTGCTCAGTCCTCCCTGCCCTCCAGTTGGTGAGATGATTTAGCCAGCAGTCAATCAAAAAGCTAAGCTGATTTGCAGCAATAGACAGCTCTGCCATTGACAAAATCTATGTAAGTAAATGTAAGAAATTTGTCAACAGGATATAAGCAGTAAGGTCAACACTGTGGATAACGTGTTTTGTAGACAGTTTAAGATGTTAAGAATGGACCACAACGCATATTCTAAAGTCTAAGAAGCCCTCTTTTAAGAATGTTTTTTCCTGTTGGAAAAAGCAAGGAGCAGTAAGTAAAAGTGATGCTTAGATTTAAAAGAAAGAAAGAAAAACTGTTTCATAGTCACATGATTGGTCAAAAGACAAAAGCTGAAAAAATCAGAATCCACATATAATGTCAAGTCCATGAGAACAAGCCTCAGGGAATTCCCTGGTGGTCCAGTGGTTAGGACTCCTCATTTTCACTGCCTAGGGCCCAGGTTCAATTCCTGGTCAAGGAACTAGGATCCCACAAGCTGCGTGGTGTGGCCAAAACAAAACAAAACAAAACAAGAATGAGCCTCAGGATTGGCACGCAGACCACTCACAGTGCTCCCTCTCACCCTTCCTTAGCATGGGTTATTTTTCAAAACTTTGAAACCGGATGTGATTTTGAACCTCACCCTACCAATTTTTGCAATAGGTGCCAAACACAGACAGAGACTACAGAGTTCCTGGTAACCTTAAAAGATAAAAAGAGATGACCCCTCGAAATTAATGAATTTAAAACAAGGGGCCTATGACAAATAACTTTATGGGTTGTTATCCTGAGACAATCTGAGCTCACTACAATGACAAAGGGACAACTGTGATCAATTTCATCACCAGATATGGAAAATACTCTTCATTTAATGAATAGGACCATTTTTTAAAAGCTCAAGTATGTAAAATTAGGCAGTGTCTGATACATAGTAAACATTCAATTAACGAGTGAATATTATCATCATTTTTATAACTTACCAAAAAAGGAATATAGATTCTATTTGAATTCACTGTACAAATAATTGAACTTAAAACTTCCCCAATATTATTATGATGAGCATACTGGAATGAAGAATACAAAGAACTTTGCTTTTAAAAAAAATCAGAATAATAGCAAATTCCCACACATGGTATCCAGATTTTTGAACCATGTGTGTTTCAATATATATGGTGCTATTGTATCCATTATAGACCATCCCCTTTCATCCTAGAACCTCTCTACTATGATTTATGAGAGAATTTTCTCCATTTATCCCTGTTTTGTAGTCTTACAAAATTAATATTGCTTATTTTACTCTTTCCATTTTTTTTTTTTTGAGTTGGAACAAGCAACCAGTTTGGGGTAGAGAAAGGGAAGCAGAGGTGACAAGCTTCATTCAAAAGCCACTGACTATTGCTTAGGAGGCAGAAAATAGCCTGGGCCACTCCATTCATAGGAGAGGTATCATTCTCTTTTCTTTGGTTAATTTTTTTGACATTTACTTTTAAAAGGTGTGGATTATCTTTTCTAAAACTGATTACACTTTACATGCTCTGAAAAGGTGATTCAATGTGACTCAAGTTCCTGTGAAAATTTATATGAAGAAAAGTTTTATAACTACAAGCACAGCCTACTACTCTTTCAACAATATCCCCTTTGATGTGTTAAGTCAAAGTAGGATCTTGGACCAGATGATCTCCATTGTCTCTATAGCTATAATATTCTGTGATTCAATATACACTTACTGAGCGCCTTCATGTTGCTAGGTGCTGTGCATTGGGGTGGGCATATAGAAATTAACACACTAGACCTGATCTTGGTCACTGGGTCAGCAAGACAGAGAAGTAGGTAAATGCCAGACTGTCAGCAACTTGTGGTCAAATCTTCTATCTCGTGCACTGTTGAATTTCCATGGCCTGTCAATGCCGAGCATATTATGAGTTCAGTCAATACTGCGAAAGAGTAAGGGTGAACATAGGATGCTATGGGACTTAGCCCAACCTGGAGATTTGGTGAAGATTCAACCTGCATATTCACTTGCCCTTGGCCATCATGCCACTGCTGCTAACTATAGCACTGATGCCCTTCTGAAAGCCCAGAGGAGTGTCACTGCTATTCAGTTTTTGGACTCACAGTCCTTATAGAGAGATTACTGTTTAAGTAGGTAAGGTTACTTTCAAGGGGAAACTACCCCCATACTTGTGCTCATAGTTATTCAATTTAAAAGGCCAGTGCCTGAAGCAAAAGAATTTATTGGCAGGGGACAGAAACATTGGAAAGATCATCCAGTACAAAGAATCCTATACTAGAAATAGGATCATGGCTCTAATTTTAAAACAGAATCAAGTATCCCACAAGAAAATATCCCTCTCTTTTGGAATTGCCAGAAGAGTAGAAAAAATATTAAGGAGGCACCAGAATTCATATATCATAGGATGATTAAACATTTTGTTTGCCATTTTCTAGAAGATACAAACTCTCACTTGTTGTCCAAAGAGTCTCCCGAAGCAAGAATAATTTGAGCCACAGTTCTATCACTGTAATTTATTAATTTGGAGTTTTTAGACAACTCAACACAATAGTCTAACTTTTTCTCTAAAATAAATTGCTGTGTATTTTATTTTGCCTTTTAAAATATGATATGCAAAGTAACAGCCCCATACATTTTAATACAGTTTTCAATCCCCTTGTGGACAAACAGTCACGCTTTAGTGTCACTTAAATGAAGAATAACCATTCATCTGTAACATACAGATACAGAAGGCTCTGGATTTTCATTTTAAAGCGCTTAATTACCTGCATAAAGAGAGAAATAAAAGAGAGTCCAGGCCAAGTTCATGAGGGTTTGAAATTACTTTTCTTTTTCTAAATGAGCAACAAAGACCCCACAATGTTGTACGCTGTCGTGTGGCCACAAGCCAACTGTAGAAGAAAATGTTAAAAAGAACAAGGTAATCAGGAATTAAATTCAAGTATGTGAGGCAAGAATCAAAATCAAAAGTTGAAAAATGTAGGTGGTGCTTCCAGCCACAGGACAATATAACAAATTTGAAAGAAAAATCTAATCAGCAACAAAGTTAAATCTTCACATTAAATACCCTGATGTGGACAGGTACGTAATCCAAAGTTATTTTTGAGTATTTCCTGCCTCTAGTCACCCACAAACTTATGTTCCCAATATTCCTATTTCTATAACTACTCACCATCACTAAAGGACCACACAAAATACAGTATTAATTCATGAACCAAAGAGTGAAAATAAAAATTGTTTTTCACATAAACCTAAATTGCCATTCTCAAGTAATTCAAGCTCAGGACCATAACTTCCAAGTTGGGCAGGAAAGAAAGCATATATCAGAGAAGAAAAAGGCAATAGATTTAACCTTGAAACAAGGTGACTGCCATATAGTTGTTGAAGGAATTTACTTATTATCAGATAAAGAATTTACAGTATTTATTCCCTCTTGAGGTATAAAACGGTGAATCAATGTGCAGTTCAAGATATTTATTTAAACCCAGAAGAGTAGGATATGGCTTTAACTTTTGAAAACCAAAATAGAAAAAAAAAAAAATCAGCTCTAATGTAGTTTATCTTTAGACAACAGATTTAACATTAACAATTCAAGCTAAATATCATTTCTCAAGTTTTCCTTTCATATATTTCTGTAATTTATATGAATATACTATATGTAAAATAGGGATTTAAAAGCATTTAGGTAGCAGGCAATGCCTAACGTTATACAGATAGCTATTACAATTTACTTAAATACATAATCTACTGATCAATTAATCTATCTGTCCATGCATGCATCCATTTTTTTCTTCATAACCTTTCAGTCTACTGATACCAGTTATCCTCTGATTGCCCTTGAAAATGCACATATCGCCTCAGAAAATACCTGCACACACACACAAAAAGAAAAAAACCTCTGAGCAAAAAAATTCTTCTGTTGATCATTTCCTTTAAACAATAAGGAGATTCTTTGTTCTGTTTTAGGTCACATCAAGCCTCAAAAGACTTACCTTGCATATCTTGTGGGCCTTCAAATGAAATTTGTCTTTGAGAAATGGCATTTTTTCTTATATAATTGTTCCCTTGCCTACTCTACGATTCAAAACGTCATGAACTAAAATTTATGCTGGTAATATAAAAACAGCCTATATACAAATTCATCCAAACTGTGAATAGAATGGTAAGTTTAGAACTAACCACAAGGTAAATAGGTATATGGACAGACAGACAAACACACACACAGAAACTAACAAATAAACAAAATGCTTAAATAAATAAAGGATATCGTCAGCTTTTCCACAAACTTATCACGTTGATTTTCTGTTTTGGGAAATTGCTTGATGTCACGTTCCAGATGAACAATTTGTTGTTCCATTGCTGCAAGGTTGCTCTTGAGAATTTGAGCTGAAACTAAAGAACAACGTGCAAAGTGTTCAGAACATTTCTTTTACAACTAAAAGAAAACAGTATCAGTTCAAGTATTTTTTTAATGTGGAGAATAGTTCCATGAACTCAACTCACATTTTTCTGAATTACTACTCATAAAAATTCTACTCTCCATGAAATAAGTGAAAATGTGTAATATAATATACCAAATCATCATGTTTAATATGGCAACGCCATCATTTTATTCAGCCATTAGCTCAAATGAATCCATTTCTATTTAAATTTATTGATGGAATTCCTAATATTTCATTCTTTAAAATCTAATTTGAAGATTAAAGAGAAACTAACATTCAAAGAGATCCTATCTTATTAATGCGTGATGTTGGCTATATAAATGATTTAAAGTTAAATTACATAAAAGGATCAAATATTTTTCTCTTGTTGAAAGATCCTGATTTTTATAAACCAATATCTATGGTAAAAGTTCTTGACTTTAGTATTTTTCATACTCATAGAGAAATGATAAATAACTGTTGATACAGAGAATTTAGAGCAAACCAGAGCAAACACGTGTGTGCATACACACCCACAAAGCTTCAGTGAGCCCTCAAACACTATCATTAGTTGCTTTAATTACCCCTAACATTCTCTGCACTTTTCTTTTTCTCTCCTCATTGACAACCAATAATCTTAAGTATTGTATTCAAACTACTCTTAAATACATGCACACTTTCCAGATCTCTCACGATGCTTTCTTTTCACAGAGGTACTAGTTTATAGATAACCTATTACTCTATGACCGCCAATTTTGTATGAAGACACTTCTATCAATATCAACGGCATTTGGCAGGGTTCTAGTTGAAAAGGTAAGGTAACTATTAGAATTTGAGAGGTAGCCCGTTACACTGATTTTTTTTTTTTTTTTTTTTGCGGTACGCGGGCCTCTCACTGTTGTGGCCTCTCCCGTTGCGGAGCACAGGCTCCGGACGCACAGGTTCAGCGGCCATGGCTCACGCGCCCAGCCACTTCATGGCATGTGGGATCTTCCCGGACTGGGCACGAACCCGTGTCCCCTGCATCGGCAGGCGGACTCTCAACCACTGCGCCACCAGGGAAGCCCCCATGACATTGATTTTTAAATCCAGGTCTCTGAAACAGTTCTTTTCATTAAAGGACCATGAAACAGAAATAGAATAATATTACAATTCTTTTTTTTTTTTAAGTAAATTTCAGTCTCATTCAGAGGCATATCAGAATTACAATGAAAAATTCAAGAGACTGACAAAAATCAATCCCCTGGCAAATTTCAGCCAAAGTCTTCTGATACAAATTCATCACACTGACATGTACACCTTTATAACTCAATGAGGAGAAATCGCTTAAATATACCTGGAAGTTCAAGAGACTGAAAATCAAACACCAACACTAAAGACAAATTATTTTTTTTTTTCCTATTACTCTGTCAGTTCAAATAGCTATGTCCAATTTAGTTCCATTTGTTTAGATCTGACAAGCTTGGAAATTATTCTTTATCGGAGAAGTCGAAGAGAGTTTTGTCCTGCCATAAATGTGCTAATGGCTCAGCAATCATTGCTTGCTTTATTTAAAGGACGAGTTTGCTGTGGAGGTAACCATTCTCTCTGGCTTTAAAGCTGAACTTTTTCTCTTGGGTTTTTCCAGGAGATTCTTGCTAATTATTCAAAGGGTTTCTCCTTTCCCACTTGCTTGACTGAAAAACTGAAGATATGAAGTTGACAAGTTGTTTATGTCGTATAGGCTACACAGAAGAAATAAACTCATGACAACTTTCTGCAATAAACAAAATGTGCCCATAGGCGAGGTTTAAGTCACAATAGTAATCCTCCTGAGAAAAGCAATAGTAATTCCAGTAGTAAAAAAGGGGGTGATCATGAGGATCCTTCTGATTGTTCAACAGAGTAATAACAGCCTAATCAAGTTGCTATGCACACAAAAGTCTAGATAACTCAAATAACGAGACATTCTTTTTAATCCACTAAAATTGCTTTTACCCTAAAGTTGAATTTTGAATAAAACAATGTTTTCGAGACATCTGTCCTCCTCAGTTCCACCTGTCAAATCCTTAGTCCTCTGTAAATCCCTCTAGAGCTCTAGTCCAAATTCTCTACCATTTAGAGACACTTCTATTTGTTTAAGTGATCTTCCACACACCACCTTCTGCTTTGAGTGAGAATTTTTTTTCATTTTTTGTATATAGAGTCTCTGCTATAAAACCTCCTGCTACTTAATGGTAAGATCCCTACCTAGCACTTGGCTTTTCCCTCAGTACTTATCACACATGGTACTCAATAAATGTTTGTTGAATGAATATGTATATTTCAAGAAATTTTGATTCAGATTTAAATGTTTTCCCACTTCTGCAACTGGATGTGCATGTAGAAGTTAGATACAACCGAAGTGATTGGAAGTTAGCATATCAATTATTATGTGAGTATGAAAGGAAGCAGGAAGTTGAAGGAGATGCTTAGACACAGGGGAAAGTGAGAAACAGAGATAAGGAAGAGAAGTAAGGGACACCTTTCCTTTTTTTCAGCTTCTCTATTCTCCCTCTCTAATAATTTATTAACATTATGAATGAATGAAAGAAAATAAAGTACTGGAGATGTAAGAAACCAAGGATGTTAGCCCACATGCAAACTTATGGCTGCATTAAAAGTGCCCTGCACTTTGTTTAACGCTTTGTTGCCACCGTTTTGAAAGTCTTAGTAATTTTTAAAATGGGGCTCTGCAATTTAATTTTGCACTAGGTCCCCCTAAACATGTAGTCAGTCCTGGTCTCCATGTAAGACAAATAAAGCAACTCCAACTTGGAAGAGTTGGTTAAAAGGGCTGGGAATTTCACCTGCTGGCTCCTTCTCATTTCTTATTCTCTCACTGGTGGAATTCTATTTCAGGGGGTGTTAATCTACGGTGTTGCATAAACTAGACCCACAACAGGGGTTTCACTCTATCCCTAAGTGGCTTACTTCATTTCTGACAGTTGATATAATTAGAAAAATTTTATTTGCTTATAATCGAAACCAGCCTACTTGAACTCTTCTTACCCATTAGTCCTCATTTTGCCTTAAATCAACACTGCTCAAGTCTACTCCCTATTTTACAGGAAAGGTGTCACTTGCATCTTCTTAATCTGCCCAGCTTACAAACACCTGGTTCCTTCAACTAGTCCTCCTAAGGTATAAGGGTTAGTCATTACTTATGCTTCTAAGTAATAACTAACATTTACTGAGTACTTACTATGTGCTAGATATTATTTTAATTAGTTTTATGTATTAACTCTCACAAAAACTCTATGAGGTATATACTACTCTCAAGAAGGGGTATCATATGAGCTAAGTGATGTCTTGTCAGGAAATTGTAAATGTAAAGCAGTGTCTCTACTTCTGGAAGGCCAACAACTTGAAATAAAATCTGGGAAAAGGGGTGGGAGGATAGATAAATTAGGAGGTTGGGACTAACATATACACACTACTATATATAAAATAGATCACCAACAAGGACCTACTGTATAGCACAGGGAACTATACTCAGTATCTTGTAATAACCTATAAGGGAAAAGAACCTGAAAAAGTATATATATATATATGTGTATGTGTGTGTGTGTGTGTGTGTGTGTGTGTGTGTGTGTAACTGAATCGCTGTGCTCTACACCTGAAACTAACACGATATTGTAAATCAACTATACTTCAATTAAAAATTTTTTTTAAATCTGTACTCATTGGCACAAGGGCATGCCACCTATACTTGGGGACAGGAGTCAGGGTCGACCTAGATTCTAACCTCTACCATATTCACTAATAGTTGGGTTACTTTGAGCCAGTCGCTTAGCCTCTCTGGGTCTTCATTTCCCAATTTGAAAAATAAAGATAATGATACCTTCCTTAAATGGTAGCCATTCAAGTTAAATAATTTGATTAATATAAAGTTTCTATCATTATAACAAGTACATAATAGGTAATCTATAAATATTCGTTTCATATTCTACTATCCTTCCCACTATATTCTACCAACAGACAAATTCCTACTGTAAACGTGCCACCAAAAACCAAACAACAATTTAGATGTAATCTGAACAAAAAAAGCAGTCATTCCTTACCTGCTACCTCACTGCGGCCTGATTTAATATCGGTCTTCTTTCTAATCACGGGAACTAAACTTAGATTGGGTTCTCTGTTTGTAGGTTTTACAGGGTACGTGGAATTTTACGTCTGGGAGGCAGTGACAGTTATACTAATGAATAGCCAATTTGTTAGAGATACTAGCAAGTTCCAAATTTAAAGAATATTTCTGGGGGGCTCCCTGGTGGCACAGTGGTTGAGAGTCTGCCTGCCGATGCAGGGGACACGGGTTCGTGCCCCGGTCCGGGAAGATCCCACATGCCACGGAGCGGCTGGGCCCGTGAGCCATGGCCACTGAGCCTGCGCGTCCGGAGCCTGTGCTCCGCGACAGGAGAGGCCACAGCAGTGAGAGGCCTGCGTACCGCAAAAAAGAATATTTCTGGAAATTAAAATCTGCGCAGTAGTATTTCTTTGGAGACATTTACAAGTTAGTTACTTTGATTTTCTAGACATGTCTAAACCATAAGAAATTTTTTGTAAGTGTTATAAAGAATTAACATGTGTTTACCTGCCTGATTATTTGCCTTGAATACATTTGTTTTAATCTTAAGAGTTAGGAGACAATTTGATTATGTAACTAGTTAGATCCTAGCCTACATTTCTTCTAATATGTCTTCAGGGTGTGTGTGTGCGTGCGTGCGTGCGTGTGTGTGTGTGAGAGAGGGAGAGAAAGAAAGACTGAAATATATATATATATATATATATATATATATATATATATATATATATATATTTACTGGAGGTGGTAGGGAGATGTAGGGCAGCTGGAGTTCCAAGAACATTTAAATAGCAGAGTAGGTTAGAAATGCTTGTCTACTGCATAGCCCCCACCTCAGGGTTTATTTTTGTGCCTGTCATTATATTAGTTCACTAATATAAATTAAGGAGTCTTTAGTGACAGGGCAAACATTTTCTATCTGAGTAAATTTCCACTACAAGCATTTTCAATGACTGATTAGTCAGTCTGGTGGCACTTTAACTTTTTTCACTAATTTCATTTTTTACATCTGCTATTGAATCTGAATTATAACACTAAAAAATTAAATTATAGCTACCAGGTTCTTTATTATAGCTTTCTTTCTTATACTCCATAAATAACCTTTTAAGCTCAGTACACTCTCTTGAGTTATACGTTAGGGAGAAACCTTCTCCACGAATCTTATTTATCTGCTTACTTCAGTTGAAAAATATACATATAGTACTTCTTTGCTGGCTTCAAGCAAACATATGAGAGTGGCCTGATCTTCATTCAAAACATTTGAAATGACAGACTTGCTCCAATTCATAATTTGGAGAAAAGTAAAGTGTAAGAAAAATATTTTAAATGAGATTTTTATATGGAAAGACTCTTCAATTGCATAGTACCTAAGAGAACTGATATGCATTTAA
This sequence comes from Phocoena phocoena, assembly GCF_963924675.1. NCBI lineage: Eukaryota > Metazoa > Chordata > Mammalia > Artiodactyla > Phocoenidae > Phocoena > Phocoena phocoena. The sequence goes on along the minus strand of NC_089240.1, from coordinate 81,174,875 downwards.
GGAAAAAAACAATCACAGTACTCTGGTGACATTCTCTAGACCATGTGCAGAATGTGTAATTTTATGTAAATATAAAAGCTTTTCCAGCAACTTGGGGAATTCTTTTCTCTGAATTAAATATTTCTATTAATTTTACCCATTGACAAAGTAACCCAGCACTTCTTGACATCTTTGCTCTAAGAAAGGCCAGGTAACAATTTACTCTTGTAAGTCTGTATGTGAATAGGCCCCAACCTGATTATAAGCACCCTGTAATTTTCTTTAACTGAATATATTTAGTTGAAGAATTACTGTCAGCCGAGCGGCATAACATTAAAGTGACTCAGCCAGAAAGCACATGTATAAAAAAGAAAAGGACATTACAAGCAGCCCAAACAATAGGCACAGTTGTATTCTTTCTTAAGTACATTTATAAGTTAATAGTTTCGTTTTGTGTGACTGCTATACATGAAAATGAAGCAAATGTGTTTATACAATAAAAATAGCAAAGGCTCAGTCAGCACTGTGGGCTTCTCAGGCCTTTAAAGAAAATAAGTGATAAATGGCACCCAAATAAGAAATTCCTCTAATTAAAAAAAAAGAATCTGTTAGAGAATGACTCATTCTTAGGAGAATAAAAAATTGTTAAAAAGTCACCTTAACAGAAAACACAACTTAACTAGAGTCCTTACTAAATGAAATTTAAAAACGTATGTCCTCAATGTGTGTTCACAAGAGCCATTCATCACTTGCCCCTGGAACATGTGCCTTTGGTATAAGGTGCAGTTTTTCTCAATCGGATCCATAATACGGCCTGAACTGATGCTGAGAGCAGAGGAACATCCATAACAAAACATGAAAACGACTTTATAAACCATATACATGTTTAACTCGAAAAACTTCACTAAGTATGTTTCACTGTCTGGGTTCATACATTTGTACAAGATCTCAGCCTGTAAACCTCAGTCTGAATGCATTTTTTTAAAAAGAAAGAAGTGGAGCCTTCTAACAAAAAGAAAAGACAAAACAAACAAACAACCTTGCTAATAACTATGGAATGTATGGTGAAAGGATAGCCGGGGTAAAGGAGGAGAGAAGAAAAGTTTAAAACCCTCTGAATCATGATTTGCAACCCAAAATTCTGTAGCCTGACCACCGACCCACTAGCACTGGACAGCCAAGCTACCTGTGAAGCATCGAGTTCTTTCACCTGCTGTCTCTTCTCCAACTGTTATTCTGCCTGCAGCAAATAGTATGTGTGAGTTTTTAAATCAAAGACTAAAAAACAAACTAAAATCTCTTACTCTTGTTGACAGTCTTAGCTCAAGGCCAGGATTGGGAAGAACAGGTGCAAGCCGAAGCTTCTATAAAGCAATGCTAGATGTAGTCTTGTTGGAATAGTTTGCTCTCATTATGAAGAATCTTTTTTAAAGCTCATTTGTTTTTCTTATAGTAAAAGATCTCTCACTCACCCACATCTCAAACTGGAATAACTTTAATGGGTCAAGTCATGTCTTTATTTTTTATTTATTTTATTTTTTTGCGGTATGCGGGCCTCTCACTGCTGTGGCCTCTCCCGTTGCGGAGCACAGACTCCGGACGCACAGGCTCAGCGGCCATGGCTCACGGGCCCAGCCACTCCACGGCATGTGGGATCTTCCCGGACCGGGGCACGAACCCGTGTCCCCTGCATCGGCAGGCGGACTCTCAACCACTGCGCCACCAGGGAAGCCCCCAAGTCATGTCTTTATTGAGTTGAGGCTGGGCTATACTGACTTGTCCTCCCTTGGAGATTTTATGTAAGTGGCTGGAATGGTATTCTCCTTAGCAAAAAAGCTTGCCAGAACCTTCAGATATTGATAAATCCTTTATGGCAATCCTATATTAAAGTCTTCACTTGTCAAGTCTATGTAATGTATCCTTCTTTTGCTTGTAATCAGAACACAAGTGGTAAAAAGGACCCTTATGAAAGGAGGCTACTTAATATTACCTATAACAGGAGGCCTTAAAACTAAATTAGTGAAATTATGGAAAAATATGTAAAATGTAGTCTTGTTGACTAAAGACTAGAAAGGACAAAAATCTTACAAAATCTGAAATTACATCTTTGTAAAATTTGGAATTTTGAGTCTATGTTTATGTATGCATTTAGTTTTGAGCTATAATAATTACTGAAAAAAATCACACAGAAAAAACATGTGAAAAACAACTATATTCAATGTTGCCAAAGTTCTGATAAACCAGCTGTGAGAAATGAGCACTGTTTTTTTTTTTTTTTCATGTCAAAACAACTACCAGCTTCTTGAGAAAGCATTCACAAATGTTCTAATCCGAGGAACCATTTAATGGCAACTTTACTAACCCCTTTACTCCTGGTATATTATATCCTTAATAAGGTACGAAAAGATTATATTGATTGATAAACCACTTGAATACTTTCTTCCACGTGTTATTTGGCAAGAATTAAATACATGTAGGTAGTGTCATCATAAAGCTATAATGCGGGACTTCCCTGGTGGTCCAGTGGGTAAGACTCCATGCTCCGAATGCAGGGGTCCCGGGTTCGATCCCCGGTCGGGGAACTAGCTCTCACATGCATGCCACAACTAAATAGTCTGCATGCTGGGCTTCCCTGGTGGCGCAGTGGTTAAGAATCCGCCTGCCAATGCAGGAGACGGGTTCGAGCCCTGGGCCGGGAAGATCCCACATGCCGTGGAGCAACTAAGCCTAGGCGCCACAACTACTGAACCTGCACTCTAGAGCCCATAAACTACAACTACCGAGCCCACTCGCCACAGCTACTGAAGCCTGAGCGCCTAGAGCCCGTGCTCCGCGACAAGAGAAGCCACCGCAATGAGAAGCCCGCGCACCACAACAAAGAGTAGCCCCCGCTCACTGCAACTAGAGAAAGCCTGTGTGCAGCAACGAAGACCCAATGCAGCCAAAAATAAATAAATAAAAACAGATTAAAAAAATAAATAAAAAAATAAAGCTATAATGCTATATTAAAAGACTGTTAGCCTTCTTGAGTGTAATTTTTGTGACTACGGCCAAATTATCCAAGAAATGTATTTCTGAACTCATCAGGGAAATCACTAGGACTGTACGATTTTGCAAGGTTATTCTTGCACTTGCCTGGGTTCTCCCAGAACAAGTCTAATGAGTGAAGTCCACAGATATGTACTTATATATAAGCCATCGACTTTCACCCAAACTGAATGCAGGTTGTCACGAGGTCAGTGTCAGTGATGAGGTCATAATGCTGGAGTCATCAGAGTCCCTTCCACATTAGTGCTGCTCGAATTGGCAGCTCTGCTTGGTAGTAGGGTTACAGGGCAGATAAAAGAGGCTTGGGAAGGGTATAGTAAGGTTTGAGTTACGTTTTCCTTCTTCATTAACTGACTGTGGATACTAATAGGATTACTATATGCCCCCAGATAAGAGACTGGCAATGCAAACTAAACAAACTAGAGGATATAACTGTAATGATTTTCTAAGTTCCTCACCACTGAAATCAGTCCATAAATAAAGTGGGGCTTTATCTGGGTGTTATCATCTCATAAATCTACTATACCTTAAGTGTTTTTGCCTAATAACCTAACAATGGATTAAAAGAGGAAATGAGGTTTGAGGGGTAGGTGGGGCCTTTTAGGCCATGATAAGAACTTTAGGTTTCACTCTAAGAGTTATGGGAATGCACTGAAGGGCTTTAAGCAGGGGAGGCTGATGAAAATTACACTTTAAAAAAGATTAAACTCTGGCAGCTATGTGGAAAATGGAGGGAGGGGGTCAAGAATAGAAAAGGGGAGAAGAGTTAAGAAACAATGATTATGGTCTAGACAGGAGGTGATGGTGGCTTGAATTAGGGTGACCAAAGATGGTTGTGGTATGTAATTTAGACACAGAGCTGACTGGGCTTGGGGTGAATAAAATGTGAGCGGTAAGGAAGAAGGAATTGTTAAGAATGATTCCTGGGTTTCTGGCATGAACAAAGGAAACGGAGACATCAGGAGGGAGATTTGGGGGGAATATTCATGGGTTTATTTAGCTTTGGACCAACTAAGTTTCAACTGTATGAAGCATCCAAGTTGAGATTGCAAATAGGAGGTTGGATATATGGATCTAGAGGTCAGAAGAGAGGTCTGAGCTGGATACAGGAAATAGGGAGGCATTTGTATACAGATCCAACTTCAGTTACATTGTTTCATTATATAATTTAGTACAGTTAGTTTTCTGGCTGTATAAGTCTAGGTAATAATTCCTCATCCTTGACTCATTCCAAGTACAAACATTTCTAGATGTTGGGTAAGGTCATTCTCCTCTAGGCTATGCTTGTAATTTATTCCTATTTTTCCTCTTTCCTCTACTTTGCTGTGAGTTACTCTGAACTTTCATAGGTACCATGGATATTCCTATTGTCTCCCCCCCACCAAAAGTCTTGCTGTTATACTTCTCTTGAAACAAATGTTGCTAATAACAACCACACAGCTAATTGCATTTGGAGGTGGGGGGGAGTACACAAAATCTAAAAGCTGCAGGCCTTTAAAGCACAGAGTCAAGAAAATATCTGCCCAAATTTCCTTAAAAGAATGAGAAAGCTGAAAGACTCGATTGTTTTTCCTTCATAGTGTACATAATTGATACATTAACACTGGTACAAGTGGAAGGGTTAAGGGTGGTTTAGCCAATAGAAGACAAAGTAGGTTTCATCCTTCTTTGGTCCCTCTTTCCCACCAGTTCCACTTGAGGTATTCATGGCAAGCATGTCTTCTTCCTGTTTGTAGCTCTACAAACTTCTTTTAGGGTATATACATTTCTAGCTTTCACTGTTGCTTGTTTTTCTTTGAATGGTCATTGCAATTAATTGCAGAGCTTCTTATCAGTGAACTTTTTTTTTTTAAGGCCGACAGCAGTGATTACCTGGATTTTAATCAGAGTGGAACAATATAATTACCGCTCCTGAGTGTACTGAGTAGAAAGGGATGTTGCACACATCTGCTTTAGTTCCCAAGTCAGTAACTCTGTTGCTGCCCTGGACGTGATAAAGTCCTTCTCTCCTTTATTTTTTTTAAAGGATCTATTTATTTATCCCTTTATTCCTTTTTCTAAATTTTTAAAATGAATTTCACCTTCCATCAATTTCAAAAGGTCCATCACTGCCCCTCCAGTTAGTCAGCGAGTTACATTTGCCACTGTAATCCCTATCCTTCAGTATTTGAAAATAAATGTTTAACAGTTATGGCCCTTTTACTGAAATTATTTTGCCAATTTATAAAGGATTTGGAGGTCTTCTATGGAGCCAGTAATGGATAAGAAAACTCAAATAAGAATTCCACACAAATGGTCATTACTTTCAACCTCAGACAACTAGAAATTGACATTCATTATGTAGGTCTACCAATTTCCCACCAAAATCAAAACCACTATTTCAGTATTAAATATGGTTGGCTGCTACAAGTTGCAGAATAACATTTTTTAAGCTGTGATCACAGGAAATTCTAAACATGACACATAACCAGATGTCATGCTGGTAATACTTGCTGACAAAAGAGATTTAGCCCTGAACATCATATATGTTCTTCCAAAACAGTTTTTCTAGCAGATCAAACTAGCCAAACGCATTAAAATACTGTATTCAACCACAATTAAACACTAATTTACCGAATGTGGTAAAACACATGTGGTGGAGTGCCCAGCACTTAGGAGGTGCTGACTAGTGTCAGTAGAATTGGGATTGGAATCCGAATTAACAATACATCCGACTAAATAGTCCTCCTAGAATAGAAACACACTTCCAAATTAGTCAACAATGGCATCATAAAATCTGGTTCCACACTATGCCAGACTTATTCTTTAAAAACTAAAACCTGATTTTGCCACCACAATGCTTAAAATCTTTCAGTATCCAATGGTGTGCTATGCTATGGTGGAGAAAAAAAGCATGGCCTTTGGAGTCAGACACACCTACTTCAAATTCTTTATCCACTACTTACTATGCGATTCTGGGCAAGTTACTTCACCTTTATGAACCTTAGTTTCTTCATCAGTGAAATGGGGAAAACAATTCTAACCTCATAAGGTTATCATAGTGATAAAGTGAAATGATGTAGACAGAGCTCTTATCATATAAACTAGCACCTTATAGAATTAGAAAGATGTTATTTCTTTTTGTTCTCCCGTCACATACAGGATCAATATGTATAAGGCCTTTAAATAGATGACTTCCATCTCCTATCTCTCATTTTCATTTAAGGTCATTCTCCCACACTTAATGCTCCTGAACTGCCATCCTCAACTTCTCTTTCACGTCTCCCTCCCTTGGTTCACATTTCTCTGCCTGGAATATCTTTCTGCTACCCTGGACTAATGAACTCCCATTCTTCTTCTTTATAAAGAATATAAGCAACTTTTAATTATTTCTTTGTGGAAGTTTTAAGCATAGTTTTTTGTTTTTATGAAAGTTATAAATGTATATAATTTATAGAGTCAAATCATTCTATAAAACTGGTTACGAAAATAGCACCTGCTGTCTCCTTCCCCCTATTTCCCACTCCCCAGAGGCACTTGCTTCCTTTTACTTGATTAAAAAAAAAATTTTGCCCTCCATAATGGGGGGATAAAAGCAAATGTTACTACTTCTTATTTTATTGTTTGTTTTTGTTGTTCCTTCCCAGTTTTATTGAAATATAATTGACCCATAGCATTGTGTAAGTTTAAATATACTGATGTGTTGATTTGACACATTTATATACTGCAAAATTATCACCACCATAGCTTTAGTTAACACCTCCATCCCGTCACATAATTATCATTTCTTTTTTGTGGTGAGAACATTTAAAATCTACTCTCTTAGCAACATTCAAGTCTCTGATACAATATTATTAGTTATAGTCACTATGCTGTATAATAGATCCCCAGAACTTCTTAATCTAATAACTAGAAGTTTGTACCCTTTGACTAATATCTCCCAATTTATCCCACGCCACACTGGTAACCATCACTCTACTCTTTTTCTCTGGAATTCCCATTCTGCTCGAGGTCAACTCGTCTATGGAGTTTTTCATGACATCTCTAGATGTAGTAACCCCATTCTCAGTGCTCCCATAGTACTTTTGATTCTTTTAAGGTTTTTTCATTGCATTCTAATAGTTTATACGGCTACTTCTCTCAAAAGAATTTTAGTTCCTTGAAAGCACAGTGAGGCTATCAAAAATATTTTCCTATTCTCAGCTTTTAACACTGTACCTGCCATACAGTGAGTGCTTAATAAATTTTGTCTGAACTGAGACACCATGTTTCTTTTACCCAATTAGCAAACATGATTTTTAAAGTGTAGACTACTTTGTACTGCTGAGGGTACAGTTACAGAAACTCTCGTACAATGTAAACCGAAAAAAAAAAATCATAACTTTCCAAGAAAAGAATTAGAGTTAAGTGGCTTATAAATATTCTAACATTTGACACAGTAATACTAGTTGTTGTTAACTGTCTTCAAAAGAAAAAGAAAGCCTGAAAGAGAAGCCAGGCTTTTAGCCAAAGAAAGTCATATGATCTTATATAAAATGACAATCTAGATGATCAGAGATAAGGGAATAATTAAGTAAAAACTTTAGTACAATGATATGAATGATAATTATATAGCCAATAATATGAAATTCACAAAAACTTTGTAATACATGTGATTTCTTTCATGTCAATTGAAAAACAAATCATCTTATGAAAGTTTATGTACAGTAGGATCTTAACTGTTTAATGCATTTTGTTTTAATAACCTCTTTGTAAAAGAAAAGACACTCCCTAACTTTGAATGGTACCCCCATATCACTCATGTTCATTCTGAATTTTATAGGAGATAAAATATTGGGACATAGGGTGAATCTGACAGTTAACAAAGAAGGGAAAGAACCTTTCTAAGTGTATAGGGAGATTCTATGAAGCAACACCTACCCGCCAAAAATCACTGGATATGTCTCAGGTCCTGAAGAAATGAACTACCTTAGAGGCACAAAGGATGTTTTAAATGTCATCTTCCATAAGACTCCCCCAAAATATCTGAACTTTGTCATGAAGAATTTTCAATCTATTCAAATATGTTCCTGAAAAGTCCCTCCACCCCTGCAAAAAGGGACTCATCAAATATACAATGAAGGGCTACAGACACCTTTGGGTAATTTAAGTAGCAACTAGTTTTGAAAGTCATGCAAAGAAAAGCTGTCAAAAACCTTCATTCATCTACACAGGTGGGAAAACATTCGGCAAAGTAAAGGTGAATAAAGAGCTCAGAGACTTTGAAGTATTCTGGCAAAAATATCTACAAGCACATACATACACAATCTGGTCAAAGGCTCTTCGGATTTTTCAAATGCCTCATGATCATTTATGAAATCAGGGAAAGGAAAGTGAAAATAATCATGAATACAAGCACCGCAAGGTAATACCTTACGTACTGTATGTCCTCAAATATATAAATACATGTATAAATTGTTATTCCAGATCAAGAGTTGGCAAACTACTTGCACATAGGCCAAATCTGGCTCACTGCCTGTTTTTATATGGCCTGCAAGGTAAGAATGCTTTTTACATTTATAAGTGGTTGCAAAAAAATGAAAGAATAAATTTTGTGACACATAAAAATTGTATGAAATTCAAATTTAAGTGTCTATAAGTAAAGTTTTATAGGAACACGGCCATTGACACATTGCCTAAGGCTGCAGAGCTGAGTCCTTGTGACATGGATGTTGTATGGTCAGCAAAGCCCGAAATATTTAACTTCTGACTCTTGATGGGAAAAGTCTGCTGACCTGTGTTCTATTTTTTTAATTGAGATATAATTGACATATATCTTTGTATTAGTTTTAGGTGTACAATGCACTGACTGGATATATGTATATATTGTGAAATGATGACCACAATAAGTTTAGTTACAAAATTTTTGTGTGTGTAATGAGAAATTTTAAGATCTAGTCTCTTAGCAACTCTCAAATATATAACACAGCATCATAACTACAGTCACTTGCTATCCATTACATACCTCCCTAGAACTTGATTATCTTATAACTGGAAGTCTGTACCTTTTAACCATCTTCACCCATTTTGCTCACCCCTCACCCCTCACCTCTAGCAAACACCGTGAGCTCTAGATGAATAAAAGTACACTTTTGGGAGGGGCAAGATTAATTTCCTAGCCCAGATAGCTCATGAGGATATGGAGAAAGAGAAATCAGAAGTGATTGTCCATGTATATACAGCCAGGTCTGTGGATTTCTGGTTCCTCTTCCAAACACAATGCACCTGAGTCTCTTTACAACTATTTCTATCCTTCTGAGGATAAATGCATACTGTGAATTCCACAAGGTGCAGCTGATTATATAAGTTTATTCTGCCAAATGCATCAACAGAATAATTATTTAACAGCTAAAAAAAAGCATTTTTTATACAGCTAGCATAATACCACAGGCAGATAGGATCAAGGCACCTCTGGCAAAATTTGAAAAATCTTCAAATTAAGTAAAATATAACAGCAATAGGTACATGCAGAAACTCAAAGCCAGGTCCTGTAAGCTAGCCAATATAAGAGGAAAAATCAGCCATTATAAAGTAATATGAAATGTAATCTCAATGGCCAAATGATCAGTTGTCAAAGTAACACAGAGGGAAGCAAATCAAATTCTCCAGTATTATATCTCTACCTTATACTTCCTTTCAGACTTTTCTAAAGATCTAATAAATAATTGACCAAGAAGTATACTATATAACTGATCTATTTGTAGTTAACTTGGGCTTTAAAATGATAATCCAATACATTTTAGGAAGTTGACAAGTTACACATCCCAGTGTTACACACACATGTGTGTGCACACACACACACACACACACACACTCATTTTATTCTCATAACCACTCTGGGAGATATATCCTGTTATTATCCCTATTCACATATGAGAAATCTGAGGCAAAGAGAGACTAAATAATTTCCTCAAGGTTATATACGTAGTAAGTGGCAGAACTAGTATGTGAAGTTATGTAGTCTAGTCTGTGCTTTTAACCAATATGCTCTACTGGTTCTTAGGAATAAGGAAAGGCAAATTTTAGTTAAGCAGCATTTCCAAGTATGAGAAGTACAAGCGGAACCTGGTGTGTGAAGTTCTTTTATGTCCGTAATTTAACACATGGTTATTTAGTGTCTGCTAATGGCACAACATTGTAATAGCAAAGGGCAAGGACCTGAGAGAGGAGTAAAGCACAGTCCTGCTATGCTCAGAGCTTGTAATTTTGTAAGGAGGTTAAATCAAGTACATACAAGGATGGATACATTGATGAGAGGTACCAGTCAGATTATAAGCGTTAAAGAGTGAGTAGGCACAGACATAGCAAACAAACTTATGGTTACCAAAGTGGAAAGAGGGGAAGGGATAAATTGGGAGTTTGGGATTAACAGATATACACTACTATAGATAAAACAGATAAACAACAAGGACCTATTGTATAGCACAGGGAACTATACTAAATATCTTGTAATAACCTATAATGGGAAACAATCTGAAAAATAATATATATATATATACACATATGTATAAATGAATCACTTTGCTGTACACTTGAAACTAACACAATATTGTAAATTAATTATACTTCAATAAAAATAAGTGAGCAGGAAGTAAGAAACTTTGGAAAGAGATGGAGGATGATGTGTTCCTTGAGACATGTAACTGTAAATGAAAGGGGTGGTTTCCATCTTCTCAGTCAAGAAGGAGAAAAGGTGATCTTCTAGGCATACAGAGGATGGACTTGGGGGCTTGAGGAGAACAAACACAGTTTGGAATTGCTGTTGTGGGAGAACAAGAGAGGATTTGAGTTAAACGGAAATCGGTCACTACTCCATTAGGGGCCCAACGTTAGAAATCATGGGATAGAAGATCCCATCAGGTGGACTGTATGACTTTTGTTATCTATGCAGGACTTGGAATTGGAACAGAGCAATAGGAATAGCCAGGTATGAATGACAGAAGACAAAAGGAGGGGGGCTTGAGGAAAAGTGTGAGATTCCAAAGTGCTGGCAGTGTGTGCTAGAAATGTACAGGTCAGGTGATGTGGTGAGTGCAGCTAGAGGGGAACTGATAGACTGGAAGAAAAGGGAGAGGGTAAGGAAGGGTAAAGGTGAAGTCATAATGAGGCCAACAGACAGGCTCGAGAGGCGAGGGCTGTGTGAGGATGGCTGTGGGAATGAAAGGCACTTTTCAAAGTGTGGAATCCTGGAGGCAGCCATATTCTACAACAAAGGCTATTGTTTCCATGCTTTTAGGGGAGCTGGAGAGAAAAATTCATGGGGATGGAATCCAGGCCAAGGAACTTTGAGGCCAAGTGGTAGAATGGGACTCATTTTCAATGGCAGAGTCATCAACGTTCATCTCTTATTTTCTACTAAAGAGACATATTCATTTTCTTGGTTTTTGTACTGCTTTTGTAGTTCTGTAATTTTCTTTCTTGGAGGATGTTTTTGTTTTGTTTCTTGTTTTGATGGAGTGTTATAGTTAGAAGGGAGTAGGAGAAGAAGTCTGAGGAAGAGGGTATGATTAGCATAAGGTGAAAATCAGATTTTAGCAGAGCAATATTTTATTATCTCTCCAGGGGAATGCAGATTAAGAAAAACTGTGTTTTGGTTCATGGAATGACATGCACACAAACATCTTGAACAATCTTGTTTCCCATATTTTCAAAGCAGATAATATAAATATAATTGGTAATTCTCTCAAAATGAGAATGGAGTGTTGCTGTAAAAATGTTTTTTAGTTATTTAAATTACACTGAACTCATAGTTACATAGATACACTGGGACATTTTTAACATGGTGCTAAAAACTTGAGGGCTTTTTCTTTTTTTAAACATTTTTATAATGTGCGTAGAGCTACAGTGAATTATTCTTAATTATATACATACTGTTTACTTGCCATATTTTTTTTAAATGGCCACAGTTTCCAGACATGAATACATAATAGTAAAAAAAAAAAATAAAACAGTACATCCAGATGTTAAGAGATGAGTGAACTATTCCCTGAGTGCAATCCACATATGTTTTGTAAGCCAATTAACTCATCTGGGCCTCTGGAGGGTACCAATAAGAACCCTTTCAAGAGTAATTTACTCAAGAAGCCTGAAGGAATTAATATGCCTCAAAATGTGTCCCCAAAAGCCCAGTAAACAGTCACTTTTGACCTCTGACCTAATGTATGGAATATCGCCTAAATGGATTTTTACTCAGTAAAACAGAGTAAATTCATAATGTACCTTTAGGATCTGCTTTGATGAAATTCTAGTCTCACTTACAGTAGTCTTCAGGGAAGGTATAATAAATGTGGGGCAGCAGGATAACAACAAAAAGAAAGCCGGTCTTAGAAGACCCGAGTCCCACTTACTTTCCATATGACTGCACAAGACACATAAACCGCTTTGAGTCTTTGTTTTCTCACCTGTAAAACACGAATGATACCACCTGCCTTGCTGGCCTCATAGAGTGGTGATAAAGTTACAAATGAGTTGTGAAAACTCTTTGTAAACTGTGCTTGTGTCATAAAAAACTTGAGTTGATGGTGTTAGAGATGTTGATACAGGGAAATTGTAGTTGGCAGAAGGATGGGGCCAAAACAGTCCCCTAACTCTCTTTTCTATGTATAAAGGTAATATTTAGAAAGCAAGGCACAGTACATGAGATATATTTTTCATAGGAAACATTTCAGGAATATCTCTATTCTATGCCACAGATACTTTGTATTCATTAGAATTCCATCAACTCATAAAATGGTTACTTTTAGGCCCAAAGTATATGATATGAAATTTCTAGGTATCTGGAAAAATTATTTGAGGCCACTATTATCATGCTGATTCAACTCCAAATACAAATTTTCTTTCATTCTATAGAGCAATATGACTCTTCTTTCTAACTGTTTCATTTGCTGCCTTCTATGCTTCTTCCTACCATGTAAATGGAAGCATTCCCAACACCCTCTGCTCTTTTCTCTAAAAACTCTTCATCTTAAGGCATTGTTCTCACATCAAGGCTTTCATTATTGTATATAAGCTGAGGATTCCCAAATCTCTATATTCAAGCTCCTACCTCTTATTTGAAGAACAGTCTTCTCTTCTCACTTACCAACTAAACACATCCCATTGGGTGGTCCATGTCCTGGTAAGCAACATATCCAAACCTGAGCAACCACTTTCTGCCAGAAACCAAAATCTATTTCCAATTATCCTGTTTGCCACAATGGTACCACCATTCTTTCAGCTGTCATTTCTTAAAACCAGTGAGTTAGATTTTACTCTTTATCCTTTTTATTAACCACACCCAGCCAATTCTCGTCAATCGTTATTTTTCAAAATGCCTTTTAGCATCCATCTTTGCCTTTCCATGGCAACTGCCACTTTTCTGAGACTCACATCACCCAAAGGTTAGACTATTGCAACTGGTCTCCACACTTTCAATCCATCTCACAAATGCCTCCAGGGGAAAATGTGTTCTTCTTAGAACACTGATGTCACCATCACTACTTGATTCTATGAGTTAAAATGAAAACCTTCAATTACATTTGAAGTCTCAAAAGCTACCAGAGGTTACCAAATGCAATTAGAAACTAATGAATATGACTAATATCCTGAATACAAATCAAGAGGTTTTTAGGATAGAAGGCATTAAAGTAACACAAATTAATAGAAGATTACTGTGCTATCTCAGAAATAAACAATAGTCACAATATCCATGGTGGACATAAAATGAAATAGCTTCTGTAAACTTCATACACAAACCTTATTGTCTCTGAGAATTAAAAATGCACTAGTGTCCATCTGACAAACACATGGACTCTGCTACACATAGATGGACAATGGTGCATCCATGTTATGTTGCTTTTCTCTCTGTGGCGTGGGTTACAAGCTGTGGTTTAAATCAATTCTTTAAATATGCAAATCACATTTCATGCAGAGATCCCTCATTGATCTTGCAAAGACCAGCTCTCAGCTGCATTTTTAGCATGACGTACAGAGAGAAATCTCAATTTTGCCATGATAATCTTGTTTTATTGCATTTCTACAGTTTGCTCTTTGCAAATTGTTACTAGTGTCACTCTTTAATGAGTAGCGAGGTACAGGGATTCTAATTTTATTTGAGACTTTATTCATTTAGGGGGGAAAAGTTCTATTACTTTTCAGAAATAGAAAAACTATGCCTTATTTACATAATTATAAACCACTCATTTTCTTTTCTCCATTAGCAGAATATTGCTGCCTAATAAAGGGTATGATCTTAGAAAGAAAGTAGTGATCATACACTAATGAGTAGTACTAGAACAACAAGCCAAGTTGGAAAACACTTTCTTTTTTTCGCTTGTAAAACACTTCTTTTTGTCTTACTATACATCAACAGACTTCATTTTCTACATGAATTCTTTCCTCGTAAAAAAGAGTATTTTCAAATTTTCCACCATAAACACAGAATCCAGCATGTGACCCCAATCATTTTAGGACTCATGACCTCATATTATTTGTAGTCAAAAGTTTAAAATATTAGGCAGCAAAACTATCATTTTCCCCCTAAGATTTGCTTCAGGTACTTGCTGAATTTTCTAATATAAATTCGGGGGAGGGCAAAATTTAAGAATATAAATAGGTTAAGGTTTTAAACATTTGCCTAGGAATAACTTGGATGTTAAAAAACTGGATCTCAATTTTGCAGTCAGTTTTATTTAACTATGCCTTATATTCACTAACATGAACGTAGCAAACGGGTTTGACTTTTTGATTATCGACTCTTCTTATGGGATCTAAAGAAGACTCTTGGTTTCCTTCAGTATTCACTATTGCATGTAAGTTTGACTTTGCAAGAGTTGGAATAAACTAAGAACTGTTAGAAATGTCTTTTAAAAATTTCTCTTAGGACTTTCCTGGTGGCGCAGTGGTTAAGAATCTGCCTGCCAATGCAGGGGACACAGGTTCGAGCCCTGGTCCGGGAAGATCCCACACGCCGTGGAGCAACTAAGTCCGTGTGCCACAACTACTGAGCCTGCGCTCTAGAGCCTGTGAGCCACAACTACTGAGCCCACGTGCCACAACTACTAAAGGCTGCGCGCCTAGAGCCCGTGCTCTGCAACAAGAGAAGCCACCGAAATGAGAAGCCCTCACACTGCAACGAAGAGTAGACCCCGCTCGCCGCAACTAGAGAAAGCCTGCGTCCAGCAACAAAAACCCAATGCACCCAAAAAATAAAGAAAAAAAAAATTTCTCTTAATCAACCTGATTAAATTCTTTGCAATCATTTTATCAGGGAAATTATATTCCGGTCACGTTCTTGAAGGTCAGAGGTACTTTTTGCTCATCTCACTGGGCCTAACACAGTGCATCGCACATAGTACGACTGAATAAATATTGGGTGAAATGAAAAAAACATGTTACTAACCAACAGTCTAATCATTAGTCAACTAAGAACAAACTACATCAAGTCCTAAATAATAAATGGGCAGAATGGGGAAATAATACCCTTATGTTATTTATGTATCATGTTGACCCACACTGCTTCAATGATTTTGTAAGTCTTATAACTGTGCCCAGAACACTTCAGTGCCATGAATGGCTCAGGTATTTTGTTAATGCTGATCAAATTAAGTGAATGAATAAATGTGATATATATTTTAATATTAATATATTTTCTATATTGCTATATAGCATTCTTATACATATTAAATGTGACTATTGGAAATATATATGCATATATATATATAGATATATGCATTTCTACTGATTAATGTCCCCATGGGAATTTTGAGTATAAACGTAATGGCTGAACCAGATGAAACTGCCATTTGTAGGTCAGTATCTCCATGCCAAGGTTTAGATGATGCAACAAGTTCTAATTCCATCCTAAGAAGCAGAATTCTTTTGACTTCATTGACTACCTGAACATTTGCATTACATGCTTTTAAACAAATGTTCATTCTTCACCCTTCAGAAACAAGTCTTGTCATGTTTTAAATTATATTAGGTAATTCCTAATATAGTATTTATTTTTGTAGTCTTATGTTTTATCAATTATTCTCCAATTTACAATGGAAAGGATGTTCCATTGATAACACCCAGACTTCCAAGTCTTCCTGAGCCATTCTTTGATTCAATCATTAGAGATGGGTAAACATTCTAGGTTTGGTAACATAATTATACATTTTACTATCTTTCTCTTAGCTCCTAGAAAATTTATAATCTGCCCTTTACCATCTAGGCATTTCAGTATCTTATACGGCTCTCTAAGTATTTCTTATCTGTAAATCTTATCTCTTCAAAAAGATTTTAAGTTCCTCTAGAGCAGAGGTATCACATTTTTCTTACAGGATGTACCAAGGGCCCACAAGAAGCCCTCCCTATTTATCTCTGATCTTAGCATTAAGATTGCCAACAAAATTATTCTCAGGCTACCATAAGACTCTCCTCCTCAGATGGTCTTATGCTATTGGTAACATATTCACACTGGTAATAATATTCACAAGAGAGAGAAAAAAGACAGATGCCTTCAGCTTGTTTGTATGATTTTTTTTTTTTTTTTTTTTTTTGCGGTATGCGGGCCTCTCACTGTTGTGGTCTCTCCCGTTGCGGAGCACAGGCTCCGGACGCGCAGGCTCAGCGGCCATGGCTCACGGGCCTAGCCGCTCCGCGGCATGTGGGATCTTCCCGAGCCGGGGCACGAACCCGTGTCCCCTGCATTGGCAGGCGGATTCTCAAGCACTGCGCCACCAGGGAAGCCCCTGTTTGCATGATTTTTAATACCTTAACTGGGTAAAATGACAAAAGCCTATAGAAATTGAGTTTGTCTTGGGGGAAGAAATACAATCTTCAAGGTATAAACACACATGGCCCATTTATACACTGCAGAAAGGAGAAAAAATGATGGACTTAGAATATGAAGTTAACACTTCTAGTGAATATGAGTGAGCAGCAGTACAGTTTTTAATACACTAGACATGACTAGAAAGACAATTAGAAAATCAGGCAGGGTCAGTTAATCAAAGAGTTCAGTTAAAGTAGGTGTTCATAAAACATGATATACATCTTAAATATTTTAACAGAAAAAGTATAAATAATATTCATTTGCCAATCTTTTTTTTTTTTTTGCACTATGTGAGCCTCTCACTGCTGTGGCCTCCCCCGCCGTGGAGCACAGGTTCTGGACGCGCAGGCCCAGCGGCCATGGCCTACAGACCAAGCCGCTCCACGGCACGCGGGATCCTCCCGGACCGGGACACGAACCCACGTCGCTGGCATCGGCAGGCAGACTCCCAACCACTGCGCCACCAGGGAAGCCCCATTTGCCAATCTTTTTGATGTAGAGCTAAGGTATTCTATTTGAGTTAGGATCCTCTGATTGGCTCCGTACTGAGGCTTGCTTGCATATAAACCACACACAAAATATACCCTCTCAGCCAGTTTCTAGATTGGTTTCTAGATTTAAGTTGCTAGAATTTAAATATATTCACGGGGCAATCTGAGTACAGAAGGCTTTTGGAATTGGTTCCTATCTTTTAAGTTTTCTTACCCATCCTGATTAGACAGCAAACTTAAAATGACTTTATCAAGCATAAAGCATTTTGCAAAGCATTCGACATAGTTTTCATAAAAATGACATATTTTTTAAGCACTATTTCTTGGTTCACATAATATTTAATTGAAAGACATAACTGAGGTGGTGGGATGAGTTGGGAGATTGGGATTGACATATATACACTAATATGTATAAAAGAGATAACTAATAAGAACCTGCTCTATAAAAAATAAATAAATAAGAAAAAAAAAGAAAGAACCTTCTGTAAAGTGCAGGGAACTCTACTCAATATTCTGTAATGACCTATGTGGGAATAGAATCTAAAAAAGAGTAGATATATGTGCATGTATAACTGATTTACTTTGCTGTACAGCAGAAACTAACACAATATTATAAATCAACTATATTCCAATAAAATTTAATTTAGAAAATAAAAAAAAAGAAAGACATAATTGAACTAACAAGTACAACTGACATATACAGGAGGTTTGGAGAATAAGCACAATAGACTCGTGGCACGCCATAATCTCAAACGTTAGGAGTAGAAGTGCCAGGATGTACTTGAGAACAGCCTACTAGCTGCAAGGGCATCAGTCAACACCTTATATCCAGCAAAATGTGAGCATTGATTTCTCAGGCAACGTGGTTACGAGGAGGTGGGTTAAGAGAATTTCTACCATAAAGGTGAGAGAATGACAGAGAGCCCAACATGAGACACCTCCTTTATGAACCCCTCACTGAGATCATTTTCAATTCTTAGAACATTCAAGTATTTTGAATTGGAAATTGTATAAGACAGATATCTGTCTAAAATGAATGACTTGTGTAAAGATTAAGATGCCACTGATTTTGGAGCTTATCTAATCATAGAAAATCTATTCCTCTGTCAAATCTATGCTGAAAAACTGAGAAAGAACACAGCACATTTCCATTAAAAGACATACCAGTTCACCTAGAAATAATTTATTGCTTTGATAAACAGGTACCAAAAGTCAAGGAAGTATAAAAGCAACACATACTCAAAGAATTTCTGTTAAGCCATCGTCCCCTCAAGAATGAAAGAAGGTAATGAGTTTGTTGTTAGATTTGCACACAATTAGAAGTAGGATCATTAGAGGCAGAAAGTAGTTTATTGATGGGACTCATTGTTCTTAGTCCATAAATGAGACCATTTTACTCCTAATGACCATAATCCCCTCCTTAATCTTGACAGTGTTAAATTACAGTTGGATATCTAATGATCTCAATCTTTCCCTTAGTTTATTAAAGCGTAAAAAGATTAAGCAGATACTAAGTGACCTGACGATAGTTAAAGAAAGACCATGTTGTAATTTTACTGACTAAACTCTAGTGATTAGCAAGACTGGCGTTTGTCACTACGGTCTAATTGAAAATCTTGAAATGTTGAAAACTGCTGTTTTCAGAAACTGACAACTAACCACTGAGGTAACACTACAACCCAAATAAATTAAGCACCACCATGTTTTTAGAGTTAATAAGAGTCTAATTTGGTCCGGAAATGGTGGCTTTTCATGAGTACATGCAATTCCACTTGATAGTCAAGACTAATCTAGTCTGATGTTTTTCATTTGATTTTAAACTATAAAGGATAACAGTTATAATTAACAATTTACTTTAAAGCTAGACCCACCATCTGTTTTTTGAACAATGACCAAAGAAAAACAACAAAAAACCCCCACATTTCAGAAATATATAACCACTGCTTCCTGAATTCCTAACGTTGAAATTCTCCCATCCACGCATCTTTGACCCTACAGATCAAATTCCTAAACAACAAGGAGTTGAGTGCTGGCTTAAAGTTGTTGCTCATAAACATGAGGATACTGCTAATTTAAAAAAAAAAAATTATTGATCCTAGAGGGGAAGATGGCGGAAGAGTAAGACACGGAGATCACCTTCCTGCCCACCAATACACCAGAAATACATCTACACGTGGAACAACTCCTACAGAACACCTACTGAACGCTGGCAGAAGACCTCAGACCTCCCAAAAGGCAAGAAACCCCCCACGTACCTGGGTAGGGCAAAAGAAAAAAGAAAAAAACAGAGACAAAAGGATAGGGACGGGACCTGCACCAGTGGGAGGGAGCTGTGCAGGAGGAAAGGTTTCCACACACTAGGAAGCCCCTTTGCGGGCGGAGACTGCAGGTGGCGGAGGGGGGAAGCCTAGGAGCCATGGAGGAGAGCACAGCAACAGGGGTGTGGAGGGCAAAGCAGAGAGATTCCCGCACAGAGGATCGGTGCCGACCAGCACTCACCAGCCCGAGAGGCTTGTCTGCTCAACCGCAGGGGCGGGCGGGGCTGGGAGCTGAGGCTCAGGCTTCCCTCAGAGTGCAGGGAGAGGACTGGGGTTGGCGGCCTGAACACAGCCAGCAGGGGGTTAGTGCACCACGGCTAGCCGGCGGGAGGGAGTCCGGGGAAAAGTATGGACCTGCCGAAGAGGCAAGAGACTTTTTCTTCCCTCTTGGTTTCCTGGTGCGCCAGGAGAGGGGATTAAGAGCGCTGCTTAAAGGAGCTCCAGAGACTGGCGCGAGCCGCGGCTAAAAGTGCGGACCCCAGAGATGGGCATGAGACGCTAAGGCTGCTGCTGCCGCCACCAAGAAGCCTGTGTGTGAGCACAGGTCACTATGCACACCCCTCTTCCGGGAAGACTGTGCAGCCCGCCACTGCCAGGGTCCCGGGATCCAGGGACAACTTCCCCGGGAGAATGCACGGCAGGCCTCAGGCTGGTGCAACGTCATGCTGGCCTTTGCCGCCACAGGCTGGCCCCGCATCCGAACCCCTCCCTCCCCCCGGCCTGAGTGAGCCAGAGCCCCCAAAGCAGCTGCTCCTTTAACCCAGTCCTGTCTGAGCGAAGAACAGATGCCCTCCGGTGACCTACACGCAGAGGCGGGGCCAAATCCAAAGCTGAGCCAGGGGAGCTGTGACAACAAAGAAAAGAAAGGGAAATCCCTCCCAGCAGCATCAGAAGCAGCGGATTAAAGCTCCACAATCAACTTGATGTACCCTGCATCTGTGGAATACATGAATAGACAACGAATCATCCCAAATTGAAGAGGTGGACTTTGAGAGCAAGATTTATGATTCTTTTCCCCTTTTCCTCTTATTGTGAGTGTGTATGTGTACGCTTCTGTGTGAGATTTTGTCTGTACAGCTTTGCTTTCACCATTTGTCCTAGGGTTTTATGCGTCAGTTTTTTTTTTTTTCTTTAAAACAATTTTTTTTTTCTTAATAATTATTTTTTATTTTAATAAATTGATTTTATTTTATCTTACTTTATTTTATCTTATCTTCTTTCTTTCTTTCCTCCCTCCCTCCCTCCCTTTCTTCTTTCTTTCTACTTTTTCTCCCTTTTATTCTGAGCCGTGTGGATGAAAGGCTCTTGGTGCTGCAGCCAGGAGTCAGTGCTGTGCCTCTGAGGTGGGAGAGCCAACTTCAGGACACTGGTCCACAACAGACCTCCCAGCTCCACATAATATCAAATGGCAAAAATCTCCCAGAGATCTCCATCTCAACACCAGCACCCAGCTTCACTCAACGACCAGCAAGCTACAGTGCTGGACACCCTATGCCAAACAACTAGCAAGATAGGAACACAACCCCACCCATTAGCGGAGAGGCTGCCTAAAATCATAATAAGTACACAGACACCCCAAAACACACCACCAGATGTGACCTGCCCACCAGAAAGACTAGATCCAGGCTCATCCACCAGAACACAGGCACTAGTTCCCTCCACCAGGAAGCCTACACAACCCACTGAACAAACTTTAGCCACTGGGGACAGACACCAAAAACAACAGGAACTACAAACCTGCAGCCTGCAAAAAGGAGACCCCAAACACAGTAAAATAAGCAAAATGAGAAGACAGAAAAACACACAGCAGATGAAGGAGCACAATAAAAATCCACCAGACCTAACAAATGAAGAGGAAATAGGCAGTCTACCTGAAAAAGAATTCAGAATAATGATAGTAACGTGATCCAAAATCTTGGAAATAGAATAGACAAAATGCAAGAAACATTTAACAAGGACCTAGAAGAACTAAAGATGAAACAAACAACGATGAACAACACAATAAATGAAATTAAAAATACTCTAGATGGGATCAATAGCAGAATAACTGAGGGAGAAGAACAGATAAGTGACCTGGAAGATAAAATAGTGGAAATAACTACTGCAGAGCAGAATAAAGAAAAAAGAACTGAGGACAGTCTCAGAGACCTCTGGGACAACATTAAATGCACCAACATTCGAATTATAGGGGTTCCAGAAGAAGAAGAGAAAAAGAAAGGGACTGAGAAAATATTTGAAGAGATTATAGTTGAAAACTTCCCTAATATGGGAAAGGAAATAGTTAATCAAGTCCAGGAAGCACAGAGTCCCATACAGGATAAATCCAAGGAGAAATACGCCAAGAGACATATTAATCAAACTGTCAAAAATTAAATACAAAGGAAACATATTAAAAGCAGCAAGGGAAAAACAACAAATAACACACAAGGGATTCCCCATAAGGTTAACAGCTGATCTTTCAGCAGAAGCTCTGCAAGCCAGAAGGGACTGGCAGGACATATTTAAACTGATGAAGGAGAAAAACCTGCAGCCAAGATTACGCTACCCAGCAAGGATCTCATTCAAATTTGATGGAGAAATTTAAAACTTTACAGACAAGCAAAAGTTGACAGAGTTCAGCACCACCAAACCAGCTTTACAACAAATGCTAAAGGAACTTCTCTAGGCAAGAAACACAAGAGAAGGAAAAGAGCTACAATAACAAATCCAAAACAATTAAGAAAATGGGAATAGGAACATACATATCGATAATTACCTTAAATGTAAATGGACTAAATGCTCCCACCAAAAGACACAGATTGGCTGAATGGATACAAAAACAAGACCCATATATATGCTGTCTACAAGAGACCCACTTCAGACCTAGAGACACATACAGACTGAAAGTAAGGGGATGGAAAAAGATATTCCATGCAAATGGAAACCAAAAGAAAGCCGGAGTAGGAATTCTCATATCAGACAAAATAGACTTTAAAATAAAGACTATTAGAAGAGACAAAGAAGGACACTAGATAATGATCAAGGGATCGAGCCAAGAAGAGTATATAACAATTGTAAATAT
Organism: Phocoena phocoena; assembly: GCF_963924675.1. Taxonomy (NCBI): domain Eukaryota; kingdom Metazoa; phylum Chordata; class Mammalia; order Artiodactyla; family Phocoenidae; genus Phocoena; species Phocoena phocoena. The sequence continues at coordinate 81,152,162 of NC_089240.1, read as the reverse complement.
TTATGCACCCAACATAGGAGCACCTCAATACATAAGGCAAATACTAACAGCCATAAAAAGGGAAATCGACAGTAACACATTCATAGTAGGGGACTTTAACACCCCACTTTCACCAATGGATAGATCATCCAATTTGAAAATAAATAAGGAAACACAAGCTTTAAATGATACATTAAACAAGATGGACTTAATTGATATTTATAGGACACTCCATCCAAAAACAATAGAATACACATTTTTCTCAAGTGCTCATGGAACATTCTGCAGGATAGGTCATATCTTGGGTCATAAATCAAGTCTTGGTAAATTTAAGAAAATTGAAATCATATCAAGTATCTTTTCCGACCACCATGCTATGAGACTAGATATCAATTACAGGAAAAGATCTGTAAAAAACACAAACACATGGAGGCTAAACAATACACTACTTAATAACGAAGTGATCACTGAAGAAATCAAAGAGGATATCAAAAAATACCTAGAAACAATTGACAATGGAGACACAACGACCCAAAACCTATGGGATGCAGCAAAAGCAGTTCTAAGAGGGAAGTTTATAGCAATACCAGCCCACCTTAAGAAACAGGAAACATCTCAAATAAACAACCTAACCTTGCACCTAAAGCAATTAGAGAAAGAAGAACAAAAAAACCCAAAAGTTAGCAGAAGGAAAGAAATCATAAAAATCAGATCAGAAATAAATGAAAAAGAAATGAAGGAAACGATAGCAAAGATAAATAAAACTAAAAGCTGGTTCTTTGAGAAGATAAACAAAATAGATAAACCATTAGCCAGACTCATCAAAAAAAACAAGGGAGAAGACTCAAATCAATAGAATTAGAAATGAAAAAGGAGAAGTAACAACTGACACTGCAGAAATACAAAAGATCATGAGAGATTACTACAAGCAACTCTATTCCAATAAAATGGACAACCTGGAAGAAATGGACGAATTCTTAGAAATGCACAACCTGCCAAGAGTGAATCAGGAAGAAATAGAAAATATGAACAGACCAATCACAAGCACTGCAATTGAAACTGTGATTAAAAATCTTCCAACAAACAAAAGCCCAGGAGCAGATGGCTTCACAGGTGAATTCTATCAAACATTTAGAGGGAAGAGACATGGGGATATATGTATATGTATATGTATAACTGATTCACTTTGTTATAAAGCAGAAACTAACACACCATTGTAAAGCAATTATACTCCAATAAAGATGTAAAAAAAAATTTATTGAAGTATAATTGATTTACAATATCATGTAAGTTTCAGGTATACAGCACAGTGATTATATATATATATATATATATATATATATAAATTTTCAGATTCTTTTACCTTATAGGTTATTACAAAATATTGAGTATAGTTTTCTGTGCTGTACAGTAGGTCCTTGTTGGTAGGACACTACTAATTTATTTCAGTAGAAATATTGGTTTTACTACATATCAGGGAAAGTATATTAAATTTCAGTTACCCTACATGTTTTAGTAATCAGAAAATACACAGTAAAAAATGGAGAAAGGCAGTACAAAAGTTATCAAAAATGACATTGGTAACTTGACCTATATAAAATATTTGTAGAAACATACAAATAAATGAAAACATATCAGAAAATAAATGAGGAATTAACAGTGTTTGAACTTAAAATAATCAAGCCATGGTGACTATAATGATATGGTACAATCTACCATTTTCTATCCCAAAGGCAGTGGGGTAAACATTTTCAAAAAAGCAAAAGCGAACAAATGAAGAAACACACAAGCTCATATAAGTCAGCTGGAATCACTCCCATTTGAGAAAATAAGAAAAACACTATTAGTGGGCTAAAATTTAGAGAAGGAGAGTTGGAAACCATCTATAACCAGTAAGAGCACACTAAAATAAACTATCTGAAAATAAGAGTAAAAAACTGAACCATATACATAATAAGAAAATTTCTTCATTTAAAATAGTAAACATAAGAAGAAAAAATCACTTTGGACTGAGAAATAAGAAAAACTCAAGGACAAGAGCAAAACAAGATACTTTTCCCACTTTTAGCAAAACTAAAACCACAAAACAAAGCATAAACCCCAGACAATTCTCTCTCAGAATTCAGGGGTCACATTATACTAGCACTGTGCTTTAATTTAAGCTTGTGAATGAATGAAGTCTAATATTACGACCTTCAGACCTTCCTTTAAATTTTTTCCACAATATCACGTTACAGTGAATTTAAGAGAAATCCAAGAGATGATTCATTTTTAACATGCATTCTTACCATTAAAATCTATTTTAATTTCTGTACATGGGTTAACCTACTTTGGTTGGAAATATTTTGTCATTCATGAACACTTGTTTTTCCTATTTGATAAACTAGACTTTCCCTTTTTTCTTCAAATACCAAAATAAACAACAAAAGGAAGGAATAAGCCTGGATGTGCCTCAGACACTTCTCAAAAATGATATATGCTGGGCTTCCCTGGTGGCGCAGTGGTTGAGAGTCCGCCTGCCGATGCAGGAGACACGGGTTCGTGCCCCGGTCTGGGAAGATCCCACATGCCGTGGAGCGGTTGGGCCCGTGAGCCATGGCCGCTGAGCCTGCGCGTCTGGAGCCTGTGCTCCACAACGGGAGAGCCCACAACAGTGAGAGGTCCACGTACCACAAAAAAAAAAAAAAAAAAAAAAGATATACGCTACAGTGTAATTAATATTATGAGGTTTGCTACAGACATGTAATTAACACTTCAATGTTGTAATAACTTCATCCAAATACATTGGATGTTCAACTTTCATCCCAGTTCAAAAAACTAAGCACTTTCAGACTAAAGAGACAGATATTTAATCATCTGTGTACTTTATAGTTCATTCTAATCTCAAAACTGTCTCAGAAAGAAAAAAATAGGGAGCAAAATCATTTTGCTAAATTGTGGGAGAAGTTTAATGCTATTATTTTGGACACAATTTGAACAAGAAATTCCAGTGACCACCGTAAGAATTAATTCATTTATTTTTAAACACATTATTTAGCTGCCTCTCTGTTGCAACAAATATATTTATATATAACAGAGTTACGTCTGAGTAGACGTATTAGCAAAAGAAGTTTTGGTTAATAAAATACATTATCAACCAACCTTCTCAGAGCACTTTTATGAAGACAAATCTCAATACCTGGGCAAACTATTTTTAGTTGAGCTAGACACTCTGAAGGTTTGTGAAATTATATATCACCTTTATTTAGCTGCAAGATGAAACATACATATACATGGTCTATAATTTGTTTTACTCAAACTGAACATAAAGAATAAAAAAAATTTACAGATCAGGATGAACCATACCAAATTGCTATTTATAGTTCAAAAATGGTTAAATATCAGCAATTACATGTGGTTTAACCTAATACAATATATTTTTTCTTCAACTGTGCCATATGGGTGAAAACTTCAAATTAATGCACTATGCATATCCTCTAAGGGCATTTTAGGCACTGGAAATGGCGGTAACATCTGCAATGAATGCGTTTTTGCAGAAATATGAGACTGTAGTCACGGACCTATTTCAACTTAAATTAGGCCATTTCCTTTTATTTTTTGAAAGGAAACCAGAATTTCAACTAAAGATGAGACAAGCAAATGCTCACGAGTCCTACAACTGAAGGGAAAAAGAGGAAAAAAAACCCAACCGAACTGTTTTTAACAATATTTGCTCCTGCTATACAAATAGATTGTACAGCAAAGCTATTTATAATCACACACACACACACACACACACACACACACACGCACACATGCACACACTCTCTCTATATATATAGAGAGAGAAAGAGAGAGGGAGAGAAAGAGAGAGTGTGCGTGTGTGTGTGTGTGTGTGTGATTATTAGGAGACCAAGCACAGTGAACAGTTTTTTCCTACATATCAGTAGATTAATTATAACACATATAAGGGTTATTATGGGCTTATATGAAATCATCTGTGTGAAACTTTTGAAAACTGTAAAGCACTATAGAACTTAAAGAATTTTTCAGTTAAAAAGAATAGCATTTAGACAGTGTATGGAAAAGAATGCTTTTATAGGAACTGTTTGCAAAAGGGGAAGCTATATGGTGACAGCAAATGAGTAAAGTTTGAGGCCACAAGCCACAAAGTGGAATTCTTGAAACACGCAGTGATGGACACAGCTTGTCAGCACACTTACCGCTTCCCAGCTACCATCTGCTGGGCACCACCTTCCCCATTCTAACCTCATCCCCATTGTACCACGCCACCTCCTGCTCCTTGCTGTTCTGCCATTCCACTGTCAGTCTGCTACTAGATGAACAGAAATGTTTACCAGTAAACCTACATCTTCAGGCTGTTGCTCTGTTTGCTCTCCTCAAGACCCAAGTTAAATAATGACATTAAAGGTCATCTTAGATTTCTTTTTTTTTTTTCTTCCTTCTAAAATTTGTAATCGCTGATAAGGTCATCCTGAAAAAAGAGGACTTGTCAGAATGAAACTTGTGTACATTCAGGTTTTTAAAAACAGAACTTTCACTTCTCTAGCTGGGGAGTACAAAAGTGGCAGAATCCAGGGAATAAGGCCTGAGAGGAACTACTTTCAACAAAAGATAGCAAAAGAAATAACGTTTTGACAGAAGGTGAGGAACATCTGGGGAGGAGGAAAATGCATTATATAACAAATGTGGATCGACAATAAATACAGGTGTAATTTTCTACTTGCAGCGTTTATTCTGCAAACAATCACAAACAATAAACTGTCCCCCTTTCCTACCATGAAAGGAAAATATCCCTGAGAATTTACTGAGTCACTGCTATGATTCTGCATGCCTGTTGAGAGACCTATTTTCAGTTTTAACTTGTCCTTGCCAATCTTCTAACTGGTCTATAATTCTCAACAATGAGTATCTTGCAGACAGTAAATCTAATCGTTCTGACATCTATAAAAGATATTCACTTGGTGAGTGAGATGAAAAATGATGGTGCAGAAATATGAAAAGTCTATCTTGGGATAACAATAGGCTACAACTATGGGTAAGCATATACCTTCATCAAGGTAGTTTCTCTTTAGAGCTCTATTTCCATTTCGGTATTATTGATATTCCTGAAAAACAATCACACATAAAGCCTGTATAGATATGTTTGGTCATACTTATTTAGTGGATTTCATTATACAGCTGTGAATCCCTAAAATGTGGCTCTAAAATGTGATTTTAAAAAAATAACGACAACAACAGCACTTATAAGACCTATTGGATTATGGGTACATTTTTCCTTTTTTCATCTTTACATTTCAAACTTTGTGAAGTATCATGGAAGAAAATCTGTTTGCCTTCTTTTAATTCTGTTTTTCCCCAGACTTAATGACAATTAAAAAATCCCAAATTTTATTTCAAAGAATCAATAAGCAAACTATTTACATGTAATATTCCCATTTGGTATCCTATAAGACAAGATAGTTAAATAATATATTATTATATTGCCTATGATAATTGCCTATCATGGAAAACACTAAAATATTAAAAACTATAGCATAGAGTTTTAAATTTTACTATTGAAATAATTATACACCTTTCTCCATGGCTTGCTTTCAGAAGAACCTGCTAAACATAGGAAACAATATTTTTCATGTACAGCTTAACCTAGACCACACTGCTAATTCCATACATGCAGAACATATTCACTGTATACTCATTATATGAAAGTTTAATAATTTCTCTGAAGACTGCCTACCAGAAGTCTATTTGAAAGAAGCAGAAGATATCCTATTCTGACTTTAATAAATAACATTGTTTTAAGTATGAGTTACAGTAACCCATAGATAAGAAAATTTATTAGAAAATATATTGGGCATGATTTCTTTTTTCTTGTACTGGAAGGCAGTATTTAATTTGTCCTCCTTGGTCACAAAGCTAAAGCTGATAAAGCCAGTGGAATAAAATACATATACATGTGAGATATTTCAATAACTGAGATCATTAGTCTAATTTATTACATGTGCTTTTCATATCATTATGAAAAGCTCAAATGTCAAACTCACATGAAAAGCTTGCCTTAACTTCTCAAAACATAAATTAAGAGTGCTAGCCTTTGTATTCCTAGAGCATGCCTCAGCTCTAATTTTTTGGAAATCCTAAATTTCTTTTTGCAAAAGTCAAGTGGGCACCATTGAATTAACAACAGAGAAGTATGAATTAAACACCCATGTCAAATTATGAGCAAATACTTGATTAGTTAAGGGAAAGCATGAAATGATGGGAAAACATCTCCTTCACTCTGGGTGGGGAGAGAACAGTGGCTTTCAGGAAAGTGGGTGGGGGGTGAGTGCGGTGACAGTGGTGCCTGAGTCAGCGGACACAGAGCAGAACATGGCAGCTGCAAACAGAACAACTTTGGGGTGTGACCATGAGGGTGGCAGCGTAAGTGCCCATGAGAAACCCAGGAACAGAGGTGTTATTTCCTGCCTTCCAAAGCAGGGGGCCGAAGGAATTAAGTAGGAGCTAGAGTTTGTATGAGAGTGACTTAAACTATTTATCTCTCCCGTGTGGCTTGAGGAAACAAGAATTTGAAGTGAGATGACACGACACCATAGTTTTTAATGTGGTCTTGATCCTCTGTACTGGTAAGTGTGAGCGGTATAGAGAAGGAGATGGGCACGGCTCTGGTGCTTTTTATGGGAGCTTGGAAGGCCTGCATCAAATACATTTCTTTCTATTTGATTTTTGTCCCTAGCCTCTTGGACTTTAACCCATGCTATAGTCTACATTTTCTTGTGTTAAACTGATTAATATTAAACTCAATTCCACACATTCTCATTAAGTGTTTATTATGTGAGGGAAATATTGTGTTAGGTATGGCAGAAGTCTTTGTCTCACATGTTCCCACTCCCCCCTTTCTGATTTTAGATTCTAATAGTTGAGAAGAAGTAATCAAAATACCCTTCAAGGCAGAAAATCATGAGTTCTATAAAAGAATTACAAGAAAAGTGTTTGTTCAAAGGAAGACACCATTGCCTCCAGAGCAGGTATTGCCACTGATGAGAAAGCATTTGAGATGAAGCTTAAAGGATAGTATATTTTATTTGTAACATGGAATTCTTCTCTCAGGGTCATACAGACATCACAACCTGATTCTTCTTACCTACCCCACTTGTTCTCTTAATCAACATTTGTTGCTTTCTTGAGAAATGTGTTGCATGAGCTAACAATTTTATCTCTAACCCACATGACAGGCCTCTGTATAATTATAAAATATCTTTAACATAGTCAACATCATTTTGAAAGGTGTTTGCTAGAGAGTAGAAAGGTGGTTACCAGGGGCAAGGGGGTGGGGGAATTGGGGAAATGTTGGACAAAGAGTACAAATACCCACATAGAGAAGATGAATAAGTTCTGGGGATTTAATGTACAGCCTTGTGATTATAAGTAACAATACTGTGTTGTATGCTTGAAAATTGCTAAAAGACTAGATATTAAATGTTCTCACCACACACAAACATAAAATGGTAATTATGTGATGTGTTGGAGGTGTTAATTAACATCTATGGTGGTGATCATATTGCAGTACATAAGTGGATCAAATCAACACACTGTATACCTTAAACTAACACAAATATATGTTAATTACATCTCAATAAAGCTGGAAAAAATAAAAATTAAAAAAAAGAAATATATAGAGGTTTCCCACAGAAGAGTCATTAATTGAGGCCTTATAGTATCTGCATTGGTATAATGACATTCCTGGCTAAGAAACACTAAATATAACGTTTCACAAGTAAATCCACCAGTTCTTGGGCTGATCCAAATGTTAGTTAAAAATTCCTTCAACAGATGAGGTCCAGTGAGTAAGTCTCTAATATTATGAGAAAGGGGTTAATCACTACACAATAATACAAAATAGGATAACTTTGGTCTCAAGATTTGATTGTTGAACCTATTAGATCAATTTCATACTTGTATCTTTAGGAGCAAAATATTTTAAGCATGTGAACTACAAATGAAAATAAACTACAATTTTTCCTCACTGTCAATAAGATATACGTGTTCTATATAAATGTATGAGCCATATGTACATATGCATGTGTATCTATATAGGTAAATGTTTTTTTTTCCCATTATGGAAATCTAACTTAGTCAGCAGAAGGTAGCAGCTGTTTAATAGCACAAACAAGCAGATAAACCCACATTATATATCTAACAGACTTTAATATAAAATATGGGGTTTCACACATCACCTTGCAGTCCCTTAAAGTATAATCTCATGGCTAAAAAGGCACACAGAGGCTTACTGGATGAATGACAGAACGCCCAGTGGAGGATTTCTCTCTTTAGCCTTCTTCATCTTCAATGATTATATCGCTGATGGTTAGCTAAGAACTTGATTCCCTTTTCTCTTTTCCACAGGCAGTGATATGATTCACTTCACAGAACTACCCACAGTTAGAACTAGAAATTAACAAGTTTTTTAACAACTGGAACCTATTTCCCTCTTAGTATACATGAATGACTCATATCACTGTTAGTAACAGTTGAATTCTTGCATGACTGGAAAGAAATATCTCCTCAAGGTGGAATGTTGACCCAACTCAGTAAAAGGCTTTTAAAGCAATCAACTGCTGAGATTCAATGAAACAAAACCACCTAATATCCAAGAAAACTATATTACAAGAAACCTGAGAGGAAGACCAGTTGGCCCCTGTCTCTCAGCAGGCAGATTTAATGAGATCATTAAATTTCCTTTATGCAAGTTGTTATTAAAAACAAAACCTAGGGACTTCCCTGGTGGTGCAGTGGTTAAGAATCTGCCTGCCAATGCAGGGGACATGGGGTCGAGCCCTGGTCCAGGAAGATCCCATATGCCCCGGAGCAACTAAGCCCATGTGCCACAACTACTGAGCCCGCGTGCCACAACTACTGAAGCCCACGTGCCTAGAGCCCATGCTCCGCAACAAGAGAAGCCACCACAATGAGAAGCCCACGCATTGCCACGAAGAACAGCCCCCTCTCATTGCAACTAGAGAAAGCCCGTGCAGTAACGAAGACCCAATGCAGCCAGAAATAAATAAATAAAAATTAAAAAAACAAAACCTAAACCTATTCATCTAGATTGCATGGAAGTTGCATATCAGAGATTTGTTTTTGAGCAGATTATAATAGGTTAAACCAACTCTGTCATTTTCATGACCAAAAATTTGACCAGGTTAATCATGCCTTATCTAAATTGTCCTTGTTATTATAGAAAGAAACTTGAATAACGCAAGAAAAACAGAAACCCAATACCCAAGTTGATAATAGGCATAAAAATTTAGGATTTTTTTAAGAAAGCCGTTTCTAGGAAAATCATAAATATGAAGACATTACAATTTTTAACACCATGCACACACAATAAATACTTTTTGTTCTCACTTTTCAGTGAAAACATGATATATTCAAATTCTACGATTAATATGGTTTGGCCTGTGGAATGTCAGAATAGAAGATTGGCCTTTTAGTTATCAAGTATTGAATAGCATACATTTCATTCTATGCTCCTACAATTAGCTACTCCTTAGTCTCTGGATATTAGATCCCTTCAGGACCCCATTTCTCTGCAGGTAAAATTCTATGCTCTTATACTCCTTCCTTTTTACGGAGCAATCTCGCACTTGTCCTCTGAGATCAAGATCAAAAGCCAGTTGCTCAGTAAAGCTTTCCTGGACTCCAACAGACAGTTGCTTGTTATGTCTACTGTACTCCAAAGCACTGAGGTTGATATTGGTACAGTATACGGTAACATGCTGTACTGTAATTTACATGCTTAGATTATCTGTTTTTTTTACAGTGTGGGACTCTGGATGGCAGATGCTACACTGTATTTTTCTTTGTATCCTCACAGTTTCTGATATATAGATATAGATATGTAATAACTGTTTATTGAATGAATTAGTGAAAATGAAAATATAACCACTTTAACAAAATGCTTCTCTACAGTAAATCAAGAGTGCATTTGCATATTGCCCAAGTAATACATTCAGCCCTTCACTAATATTTAATATAGTTAAGAGTTACTGGAAACATTTTTAAAGATACAAACCAATATTTGCTGTATCCTAGCACCTGATAATGCAAAGCAAAATTCTAAAACATATCATGTAGTAGTATTTAGATGGCTTTGGTAACTGACAGCAATTTGATAGGAAATGAGAGAACTGACGTAGAAGTTAGTCTTATGATATTAAAACCATAATGCACACAGTGTGCATATTTTAACATTTCAACGAAAATGCTTTTCTTAATCTTGAGAACAAGTGAAAACAGAAGCAGTCTTAAGAGAATATGATGAGTAGCATAGAAAGAGGGGAAAAACAGAAGAAAAAACAATCTTTTCTCCTTTGGTTTGGAGAAATCTAAAAGTGATCTGTTTCCAACTGAAGTTAGAGCCTGA